>NC_139151.1:46710833-47310833 GCF_964270905.1 Leucopleurus acutus | reverse complement strand
CACTTTACACGTTTTCATTCACATTTCATAACCTTCAATATCTAATCATACATAAATTTAACCTAAAATTTTAATACAACAAAAATAAAGGTGTTCAACAATTTATTCATACTCAGTGATAGGGTAAATCACTGTGCTGGTCCTCAAAGAAACATTTCATTAACCATTCTTATTCTTCCTTTAAGTAACTAACACAGGAGTCTGATATGCATGTTAATTTCCAACTTCTCTAATGGTGAGATATAAAAATCTATTAATCTGAATAGATTGTATATCTAGATCTATGAAAACTAAAAGGCATTCTTGAATATTTAAGAGATTTCTGTCATCTCCACAAAATAACTATCACATTTGTGTATGCCCCAAGTACTTATTGTCAACCTCTGAAAAGTTGCTCTAAAATTGGAATTCCAATTTGCACCTTGTACAACTCGGAACTTCCATTCAACTTCACCTGTGTCACTTTCTCCAAACTGTATCTCTATTAGCAGCTTTCAGTGTACAGTTGGAACCGATGTCATCCAAGGCCATGTCCACACTGGGGACAGAAGAGCTAGGTACACGCAAGTCTGAACAAGGGGACACATTAACAGCTATTTCAACCAGAAGAAGCAACTTGAATACAATATTGACCAGCACAAGTCTGTTTCCAGGGTGGACAGGGCCCAAATTAGATTCCCCTCCCACCTTCCAAAAAACAAAAGAAAAAAAAAATCACACACACACACACAAATTGAGATGTTGCCCATTAAAGTAGACTAAGCAGCAGAGCATGAGCGTTACGTGAAGAGATGGATCCTTACCAGGTTGTGAGGCGGGAACGACTGTTCTGTAACCCCTACAACGGAGCCTGGCAGGAAGGAAATCACCTAAAAAAGAAACTGTCAGAGAGATTTAATAGTGACATGTTATCATTAGGAGTTGGTTACAGTGTCACATTCATGCTTTTAGCTAAACACTTAAAGATTCAATATTACTTTTTTTTCCTCCTCTGAAATGTGTCCAGTGAAGATGTCCCACTAAGGTGTTTTACATGGTGTAAGGGAGTTGAAAGGGGTAAACGCGGATAAAGAGCAGATTACTTGACCCTACATTTTAAGAGAAGACGACGCCTTCCGGGCGCACGCCGAGCAGAACTCCACCGACACCTTATCCTTGTCCACATGAAGACACACTCCTCCGGCTGAGTCGTCCTCTTCCAGCAGGTCCTGCTGCTGCTTTCCCACGGGCAGAGCGTAGTCATGGTCACCGGCGGGCGAGTCTCTGAAGAGCGAGGTGGTCAGCCGCAGTCCCACGCCGCTCAGCCGGCTCAGCAAGCGAGCCAGTCCGGTCTCGTTGGCTAAGACGGCCCGTAGGTAGCGACTCTCCTCCTGCAGTGCTTGTACGCGCTTTCCCAGCTCCCGATTCTCGGCCCGCAGCTCCTGGTTCTCGGCTGCCAGACCCCGTACTCGACTCTCCAGCCCCATCACGTACTCCTTCTTCTTCAGCCGATTGAGACGGGCAGCAGCCGCCGCCGCCTTCCGGGGACTCTTTGTCGCCGCCTGGTTGTTGTCGTTGCCGCTGCTGCCGCCGCCTCCTCCCGGGGACTTTCTCCGCCTCTTTTCGCCGCCGCCACTGTCACTGCCGCTGCTGCAGCCTCCGATGCCGTTTAACAGCCTCTGCAGCAGGTCAGAAAAGCGCTGCATCTCGGCAGCCGCGGCCTCGTCGTCGTCGTCCCCTCTCCACAGGCCGCCGCTATCCGAGCCTCCGCCGGACGAGGAGAGAGGCCCGGGCGAGTTGAGCCCGGGCTCCAGATGCCAGTCTGGTTGCCGGGGGTCCAGCAGATCCGCCAGTTCCAGGCCGGACAGAAAGTCCATGTCCTCCGTCTCCTCCCCGGGGACGCTGGCGATAGCCTCCTCCTCCATCTCCTCGGGCGAGGGCGCGCGCGCGGCCACGATGCCACGGCCCCCCCTCCCGGCGTCCGACTCGCCCTCGTCGCCGCGCGGCTGTTTGCGGCCGGGAGACCCGGCCGCCGCCGTCCCCTCGTCCTCCGCTGCCGCCCGGGTCAAGTCCGGGGGCAGCGAGCAGGTCGCGACCGGCGCCGGGCTCTCGCTGCGGGTTGGGGAGTCGCTGCCCGAGGCCGCCAGCAGTTTGGTCAGGCTATGCCTCATGGGGCCCGACGGCGGGCCCACGTAGGCCCCGGCCCCTCAGACCGGGCCTCGCTGGTCCCAAGGACCCAGAGCGGGTAGCCGGGCAGCAGGCCAGAACGAAATGAAGAGGAAGGTCCGAGTCGCCTCCCGCCCCACTTGGCTGGTCGACCCCCCGCGCCAGGGCGGGGGGGGGGGGGTAAGCGGTGGAGGGAAGCGAGATGGAAGCGGCGAGGCCCAACGATGACTCGACCGCGCCACCCAGACAACGGCCTGGCCGGAAGTCAGTCGATCTCGTTCCAGCCCCTCCCACCGCATTTCGCGCTCCACCGGGCTCTAGTATCGCGAGAGTGCGAATGAGGTCTGGAGCTGGAGTAGCTCCAGATCTCCAGTGATGTCATAGTAACAGCGGCAAAAATAACAACAAACCTGGGAATTATTGAAAAAGTGGTCGGCCCTCACTTCTCAATACTCTGTATTCTAGCTTCCACCCCCAGTGAAGCCAGTATCGCTCAGAATTGATCTTTTAGATACCTAATTTTTGAATAATCTTCGTTATCCTGGAACTTAAGACTGCTGATCAGATTCTTCTTGGAATTGCTCCTTTCCCCTTTCGCTATATCACAAGATCTTTTCACTCAAACACTTATAGAGTACTAGAAGAAAAAAGAGGTGAATAAGTCATTCATATGTAATTTAATTTTTCCAAGTTTTTATTATAAAAATTTCCAAATATACAGAATATGTGAAAGAATATTACAGTATCCACTCTAATTCAACAATAGTACCCAATACCCAGACTCAACAATTCAACAATTAACATTTTGCCATATATGCTTTATCTGTATATAAGTGTTTGTAAAACATTTTTTTTTTTTTGCAAAATCATCCCAAAGTTGCAGACAAGACACACCACCCAAACATGCTGCAGTATGCACCTCTAAAGATAAGAACATTCTATTTCATAGTCATAATACTATTATCAGGTCTTGAGAAAATTAACAATCTTGCTAATATCTATTACCCATACCATATTCAAATTTGCTCAGCTTTCCTCAAAAATCATCTGTTATAGCAGATATGTTCTTTTGAACCAGGATCCAATCATGGCTCACTTATTGCATTCGATTGTTTTTTCCCCCATTTGTCAAACTAGAATAGTCCCTTCCACGTTTTAGTTTTTCTTAATATTGGCTTTCTGAAGAGACAAGGTCAGTTGTCTTGAAAAATGCACCACATTCTGGATTTGTCTGTTTCCTCATGGTGTTATTTTGTTCCTCTAGTCCCACAAGGTATTTCAAATTTGAAGCAGTTCACCAATACATTAGAATACAGTGAAACAACTCAAATTTTTACAGAGCAAGGCCAGTGAAAATACAGATGAAATAGGAAGATAAGGAGTTCTGAAAGGAGGAAAAGTTTGTATTATAATCGGATGGACATAAAATCTTACACAATTCCTCAAGTTGAGCTAACAATAGACTAAGCTTCCTGGTAACCCAAACAAATAAATAAACTTTCCTTTATTTGCTTCTGAGTAAAGTATACATGAATTCCTCAACTACTTTTCCAGTTCTCATGTCTTAAAGAAACTTCTCTATGGGATACTGAATAAAGTAACAGATAGCCTCACCAATAGCTACCTTTATATGTCTGTTTCTTAGAACGATAGAAAGCAAGTTCCAGGAAAGCTAGACACTGATAGGTTCCAATTTTCCAGAACAGCACCTGGCACAGGAGAGGCTTCGATAAATATTTGTTGAATGAATGAATGAAGAAGGTCTCCAACTTTTAGCTGAAGGCATTACACAAAGCTCAACCAAATGAAAACAATTCTTCAAGGGGCACAAATAAGCATAACATATGGTATCTAGAAGAAGAAATAAGTGGCCTCCATGTCCTTCTTAACCTTCCCATTAGGAAAGGTTTTGCTAAAGTAGAACAGCAAACAGTTTGAGATAATAAATATTCTGGCATATTTTGATCTACAGGTGTTTTGTGTGGCTGGTAATCCCATCAAACTGCATTTTCTCCTTGGGCAAAATCAAGATCATGGATTGATTTATCATTTTTTTCCCTAAATTACAAGATTTTGGATTAAATATACATTGTTTAAGAGCCTCTCCAATTGGATTAAGAGGAAAGTAGGAAACTGAAAGAGAAGAAAGTTTTTACAACGTAGCCTCAGAAGACAAAAAAAGCAACTGAAGCAAGGGTAAAACTCCCAGAAAATGCCTTTCCCTCCCTTTCACCGTTCCTCCCTTTTCTTCTCCTCATTCTTCTCATTCTCTCCTTCTTCAGAGTTGGTTTTTCTTTTTTCTGGTTATAATGATCATTGCACAAGATTCAGATAGTGCAGAACTGTACAAATAAGTAGAAGGATATTACCCATAATCTACCTCAAAATAACTGTTATTAAAATTTTGGTGTATAATAGAGTTTTTCTATGTACAGACATAGAACAACACATTGTTTATTTTAGTTCTTTGAACTCTACTCTTTTGTGAGAGTAGACATCTTTTGTGGACATCTTTCATACAACTAAATATAGGTCCACATGCTTATTTTTATTTTTATTTTTCTTGCGATACGCGGGCCTCTCACTGTTGTGGCCTTTCCCGTTGCGGAGCACAGGCTCCAGGCACGCAGGCTCAGCGGCCATGGCTCACGGGCCCAGCCGCTCCGCGGCATGTGGGATCTTCCCGGACCGGGGCACGAACCCGTGTCCCCTGCATCAGCAGGCGGACCCTCAACCACTGCACCACCAGGGAAGCCCCTGGCTAAGTTTTTATACATAGGCCCTTATTACATATGGGAAGGTATCTCTCCCCAGTGGTGGTCACGGTATGTAGTTCCTATGCACTCATGAGAGTGGATTTGTTCTTTTTAGAATGTGCCTATCCGAAAATTAAAAGTGATATCCTTTTTTGTGAATGTGCATTTCTTTGATTATTAGAAGGTTGAATGTTTTTCACATGACCAATTGATTTCTAATGTGAATAGCCTTTTTACCTCCTTAGCCCATTTTTCTCTGAGGTAGGAGAAAATGTTTTTCAGGGAAAATATCTGTCTTTTTCCTTCTTGATTTATATGAACTCTTTGCATTATAAGGAAAACATACCTTTGTCTCTTATATATTTTACAATTTTTCCCCCAGTTGATCATTTACTGGGGGAGGAAAGGGGTAAAAACTTCTTGTTTTGCTATAATTTTTAAATGGTCAATCTATCAAAATTTTCTTCCTGGTTTCTGGGTTTGATGTTAAGCCTAAAAAGGCTTTATTAGCCTTAATAATACTGATATTTACCTATATGTTTTAGAACTTCTTTAATTACTTCTATACTAAGAGTTTTTAACAAGTGATTCTTTCATTTAGCTCCAAATGGAATTTATTCTAGTATAAAATGTGACATAGGAATATAATTTTTTCAAAAAGTTATTTGCCACAATATAATTTATTGAACAATTCATACTTGCCACACTGATTTCCCAACATGTATACCAGATATTAAATTCTTACATAAAGTTGAATCTATTTCTGGTCTTTTTCTTCTATTTCATTGATCAGTCTAACCATTCTGGAAGCAAAATCACTACATTTTTATGCAATTTTATAATATATTTTAATATGTCATAGGACAAGTCCTTTTTGGTTAGTCTTACTTTCTCAGAATTTTTAATCTCTATTTGAATATTTATTCTTCCAGATAACTTTATAAAATTTTCCAAGTTCAAAAAAAAGCTGGAATTTTCATGAAAATTGCATTAAATATATGAATTTATTTTTCCCAGTGACTTCATGCATTTTTTTCCTACTGGACTAAATTATGTCTTCTTTTATATTTTCTAAATGGTTATTGTTGCTACATAGGAAAGCTATTGTTTTTTTGTTAAATTTTTAACTGACTTGCCCACTCAACTTTCTTAATAGTTTTTATTTTTAGCTTATTCATTCAAATTTCCCTGGTAGACAATTATATCACCTTATTATATATAATGACAATTTTGGCTCCTTCTTTGCAATACTTATTTCGTTATCTTGACTTATAATGAAACAGCATTTCCAGATCGATATCAAATAATGCTGTTAATAACCAACTTACTTGTCTTATTCCTGACTTTAGCAGGAATGCCTCTAGTGTTTAGCTGTTGCTTTGAGATGGGTATTTTTATTTGGTTAAGCTCAGTTGCAGGTAACAGAAACCAATTCAGCTATTTTAAGCAGAAAAAGATGTAATACAGAGAAGGTGTTTACAAAGTAATTGGAAGGACTGGAAGAGTGGGCATTAGGCTGGGTGATCAAGAATGCCTCTCAGTACAATGTGGCCAAACAGGCCTGATAGGTCACTGCTATCTCTGCCCCAGTTGGGAAAGTTGTAAATAGAAAGCTGGAATGTTATCTTCAAGAGCACTGCTGCTGCCAAAGCTCTCAACCTGTTGTATTAATTATCTATTGCTGCCTAAAACGTTACCCCAAACCTAAAAACATCAATAAAACAACAATAAACATGTGCTTATTGTTGCAGCTTAAAATAACAATAAACATTTGTTATCTCTGGCAGTTTCTATCAGTCAGAAATTTGTAAGTGCCTTGGCTATACAGCTTAGCCTTGGAATTCTCATGGAATTCAGCCAGATTTTGGCCTGGGCTGGAGTCATCTGAAGGCTTGGCTAAAACTAGAGGATCCACTTCCAAGGTGGCTGACAGGTTGCTCCTGGGGGAAGCATCAAAAGAAAGAAAGGGGGCTTCCCTGGTGGCGCAGTGGTTGGGAGTCCGCCTGCCGATGCAGGGGACGCGGTTCATGCCCCGGTCCGGGAGGATCCCACGTGCCGCGGAGCTGCTGGGCCTGTGAGCCGTGGCCGCTGGGCCTGCGCGTCCGGAGCCTGTGCTCCGCAACGGGAGAGGCCACAACAGTGAGAGCCCCACGTACCGCAAAAAAAAAAAAAAAAAAAGAAAGAAAGGAAGAAAGGAAGGACTAATTCGAAAAGATACATGCACCCCATTGTTCATAGCAGCATTATTTATGACAGGCAAGATATGGTAGCAACCTAAGTGTCCATCAACAGATGAATGGCTATATACATATATATACGAATGGATATATAATATATACATATTTATGGCTGGTATATTACTCAGCCATAAAAAGAATGAAATTCTGCCATTTGCAACAATGTGGATGGACCTAGAGAGTATTATGCTTAGTGAAATAAGTCAGAGAAAGAAAAATACTGTATGTTATCAATTATATGTGGAATCTAAAAAAGTAAACCAAACTAATGTATATAACATAACAGAAACAGACTTACAGATACAGAAAACAAACTAGTTGTTACCAGTAGGGAGAGGGAAGGGGCAAGGGGCAAGATAGAGGTATGGGATTAAGAGATACAAACTACTATGTATTAAATAGATAAGCAGCAAGGATATATTGTACAGCACAGGGAATTACAGCCATTATTTTGTAATAACTTTAAATGGAGTAAAATCTGTAAAAATATTGAATCACTATGCTGTACATCTGAAACTAATATAATATTGTAAATCACCTATAATTGATAGATGATTGATAGATAGATAGATAGATAGATAGAACTAGTGAATGAATACTAGGATGAAAACCCAATGTCTTCAAGAATGTGCTTGGCAGCAAAAACAGCCAAAGCAGAGGGAAAGGATCCCTGCCTCATTTGCATCTTCCAAATATAACTGCAGAGGTGTCTGGCAAATATAATTTGTTTTTGTGTTTCTTTTGTTTTAGTTTTTCCATTTGTGCCATACAGGAAAGCACATTAAAAATGATGAATTGGGAGGCTTCCCTGGTGGCGCAGTGTTTGAGAATCTGCCTGCTAATGCAGGGGACACGGGTTCGAGCCCTGGTCTGGGAAGATCCCACATGCCGCGGAGCGACTGGGCCCGTGAGCCACAACTACTGAGCCTGCGCGTCTGGAGCCTGTGCTCCGCAACAAGAGAGGCTGCGACAGTGAGAGGCCCGTGCACTGCGATGAAGAGTGGCCCCCGCTCTCCGTAACTAGAGAAAGCCCTCGCACAGAAACGAAGACCCAACACAGCCAAAAATAAATAAATAAATTTATTAAATAAATAAAAATGATGAATTGGGAGATTGGGATTGACATATATACACTAATATGTATAAAACAATGGATAACTAATAAGAATCTGCTGTATAAAAAAATAAATAAGATTCAAAAATTCAAAAAAAACCCCACCCACATTAAAAGAGGGACTGAAATACATTATGAGTACCAATCTATCAAGTCCTCCACAAAGACCATGACTTTATGGTACTTCATCACCAATACATACATTTATTGGCTTTCCTATAACAGAGGGTTGGCGTAGAGATGGTAGGGAATGCAGCTGAATCAGGGTTGGGATTTTGCTGAATAGATACAGCAGAAGGATAAAAGTGCTACAGAGGCCGGAGTGCTCATTTTAATATAGTTTGCCTATGCACTCATGAAGTATAATCTGTAAAAGGTAGGAACTAAGACCATGAGAGGATTTTTATGATTGGATGAACATTAAAGACTCAAAAGATTGACATTGTCTAGGGTACTATAGGATTATGTTTACGAGTGCTACATATTTGCACGGATTATGTTCAATTCTCAGTGTGCTAGCTGTATTTCCATTCCTTTCCTCTCAAAAAACCATTTCTGAATGTAAATGAATGAGAATTATAGTATTGTGGACTAATCTGGAATCTGATTTATTTTATTTTAAAATGACCAACATTTGTAACCAACTAAAATAGTAACAAATTACTGGTATGCCTCCCAACTAATCAACCCCACAGTTGCAGCCCCTGAAGTTGAGATTTGCTGCTCTGTTGGGGAAAGGGAGAGCAGGTGTAGAGGAAGTTTGGGCATTAGAGATTTGGAAGGGTAGGACCAGAGCTTTTTGTGTTCTGTTGGGAAGGACTCCACTTCTCAGGTGGGAAATGGTCTTATCTCTCACCCCAGGCACCCCAGAGCCAGACCTTGGCTGAGCTGCTCTTGCTTCCCATTGCCAGTTTCAAATCATTTCTCTTCCTCTCTCCTTCACAAACCTGAGCTCTTTATTAACTTTGATTTTTTAAATATTGAAAATCTGCAATCATACAGAGCTAGAGAAAAAAGTATGCTGAATCCCTTGTATGCTCCTCCAAATTTAAGAATTATTAAAATTTTGCCACACTTGCTTCATCCCCCTGCCTTTTTTTCCCCCTGAAATATTGGAAAATAAAAATCCTTGACATATGTCATTTTATCCCTACACACATCACTATACATTTTTAACAATAAGGTCATTATTTCTGTAACCACAATGTCATGATTGCAACTAGTCAAATTATTATGAATTTCTTGGTATCATCTAACC
Source organism: Leucopleurus acutus (assembly GCF_964270905.1). Classification (NCBI taxonomy): domain Eukaryota; kingdom Metazoa; phylum Chordata; class Mammalia; order Artiodactyla; family Delphinidae; genus Leucopleurus; species Leucopleurus acutus. The sequence continues at coordinate 47,301,323 of NC_139151.1, read as the reverse complement.
CCAGTCAATATTCAATTGTGTCAAAAATTTCCAGCTACAGATGGCTTGATTGAATAAGGACCCAAAGAATTCTAATACATTCCTTATAGCTCTCAAACCTCTTTTAATCTAAGACAGCATTCCTCCACCCCTTTTCACCAATGCCATTTGATTTTCTGAAGAAGCCAGGTCAGTTGTCCTGTTCAATGTCCCATTATTCTATATTTGTCTGTTTGCTTTCTGGTACTGTTTTACTTTCCCCTCATCCCCATATTTCCTGTAAGCGGGAAGTTAGTTCTCAGGGCTTAGTTAGCTTAAGGTTCAACATTTTTGGCCGGAATACTTCCAAGGAGGCGCTGCTCTTCATGGCGAGTCACCTCAGGAGGCATATAACATCTAGCTTTCCTGTTTTTAGTGATGCTAAGATTGATCAATGTTTTCAAATGGTGACAGTAAAATTCTCCATTAACCTTTCTCCTAATGGTTTCATCTAATGATGATCAGTGCCTGAATAAATTATTTCACTACTTTTATTACCTGGGATTCTTTTATTATCTGGGATTTTTCAATGAAAAGCAACTTTATCTCACCACGTATGGGCCATTTCCCCTGTGAAATACAGGGGATAGGAAAAGTAGGATAAATGCTCACTCACTGAAAGCTTTAGCTCTCTGATTTCCTCTTCACCCAGTAAGATCTTATTTAAGGATACCCAGTAAGTGACATGATTTGAAACAAGGCAGTCTGATGCCAATGCTCCCCTTCACTCACTGCACTAATACCTTGACTAGTTTGTTGATCACAGATTTGCGTTTCTAAAGGGCGTAGTGAAAGAATTTGAGTGGGCATAGGGCATGGGGAGGATTGAGCTAAGATTTCTGACAGGGATGGAGATAAATATGGATGTGAGCATAATTGGATTAATCTAGCCAGAGTCTCTTGTTAGAGTCTACTGTGAGTACTTATTCTGCAGCCCTAGATGGTGTGGCTATTGTGAAAGCAGTTTTCTTACCAAGAACAGGAAGGGCTATGAAGGCTTCTGAGCTTCTTTTTAATGTTTTCCTCCTCTCTGCTCTTGGACAATTCTTATACATTATATAGGCTTTAACTTAAATGCCACTTCTAGGAAAAGCTTTCCCTAACCTCTTCTACCTTACGTTAAGAAACCCTGCTATGCACTCCCATGTCATCCTATCCTTTAGCATTTTCTTCTTACCCACTAGGATGCAGATTCAGCGAGGATAAGGTCTCTGCGTTGCTCACGTTGTGCCCAGCATTTAACATAGTGCCTAGACAATAATAGGCTCTCAATAAATATTTGTTACATTAATGAGATATAGTAAATAAATTAGTTATTAATTAAAATTGAATATCAGAATGGCTTGGCCTGCCCTACCTCTACATCTTTTTTTGTCTGTTAGGGCAAAACCAAAAACCAACACCCAAAGCCTAAAAACTTGAATAGATGAGAAAATAGGCTTTCCAAAATCTAAAATTTAGATCTCACACAGACATGTGAAAATCCATGAGAAAAGTTAATACATTTAAATCTTTATACTTAGGAGAGAAATAGGAATCATAGGAGGCACTCCTTAGGGTAGAAAAAGATACTGTCATTAGCCGTATGTGGCTGAACATTCATGAAATCAGCAGCTTCCAGCTGAATGGCCTGACCCAGATCTGTCAGGCCATATTTGGCTCTATAGAAAATATGTCTTGTCTACTCAGTTCTTGGGGAAAGAAAAATCTGTAGGCTTTTTGAGTCATCTGCACAGAAATACAGCTTATTGCGAAGCAATTATGCAGAAGATATTTTTTGTTTTTAATTTTAATATACATGTGCATATATATATTTTTTTTGGGGGGGGGGCGGCTGTGCCGTGCACCTTGTGGGATCTTAGTTCCCTGACCAGGGATTGAACCCAGGCCCTCGGCAGTGAAAGCACAGGGTTGTAACAACTGGACTGCCAGGGAATTCCCAATTTTACTATATTTTTAAAGAGGTGATATATTCACATGGTTCAAGAGTCAAATGATACAAAATGGGATAAGTTGAGAAGTTTCCTTCACACTCCCATCCTTTACCAGCCCTGTCCCCACACTCATCCACACCACTAATAAACACTTTCTTTTTAGCATTTCTTTTTTCCAATATTTATTTATACAGATGGGAGTACATATGTTTACATTCTTATCCCCCCCATTCTCTCCCCCTTACACAAAGTAATATATGATAGATATTCTGCACCCTGTTTGTTTTTTTTAATAAATTTATTTATTTATTTATTTTTGACTGCGTTGGGTCTTTGGGCTGTGCGCAGGCTTTCTCTAGTTGTGGCAAGCAGGGGCTACTCATTGCGGTGGCTTCTCTTGTTGTGGAGCATGGGCTCTAGGCTCTTGGGCTGTAGAGCGCAGGCTCAGTAGTTGTGGCACACGAGCTTAGTTGCTCTGCGGCATGTGGGATCTTCCCGGACCAGGGCTCGAACCTGTGTCCCCTACATTGGCAGGCGGATTCTTAACCACTGCACCACCAGGGAAGTCCCTGCACCCTGTTTTTTTCCCCTACATATATCCTGGAGATATTTCTATTATCAGTGTACAGAGAGCTTCCTTTTTCTTTCTTCCTTTTTCTTGCTTTTCTTTTTTTTTTTTTTTTTTTTTTTTTTTGCATTTGCAATGTATTCCAAGGTATGGAGGGCCCACAGTTTATTTAATTGTTTCCATATTGATGGTATTTAGGGTATTTCCAATCTTTTGCTATTACAAACAATTCCGTAATGAATCATCTTAAACATGAAAGGGAAGATTATTTTACACCAGTGCAAATAAGAGTGGATTAGAAGCATTAAATAGGGAGAGTCTGACAAATAGCTAGGATAAGTCCCTTTGTTGAACTGAGGAGTGAGGGGGTTGGAGACGGGGTATTGTAGTTAGTTGAATGTGTAATGAATGACCAGGGAGTTCTGTCCAAGGGGAAATTTTTTTCTTGGATTAGTTTTTGCCAAATGGGATAAACAGAAGGTTTGAAAAGAACAACATCAAGTAGCCCTAGGCCCTTACATTTAATAAGATGTTCTTAATGTTTGGAAAATAATATCCAGTTTGTCCTTAAGGAGATGGACAAATGATTAGAAAAGGCCATTCTTGGCCACCTCCCAAAATTCCAACAACTTTTTTAAGAGGCTGAGATTGAAAGAAAAAAAGACTCCCTGCCTGATAAAGCCCTGTCAATCTAAGTAGATGTGGTACAGCAGACACTGTTGGTGGCCCACCCAACATCCATCTCCCTTCAACCTCGCTGGCAAAGCCCTGCTTTTGTCAGGTAGCCCCATGTACCATATACCACAGAGATTGGCTTCATTCCTATCCTATCCAGGATCCAGGCAGATCCTGATTGGTCCAAGTCAGTCATGGTGGCAACATTGCCCATGAAGATGTTTGGTTGGGGTATTTGCATATGGCCCAATTTTGGCCAATAATAATGAAGACAAGTCATCTGGTCAGCTTTGGGGAGAGTAGTTAGGGTTGTGGCCCTTTTTCCTTTATTCATGTGCCAAGAGGTAGTATCTCAAATGTCTGCCCAGTTCTCTTCATCTTGTCATAGTGGGGAACAGAGAATCATTCCTGCCCCGACCCAGCCACCGCTACTCCACAGGTATCTGAGTCAATGAGGGCTGGATAGAACAGCAAGCACCCGCGCAGGTATTCCTTCAAACAATGTTCTTTAAAGGTTTAACTTCAATGTAGTGGAGCTGGGGAGAAATAGATTTTCTATCAATACTTTGTTCATTAGAAACAAATTAACTTCAGTTAATTTTCACTAAGTGAGACGGAGACAGTGTTGTGAAGACATCAGCCAGTCAGTTCATTTTTCCTGTAGTTCTCCTTCCTTTTCTAGCTCTCTTTGATTTTTTTTTTGAACCAGACAAGTTCCTTAGAGGCACACTGAAGGGCTTACAGTGTAGGTAACACAAAAGATCACACTTAGCTACACAGCACTAGTCACACGTTATTTGGTTTTAGAATCTCTGTTCTATGGATTTTCATTTTAGGGTTACTGCTTGTGGATGCCACAGACAAATTCACTGGGGATCTAGGTCTGCTTTAGAAAGTTTTGTTGTTTTGTTTTTAAATTTCTCCTCAAGGGCAGTAATTTGGAGGTGGCTGATTTACATTTTGACAGTTTGTTCCAATGATAAGCAGGGCTTTACAGATGAGCATACCACAATAACTAATCTAGTTGCCCATGCCCTAATCTGGTCTGGGTCACAGATTAAATACAAGATAAGCACTGAGAGTGGAATTACAAAGTGCTGTGGAGCACAGAGGTGGGGAAAAAAACCCAACCAAACAAACAAACAAACAAAAAACGTTGCCCTTTTGTGGCTGGTTAGAAGGTGGTTTGTATACTGGGAAAAAGCATGGGTTTTAGAGCCAGAAAGCAGGTCCAGCTACATAATTTGCTGTGCCCAGCATAAAATGAAAATGTGGAGCCCCTTGCCACACAATTATTAAGAACCTCAAGGCAGCAGCAGTAGAACCAAGTGCAGGGTCCCCGTGCAGGTGGCACGCCCATGAAGCCGGTCCTCCCAGAGGGGCTTGGGTTCAAATCTCACCCCTGCCACCCCAAAACTTGCTGGCTTTGGGCGAGTCACCCTCTCTTTCTGTGTCTCATTTTTATCTATGAAATAGTGATAACTGAACCTCCCTTGAAGAGTTGGTATGAGGGTGACCTGAAAAGCACTTGACACATGATAGGTTCACATTACTCTTACTTTCTTCCTTTGTGTTGTGGGCTCCTTTCCTCAGCTGTTCTCTAGGCATCCATCTTTAACCTTCTATTCTCATTACCCACTTTCTTTTCAATATCTTTCAAAAGGGTATTAGAGTGAGCATTATGAAATGGCCCACATCTAATCATTTGTAACCTACAAAGTGGCAATTTTATATGGTTCAACCTAACACAAACTCCTTAGCATGACTGAACAGTATTGTCCTTAGACCCGGGCAACTGAGACCCTTTCTTTGCGCCCACGTTTTAGGGAGCATGCACCTTACCCATCCCCCATGCTCTTCCAGACGCACCCTTCCCTCCTAATGAAGAGCCCAGGTGGCAAGTCCTCTACTAGCCCACACTCCTGTACGAGGATCCTAGAATTCCCTGCTCGAATGGCCCTCAGGACCCGCTTGGCCTTTGCCCAGGAGCCTCTTCCTCCTCCTCGCAGGCTGGGCACAAAAGTTGAATGGGAGAGATCACCACCCCACCCGACAGCTGTTTGGGCGGAGCTTGCACGGGCCAGCGTGGGTGGAGGAGGGGGCGGGAAGAGATGCTGGCACGCATGCGCACCAGTCTCTTCGCTAATCCGCCCGAACCTGCATGGGAGGAGGAAGAGGGCTCGTCTGTGGCTCCTGTTTGTGCCCTTGCCAGTCTCCTCCCGCCTCTCTTCTCTTATTTCTATCTGTAGAGATGCTTCTCCGCACCTCCTCCCAACTACTTATGATTTCCAAGTATTCTGGACATTTTTTAAAACCTCTGTGACTTTCTACACGATGCTGTCTGAAATCTTTATCCCTTTTCAATACCTGATAAAATTCTACTAGTTATTTAAGAACCAGCTTATATATCAACTCTGTGTTAGTCATCCCGGGCAATCCTCTCTACCATCCCACCCCTTACCCTCAGGCTTTTAACTGGTGTGTGTGTGTGTGTGTGTGTGTGTGTGTGTGTGTGTGTGTGTGTTTACCCGCTGTGATCTCATAACACCCCTTGTGAAAACACATTACACTGTATGTGACTGCTCTTTTGCCCCTGGGCTAGACTGTGTGGGAGCTCTTCCAGGGCAGAAAACATGCTTCTTCATGCTTATTCTCAGTGCCCACTCCCAGAGCTTGGTACTCAGCAGACAGTCAATAAATCTTCCAGTGTGATGTTGTCATCAAAATCCCGGCTCCCCAGGGACCAACTGGCCTTGAGCAAATTACTGAATCTCAATTTCCTCTTCTTTGAAACAGAAATGAACACTATTACCTTCTTCAGTGTTGCTAAGGATTAAATAAAACAATATATTGAAAGTGCTTCAGTTCAATGATAAATAGTATGGACTCAGTAAAGGGTAACCTTAATCAGCTCCTATATATTCTGATTCTTGGTAATGTGTAAGAGGAAGTAAATAGTCCTTTCATGCCAGCAAGGTGGATCCTTGGAATTTGTATTTAATACCACAATCTTAATAGAACTGTGAGAAAATAGGTTTTAAAAATTGCTTTAGGTAAGGCAAGTGATGCTTAAAATTGTTTATTAAAAAGGTACCAAGTAATATTTTTTAATAAATTCAAATCATTAGGTAACTCTTGGCACTCTTGGCACTAAGTGGGTGAGAAAAATACTACACTGCAATCTATTTTGGGAAGTATTCATAATAATGCTTCTATGTCAACTAAATACAGGGAAATAAGGAAGCATAAAGTGTAGTTTTACATCTACCTCTTTAAGAACTTTGCATAAATCTAATAACTATTATCTGTTTTTATCATTACACATTTAAGTATTCCTACAAAAATGATGTAAGTATACATATATACATTCCATTTAGATGGGTGTTTTTATAAAATGAAAGAGTTGCAAGAAAGTATGTTAATAGAAACACAACAATCACTATGTGTTGCTATAGGCATCATATCCAGTGTGCTATGATCTATTACCCCAAACTGGGGACTTTTGTCTATTAGCATATTGTGCAATATTAAATGAAACTACTGATATTTGCTTTTTTGTACCTCTAAATCCTGTTTTTATTAAGGAGAAAAACCAAGAAAATGGAATGTGATCTAAGCTTGCAGGAAAAATTAAAATGGGTTGATTTTACTTACTTGAATCTTATTGCTCATATAGACTGACTATAATAAAGTTTGCCTACTTTAGAAAAGAATTTAACTGACTATAATAAAGTTTGCCTACTTTGGAAAAGAATTTAATGAGCTCAATTTTTGTTCTCTGAGCTAGTGCGACTAAAATAAAATTGAAAGGATACTGCCATAAAGCAGGTGAAGCAAGCAACTGTTTGGTCTGTTGCAAAATCAGACACTTTTCTGCAGGTTATCCATGCTATTAATATGCTATTAACTGTTATAGCTTACAGTCTCAACTACGGGAGATTACAAGCCTACCTATCTACAAGGGCTAATTATGCTAGTTTTTTTCTTTTCACAGTAACACATCCCATTGCACTTTTAAGATTCACTCAAGGGGACTTCTCTGGCGGCGCAGTGATTAAGAATCCGCCTGCCAATGCAGGAGACATGGGTTCGATCCCTGGTCCGGGAAGATCCCACATGCCGCGGAGCAACTAAGCCCGTGTGCCACAACTACTAGACTGCACTCTAGAGCCCTCGAGCCACAACTACCGAGCCTGCATGCCTAGAGCCCGTGCTCTGCAACAAGAGAAGCCATCGCAATGAGAAGCCCGCACAGCGCAACAAAGAGTAGCCCCCGCTCACCACAGCTAGAGAAAGCCCGTGTGCAGCAATGAAGACCCAACACAGCCAAAAATAAATAAATTAAAAAAAAAAAGATTCACTCAAGTCCATAATGGCTGCTAATTTTAAAACTTAGGACACATGAAGATACCTGGGGTTGAGAATGAATGAGTTATGGGGGAGGTGGAGATACTGATAGCAAACTTAGGGAGATTTCAAAGGCACAGAAAGAAATTTGGTTAATCTCGTGTATTCTAGGTGGTAGGACTGAAAATTAGTGTTATCCTGACAATGGCAACAACAATGTCATAGTAAAGTAGTTTTTCTTTGAGTGGTCTCTTGTACTTGAAGGTAGAATAAATGGAATCCCATCTTTACTCTTGCCACAAGGCACAAATACTTGATTTCTAAATTGGAGGCCAGAGGAACCAGAAGCTTCCTTATGGAAAGAGATGGCGGAGTTTGGCGTTGAGTTCTCTCTCCTTGCTTAAAAGATCCAGGCTGTGCTTTTTGAAGGCTTCTGACTGCAGCCTGAGTTCATCGTAGGCCTTCTGGATCCCATCTAGCCGGCGCTGGAGTTCCCGGACTCTCAAGTTACTGTCCACGGCCACTGCCTCTTGTTCAAACCGCTCTAGTGCACGCCTCCTGGCCACATCGGCCGTCTCCAACTTCTCCTCAAGCTGGCGGATCTCTGCTTGCTTGTTCTGAAGCACCTTGCCCCTCTCCATGGACAGCTGCAACAGCTCGTCTTTCTCACAAGTGACGGTCTGCAGCCTGGCCTGCAGCTCCCGGTTCAGCTGGCTGTGTGCCTCCTCGGCCTTGGCCATCTGCTCCATGGCCTGTTGGTGCTGCTGCTTGAGGCTCTGCAGCTGGTTGCGCAGCTGCTCCGTGTCCTTGGTGTGGGCGCAGGCCTGCTGGCTCTGGAACAGCTCCAGCAGTTCCTTCTCTCGGGCCTGGGCCTGGCAGGCCTCCTGAGCGCTCCTCTGTTTCAGAGACTCCAGCTCCTTGGTGAGGGCCTCACTCCGGGCAGTGAGCTGCAATACTTTGGCCTCCTGGTCCTTCAGAGCCTGGCTGAAGAGGTGGTCATTCTCCATCCTCAGCTTCTCATTCTCCTCTCTCAGCTTGATGTTCTGACTTTTGTGTTCGTCCTTGAAGCGGATCATCAACTCATGGTTGGCTGCCAGGGTCATAAAGCGTTCCTCCAGCCTCTGGGCCTGCTCGCTCTTGGCCTTCAGTTTCTCAGCATCCTGCATCCTCTTCTCCTCCAGCTCTGTGTTGAGCAGCTCCAGGATCCGGCAGCGCTCCAGGGCCTCGTCTGACCTCCGCTTCAGGATGCAGATGAGCTGGGACTGCTCCTGGATGCGGGAGTACAGCTTCGCCTTCTCACTCTTCTCCTCTTCGGACAGTCCCCGGAGGTTTGCCAAGGCTTCCCTCAGACCATCCAGTTCCTTAAACTCCATCTCCTCTTCCTGGTTTTCTAGATTTTTGTTTTGCTTATCTAAGGGTTCTTCAGAGGGTGGGGTGTCCATCCTGAGAGCCGTCTCTTCCTGAGGCATCAGCACTCTCCTCTACTGTCGGCTGACTGCACGGCCTCCCCCTCCAGATTTCAAAAGCCACGGTGTTGCTAGGGACTCCTGGCAATGTCTAGCAGTCGTTTTTTCACCCAGTAAGGAGCCCTGTGATTGGTGGACAGGTCTTCAGAATGCTGTGAAGTAACCACAGGGGGACTCCGGTGAGTCCAGAACCAATCTGGTCAGGTTATACTTGCCTATCTAACCAGTCACAGCTCTCAGCCCAGTGTCTGGCCTGTACTGTACAGAGATGCCAAGTCCACCTGATTTCCAGCCAGCATCAGGGGAAGAAGTCTGACTCCACATAATTTCTTGTGGGAGTAAACAAATCAAGCAGTGGTGACATAGTCCTCTTCCCTCTCCCGGCTTCAGTGGTCATGAGAATAAAGTCCTCTCTGTGGAAAGTGTTGGCTCCTTAAAAAATTTGCAATCTATAAATACAAAGTAGCAGTAGTACTCTGAGAGCGGTGATCCTAAATGGCTGTGAGTTTGTACCTGTAGTGTTTAACACACCTCAGAGAAAGAGCAAACCCCAGAGAAATTTCTTTCGTTTCCCGAAGCATTGTCCCCAACTGGGAATACATTTTATTAGCTATTCAGCACTCCCTGTTTTACCCACTGGCACAATAGGGTTACAGAGAAAAGCTTAATGGACAATATAGACGTGATAAACATTAAAACAGAAAAAAGAATCAAATGAGGCTTACCTTATACACACCAAAGTCAATTCCAGATGGATTAAACAGTTAAATGTAAAGACTAAAATGAAAACGAAGTATTAAAAATGGAAACTAGAGGAAAACAAAGGTAAGTATTAAAGTTCTGGGTCAGGAAGGACTTTCTTAGCTTAAATATTATGTAAGAGATGAATAAGGTAACACTCAATTTGACTTAAACATCTAAAGTTATATATAATTTAAAAAATTATGTGACTCTGAGGTCTGGAGCCCCTTCTTTCTCAAGACCTGCCTGACGTTTTAGTTTTATTCCCTAGCCTAACACCAGCTATTGACGTTTCCCTAGCAGGCCCTGTCTGTAGGTGTTCCCTCTGCCTGGAATGCTTTTTCCCACTTTGTCCCTTGTCGCTCTAGTAATTTACCCAGCATTTTATACTTAGATAAGAATCACCTCTCTGTGAAGCCTCTCCTAGCCGGTAAGTGTAGACGTGACCACTCACCTCTTTTAGTGCGGCCACTCTAGTCTATTTGTACTTCCAACAGAGCATATGAAAGCCTTACTGCACTCATCATTTACTCCCCTGCCTTCCCCTGTTAAACTCTGAGATCCTTAGGGGCAGGAACTGTGTCTGTTTCATCCTTGATGACTAGACCAATGCCTTGGGGAGACTCAGATAAATATGTGTTGAATGGATGTTGAAGGCAAAAATCGAATAGAGAAAACTATCCACCATAAATATGACAGACAACAGATTTATATTTTTACAAAGAGCCTGTACAAATCAATAAAGCATTAACATCTTAAAAGAGAAATAAACAATTGAATTCACAGATGAGGGGACAGAAATGGCCAAGAATTGAACCCTATCAGGGATCCAATAAATATAAGTTAACATTAGATATCATTTCATCTATCAAATTAGTCAAAAATTTTCCCCTTCTTTTAAGATGACCCAGATACCTGGTATTTAAGATACCTGGTATTATTATTTAAGATACCTGGTAAGGGTATAGTGAAATAGGTGCTCTCTTATACCATGGTAAAAGTCAATTGATGTATTGAGAACTTAAAACACCTTTATGCCTTTTGAATTAATGATTGTCCGTCTGGGGGAGATCTTTGCTGAAAGAAAGGCCTTTTTCTGAAAGAAAAAGTTTTGCTCCAAGTGTGGTTTATAACGGCTAAAAGTTGGAAACCAAAATGTCCAAAAAAGAGAAAATTTAAAGAAAATTATGATATTTTCATATAATAGAATATTATGTAGACATTAAACATTATCATGTTTATAGGTAATTTAATGGCATGGAAATACTTGTGTTTGAAAGATAATTGAAAAAAGCGAGATAAAAAAGTTAAAATTTAGAATGATATTAATGATGTGAAAACTTAAGCACAGAGCAAAGAGTTAGCTATTCCTGCAATCACTGTTAAGTCTGTGGTCAGACTTAATTTCTCAAGTCATGATGATAAGGAAAAAGCATGGGGTGTTATTATACATGGATGGATTTTTAAATGCTTCAGGTTTCACTTAGAGCAAAATAGATCTGAAAGAAGAGTTCGAGATTTTTGCTTTGGTCTCAAAGATCAGGATCTCCTGTCCCACATCCTGAATCTGTCTATCAGGGAAAGCTTTCACCGGCAAAAGGCTCAGAAAATCTCCTGAACTAAAATTTTAATAACTCAAATTGTAGGTTATTTAGGGTTTATGAAAGTGAATTAAAAAATGTGAGCGAAACTTATTTTTAATTTCCCCCTCACATCTCTTCTTCACTTTTCCTTAAATTTCAAGCTTCGTATACTGAAATGGAACTTGAAAAGTTGAGGCAAGTGACTAGAAAATTAGAATAGTCCTCTTCATTTAAATAAAAGGGTCAGACATACATTGAAAATTTTATTTGCTGATTATCATGTATGGTTGTCTGATGTAGTAAAGTGAATTCACAGAATATGTTTCCTAAGAAAAGAAAAGAAAAGAGGAAAAATACTCAAGATGTTAATAGCAGTGTTCTTGAGGATGAGCTTACGGACGCTTTCCCCTCTCTTTGTACCTAAGTCCCTTGCACATAATGGATGCTCAATGAAATCTGTTGATTAAATACATTTTCTACATTAGGAATATTTTATATATCTCTTCTACATTAAAATTATTTTAAATATTAAATTCATAGATCACTTGTCAAGGTTAAGAATCTCAAAAGATCCTAATCAGTATTCATTCACTGATTTATTCAACAAACATTTGTAATGTATGGTGCGGTGCTAGATGCTAAGTATACATTAATAAATTAGGTATATCACTCTTCTCAGAGAACTTTCAGTTTAGTAATAATGACTTTTGGCTCCTTTCTGCCATGGTTTTCTTTGTTATGCCATTTTCCCACCTACCTTTGACCCTGAAGGTATCCAGTATATATTCCAGAGGTCCAAGTCATGAGCCTTGGCCAATGTTCTCCCTAGTGGTGACCAACGAGTTCCCTCCACTTGTCTTTGTTAAGTCTTTTAACATCTCCTTTTTAAAGCTGCTATTTACAGAGTTCTTCTATATGCCCTACATAGTACTAGGCATTTGTACATCTTCTCTCATTTAATTCTGACAATATTCTTGAAACATAGGCATTATTATCCACATTTTATAGTTGGCAGGGAACAAAGAAACTAATGCACAGAGAGGTTAAGTTGTCCCAGGTCACTCAGAGAGTAAGTGATAGAGACAGAATTCAAACCCAGATTTTTTGATACTGAACCCCATGGTCTTTAGTTCATCATTCATTCATTTGCTTAATCATTCATTCGTTCAATTCACATACTGAGAAACTGTTATGTCCAAGGTTTGCAGTCCCAGTTCTTAAGATAATTACCATCTAATGATGGAGACAAATAATAGAAAAACAGCTATTCAGTATGATAACTGCTAACATAATCATGGATCAATTGGACACATCACTCTTCTCAAAGAATAAAAATAGGGGCACAATGATCTGAAATCTGATCCCACATCCTGACTGAGGTGTTGAATGTGAAGAGTGAGAGTCTTCTTTTTGTAAGGCTGAAGAAGAACCAGTTCTTTAGGAACAAGTCAGCCAAAGAAGTGGAAGGAATGTTCTGTGATTGGATCAAATGTGTGGGAGCATTTGTTTTGTAAAACAAACTAGTGAAATTAGTGAATGAGCCTGTGGGGGAGTGGAGACAGGAGAGGAAATAGGAGAGCAATCCCAAAGGAGAATGGGGATTCTTCTTGGGACAAGAATTCTTCTTGGGACAACTTAACCTCTCTGTGCTTTAGTTTCTTTGTTCCCTGCCAACTATAAAATGTGGATAATAACACCTATGTTTCAAAATATTGTCAGAATTAAATGAGAGAAGATGTACAAATGCCTAAGAGTACAAGAGAAGGCAGATGTTCGGGGACTTTTTACTTAAATGGTGAGTATGGATGAGAGATGTACAAAGAAGTCCAAGCAAGTTCCCTGGACGTAAGCCTAGGCTAACAGTAATCATGCTTTGGTGGGCTCCTAGGCCATGTGAACAGGTTATGCAGTTCCCAGGATCCTCACCATCTACTTAAAAGCTGCAGCAGTCATGATGGTTGGGGAAATTTCGGCCTCCCTGGAAACAGTCAGCAGTGACTCTTTGGAATATTATTTCATTTTTTGAATAATGGAATTTTGAAGCATTTTCACCAAAGGGGGAAACAAATTACATGGCTACCTAGCTCTTGATTTCTCCAGTGCCCATGTGTATGATACCCTATTCTTCTGAAAATGGATCACCTCTCCCTGGCCACAGGGTGGACACATAATCCACGCAGGGCCAAGCATAAGATCTTACCCTATCCATTCCTGGCTACCGTGAGTGGTCCAATAGGTGGGGACGTGACCCAAGCCTGGCCAGTTTCTCCCAGAGCTCTCTCAAGCTGAATCCAGGAAAGAGAAGTGCTTTAGCTGAGAGCTTGTGATGCTGGAGCTGCCTGTCCCTGAGGAAGAGGAGAGACAGTATCTGAGTTCCTGGTTCCAGCCCACGAGTCCCCAGAGTAATCTAGTTCCTGTAGTACTTCCTTAATTCTCTGGGCTAACAGTTTATTTCCAATAAATCCCCCTTTGGGGCTTATTTCTGGTTGGGTTTCTGGAAAAAGAAAAAGAGCCCTAAAACATGCAGTTCAAGGAAATGCCTCCAGTTTAAGAAAATAAAAAATTTCAGCAGGGACTTTGCCTAAAAATCCCACTGGATGAAAAGTCTGTCAACTTGAGTTCACCAAAGAATTCAGGTTGCCTACACTTTATAATGCATGAAAATCCCATTTAGCCTTCCTCTTGTAGCCAGGTGAGATTAAAGCTTTTATAGATTTTTTCGGAAAAACAATGTGACACGACATCCCCTTGGATGACCCGAGGCAGTTGGAAGTTCTGTGGGCAGATGCAAGGATGGTTCTATTGTCCCCTCTGGTGTCTTGGGGATCTGGGGATGGGGGAGGTGGGCATTCCTAGTCCTAGATGGGGAGATACTAGGACTCATCTCATTCATGCTTCATAGCTGGCTGGATGCTGGCAGATGGCTGAGCAGGTAACTGAAAAAAGGGCTGAGAAAGTAGCTTGTACTATGAAGTGGCAGGAGCTGGAACAGGATTTGCACTTCTGCTATGGCTCCAGCCGATCTTGGAGATGTGCCTCCTTTCACCTCATCTTGTCCCTCCCTGCAGCCAGAACAGGAAGAGGAAATACAGCTAGATTAACCACCCTCCTAAAAGACCTTGAGAGACAATGAGGGAAGGGCGTTGTTTTAGGTTAGTTGCTCTTACTGGCCAGTGGGTCGAAGGTTCTAGCATCTGTTTCGGGGAAAGGAGGCAAGCACTCCAGATGTTTTCAATGACATTCGTTAGATACCTGTTGTAAGATCTCACCCTCCCCTCACCACCCAGGCTTCCCCCAACCTATATTAAATCAGGACTTGTTTTGAGATGGTGAGCTAGTGGGGTTCTAAGGGGGAGTAATGCTTTATGTATCAAATGACTCAAAAATGTCTTTGTGGAAAACTTTAAGAATAAATGTTAATGTATCTTCAAAGCTTTTCAACTACTTTTTTTTTTTTTTTTTAATTTTTGGCTTCATTGGGTCTTCATTGCTGCGCGCAGGCTTTTCTCTAGTTGCGGCGAGCAGGGGCTACTCTTCATTGCAGTGCGTGAGCTTCTCATTGCGGTGGCTTCTCTTGTTGTGGAGCACAGGCTCTAGGCACGCGGGCTTCAGTAGTTGTGGCACATGGGCTCAGTAGTTGTGGCTCGTGGGCTCAGTAGTTGTGGCTCGCGGGCTGTAGAGCACAGGCTCAGCAGTTGTGGTGCATGGGCTTAGTTGCTCCAAGGCATGTGAGATCTTCCCGGACCAGGGCTCGAACCCGAGTCTCCTGCATTGGCAGGTGGATTCTTAACCACTGTGCCACCAGGGAAGTCCCTCAACTACTTTTTAAAAATAAAAGTTCTACTCTTAATAACACAGCTGAAGCTTCCCATTTAGAGGAAATGATGCCCAGAGTTGCAGTAAAGACTCTGGAGAAATATTAGCCCAAAAGTTCTTTAGCCTTGCTAGGAAATTTAGATTTTAGGGTTCTTAACATAAAGTATTTCATTTAAAACAAGAAGTAAGATTAATTTGACAATTAAATCATATAATAATTTATTCTAAGGGTTTTTACAAAATACTTTATGAAAATTATACAGACACAGGAAGTACAGTATAATTTAACAATTTTCATTCTAATTAAAACTTTGTTGCAAGGCATGTCTGAGACCACTCTCATGCTCTTTTCATATAGTAGAGTTATAAGAAAAACAGAATCTCATATATGCAAGGTTTTTGTTTTATATACGGCACTCTATTACAAAATACAGGCTTGAGACTTACCTTAGGAGAAAATTAAGCTCAAAACTAAATTCCACCTATGGCCAGTGGGTGGCACCAAAGCACATTTGGGACTTTAACACTGGGAAAAGGGAAAGTTTCTCAAGGCAAAAAATATACGCAGTAAATATAGTCTCATTGCCCTAACATGGAATTCCATTTTCAATAGAGATTACAGAGTAAATAGTTTTCTTATGAACAAATTCTTCATCATCACTGATATTCTGCCTTTTTTTCCCCTCGTAGGAGTATCTTTCAGTCACTCTTCTACAAACCAACATTTCTTCAGTTCATGCAAGGGTTTTCAATGATCAAGTGGCAGGCCCTTCTAACTGTAGCACAAAACTGTGGTTTGAAACACATGGTGGTGGGACTTCCCTGGTGGTCCAGTGGGTAAGACTCCACGCTTTCAGTACAGGGGGCGTGGGTTCGATCCCTGGTCGGGGAATTAAGATCCGACAAGCCTTGTGGCATGGCCAAAAAATGAAAGAAAAAAAAAAAAAAGAAAGAAACACATGATGGCAAATTGGAAAACTCTTTTCATTAACAACACCCCACATTTAATTATTTTTGGCAGCTTTTTCTTTGAAGGAGCAGCAATGGTTTGATTTTCTTAACTTTCTCAAACATCTTCTTTAATGTTGGAGTCACAAACACATTACATGTTTTGTTATCATTTAAGTCTCTTGGGCCTTGTAACCAAAGAAGTACATGCAGGTTGACTTTAACATGCTGTGTAGCATTTGTTATGGCAATAGATAGAAGGTGAGGATCTCTGTCTACACAGTAACATTTTTAAGATCAGATTCCACGTGTTTAGTAGTTTTCAGTGGAGGAGCCAGTGGACTTTGGGTTCACTTGGAAATCTTGGCAATCAACAGCATTCTAAGAGGCAGGGTTGCTTCAATCCAAGTGTTGGGGGAATTTACCATCTTTTCCCAGAGAGCAACTTCCTCTGAAGTAGAGTCCATCCAATCCACTTCAGTACCATAGCTTTTCCCTGGAAAAAAAGGGAAGCTTTGCATTTAGAAAGGAATAGCTCATTGGGAAAAAACTGAGTCATTCCCTAATTATAATCACCAATGGAAACAGTTAGGAAGAGTTTTAACATCACCAGGAGGGCAGAGAAAGAACTGTTTAACCATCTGAGATATCCAATAATGGGACCCACCACAATTGGGATTATTCTCATTACTCTCAGAGTAATGATTTCTCTTCACATCCATATAAAAGTTAGATGAGAATCTGTCAGGTGCATAAGGGGATAGTAGGGAGGATTCCAGCATTGGGTTGGAAGTGACAGTAGGTGATCTCTAGGAAAGTGTGGTTACAGCTTTAGTGTCTAACAGACTCGATTTTGAATCCTGGCTCTGCCACTTATTAGCTCTGTTTCTTAATTTCTTGGAACATCAGTTTCTCTGGGGCTAACATTAGAAACAACTCATAGAACTGCTGTGAGGATTAAATGAAATAATGCAAATAAAGCACTTAGTACAGTGATCAGTGCTCCATAAACATTAGTTACTATTATTATGCAAAGCACACTTTTAGCCATGAAGGGCCATAAATGTTTTTTCAGGAAAGAGTAGTGATGAAGGCTTTTCTGGTTTCCCCCACAATAACTTAAGCTCTGTGTGGACAGACATTGCATCCCGTTAATCTTTGTATCCAGAGTCCTTGGCACACAGCCTGACATTCCTTCACTCATTCATTTCATTATACTTAACAGAAACAATATCTGTTTTCATTAGGAAGAAGCAAAACAACAAACCAACCAATCTCTAGTGTCTCCAGAGCATTTGACTCATGGAGAATTAAAAATGTAACAAATGTTACCTGTTCCAAAGCCAATCCGAAGACCTCCCAAAAACTGGTTGGTTAATTTGTAATGGTCCCAGACAGTAAGCTCGACACAGGCTTCCGTCAGGTCCTCGGGCCTGAACCCATCATACACCATGGTGTGGTTGAAGACAGGGTTGGTGGTTTTCCCCACAGCTCTTGTCTTCTGGCGACTTTTCCTACTTGTATCTGGAAGGATGGTACTACGAAAGGAAACATTATTGTGAGAGCATTTTACTAAGACAGTAAACTCATGCTTTCAGTGTGCTTCAGCTACTGGGGATTGGAGAGAGGAAATGGAAGAAAAAAAGAGTGTAGAGAGATGGTGATGGTGATGGCGATGGTGGGGCATCCTGCCGGAAAGACTCTCTGCACCAGAGTGGACCACACTTGCTTGGAATCCTGACTCTGCCACTTAGTGGCTGTGTAGTATAGGAAACTGACTTAACCTCTTAGACACTTGCTTCCTCATCTATAAAATGGGAATGGTGATGCCTACCTCAAAAGGTTAATATTAGAATTACATATTAAGCAAACAACTTAGTTCAGTACCTGCACTTAGTGTTTACTACGTAGCAATTGTTTGTGGATTCCTCTAAAATCTATTCCTGATTATCTGTGATAGCCTAAGAAATCAGTCTTGTACAGAACTGCAAAAGAAGAGAAACCTCTCCAATTTGCTAGATTTGACTTTGGGAATGAATTATATTACATATTTGCAACTATTTATATTTACTTTATGGTAAAAAGTGAAATTAATTTAACCTACCATGTCTCTTGTGCAGACAAGAAGGGCCGGGACTAGTCTTGGAATGGGAGACTGACCTGAGCTGAAAAACTTATCAGTTGACATCTATGAAGAATATGTATAGGGAAAATCATAAATAAGGTCATATGAACTTAAATAGCTACAATTGGTCTTCTGGTAGAATCTATATAGATAAAATTAGTCAGAGAGAGTTAGGACAGAACAATAATATCTGTTTAGTTAAGATGCCAAGCATTTATATTACAACAGAGAAAAAGGTTGCAACTTAAAAACCCAAATTGTCTTAAACTCTTATGAGCTAATTATTAGTATGGGTCTATTTAGCAAATAACTTCCCAGATATTTACAGACTGATGCAAAAGGCCTTTTGCAAATGGGCCACAAAACAGATGCTCCACAGAGGATCCAAGAGTTGTGGCATCACCATTAGCCATTTCATAAACTCTTTAGTATTGAATATTGTCCTCATCAGCAGATGTACCTCCTAGAAGACATTACGTATCTGAGTATGTGATCTCTGGTTTCGATTGTATATATTCCCTCTTATCTTTATGATTTTAAAACTAAATGAAGTACTTCCCTGGTGGTGCAGTGGTTAAGAATCGCCTGCCAATGCAGGGGACACAGGACACAGGTTCAATCCCTGGTCCGGAAAGATCCCACATGCTGCGGAACAACTAAGCCTGTGCACCACAACTATTGAGCCTGTGCTCTAGAGCCCGCGAGCCACAACTACTGAGCCTGTGTGCCGCAACTACCGAGGCCCACGCACCTAGAGTCCGTGCTCCGCAACAAGAGAAGCCACGGCAATGAGAAGCCCACGCACCACAAAGAAGAGTAGCCCCCACTCACAGCAACTAGAGAAAGCCCGCACGTAGCAGCGAAGACCCAATGCAGCCAAAAATAAATAAATAAATTTATTTTTTAAACCCCAAAAGCAAAAAACTAAATGAAGCCTTGGAGAGGGTTCATGTCAAAGATCCCTCTAGCTCAAGTCGCCACTGTCTCAAGTTAGTTTATTTATACTACTACTGATGACTTTCAGCATCACAGATACAGAAAAGTAAAACCAAGCAGCAAAGGCCAGGCTATTGTAGAACTGAGGGTGGAGAGTTATCAATGCTGTTACCATTTAACAAAAGAATTTAGATGGCTGCCCCTTAGCAGTGGTAGATCAAGGCATTCCTTCACCCAGATGTGCACTTCTCCAGTTGTAGGAAGCTTTTTACCTGTAACAGAAAAAAGAGAGAGAAAATGAAATTCCACTGCCATTCCTCTCTTGGCAGTACTGCATCCAAAGATGCCAACCTAAAGATGGTCTGACATAGCGACGCTAGCTAGTGTTTGATCATATGATCCTAATTGATTATATCTGTTCTTAACTATATCTTTCATAGTCTGGCTGTACTGAGCTCAGATAGCTCTATGAAAATAATTTAATTGATTCCAAGTACAGAGTGTTACATCATTCTTTTTGGGTTTTGCTTGGCTCAATGAGATCAATTATAGATATTAGGTATGTGAATCATCCATTTACAGTTATATTCAAAACTACTCAGTGAAATGCATATACCTTTCAAATATTAATACCAATATCAATCGGTGCTGACAGGAGGCATTTTAAACATATTTGAGTATAAAGTAAACGAAACAGGTACTGGTTAAGGTATAGTCACTCTTCTTGTTAAAAGTAGTTACAAATTTTATAGGACTATTGTATAGACACACATAACAGCCAGTATTATGGACAGGGAATTACTGAGAAGTTGGCTTAGTCTGAAGTTGTTGTCTAGGTTGGGTGCACATGGGTGGAGGAATACTACCATACATTTCTGGATGGGTGGGCCCAATCAGTCAACCAACCAGTATTTAATGAGCATCTATTATGTGCTCAGCTCTATGCTAGGAATGTCATTGGACATACAAGGAATACAGGAAATCTAGGTCGTTGGGAGATGTTTACAGTTAAGCTAGAGAGAGAAAATCAATAAAAACTATAAAAATGTAATATAAGAATGAAATGCAAAGTTATTACTGTAATGTTCTAGAAGACGATGTGATCAGTGAGGGTAAAAACATTCAGGAAAAGCTTTAGGGAGGAGATGGGACTTCATCTAAGACTTGGATAGGCTACTGAAAGCACCTGAGTTTGCAACCCCTGATTTCAGTCCTAACATTCATATAGATTCTTAAGGAGGACAACTTGGGGAACTGTGTGGGAAATGAGAGGGGGGTTAGCACAGATTTCCTGACAGTCTCTTGCTCCTTAACTGTGCTGGAGAACTGAGGCCTTAACATCAAGGATGCAATTAAAAATTTTGAAGAAAAAGCTTTCTCCCCTAATGAGACCTTGAGAGTAGAGGACAAATGAGCTCTAATTTCTTAGGGGCTACATATGAATTTTCCCAATTCCCACCTATGGGGGAAAAAAACACACCAGTTCCATTTGTATCACAGCACTATACAGGAAAGGCCATTCACGCTGTGGAGATACAAACTTTTGGGAGAGTGAGGTAAAAGTTAAAACAAGGGCTGTAAGCTGGACTGAAAAAAAAAATGAGAATTTTTCTCATAGAAACAGAAAATAGAATGGTGGTTACCAGGAAGGGGAACCTGGAGGGAAGGGGAAGAAGGGAATTGTGGTTTAATGGGTATAGAGTTTCAGATATACAAGATGAAAAAGTCCAGAGATCTGCTTCTCAACATTGTAAATATACTTAACACTACTAATGGTACACTTAAAAACGGTTAAGAAAAATTTTATGTTATGTCTTTTTACCACAATAAAAAAAAAGAAAATTTTGTAGTTTACAACTGTGGATTGACTCATTCGGTCTATACGATTACTAAATTAGTAAGTTTATTTAGGGCTTCACCTTTGAAAAAATCATAGAACTCAAAGAAATCCTTGAAGAGGGGAGACATAAGGTTAAGGACATAAATCTGGACAGAAAATCACTACATACCAGGCATTGGCTCTGGGACATACTGGAGAGCTAACTTCATTTCACCTCTGTTTTCTGCTTCAAAGGCAACTGGTGCTGTCTGGAAAATGAAGGAATGTCAGCAGGTATGAGACACAAACCATTTACCCTGTTTGTTGGTGCTCTGTTACGGGACCATATCTGCCTCATTTCTCAGATTAGGTATCACTCATGAGTGGCCCGGATTAAAATTTCCCTCCTCATCAGAGCTAGACTGTTGCTTTTATATTGTGTATCTTTGTGGGGTACCCAGAAAACATTTCAAGGCCTTTAGTTCAGAGAAATCAGAATGGCTTTCTTGGAGACAGGAGAGGTGTTCTGGGATGCTTTGGTTTTTATAAAAACACATACATTTTTTCAGTCATTCAGCCAGCACATAAAACAACTTATTTGTATTCTCTTTCTTTGAAGGCGTAAGAAGAGTCGGGCGGGGGGGGGGGCAGGGCGGGGGGGAACAAATATTACATTTTCAAAGCTGCATTAACCTAATTATTTTAGACCAAACGAGGAGATGCCTGTAAGAATAACAAAGACTGAACAATAATTTTAAAACATATCTATTATAAGAGAGAGAGAGTTCTACTTTCAAATTCTGGTCTTAAGAGCCTTATTTCCAAAACATGGCTACATGTCAGAAACATAAGGGGAGTTAGTTAAAAATGAGATGCTTTTGACAACTTCTGAGGAATTCTCATCCAGCAAGTCATGGGTAGACCTAGAAATAAGTGCTTCAGGTGATTCTGATGTGATATTTTGGAACCGTTTCTTAAGTGGAACTGTTTTATTGTGTAGATACTCAATAACAGTTTGTATTAATTTTATGTATCACTTGCAGCTATGATGGACTAGCTGGGATCACACCAACCCTCCTGATGAGGATTAAAAAAAAAACTGGATTAAAAGAATCTATTTGAAGGTGATGAAGAATTATTACGATAGACAGGACTCAAATGGACAAGATGTTGGAGCCTGACATTCTCTGCTTTCCACTTTGAGGCATTAGCTGATTTTCGAGTAGTGCCGACTGAGAGCACAAGAAGCCTAGCAGAAAGAGACTAAGAAGCTGAGCAGGGCTTCTCACAGTGCTGGGGAGGCAAAAACTGGCCGGCTAAGGAGAGATGGTCTCAGAAAATACTCTAGACCAGTAGTTCTCAAAGTATGGTCTCCAGACCGGCAGCATCAGCAATGCCTGGGAATTTGTTAGAAATGCATATTCTTGGGTCAGATCTTACCAAAACAGAAATCCTCGGAACAGGGCCATAAATCTATGTTTTAATAAGTCCTTCAGGTGAATTGGATACATGCTAAAATTTGAGTACTACCTAGGTTTTCAGTTGCAACCCATGAAAGACCACAGTCTAGGAATATGGGCAAAGAAAAACTAGATCAGACCATGTGGAAGCTGAACCCCAGCTTCTAGTCAGTTCATTACCAGACTAGATTAAGGCGGTGTGTCCCTACTCTGTGTGTCAGATGCAAAAGTAAACCCTCTCAAATTATCCCTAGAATTTTTCATATGCAATGTCCAGCACGCAATAAAAAATGAACAGGCATATCAGAACAAAGGACCAAATGACCAAACTAAGATAAAAAATTAGATAAGAGGGACTCACAAACGTTTAAGATATTGGAGTTTTCAGATACACACTTTAAATAACTTTGATTAATAAATTCATAAAGATAATGTGAAGATGGAGAATTTTAGCAGAGAAATGGAATCTATAAAAAAGAATGAAGTGAAAATGTAAATCTGAAAAGTAAAATTGAGGACCTGTAGCTGGGTGTAACAGCAGATTAGACACAGCAGATAAGAAAATTACTGAACTAAAAGATAGGTTAGCAAAAAATAGCCAGCCCAAAGAATAGAGAGGAGAAAAAAAAGAATAGAAAATATAGAAAAGAGCATAAGAAACATATGGGACAGAGCGAAAAGACATAATGATCCCAAACTATGGGTAAGCATTCTGAATGAAAACGCAATTATACAGCAGCTCTCTCCTGTATCCTAGGCCCCAAACCAACCAACCAACAAACCAAACAAAAAGCTCTGCACTTACCTTCCGCTTTAGAGGGTACCACTTCAATTGTTTATTCTGTTTGTTATCCCAGTCCCAAGTTTCCAAATCAAGTTCCACTTCCCCTAGAAAACTATTGCGCTTAAATGTATCTCGATGCCAAACAGACAGGTTCAGTTTCTGTGTCTTTAAGATTTGCCTGTCGATTTTATACTGCAGTTCAAAGAAGGAAATTAAAGTGGTAAATAATATTATTTTATGCCGAAGTTATGACATAGAGATGAAGAAAAAAGTCATCTGTGTAGATCAGATTTTCTCATCTGTTAGGTTTCAAGTCTCAAGAATATTGCAAAGTCATCTTATTCTAAGTGTCTTGTTTCAAAGAGCTCAAATTCATCTTTCACAAAAGCTCATTTTTCTTTCCCCCTCTGGAAAAGCAAATGATGGCTCAAATATCATAGCTGGTAATAGCTCTCTAAAAACAAAAGCCAATTATTCAATTTTTAGTGGATGTTTTTAGTTCTAACTAGATATAACATAAATCAAATTCAGTCTAAAAATACAAATGAAGTTTAATCCAATGGTCTGTTTTCTACCTAAGGACAAAGTATTCTTTTGAATAGACTTTATTTTTTAGAGCAGTTCTAGATTCACACAAAATTGAAAGTACAGAAGATTTCCCATATATCACCTGTCCCATATACATACAACCTCTCCCACCATTATCCTGCAAGGACAAGATATTTTTCAACCTGTTTTTTTTGGCATGCTAATAGTTTTAATCTAAAATGTAGTCAATCCTTGATTATATATAATCATGGAAGGGATAATAGTCTTTCTAATCTAAAAATAATCTCTATTTGGCTTTATGATATACAACTTGACTGTCCATTTTGGTTGTAGCAGACTTGCCTTTCTCTGAGTTTACCATTTAAACTAGCTGGCTTTTCCTGAGTATAGGGTTGAAGTAGCTGACCTAGAAATAGCTAGGGTTCTGAAGTATATCATAGTCAAGTCATAATTAAAAACTTGCTACAGAAAATTCATCCATGGATGACTGAGGGTTAATTTAATGTTGCTCCTTTTCTCAGAGGATAACCAAATACTTGGACAGAATTTTCAGAAAGAGGGAATGAATAATCCTTCTCATATTTGCAGTTTTAAATAATCTGTTACTCATGACTAAGGCAGCATAATAAAGTTTGAAGGAAAAAGGAATATGGGCATTTGAGCCAGGTATATTCTTCATTAATCTATCCATCCATCTATCCTTCCATCTATAAACATTTTTTAAGTACCTATACCAGACACTGTGCTAAGAGCCAGCATTTACTAAGTGTTTAACGCATACTAATTACTTCATACATATTGGTAGGTAGGTACTATTCTTATCTCCCTTTTGCAGATCTGAAGTGTAGATGGGTTAAATCATTTGCGTAAGGGTATGCAGTTTACAAGCAACACAGAGTTGGTCCCTGCCCTCATGGAACTTACAATTAAACCAGTAGTTAAAGTGCTGAATGTTAACACAGCCTATTGTAAAACAAGGAGACTGAGGCAGCAGACAGCAGGGAAACTTAGGGGTTAAGGACAGCTTCTCATAGGAAGAGGCATTTCAGGCTGTGGGAAGTAGTTATGGACAGAATGTGGGGAAGAATATCCCAGTCTGAAGGAACAGAAAGTCCCAGCAGTGTGAGAAAATGTAGTTCCTCCAAAGAACAGAAAGGAATCAGGGTGACCTGAAGAAAGACTATGAAAGTGGAATGATGAAGCTGGAGCTCAGGTTATCAAGGGAGTGCTATGCGTGTTAAGATGGGTGTACTTGACCCTAAGGATAATGGGAATCCTCAAATATTTTAAGCAAAGAAATAACATGATCAGAATTAGGCTTTTATAAGATTGTTTTGGCAGCAATGCTCAACTTTATCAGCTGTGTATCCTTGAGCAAGTTCCTTTACTTCTCTAAGCTTCATTTGCCTCATCTGTGAGATGCAGATAATACTATCCCCCTGGCAGGGTATGGAGGACATGCATGAGATAACGCATACAACAGTCATGGTGTATCATCTCATACAAAGCAGATTCTCAGAAAATGGTTATTCATTTCCTTCTCTCTTGGTGACTGACTTCCTCTGTAGAGACACTACCCAAGATGACATGGCCTTTTAAATGCATAGGTCACCATTTAGGATTTTCCTAGATAGAGAGGTCATAGATACCCGCAGTATCTCATTATACACAGGATTCAACGTTTTCTTCACCACAAGCGTTTTCTTCTTGCCCATTTTGCCCTTGTCTGGTAACAGATAAGTCTTTACATATCTAAAAAGAGAATTGAACAGACAAGAAGGTCAGAGAAAATAAAAGTGATGTGTCTAACCTCCATTTAAAAAAATGCACTGGAAATTGATAGAAATAATTATTTCATGACACTAGGAAAAGCAGTATGTAATAAATGCTCTCACCAACACCTTTACGCTTAAGCTTTTAAAGTGATTTCAGTGGAATTGATAATTTTATATTGTTTTGAAGATTTTTAAGGGATATTTCCTGAATTCCTTTCTTCCTTTGACCTTAACTAATGTGGGGCAGGGGGAAGACGACAGACCTCTAACGTGATGCTTAATTCTATTGGCTAGCTTCCTATTAAGAAAAGGCATTGATGCTTGCAGAATTACAAAAGATTTTGTGACTGTCTTTTGAAAAAAAATAATCTGGTACATACCTAATCAAGCCATATGAATGTTAAAAAAAAGAAGAAGAAAAAGAAAAAACAACGAAAAGGCTATTAAGCCCAGTTCCTTTTAGGACTGGGCTTATGCTAGCAAAATAATTAAGAATCAGACTTCTGCATAGGGATAAGTAGGGAATACCATTCAACTTTGTAACTAAACTGAAATGCAATTAAACCTGTGATTTCAAAGATGAGTTGGTAATTCCCCCTAAAGTTCTATAGAATATAATTTAAATATGGAAACTACCTTATTCTAGAATCTTAGCTATTTCTGCACCGCAGAGCATTATAAAGTATGTCCCACGTGTCCCTAATCTTAGAGAAAGTTTGAAAGTGTGTGTAGAGAGACTGGGGCTCAATCCATCATTCCTCATTTTGCTGCTGAATTTATGTAAACAGTCGCTTATCTTCTCTGTCCCTTGTTTCCTTATCTGTAAAAAGAAGGAATCAGGACAAAATGACCTCAAAGGTCCCTTCCAACTTGAAACGTTTTGTGCCTCTCTGATATTTTTATAATTTAGTAGGTTTGGCATATGAATCTATAAAGTAAACAGCATTTCCCCCCCAACTTTTTTTCCCAAACGTTCCTTTTAATACAGTCACACACATACCCTCCCTTCAATTACTTTCTTTCCTTCCCAATTTCTATAAGACTAAGAGTAACTAAGAGAAAATAGTGACTCCAAAATGTACTTACGGGTCCGAACGCTGTTTTTTAATATCTGCTGCTGCTAAGTCTTTACACTGGGCCACAAACACATGCAACTCCTTCAGTGAGTCCACATAGTCGATTGCAAACTGAATATTTCCCTTCACTTCCAGATTGCCAAAGTCTCCACTATAAACACTCATCACACTGCCGCTCACCTGAAAGCGTCGGAAACACGCAGTGTTTGTCTCTATCTCACTCTTGAACCCAACACAAGGATCATGGATGTAATCTTTGCTTGCCATTATTTCTCTCGTTTGCACATAAAAGCAGTTAATTTAATATGGCATCAAAAAAGCATACCAACACAGACAACCTGACATGATATACATGACATGATGACTAGTGTTTAACAAAAATCGCCTCTAAGAGACATAGATGAAAAGTGAAATGCAAAGTTTTTTAGATGCTGACTCATTTCAAAGCAGGGTGATTTTTTGGTAGGGGGCATTCAGAGTTCCATTTTTAGGCATGCTTAGAGTTTAAAGTGTTAAAGAAAGAGGATGTGAGAAACCTCAGGCACACAAATCACAGTGACACATTGCTCTATCAAATTTCCAAGGCACCAAAAAGGAATTTTACTATGTTACCCATCCGCTGAATCTAAGAAAATGCTTCCTGAGCCATACACTTTTAGAGGTCAGGAAGGGCAGAAAATGGATGATTGATGAAGGAAGTTTAAAGCCTTCCCAAGGCCATATATTTGATTGTCATCAGCAGAAATTCAATTTAAATAGATTTTTTTACAAAGAGTTTGAAAAATGCAAGGCTAGTAAGAATTTAAGCACAGATTTATCATTTGTTTAGCAGACCTGGTGAGATATGTGCATGTGTATATATATCAGAGATATTTGGATAAGTGTCTGAGGACATATTTACATATATATTTCTACACACATCTTACATGCACACACAAAACTACCTCACTTTATGAAAGTTCTGTGTAAAGTCAAATTCTCTAAATCAAATCTGAGCAACTACACTTAGGGAGCTTTCCTTTGAAAACTCCATTCTGAATCCCTCTATGGGGCAAAGAATCGCCTCTCCTATTCTTCTATGTGAATCAGTACTTTCATTCATCAGAATAAAAGTCTTGCTAAAAGACAGGTGCAATTCTATACCTGCACACAGTATATAAAAGCATATCAGATATAAGCATACTTTGTGATAGTTACCCCATTTGTTGCACAGAAAAATTTAGTGGTTCATTTTGTTGGTAATTTAGGTTTATTTTTTAAGTACTTACATCCAAAAAACCATATTTATTTATTTTGGATATGAATTCTCTTGTGATTAAAACAGAGAAAAAGGAAGATTTGGCTAGCCAGAAGCCAAATGTGGGTTAGAGAAAAAGCTCTCATGCCCCTGGAATCTGAGAAATACAACAAAAGGCCCTTTTACAGTAGCAGGAGCATGGTGGAGCAAGGTTCGCAGAAGCAGAGGGATATTAACATGAAGCCTTTGTTTACATACAGAAGACAAGGACGTCATGCCAGAGGAGCTGCTAAGATTGGTTAAAGAGCTCGGGCTCTTCTTGTGTCTGCTGAGCTGGTAACTGCCTTCTGATGTTGTATCTGTTTCTCTGTCATCACTCTACAAAACATCATACAATATATACAAAATTTAAATTCAGAATGAGTCAAGATCAAAATCTGTTTAGATAAAGATAATATCTTGGTATCCCACTGATCTATGACATTTTCCAAGGTCAAAGTGCTAACTGCCAAGGAATGGTATTCAAGATGGGGTGGGTGGTCTGCCTTGGACCTCATCGTAGGAGGAGAGCAGTGGTTAGGTACTGAAATAACAAAGCGATTTGTTTCACCTACAAGGTGGCCCCAAGGTGCATTCTCTTAATATTATACATTTATATTGCTTGGAAAACTTTGTTGATACATATGAGAAATTAACTTTACCTAGACAATAAATGGTCTAACATTTACTATCAAATCTAAAATGTCATGCCTCATTCCTCTCGTTAACATAGGCTTAACTTCCCTAAAAATCAATAGTGTCTTGTTTTACTTGAGACACTATTAAACTAGGGGAAACAAATGCTAATCTGATCTGTGTTTCAAGTTTTTTATACATATGTATATATGTGTGTATATATAATTTTAAACCACCTCTTAGGTATTTCTATAGTGCTATTGTGCTCATCTTTTGTGTTGCTATAGGGAAGTATACTGATTTATACATTCTGCCCACATTAGATTTTAACAAATTTAAAAAAAAATAGCAACAAGATACTTATTTTAAATATGTCCAAGGAAATATTTACCTGGGTCAAGAAAGAAAAGTGACAATAATAAATTTTATTATATTTAGATCTATAGTTTATTAGATGGTAGCTTTAAGAATTTATGCTTCAGAATGAGTTCCTTTTGGGGTTAGAGAGTTTATGGAGCAGTTCAGTGGCTCCTGGGGTTAGGGAAACACCTTTATGGAGGAGTGATTAGTTCATGCCAACATATTCCAGGGCCCATGCAATTACATGTCAATATAACAGATGCCAATCCTAACGCAGATTAAGAAAAGGGTTATAAAATTATGATTTATATGGATGAGAAAAGAATCCTTCCTCAAGGGTGAAAAAAAATCCATACATTTTTCATGTCTCTATTATCATACTCCCTTCCCACATGCTTACAGACCATTTCCCCCTACCATAGCCGTAATACATTCTACCTGGTACATCAGATCATTAGTGATTATTGGAAGGATAGGACCTTGTCTTGATGACCTGGAACACTGATTTTCATAAAGTTGGTACTCAACAAATGTGACTGACACTAAGCCTCAAAGGGACAGTGGACAAAGAAGCAATGTCTGATTTCATCCCACTTCCTTTAACATTCAGTCCAACCCCAGGTACTTTGAAAGGTAAAATGATGCAGCTTAATTTGGTATCTCTGATGTACAAACTCAAACAATTTGGACTGTCTTTTGTGCGGAGCAAGTGAGGCAGCAGGTTAAAACTGAAGAGAGGAGAAAAATAAAAAATCAGGCCAATCAGGTATCATTGGCCTCTCAAATTATTAGATGGTTCATTCACATGACCAACCAAGACCAAAGCATATCTACAAAGGTATAAAACCATAGGAACTCCATGAGGTGCCTATGCTGGCTTCCAGCTAATGAGTTAGTTTCAAAGAATGAGTGATTCTTTCCAAAGGAACTGTAATGTGGGCTTTTAAGCAAATGCAGGGGCTGAATACTTGCAGATATAGTTCATCTAAGGCTCAAGAGTAGATAGAACGGTGCCCAGGCGGTGGGGGAGGAGGGATGTAATTTATATATTGTCCAGAGCTTTCCTTACATTCCATCTACTAAGAGAACACTTAAGGATGAAGCTTTTATTTCGCCATTAAAAATCAGACCAAAACTGCAAGCGGGAACAGCTAACATTAAGGTACTCTGTGACAGCACTGTGCTATGTGTTTTCCCTGCACTATCTCACTGACCCCTCACAATCTAATGAGGTAGGTACTAGGAAAGCACTCAGGGAAGCTAAGGAAATTGTCCATAATCACGTAACAAATTAGTAGCATGGCCGGAACTGGGAGTGCCTAACCTCAAAGCTCAGGCTCCTAACTAGCTGGTGGCAGGAACATGGAATCTTAGTTAAGTCACAGGACCTGAGTTCAAATCCTAGATCTACTTTTTAGTAGCTGTTGGATTTGGGGAAAGTTATTTAACCACTGTGGGGCTCTTTCTTCTTTTATAAAATGGAGAAATTTGTACCTACCACACTCTGTTTGTGAGAGTTAGACGTCAGAGCAAATATCAAGTGCCTGGTACTTACTAGGTACCAAATGAATAACAGGTAATAGTCATGTTCTTACTTGAGACAGTAGGTATAGTAGTTAATAGCATGGGGGTCGGATCTGTACTCCAGTGCTGGTTTAACCCCTTTCTAGCTGAGTGAGGTTACCTTACCTCTCTTACTCTCAGTTTTCTCATCTGTAATATCTGGGGATAATGATGGTGCCCACTTCCCAGGGTTAATGGAGGATTAAATGAGATAATGTACGTAAAGTGCTTACCCCCAGTTGATATCCTTAAAGTTTGCTATGTCATTGTTACTTTACTATTTTAACATATGCTTTCAAGCTAGTCATGCTACCTAGACTTAGCTTTCACAAATCAACTGTACTCTAAAACTACAGAGGAGCTCATGCCAACATTTTTCTGCTGGATTTCTTATTTTGTACCCACTTTGAAACAAAAGTCACATTCCCAAATCTATGCACTTTGACTTCACCACCAATAAGAGTTACTGTATGAGTCAAATGAGATGTGCCTTGCCTTTTTCCAGGACTAACAACACTACCTCTATTGACATGCGAGGCGAAGGTCAGTCCTGCTGACCTCTTCGGTCTCTGCTATGGCTGAATACAGACACACCAACCTTGGCATAGCAAATCCACCTACTTGGATCCATTTTTCGGAAGGTACAAAAGACAAACTTGCCTCATCTTGGAGAAATGCTGGAACAGACTTGCTCATCCTTTTGAGTTTGTCAGGGTGGGAAAACTGATTATCAGGTTGTGAAGGCACTGTGGAAACTAAACAGTAGCATTTCCATTCAAAATTATCCTCACAGTTGTCAGACAAACATAAGGCATAAGTTGAAAACACACTTTTCTTTCGTCTATGAACAGAGATGTTTTTGTAAATTGGTTAAAGGAATAGTAGTTCACATGCACAGGACCATAAGGTAAGCAACATGCAGTTATAGAGAGAGAACTAAGCAAGGAGTTGAACCAAATAGAAAACAAAAATTTAAAAACCACTAGGTTTACTGGACTGCAGGACTGGATTTGAATTATACTGAAACCTACTACCAATGTGAATTGGTTTTAACTGATATTTTTTTCACATTAGAGCTTTGAACCGCAAGATCTGTACTTTATTGGTTCATCTCCTTGAGATATATTACATTTTTAACATGCTGCAGGCTGAAAAACTATTTCATCAGATAGCAAGGATCTTTGCACACAACTCAATCATAAAAGTTTCTGGCTATTGAGTGTCTAAAAGGAGGTTGGCTTCTTTAGTGATTGCTGGGATTACCTGTAAGAGTGTTTCGCCCTCAGAAAGTTGTGAAAGACTACAATTTCAAAATGAATTATTTTTTGAAAATGGAAATTATTTAGATACCTTTCAATTCAGAGAGTTTTCAATAGAGATATCCCAAGGCAAGTTTGAATGGTTCAATTTAAGATACTCTAAGAATTTACTATGAAAATGTAGCATATGGTTTCTTTCTGATACAGTAAGTATGTGTGTGGAAGTCACAATAAGATGATGAATTCGCTTCCTCGTTTGTGTAACTCTAGTTAGAAAACTTTCTTCTTCTTTGCCTAAGAATGACAATGTCTAAGCTTTTCTTATGGTGAATCAGAGCTTCTATATTGAATGGCTTAATATTTTTCAAGGCCCTTAGAACAGTGTCTGGCACATATTAGGCCTTATGTAAATATTTGCTAAACAAATAAACATTATCCGATAGGAAATCTTTAAATTATCTTTTCAATGTGATATAAATATACTGACTTGACTTTCTCATTGAAAGAGATACTAGGAAAACAGATAAATAAATATCAAATTGTATTTCTACATATAACTCAAAAGGCTCAAATTTGGTTCTGAGCATTAGCTAAGTTCATCTTTAGTTAAAAGAAATCTAATGAAGGAATACAGAAACTTGAACTACACATATTAAATATTTGCTCATTCACATAATAGTTCTCACCTAGCTTTAGGCTCACAAATGCATCAAAATACATTCATGGTGTCTCACAAGATGAGACCTACTTTAATTACTTCCCATTAAACAATAACACATGTGTGGGTGTATTCAGGTGACTTATACTGAAGCAGTATAAAAGTAGATCCCACAAGGGCACAATGTAGCCCAATGAGTATGAAAAACTTTTTTATCATAACACTACTCCCTATTATTTTCAAAAGTATATATCTGTTACTCAAATGTAGTCAGTTTTACACTTATTGGGCTTTAGTTATTTGTGTTTTGATCATGCATTTCATTTTGTCTCGTGGTAAGAATACACTCTTTACTAGAGAAAAGGAATAACCCCAGCCCAGACGTTAAGGGTCATCTTGGAAAATATCACAAAAAAGAGAAATTAATTTACCCAGAATTTAGCACATGATTAGCCTATTTCCCTTGACCAATAACTAAGCTGATTAGGAGGTCACATATGAAGACACAGACATATAGGCATACATTGTCTATGCCTATGTTTTGTTTTCACTCCTCAAGTTAAATGTTGAACAAAACACAGAAAGATAAACTAGGATGCCCAAACTTAAGTATTCAGTTGCCAGTTCAAAAGCAACTGGAAAAGCCTCTTTACCCAACACCCCTGAGGGACAGAATCTTGTTTCCTCTGCAGCAGCTGGACAGAGAACACACACCAAGGGCTGAAGCCTGGATTGACTTCTTTCCTAGGTGTTTCTTAAGAATTTGTCAGGTCATGTGCCAAAGCTCAGCTCCTTCATCTCTGGCAGGAGAACCTCATGAGCAAAGTTTCAGATTTCGGATGAGATGTCACAGCTTTCAAGCACCAGCACTTCTCTACCTAATGGCTCCTTCCTTTGGCTGCTCTTCTCTTTAAGAACCATCAGCACATCCAAAGACTGTTGGGAAACTGTTATTAAAAATTATGTGGACTCCTGAGGGCAGGTGTGTGTATCATTATCTTCAACCCTCCAGTGCCTAGGATTATGAAACCACCTCAAACAGGGACGTCAAGAAGACACACATGCACATCTGCATGCTTTGCTAGCCTCCACAAACACCTTTTTAATGCACTATTTGTACTCAAGACAATAGTCACAGTTAAGAACAGCAGTCTTAAGATTGAACAGAAAATGGTAAATAATCATTATCTTTTCTTCATGGTGGATATTAATTAGTTGATGCATATTAGCTACCACATACAATATTATGTTGTATATTAATTAATAACTTGACATTTGCATATAAAATAATCACCATAAGTCTAGCAATCATCTGTCCCCATACAAAGTTATTACAATATTATTGGCCATATTCCTTACGCTGTATATTACATCCCCACAGCTTTTTTATTTTATAACTTAACCTTTTAAGGTTAAGTTATAAAATAAACTTAACCTTTTCCCACCCACCATGCCCCCCAGCAACCATCCGTTTGTTCTCTATATCTTTGAGTTTGCGTTTTGTTTTGTTTTTTTTTTTAGATTCCACATATAAGTGAGATCATATGGTATTTGTCTTTCTCTGACTTATTTCACTTAGCATAATACCCCCTAGATCCAACTATGTTGTCACATACATTTACGACTTGAGATTCAGATGTTCACTTGCTTTATATTGAACTATACTAGAGTTTAGTTTTGAACCTCAGAGCTTAAACCCTGCACATTATAAAATTTGCTCCTATAGATAATGTAGAGAGGCATATATGACCATACTACATACTAATCGTCAAAGTACAGTTCTTTCTTAGGTCCAGATACATTATAAATTGCTTCATGTCTATAGCCTTGCGTAAAGGCCATAAGAGATCCAGTACTCCAGACCATACTGCAACATAAAAGCCAAGTGATATTAGAAGGTGCCAACTTCATTTTAACTAAAGATTCAAAAAGCAGAGAGACTGGCAAAAGTATAACAGTACTGAGCAATAACGTGTGTATATATAATACATATACATATGTATACATAAAAATTCTAAATATATATAACTATCCCTCAGTGGAATCATGAATTAATCTTTCAACACAGATAGTAGTAAAATATTTTTAATAAAACCCTTGTCAGAATGAAATAGTTTTGTAAGCTGCAAGAGTTTAGTATAATAATAAATGCTACGTTAATGGGGTTAGTTATTTCAGCACATTTAACACCATGTAGAGCGGCAACATTCAGTCATTTGTGAGAAAGATCCTGCTACTCACTTCCTGGAATGCATTCATTTGTATCTGGTTCCTGATCTGCTTTTTGATCTACTCAGAAGAGCAACATTGAGAATAAATACCATTTTAACAGAAAGATGAAAGAGACACGAAAATAAAGCTCAAATGTCAGTTTCACTACTAAGACTGCAGAATACATCTGACAGTTTTTCAGCTTGCTTTCCTCCATTTCCCAGTGCAATTCTTCATTAGCCTCTTTGAGGTCTCCTGTTCAAGTAAATATCCAACATCCAGCACAGGAGATGTGCAGTGTCTTTCCTCTCACTCAATAAGCCACAGCATGGAAAATGGAACAAGCACTGTACTAGGAGTGGTGAAGCTGAGATGCCTGTCCCCACCCTCCCACTGACTGACTAGCTACAAGAGCTTAGACAGATCACCTAATTTCTCTGAGCTTTTCTCATCTGTAAAATGAAGATAAAAATCACTGCCCCACCTACTTCAGTGAGGTGGTTGTAAACATAAAATGAGAAAGACAAACCGATTACATAAAAGTAAGGAATGACCTTTGAAGAGCTCTGTTGCTGCATTTTACATGAGAAAGCTCAGTTAATATACATTTTTATCATTATAGTGCAGGCAACTTAGAAAACAAAATTCTAGCATACAAGTATAAATTATATTTATGTTTGCATAAATGCTGAACCATAAAAATCAGACTCATTTCCATCCCTCCCACCACTATTACCCTATTCATTTTATAACTGAACCAAGTAACACCTGATCCATTGACAAGCTGCAAGACCTCCTGGCTCCTAAAAATTCAGAATCAGTTAATTTCACCCTTGGTCTATACTTAGTTATTTACTTGAGAAGAGGCAGGATCCCCACTCTTGTTCTGGGACCCTTTCCTTTGACCTTAAATCTTTACCAGTTACACCTAGAGAGATCTAAATGCTGAGACTTGAGAATCAAATATAGGAATAACTTAACCCAGGAACCCACTCCACTCTCCCTGCCTTCACAAGGAGTTTTGCAAGTCAGAGTAGCAAAAATCTGTTCATACCCATAGAAATACAATTTCCTATTTTTAGAAACCCTCGCTTCCCAAGGGTCTCTGATGAGATCCTCACAACAGTATCACCAGCAAAAACCTTAAGAATACAAGCAGTATTAAATGCACCAAGTCAGAACCATTTTATAATAACTTAGGCACAATTCATCACATAGCAGCAAATGACGTTCTTCTATTTCTCTAACAGCTGCATCCCGGTGACTGCCCAAACCATCCCAGAACCTAATACACAGACAGACATGCAAATACATAAAGATATTTACCATCTTCAGCACTACGCACTAATTCTTCTGGCAGATTATCTACTTTTGCTTGATCTGTACAGGAGAAATTAACAAATGGTTAAAACGACTGACCCTTGCCGAGAAAGAACAGTGAGATTGTCCCTGGAAGCCCCCGGAGTTGGAAGCAATTAGTCAAGATGCGGTGAGGGGTGCAACCAAGATGTCTTCCCCAAAATACTTTCTCTTTAGATTAGCTAGTTGAGCCAGTGCCATAGCGGGAGCTCCCATTTCAGCCCCGATGCAGCTTACATCAGCACACTGCTGCACACGGACTCCCAAGGGTTAGAGGGTTAGCTCAGAGCAAGCAATCGGCTGGCAGCAGGAGAAAGCACAGGGCTGCAACAGCCTCTTTATTCTTCTGGAAAGGGTAAGATGCTAGCCATGACTAACACCTTCTCAAACCCATGGTCATTAACAAATATTTTTGTGCGTGCATCATCATTTGTGTATGCCTCTGGGAGCCTTGCTTGGGAAGTCAACTGAAGAGATGTAACTGGGGACCAGCTGCTAAGTGGAATCTTGGCAGGCTCGTGTGAGAGTGGGTATCGGTATTTGGAAAGGAGCATGCAGGAATACCCGTCAGCTGATGGTGTTTTTTATTTTAACTCTGCGCATTCCTGAGTACTTTAGAGCTGCACCATGGAAATAGCCACATGCTTCTCAGGCAAGAGGTCTGCCAAATTGGACAATTGTTGCTGAGTTTTGGGGTTTTTTTTCCCCTCAGGGCCCATCACTAACATCAGGAAGAACAATCAGGGCTGTCCAACAAAGGACTGGACTCGCCTTCTCTGGAAGCATTCAGGCGGATGTGGGGGGTTGGCCACCTGTTAAGGGGGCTTTAGAGGGAATTCCTGCACTGGGGGGAGTTTGGAATGGGTGACCTTCAAGGTCCCTTCCAACCCTGAGATTCCAAGATCTTTGGTAAGGGTGAGGACTGCATTCCAAACTGGGACTCTATTGCCCCCAGAGCCCTGAAAATCTCTGAATTTTAAGAATTGTTTAGTGGCGTAGTTTTTTCTTTTTTAAAATCTGAGTTTTCAGTCTCAATTGCAGAGGCGTAAAAATATTCTAAACATGACAATGGTCAATTTTAATCATATGAGTTTGGCAGTGGTTAACTTGCACTCAGTAAGTTTTCGCATGACCATCTATAATCCCAGGGGTGCATTTTAGCTTAAAAATATTAAGAACAAAACCCCAAGAAGTCACAATCTCTAAGTCCCTATATACATTATGCTGTATGTTAGTACTCTAGAAATCCTTCACCAGTTAAAGCAGCAGCCAGTGGGGAATAGTGTGCCTGAAGTGTTGCATGTCAGATAGCCTTTGGGCTTATAATTCCACTATCCAAAATAAATGCATGAAAAGGGATAAAAGAGAAAGCAAAGTCCTTGAAGCCAGGGACTAATTCATCTCTATATCATGCAAAAATTCATCAGACATCCAACACTGTCATATGTAACACGGTCTCTTCATAAATGCTCTTGTTAATAGCCTGTTGATTTTGAGTCCCAGCTCTGCTGTATGATAGGAAGCAAACTACTTTACCTCTGTGAACTTCACTTTCCTCATCTGTAAAATGGGAGTAACAATTTGCCCCTCACAGGGTTGCCTATGCCAGTTAAATGGGAAAATGCATGTAAAACACTAAGCCAAGTCCTGGCACACAGTGTTCAATCAATGTTAGCTATTACCCCTAGAACCACTAGCTACTACAGTCTTTTAAAACTCACTGTACTTGAATAAACACTCAAACTGGGATTCTTCAAGGAAACCTAGTATTCTAGTAACCAAACCTCACGCGTTATTTTAAAAGCAATGTTCCAGCCACTTTAGGCTGAGCCTCTTCAGCTCACTTGGGAAAAGTTATTCTCATCTGTTAACCCCCCTTTAGGGTTTTCAGTGCACAACAGCATGCAGTGAGGCCACAGAAGAGCACATATGCATTTTTAAGCTGAGATGGGGGCATGAACAGTGGGGCAAACTTTATTCTCACTTGATGAATCTGATGCAATATCTTCTAGACTTTTGGAAGGCATTTTCCTAGCAGCACTCCTTTCCAAAGTTTTCAAAACAGGACTGGGTTCTTCTTCTGAACCTGTTGCAAGACAAAACCGATGAATACTGCACAAAAGAAAAAAGAAAACAACCAAACTCTTAATAATCAATGGACACTGAAATGGTAGGTTGAAAGGAGGCATTATGCCATAAGCCTCTATACTTTTATTCACTCTATGAAGCACTGCAACAGAAGAAAATAAAATTTCTCCACTAAAGAATATTAGTATATTCTTTAAATAACTTTCCTGGTCAAGAAATATTTGTAAGCATAAATGATACAGAAACAAGATTAACAAGATTCCCACATTAATAGAAATGTGCTCTCTTAGTCTTTTACACCTCTATTTTAGGCACATGATTTGTTCTGTGCCAGACTTTGAATCTTTCCCCTTCACTTCTAGCTTTTGAAGACAGCCACAAAATGGTTTTAGGAGCATTAAAATAATTAGCTGAAAACCATAGAAGGCAGGATTCAGATGTTTTAACATCTGTGTATAATTGGGTACACAGATGGGTGAATTCTCCAGATCAACAAATGTAGGCTTTTTGGGTTTCATGAACTGGTGAAATTTCCAACAAAATGTTGGGTAATGACATGAGGTAGTCAACTTTTTATTTTACTAAGGCATTTGTGTGTGTGTGTGTGGGAGGTCTCTATTATCTACTAATGCCTTTATTTTATAAAAGGAAAGGCATTTTAGGACCACAAGGGGAAAAAAAAAGGAAGAAAAAGCGCATAACCGGAAAATAAGAACAGTTCTTTAAATACATCTAATTTTATAAAAGTTTTTCTCTAGATAGTCCTTAATTGTTCCATTTTGACAGTGGAAACTCCATCATGGATAAGCCCTGGTCTGAGTACTCTCATTCATCACTGTTGTAGTCTCAGTGACTAGAACAGTGGCTGGCAACAGGCACTTCGGAAATGTTTGCTAAATCAACGAATGATTCCATTAATGAGTCGATGAATTTGGGAACTACTTCTCTAGACAATACTTTCCTGAAATGCATCCCAGTTCTGCCCAATGTTAATAGGCATTCTCCAGTAAATGGATCCTAAGATGAATTAGATTTGGGACGCTCTGTGTTCAAACTTAAATGGTTTCCTACTGCAGACCTTCTTAGCGACTTTAATATGCTTTAGTGTACTAATCATGGGCACGATCTCCCAGCATTCCCTCCCCCTTTTTAAAGGAACATACTGAGGTATTGGTTGGTTAAGAGCTCAGCCACAAGTCAAACATGTTAGGCTGCTCATCAAAGTTATGGTGCCTTGTTGTCAGGTTCTTCCCACCCATTTATTTAAAAAATAATAATTTAGGTTAGAAGATACAAAACTATGTACTATTTTATATCTCCTACTTGGCTTATAATTTTAAAATATCTTCTCTGGGCTCTGTCTGTCTGGGTGGTTATTTATATTGATTATTTCTTTTTTAGATAGGCTTTTTTGCTGTTCAATCAGTTACGCTGGTATACTTTAACACAGCCATATACATTAAGCAATAGTCTGGAAAGTAAGTGCAAATTTACAAGCCCTTCACCTCCTATAGGTCGATTTGGCTAGTAACTCATGGGGTAGCTTAGTAAAAGTCTACTTCAACAAGTTTAAGATGTTGCCTTAACACTCTTGCATATGTCTGGTTTGAGAGACTGGTATTTCATTTTCCTTTTCTCACCAGTTATAGATGTTAAAGGGGCTTCAGCTTGATTACTTAGGATTAAAGGTGGATTCTTTGGTCACTTTTCAATAATAGGCCCTACAGCTACTTGCAAAGGAGCCCAAACCTCACCAATCAGCCACTCAGTAAAGCTCATTTGTTCTCATTGAGACTGAAGGGAGCCAGAAAATGACAAATTCTATTAATTTTCTACTAAGGAAGGTGATCAACATTAGTCGTTGTGCAATTTTGGTTAAAATGTTCCAGCCAGAGAGCATCCTTTATCATTTCATCATTCTAATCAGCTAACTTCTAATCCCTATTTGTTCCTGGGTTTCTCTCCCAAAATAGCCAGGTTGCTCAGAATAGCAAACTGAGACAAGCCCTATCTTTTCTGGCCTGGCTGAAACCAGAAGCCCAAGTCCACTTAGGTGAATATGGTAATTGATTAAGATCTCCATCCACTTAGCTAAGGCTGGAGCCAAAGAAATGCAGCAGGCCAGGTAATGCCCCCTTATAGGTGGAATCAGGTGAGGTCGTCAGACTGAGGCATACCCTAGAAGGGGAGGATCCTGCAGATAATTGCAAACAAGAGGGAGAGAGTGGCAACAGAAACACCACAGCCCAAGGTATCTCAGGGAAACTTCCAGCCTTGCACTTTGTTCCTGGTACTTAGCCACTAACGTGGTAAACTACTGTTCTTAAAAGGGAAATGTGTGACCAATATGGGAGTTTCTTGCCACAAATCTTACTAGAGACTCCTGTATGGACTGCCAATTAGGAAATTCTAATTAGCTCCAAGAGAAAAGCACACCTGGATGTTTTAGAGGTACTCTCTAAACCCCAAAAGTTCTTTAAAAAATATTTTTGAAACCTAAAAATTCTATCACTGATCAGTGAGAATAAAGTCAGATTCTGAAACACTGCCTGATGGGTAAAGCTATCTCTATGTAACTCACTTGATTAAAGAAGATAAAAGGAAATGTAGTTTTTTATTAAGAAAATCTAGGGAGAACTGAAGTACAAAGAAGAATTTAGTACTATTTGGGATTGTCAAATTAATCCCAATTCTAAAAACGACACCATCCTTTACGTCAGCATTACATAAATCAACTCATTAACCAATCAGTTAAAAACTTCAAAATGCTCACTGGAGGTATTTCTGCAGCTTTCTGCCTTAGAACTGATGTTTCCATCTGAAATATCAGAGTCAGAGAAACCTTCTTTTTCTTCCTTTTTCTCTTGTCTCTTATATGGTGATGCCAGAATCAATTCAACTTTACTTATTTTTGTAGAGTTTTCTTTGTCAGGAGAGGAATGGGTTGCCTATTTCTGGGCACGTTCATTGCTTCAGGAGCCTCTTTGAAACCAAGCTCCTGAAAAGCCCCTTCTCAAACTACTGCAACCTCACTTTCATAATTCCTGTCCTCTGGGGGTTTTATAGTTTCAGTGGTCCCTATTTCATGGTCCACATAAAGTTGTGAGGTTCCAGGGATCTCAACCCCACTTTCAAAACCACAGAGATCTATTGGTAAATCAGCCAGCTTTGTCTCTTCCCAACACTTTATCACGTTGCCTGACTTGAGATTTGAAAACATTACTCTTAAGTGTCATTTCCGAGGCCTTTGAGGCTGTCCAGTAAAAAGAGGGCACTTTCCCCAAGAGCCTGGCCTGCTTTGACTGTGAAGGCTCCTTCTCAGGAGTTTCTTCCTTCACTGACACTTGGAGCTGATAAGAAGGACCGTTAGATGTTTCTTTAAGGAGTTTCTCAAAGCCAATCTCAAAAGCACTCCCAGTAATTGATGGAACCTCAGGCTTTTCTACTGTTTCTTTTATTTCCTTAGGATGGAATTCAGAAGCAGCCTGCCTGGGCACCTCAGTACTACCTATTAACTTTGATGAATAAAGAGTCCCTGTATCACTGTCATATTTTGAGCAGGGGGTTTCAATTGTTTCCTTCAGTAGTTTTTCTAAGACAGCACTGAATTCAAGGAGCTCTGATTTAGGTTGAATAATTGTTTCCCTCACAGTTTCTGTCACTTCCTGAGATAACTCTTTGCCATCCTGAGCAACAGTAGAAGCAGAGGAGCTAAGGGTTTGTTCTGATGGAGGCATTTGGGCAGCTAAATAAGATCCAACTTTATGAGTTTTATCAGGAACTACACTGAAGGAATACAAATCCTTTCTGTCTGGAACTATGCTGTCCATTGCAGTCTGTGATGGGATAACTCCCAGAGAATTTGAGGGGCTACCTTCTACCTGCACGCCTTCAGGAAATTCTGCTTTTACTCCTCCAGAAACTACTTCCCTCCCAACTGGATAAGTCAACAAAGCTTCTCTAAGTAGCTTTTGTAATACAGACTTTACAAGGTTTGGGTAGAAGAAGAACTTTTTCTACAGTCTCAGAAATTCCCTTTGAGAAGGTAGTGCCTTATTCTGAGGAACAAGATGAGCATGCTTAGAAGAAGGCACACCTTGGGGAGTGTTGGCCACATCCCCAAAAGAACCCTTTCTGTGGTGATAGGAAGGTTGATCCAATGGGTAAGAACCTTCTGCAGCCATCTGAAACAAGTTCTCCGTGTTTAGCTGGCACTCACCGCTTTGAGCTTTCTGGGAGAGAGCTGAATTTCCCAAAGTTCCTGCCTCTGGAAAAGAAGCTAGTATCTCTCTCTGATAGGCTGATGTGTTCTGACTCCATTCTATCCCTTTTTCATAAACTCTACTCTCTTCAGACTCAGAGTCGAGCCTAGTGGTTGCCGGTTCACATTTGGTTTGCGAGGCGGAGGGTGGAGGTCCAGTGGCTTCCTTCAGGAGTCTGTCTAGACTAGCAGTCAAAGTGTTCGAATTGACCTTTGGAGGAGCTACTGTTTTGTCTATATGCTCATTAATGATCTCCTTAGGTCTTTTGGCTTCTTCCTCGGTATCAGCAAAGTCTGTCTTTCGAGGCCATGTCCTATTTTCAGAAATACCTGGTTCAAGCGCTTGTTTTTTATGAACTTTTCCACCACAGGGCTGGATGACTGGTGATGAGGCTTCTGAAAGCAGCTTCTGTAAGCTGTCATTAAACGCGTCTCTGTAGTCTTTAGAGAAAACACTTG
This sequence comes from Leucopleurus acutus, assembly GCF_964270905.1. Taxonomy (NCBI): domain Eukaryota; kingdom Metazoa; phylum Chordata; class Mammalia; order Artiodactyla; family Delphinidae; genus Leucopleurus; species Leucopleurus acutus. The sequence goes on along the minus strand of NC_139151.1, from coordinate 47,258,573 downwards.
TCTTCACGAGGGATTCTTGAATCTCTTGAATCTCTCGGTCAGAGTAATCCTTTTCTTCCTTGAACACTGGAGTAACAAACCCTTCTGTATTTTTTCCCATGTTTTCCTTTGATGACTCATATCCTGGCAACTGATGAGTGGACTTTCTGGGTGGTCTCAATGGAAATGTGGTTTCATTTGGTAACACCTGGAGTGTGCCCTTTGAATTTAATTTCTCTATTTCCTCTCTTTCCGGAACTTTTTTCTGGCTTAGAAGCGTCTCTCTTTCATGGGTATTTTTTCCTGATGATTTAATGTCACTGAATTCTTCGCGTTTCTGGCTATTAAAAGGCACAGAATTTTTTTGGCTTGTGGTAGTATTCTTCTCAATATTATCTTGACTGTTTGGATTGGCTCCTAAGTCCCAAAACTTTCTCAAATTCTCAAATTGAGAGTGATTATAGACCTGTTCTGTATTGGGTTCATCCATTCTTTCTTTTAGGGATATAACTTTAAAGTTGGGATTCCATTCACCAATCAGAGATCTGTCTTTCTCCAAAGAGGTATGTATTTCACTCCCAACATTTGAAGGAAGTTGCAGTGGGGGAAAAGTAATGTCCTTTTCACAATGCAAACTGTCTGTCACTGGTAATCTTCTTATAGGCTCAGTTGTCTTACTCTGAAACAGAGACACTTTACCTGGTTGGCCAGCTGAAGGATCATTTTTGGATGGACCTGATATTTGGGGCCTGGTCTCTTTAGTTTTATTTGAGGAATAAAAATGGCAGAGATGGGCTGCTTGACCATCCTTATCTAGGACCACTTGTTTGGCAGTGACTTGATGATTATATTTACTACAGCCTGTAGATAAACTCTCCATGGACTTCACAGGCTGATATGCTTTAGCAGAAAGTCGTTCCTGACAAAATGAAGATGTCGGTTCTTTATGAGTTAAGTTAGCAGTAGCTTTCTCACCTTCCCAGAAGGATATTCTGTCACTCACTCTTTTGTATTTCTCTCTTTGCACTTGGTTTTGGGGAACCCCACCTGCTTCTTGTGGTTGGACCTTAGGCTCCTTCCAAGGAGACTTATTGTTGGTAGCCTCAGGGGGTGACTCAACAGTCTCTGATTCTGAAGAAGCTTTTAGGATGTAACTATCTCTTCCTTTGCTCTCTCTCTCTGCCTTCACGTTGTCTTTCAAACTCCATTGTTCGATAACTGTTGAAGAGTCAAAATTCACTTCTGACTTTCTTCTCTTTTTTTCATAAACACAAAGCTTGGGCTCTTCTTCACCTAAACTGTCAACATCCTTAGTGTTGCATGGAACTTGATCTTCTGCATGAGATCCTTTGGAAACACTGTAGGAGTAGCTATTGGTTGGAGGAAGTACCCCAATTCCTTCTCCTACGTTTTTTGAACCTTGGCTATAGTCCACAGTTTTACTCTCTTGATTTGGACTGGAGATTGCAAATGGTTGCAGTATGCCTGGACTTTCCTTGCCTTGTGGGGACAAATTAATAGATTTGGGTTTGATATTCACATTTTCGCCATTTCCAAAAGGCATATTTTCCTCTACCTGGAATGTTGAATCAGATCCCACAGGTGTCAATTCAACTTTGGTGGATAACAGAGCCTTTGAGTCATTTTCTTTTTGACTGGTATCACCTGTCACCAAGGCAACAGCAATCCGTGACTTTGAGTCTGTTTTTTCTTTGGGCTCTATTTCTTGGGAATATTCGAGAGATGATTTCTTGTCATCTGAATGAGAACTTCGGTTAAACCAGTCTAGGACTTTAGATATGGAATCATCGGTTGTCTTCCTTATCTCAGTGGCATGTGGACCAGAGCATGAGGACGTCTCAGCTTTTAGGGACTTGAGAAGAGGGGGCTTACCTTGCTGATGGTCTCTAGAACTGAGATCTGGCAGCTGAGATGACTCAGGCTCAACGTGAGACAGTTCATCTGCAACATAGAAATGCTTTTCTAAATAAGAAAAGAGAATGCTTAAAGAATTATTATTCAATCACTCACATTATCTTTTAAAAAGGTACTTTGTGTTTACATTTTCTACACCATTAGCTGTTTATATCAGCATTTATCTGGAGTTATAATGTAAACCATCCTAAATAAGATATTCTACCAAAGATGCCCTGTAACAGTAAAGGAAGGTAAACATAGGCCCCTGGAAGTATGGGATGTAAGCCGAATTGGGGAATTTCTTTCAAGTGTCTGTTTTATTCTAAAAACTCAAGTAGATTTTGTATTCTGACCCATGTTACATTTTAAACATTAATTTTTCTCAAAGCTTTGCATAAAATAGACACTCCAGGAAGATACATCATGTTGATTTTATGACGCCACCTATCTACTGGCCCACTCATAAACCCTAGAGAGGGCTTATACTCAAGTTCGAGAAACACAGACTTAGGAGATTTCAGAAGTTAGAAAAACAACGTTCAAGGAAGATTAAACAAGGAGCTCCCTCCAAAACATCAGAATGGCACAAGAAGGATATTAGCATCCAAGGGCCTTACTCCTGGTTTACTGAACCAGAATCTCTGAAGATGGGGCCTAGGAATCTTTCCTACCAGCTATCCCAGTAGTTGTTTTGCATACTTCAGTTTGAGGACCATGGTCTCAAGAGGCTCCCCCATGATCCCCTATTTCCCTTCTACAATCTGTAAGCTGGAGATAGTCTCTGTGAGACAAAGTAAAATGAGGACTGATGGAGAATGGGATTTCTACCTGTTCCCTGATGTTTGCCAACCAACGGCTAGGAGGCTAGGGAAGGACACTTAAATTCTTTCTAGTCTACCAAGAAAGTAGGGAGAAATTATACTCCAATAAAGATGTTAAAAAAAAAAAAAGAAAAAAGAAAAAGTAGGGAGAGACCCTTCTGAGCCTTATTCACAGGGCACATGGCACATGTGGATGAGGGAACTCAGGCATTCTTTCCCTTTAGTTAAGACTAAAGGTGTTTCAGCATTTCTTGCTCTTCCTTATAAATGCTAAGCTACACAATACATGTTCTTGAAAATTACGTGAGCTGAATTTTTATGACATTAGCTACATCTGAAATGCACCAGAGGAGATGTCAGTTAATAAAATTATCTCTTTGATTTTAATCATCAACTCTGGCTAAATGCTAAAACAACAAAGGCTTATACAATAATTGGCACATAGTGGATATTGGTTTCCTTTCATAACTACACATTATACTATTAAATATATGTCAGTAATGATAAAGTTCCTTTGAGAAATCTTTAAGAATTCTTTGTTAGTCTGTTTAACAGAAGACTAATAATGAAAAGAATGCTTGTACTACACTGCTGGTGAAAAAAAAAGCAGTCTGGACAGTATAAACATAATTTAAATTATATCCATGCCTGAAAATTATTGGAAGGTCCTACAATTAAACATTAGTGATAGTTAGTGCTGGGTGATATCACAGATGATAATTGTTTTATTCTGTATGCATTTCTTCTTTTCAAATGTTTTTACACTTTTCAAATGAAAGTATATTACTTAAAAATAAGAAGAGTTTAAAAATTTGATGCCAGATAATGTTTTGTTTCCTTTGAGGAATTCTTTTGTTTTCTTCCAGTATAATATAATGAGTGTGATAATGACTGTCCTAAAGCTCAGAGCTCAAGTCAAACCCTTATAATTCACACAATTAGAGTTTACCATTCTTTTTTGGTCCTGATTTTCTTCTTATGCTCCATTATTTACTTGTATATATTTCTGTGGTAAGCAGGGGGGAAAGCAGGGCATTAATGAGTAAGCAGAACTTTGCATATAAGCTCTGAGACCAGAAGGCCTGTCAACCAAAATGGGTTTAGCTGATGACGGCTTCTCCCCAGACTTCACGGTGAGCTGAGATTGAGATTTAAAAATCAGAAAGCAAAAATAAATAGTTAATACAAAATTATAAAGGTAGTCTGTGGGAAAGCAGGTGCACTTTGAAAATCAGGAAAGGTTTACCATTTTTCTTCTATGGATTATAACAAAGGAAAATATTACCAAAGAAATTTTTTTCATCTTTTGGATAAACATTTAAGTAAGCATCACCCAATTATTTGCTAGTGTTTATTCAAACTTTAGTAGTTTCCTTAAAATGAGTTCCTTTATATCTTGAAGAAGCTAATTTTTAATTTTTTTAAAAAAAATATTCTCTTCTGTTCAAATGATTTAAAATACCCAGGGAGAGGGGTGATGGAAATGCTTTGTCCTTTAAGAAGTGGATTGATTTGAATAAGTATGAAAGTGAACGGCTGAGCAAAAGTGACTCAGGGTCAACTTAATATCGACTAATAAGGGAGGAGGAGAATAAATGAGTTAGAAACTTGACTGTTGCTACTGTAAATTTTCCTGACTGTAAAAATTATCATAGAGTTAGATTACGACTTAGTGAAGATGGGAGAGAGTACACAAAATGATTTTTCCAATTGCTTCTGTTTTAAAACATAAGAATTGTGAAGTAATCATATAGGCATAGGAAAGCAGTTTGAGGCATCCCCTGAGAGTTCTAAGATCTTCAAGAGAGGACTAGTCAGCTAGTTAGCAGGAAAAAGCAGTACTCTCATTGCCTCTCAGCTCACACCAGCTGACGGAGAAAGTTCCTTCAGAGCATTTAAAGTCTAAGAACAAATGGATGGAGGCCCTGGGCAGGCCAAAGTATGAGGCTTTTTCATAGTAAGAATTTAAAGTCTAGTTTCCCATCCTTTGAGGCTAAGAAGGTGACGGTTCTCCTGAAATTAAAAGAGAAACCCAAGTTTGGTTAAATGGTAATTGATAAATTTGCATTAGGTGAGTAATAATATATTTACTCTGTACAAAGGTATTAGCATATGTTTATTTCTCACTCTGTATATACACCTTGATTTAACTCAAAGTGCTATAATTTGTTTAGTTAAATTATTGATATGATTTCTTTTTTTTCTTGGATTAAGCATAATGTGCCGGAAAGTGTGCTATCCTGGTTCTTTTAGTTATTGGTGATTGAGGAAAACATGCAAACCCATTAAGAGGCATAAACATTCCCCAGTGGCATCCGCTTGAATTTTAGCGGGAATACCTAGAAAGCAAAATGGGTTTCTACCAGGCTGGCTGGCTGGCCTGGCCATTCCAAGCCCACTGGCTCAGTTTTTAGAGCCTGGTAGTGACGAATCTCTTACCAGCAGGGCTTCTGGACAATTTTGATTCAAGCCTTGACAATTCTGATGAGTTAGCTTTGTGTTCATGGATGGTGTGTGAATTCTCAGTGGACTGTGCTCTTGTAGTTAAAACTTCTTTGGGAGAATGGTGCTCATTAACTGGAAAGGAACCAGAAGTCGTTGGCTGATGCGTTTCATTTTTTGATGTACTTGGGCTTGAGGCTGATGGCTGAAAAAGCGAAGGCTTTCTGTATTGGGAAGGCTTAGGATCATTGCAAAACTCATCTATGTCCCCTGCATCTTCTGTTCCATTCTTCAACCTGTCGGATTCTAAAACACTAAATTCTCCTACCTCCCGGCCATGGACTAGCCCCAGACTCTGTGGGAGTTCATCCTTCACTGCAGAGAATCTCACGTGCTTTAATGGCTCCAGTGAGTTTGAGGAGGAGTCATCTTCTAAAGAATGCTCCTTCTCAGAAATTCTCTCATGGATGGTTAGGCCAGGTGACACAATTTTGCTTTTGGGTTCAACGTTCTGAGGAAAACGAACAGTTTCTGAGTCTGTGCTACTGGAACTGGAATTGCGTTTCAGGATCCCTCTTGGAGCCCCTCTTGTGTTCAGGGAGTCTGTCCTTTGTCTAGGAAAAGACTGGTTATCATCTTGCTTTAAGTCATGCGATTTATAGATCATTTTCCTGGCTGTGGGGATTGGAGCCTTGATTTGGGACCCATTCTCAGGGCCTGGAAAAGTCTGCTTTGTTTTCTCTAACTTTTGGCTTGAAATATCCAGGATAGATGACTCTTCTTTGGACTCTGACAATTCACCTGAAAAGTAAAACATATTAGATGATATACCAAATGCAGAATAACTCTGTAATTTAAAACACCTATCATAAACTTAATCTACATTTAGCAAAAACACTAAGTATTAAAGACAATGAAGCATAAATACAGACCTAATTAAAAAGGCTTAAAAAATTCATGCATGAATGTCATTAAATTTAAGATTGCTGTGCTTTACATACATACATAGTTTGTGGTATTTTATACTCAATAAAAATTTTTTTTAAAAAAGAAACTTTAAAAATTCCTCAAGGAGGGTAAAGAAAAAACACAGAAGTCACTTTAAAAAATTCACGTATGGAAACCAGAAAAGGGAGCTCAATTTTTTAAAATCTCAATACCTAAAACAAAAATTAATTTTGTTAAAAAGTTAAAAAAAACAGGTAATATTCCAGTGACTTCTTTTCTGTAAAGTATTTTATGCTATCTAAAGTGTATCCAATGGAGAGGAAAAATACACTAATATTAGAACAGGCTAATTGAAACTCCTAACTCTACTGTTTGTTAATTTTCTACCCCTTGTCCAATCTTTGATGCTTGTGGAATCTTCTTACAGTTGCTTTTGAAGAGATTAAATTGTCTAATGTTTCTTCTTAATGGTGAGAATGGTAAAATTCCATAAGAGGCAGGCTTCAATCAGTTAAGCAACAAATCTGATCAAATGCTCCTGGAAGACTGGGCTGATAATTACAGATTAGAGGATTGTAACATTGTCAAGTGGTCTTTTTATCTTGAGGCAAACTCTCCATTTTAAACAGAGAACTGTGTCTGTACCTGGTAGACATCCAATAAAGACTGTTAAATGAATGACTGAATGCCTCTGGTCAAAAAATTTCCCAGGTCACTGTGGGGGGACCCAAGACATGGAGGTCACACAAGTGTCAGCTCCGAGACTGGAATGCATGAACTTCCGGTTTCTAAAATTTCTGCTTCCTTCCCTCAGGCAGGAAACCAGTGGGCAAAGTAGAAGAAAACCATCAGGACTTTTCACTTTCTCTTGAAAGCTATTTTGGTTAAAGGAACTCTGAGAATTTCCCTTAGTCCATAGATAACAAAGATAAAAATATCTACCCCATAAAAATAATATTTACCCTCTTTTGAAGTCTGAAAGAAACCAGCCCTTCCATTTTTTGACTGCTCATTTTTGATTTGTTGAGATAAGTGATCTTCTGGCAGCATGGAGCTATTAAATGGATTCTTCCTTTGCTGGGGAAAAATATTGTTTATTAAACTCATTTTAAATGTCACAGCAGCAACTCAGTGTCAGCAAATGCTTATTATCTCCAATAGTTGGTAGTTTTATCCAGTAAATTCTATCTGGCATGTTTGAAAAATGATGGTCTTAATTAATCTGGTTAGCAAAGAATTACCATATATATGCCATACCAAAAACAAACAAACAAACAAAAAAAAAACACAGGACAAAATTGTATAAAGTATACTCAATTCCAGAGTCCTCCAAAGTTAAACCGGAACCAGGCATTCAAATCTAAATCTCACAGAAGTGAAATTTTTACAGATGTGAGAAAACATGGGCCTGAACATATCAAAGAGGTGGTCAACGTCGGGGTAAACCTGAGACTCTAATTAGGGCAGATTCCCATCCGTGCTCTTCCTACTGTATGAGACTCACTGTGATATATTAAAGCTGTACTAAATATAATTGTAACCGACCTTTCCTATAAGGATTTAAAAGACAAGGTATCTTGAAGTGGTTCATAGTCACTATCATGATCATCAATTCTAATGACAGAAAAGCGTATCAGTAAATAGAATTTTTTTCAATTGAAGTATAGTTGATTTACAATGTTGTGTTAGTTTCAGGTGTAGAGCAGCGTGATTCAGTTATACATACCTACATATACATATATATTTTATTCAGATTCTTTTCTCCTTTAGGTTATTGCAAAATATTGAGTATAGTTCCTTGTGCTATACAGTAGGTCCTTGTTGGCTATCTATTTTATATATACTAGTGTGAATATGTTAATCCCTAACTCCTAATTTATCCCTCCCCCCCAGTATTTTTTTTATTAATGTAAGACTGAATATCAATATTTGCTATCTGTTGTTTCATAAATCGACAATTCCCTCCCCCAAGCAGACCTCTAACAGAGATTCAGGAAGCCAGGAATAGGAATAAGTTGGTTCCATGATATGGAACCAACAAGCCACATTCTTATGCTTCAAAGAAGCAGCCCCCAACAGCATTAGACTTTTCATTCTTTAGGACAAAAAATCTAGGTCTTCAGCAATGCAGTAACATGATATTCATAAAATTTTCCACCACAAGAGTGATTTCTTATATTAAACAGTAAAAATTATCCATGTTTGGTAGGAAAAAAGTACTACGAAATTCTCTTCATTTCACGGTGCTTTGAAAAAATGAGAAAAATGGAACTCCTTCCCCGAATGAGATTTTCAGTCTGAGCTCAATCTACCTTGGCTGGAGATACAGCTGACTTCCTTGTGCTTTCCTGGGATGTATCAATCATGGTGGAAGCTGGATTTACCACGCTGGAGCTGCAAAAGAAACAATTCAGCCAATAAAAACTTACCCTTTGAGGAAGCGTAAATCACGCCTCTGAAGTCAGAAGCTATTAAGGCAGGATAGGAGAGGAAGTTTGTAAAATCAAACTGCCAGGAAGGTAGAGGGAGTTGGAGCCTAGAGATGATTAAGCAACGAAGCAAAGGCAATGGGAGGACAGAAATGAAAACAGGCATGAGACAAGACGAAAAGCATCCATCAGAAGAAGTCTTGAAGTTTTTATCACGGTACCAGGCACACAGGAGGTTCACAGTTTAAATCTGTACAAATAAACTCACCTCAAAGTCAGGACCTAACATCAGATGCAGACTAGAACAGTGAGCGGTTGTTCTCAAGAAGGGAACATCCCTGCTGAAATAAGGCCCCAGAGCATTTTAGAGATTCCGTAGGCCAGGACCAGAAGGGCACTGCTTACTCTAACTCGGGTAGAAAATAGCTAAAGAAAAGACGCAGGTGAGACAAGTGATTGGGCAGTAGAACAGAAGAAACAGCAGATCTAAGAGATGCTGTGCCGGGAGGATGGTGGATTGGGGCAACTTACTGGGAACTTTCAACCCAACTCTACAGGCTGGCCAGGTGAGTTCTCGTTCGAATACAAGAGGAGTATAGACAAGCAGAGCATCCAGAAGATGGTGGGAGGTCAGAAGCCTGGAGCTGGCTTAGAAGGGAGAGGAGAATTCTCTAGACCATGATTCCCTACCGGAGGGACAGGGCAGCCCTAGGGTGAGAGCGCAGGGAGGATGAATGGAGAAAAGTGAGTTGAGCCAGCTCCCTCCTGAACAACTACTCCCTTGGCTGTTGAGTAAGAAGGACAAAGAGGGTCATAGTGGCCCCCGAGAGGGAGGAAAACGACCCACTCAGACTTCCTGCTCCAGTGGCCCTGCCTCAGGCATAAGAGGGGAAGTCACTATTGGCTGAAAGCACTGTGCCTGGTTAAACTCCACCAGTTCTCCTAGTGGCATCACAGAGTCAAGGACTTGGAAGAAGTACCTCGGAAGGTGCTGGCTTTTTACCACGAAGCTAAAGAACTGGAGGGGGGGACGGGAGCATTTTGTCCCAAGGCCACAGAGCCTTGCCCAAGATAGTTGTCACTAAAATTATGGACTAGATGTTCTTGCAAATTCATTTCCTTTCCTTCTCTCTGCACGCTGATTGCTACTTTTGTAGTCCCAGGAACAGGCTGAACACTTGAGGAAGCCATGCTCCCTTTTGTTGCCTTCCTCACTGTTCCAGAAAGGAATTACAGCAGATGAGGCAGCTGTATATGGAATACAGCCTGACCGCAGGGTTGTGAGAAAGGGGGAGGAAAGGGATGGGGAGGGGAAGGGCAGGGAACAAGAGGAGGAACTTATAATGGAGCCAGAATTAAGGCTAATAGAAAAACACATGGCAGGAGGCCTCTGTTCTTGAAACAGGTGAGCACAAACTTGAATCAAGTTATCTAGCGGCCAAGGTGAGAAAAGAATCCTGGTCACTGATAGAACTCACAGTAAAAACAGCCAATAGCTCAGGACTAGAAAGTAATGTCTCTTGAGTGTCACTTTAAGAAGCCAGTGAGTGATACGAGGAAGCTTATAGCGGATGCCATGTTCAGTTTTCTCAGTGTTTTGTATCATCTCCTTTAGTAAATAAATCAGTCACACAGTGAGAGGACCTGGGCCAAATGCTGATGGTTGGGGTCTCCATGGAACAGCCATCTTCTCCTGTCATCTTCCTCCTTTCTCCTTCCCACTCACCAAGAACAAAGGACAAGCAGAGTCTCTACATCCTCCTCCCTCTGCTCCCTGGAAATCCAGTTCCTGCGCCTCTAGCCACCAGGCCCACAACTGTCCACACTGCATATCATGTTGTTCCCTCCTGCCCAGAGATGAAACCAGTCTCTCTCTACTAAACTCAATCCATGCAGCTGTGGATTTCATGTCTGCTCTGCAACCTCATTCTGTGCATACATATCTTATCTCTCATAGTAAACTGGCAGATCCTTAAAGAGTATCTTGACCATTTTTCTATTCCCCATGATGCCTTGTACAGTGCCTGGTACACAACTGGTGAACGACTGAATAACTGAAGGCCAACCGAGCCAGTGCCAGGGAAGGCAGCAGCACACAGGTGCCATGGTTTTTAAAAATATCTATGTTGTTTGCCAAATTACAATGAGGCACATTATTTAGGTTTTAAACAAAATGTCTTTGTTCCTGCTATTCAGAAATCAAAAGAGAAGAAGAAATGAGGTATTCAGAGCACGCGATCAAACACCAGAAACATACAGTATTCACTGGGTTACCTTGTGGTTGGGATTGGCGGGAAATGGGATGAGGGTGAGATACTTGGCTAAGTACAGTTCACAAGTCTGCTTACTAGAAAAAAATAAAACAAGAGTCTTATGCCTCACACTGTCTCTGAAAATATAGTTACTTCCTCAATTAAGCTCCGGCTTTGCTTCTCTTGAGGAATGCATCAATGTTTTGTTTGCCTGTCTTTTATTGAGCAACCATCAATACAGCAACCATCTTATTCTCAGTTGATCTTTGCAACATCCCTGTGAGGTATGTATCCTTCTCCCCATTTTACTGGCGAGAAAACTGAGGCTTGGAGAGCTTAAGTTACTGAAAGAGCTGGGGATTTGCACCAGATGTGTCTGACCCTGACTCCAAAGACAATCATTGTAATGGCTGGGCTCTACTGCCTCTGATTTCTCACACGAGTAAAGCAGTGGTTTATGGCAAGAGGACTGGAGTGAAGTCTGGGCGATTTCTTCCTTCCCAGTTACTCTCACAGCTGTCACTTCCTTTCCACCCCTACTGATTCCTCCTTTATTTCTGTCATCTGTACTAGCCTCATATCCGACCTCCTGACACCAAAGTTCCACTTCTCTAATCCATTCAGCATTCCACCTCGAAGCTGGGATGGTCTAAAACAGAACTTTGATCATGTCCCTCTTCTGCTCGTTACCTTTCCTGGATCCTCAAGGCCTGTGGAATGAAGCTGAAGTCTGAACTCCTCAGGAAGGAATTGGAGACGCTCCACCATCTGCCCCACTGTACCCTCCCACTCCGCCTTCCTGTTGACCCTCATGCCAAACATGACTCACTGTCCCTCTTTGCTGTCTCCCCCAACCTATCCCCAGCCCTTCCCTCAAGCGTTTGCTCTACTCTCTTGACCCAAATCCTCACTATCACCTCCAAGCCCAGTCCAAATCTCACCTCCCTTGTGATGCTGGTCACCTATCAGCTCAGCTGGAAGTCTTGTCTCAAGTCTTACTGCACATTTTATTGGTACCTTGGGATTGGGATTTGCTCTCTGCCTGGTACTATTTGTTATCATGTGATCAGATATTCATATATGGAAGCATTATTTTTCCTAAGAGAATATAGTCTCTTTATAGCCAGATACTGTGTCTTTTGTTTCTTAGAATCTCTCTCAGAGGGATCAGATTTCTATTCGCAGGGTGTGTCCTGCATATATAAGATATTCAATACATTCCATGTGATGAGTTCTTAAAACTGTACAGCAAGCCAAGGTTCACACCTTGAGCTCTGTAATTTCTTCCCTCAGGTACCCTTCAAAAACTACCTGCAATACTAGATGTAGCACTTAGCCAAAATGGGTTTACTTCCGTAAGAAGATTATTAAAATATTAGACTACGAAACTACTGTTAGGGTTCCCCTCCTCAAAGTGTTTGCATTTTAATACAAGTCTTTGAAGACTTAACTAAAAAGAAGAATAACGTTAGGTACCATGGTAGGGACATCTGGGGAAGAGGGAGAGCTTTATACTGGTCTTAGAACTACACCACGTGGGCAGTGAGACAGTCCATCTGCTTCTATGCCTAGCCATAAAATGTTTCCAAGCACATGCAGCAACCTTTAAAGCTTCTGAACCTTAACTAGCCTTTCCCTCTAAAGCAGTTAAAAATGAATTCCCTGGAGGTCCAGTGGTTAGGACTCTGAGCTTCCACTGCAGGGGTCACGGGTGTGACCCCTGGTCGGGGAACTAAGATCCCACAAGCCTTGTGGAACGACCAAAAAATTAAAAAATAAATAAAGCAGTTACAAATAACACCAGACATACCCTCTTCTGAGGTATTTTTCAGCTTAAATATGAACTGTGTCTGGAATCAGAAACAAATTTTGCAAGTGCTTTTCTTCCCCCCCGTGTTTTTTGTGGCTGGTTTCTCCCTTTGGATTGTTGATTTCTCCCTTTCTCCTTGGCAGCCAATGCTGTGCCCATGCCCAGTACCCAGCGCTGTGCTAACACGTATTACGCTCAATGAGGCTTCAACATATCAACAAACACATGAAGAAATGGCTCAGGGACTGAGTGAAGCAAATTCAAAAATATGCTATGCCTTTTTTTAAAACCCCAAACACTGGTCCTTTACCACTGTGTGTGCCAATACTACCATGCTGAAAATCAGTAACCAGAACTAGAGCTGGGATCACTTGTACTTTTCTTTGCCACTCGAAAGGGAACCTCATTCTCTGCTGCTCTGTTCATCAAACCTCTTTCTGCTTCCCCGTGCTACAGATGCAAACAAAGATGAGTTCCAAAATAACGCAGGTAGCTTCCCATGCTTGAATACACACTGAATACCCACAGTGTTTTAACTAGTCACAGGCAGAAGCCCACAGAATTGTACCCACAACGGAAGAAGGACTCTTGCCCCAGAGTTTATTAGAAAAAACTCCTTCAGAAGCTCCAATATCCAGTCACTGCTGGCTTACACTCCCCAACTCCTAACTCCTGGCTAACAAAATATTGACAGGTATTGAGTCATTCTATTGAAGTTCACTTAGTCTAAAAGTACAGGCCCCAAAATATACTTAACACACCCAGTTCCCAAATGTTAAAGTATAGGTGAAAAACATGCTGGAACCTGATACTGAGTAAAGCAGTAGTTTCTGACACGGAAAGGAGGAATTAAACAACAGCTCCTTCTACAGTTCTGGGTGATTACCACCCGTGCCACGTAATGAGCAAGGCGTGCTGGATACATCTAACATTTTTATTCCTGCCTTCTCAACCTACCTCATCTATGTTATAATAACATAATTATAAGGCCACCTGCAAATTGCCAATTTTCTTTCTTCCTGAGAAATGCCAAGTGGTTCCCATACCTCATTTCATTCAGTCTCATAACATCCTGGTGAGGCAGCTTAGTTCTGATGTACATACAGATGAAACCCGAAAGACTCTTCTGAGGTCACGTGAGAAATGTAGCAAACAATGGAGATGCAAATGTGGACACTATATGCTCTAAGGGCAGTGACACCTCGGTCCCTTAGGTCCTTTGAGATGAAATGAGTTCCTGGGAGAAGGACAGGAAGTCTGACCCCGATAAAAGAGTACAATGAGCTAAGTTTGTGTCTGACACCCTCAAATCTTCTCTTGTCCACCTCTTCCCTCAGTCAGTCAGCGCTCTGGTGTCCCCATCAAACCCAGCTCTTAGGAGCTGCTCTCAGTTCCTTGAAGGGGAATCTAAATGCCTGTGTTCTCACTCCCAGAGTTTCTAATATTTAAGGTGTCCTCTTGCTGTATGGAAGGAAGGCAGGCCTTCATCCCATTAGGGAAGTTGCAGGCAGCTGGAACATGGGGAGGCACAAGGAGAAAGAGGTAACGTGTTCTCACATCCTTTCCTGAGCTCCCTGAAATACCTGTATGTATGTGAGAGCCCACACTTCCATTCATTGAGCAACTACTATGCGCTATGAACTATGTGTTAGGAATTCTACATGTACTAGCTAATTAGAGTCTCAACAATCCTGCTAGCAAACTATTTCATTCCCATTTTACAGCCAAGGAAACAACGGCCCAGGAAGTTAAGTCACTTCTAGTGCAAGGTCACAGAGTCAATTCACAGCTACTGTTAAGGTGTTTCAACCTCTAGCCGACATGGCCTCTACAGATATAACAGAACATTACAAATCATCCTAGAGGGGAAATAGTGCCACCTACCACCCAGGAAAACAAAGCAAATCCTCTCCAAAAGGGAAATGGATAAATAATGGGAAACAATAGAATCAGTATTCCATCATCCATGTGACATAACTTTACTTATATTTGACTCTGAAATGCCTGTTGGTACCTACAGTATAGACCCTCTCCCTCACCTGTAAATTATGTTGGAAACATCCCTATTCCCCAGGTGCCTCAGCCTTGGATCCTGGATCACTGGCTGTCCCACCAGCAAATTCATTGACTTCATTCCAGTTGGAGATTCTGAATTGAGTTGTCTTCACTGAGGAAGTAGAGATAAAATGCAACTGCTCTCCCATCAAAGGGTAACAACTATACCGCCAAGGGACAGACACCAATGGGAAGATCCTTAAATACCTAAAAGCAAATCATCATGGTTCCAAAAGGTCTGTGACAACGAAACCCCATAATCAGCTATATCAAAGGAATCCTGTACTGTACAAATGCACGTTTTGATTGGCCAGATGATAAAAATGTATGGAAAACACAAAAAATCAAGACTGAAATATTGAGGGCAATCTGCATCCTTAAGAGACATCTAATGAGTGCCTATCATGTGCCAGGTATTCTACATACGTTACCACTAATTCTCACCATAACCTTGCCTATATAGTATGATTCCTATCTATAGTTAGGAAAAGAGATTCAGAGAGATTAAATGACTTGCCCATGGTCAAATGGCTAATAAGTGGCATAGTCAGGATGTGAATTCATGTCTGCCTGGTTCCTGTGCTTGAGCTTCTTCTACTGCACCAAGCTGTTACAATTTGATCATCATTCATCTCTTTTCTGAAATGACTTATTCCCCTCCATTCATTTTGGAGTATCTCTTCACTGACTCTATGGAGATATCCTTAGCACAAATAAAAAAACAGCTCTTGTTGGTGCTGGAAGAAATCACCACTTAACATTTTAGTTTTATTTACTATGCAGATCTGTTAGAAATTCTGGAAGCTGAGAAAGAGTACTGCACAGGCTTTGTCCACATCAGGGCCCAGAATTCTCTCGTACATGCCCCCTTCCCATGCCCGTGAGACCTGTCTGGCATTTGCACTCACACAGCAGGACCAAGCCACGAATCCCACGTGCAGCAGCGCTCCCCAAGAGCTCAGTCTTACCTTGGGTTTGCAGGTGCTACATCTTCTTCTGGCTCTTCTACAACACCGGTTAGCTCCGGGGGGAGGAGAGCATCTTTGTTGACATTATTCACCCAGCTTTCCTTTGCCCTGTTTGCTCTGTCCTTACTCTGCTCAGCTGAAACAGGAAACGATAAAGACAAGAAGGTTATCTATCTCTTACCTCCACGACCTACAACTCTCATATCAGCTCTTATCACTGAAGGCTGGAACCTGAACGTCAGGCCTCCTCTGAGTGCCCAGGCAGTCACTAATGAATCTGAGCACTTGGGATCAGAATTGCATCGCAAGAGGAGTCAAAACACAAAGACCTGGGCTTCCCTGGTGGCGCAGTGGTTGAGAGTCCGCCTGCCGATGCAGGGGACACGGGTTCGTGCCCCGGTCTGGGAAGATTCCACATGCCGCGGTGCGGCTGGGCCCCCGTGAGCCATGGCCGCTGAGCCTGTGCGTCTGGAGCCTGTGCTCCACAACGGGAGAGGCCACAACAGTGAGAGGCCCGCGTACCGCAAAGAAACAAACAAACAAACAAAAAAACACAAAGACCTGTATACAAGACCTAGTTATATTACTAAGCGGCTCTGAGGCAGAGGGAATGTTTTTTGAGCTCTATGAGCCTAATATTCCTCTTCTTAAAAAGAAGACACTTGTGAAAATTAAAAGAAATCACGCAGGACTTCCCTGGTGACGCAGTGGTTAAGAATTCACCTGCCAATGCAGGGGACACGGGTTCGAGCCCTGGTCCAGGAAGATCCCACGTGCCGCGGAGCAACTAAGCCTGTGCACCACAACTACTGAGCCCGCGTGCCACACTACTGAGCCCATGTGCCACAACTACTGAAGCCCACGCGCCTAGAGCCCATGCTCCACAATGAAGAGGAGCCCCCGCTCGCCGCAACTAGAGAAAGCCTGCGCTCAGCAACGAAGACGCAACGCAGCCAAAAATAAATAAACAAATAAATAAATAAAATAAAAGAAATCACGTAATTTAAAAAAAATTACATCTGCGAGAGAAGTCAGGAGATTCCTATGTTGTTACCTCCCTACAAGTACCGTCTCCAGAGAGCATGGGTGCACCTTTAAATGTGCAGAGATGACTAAAGCAAAATTCCGACTGCCCTAGGTGATTCTGACCTGAACTGGGGTCAGGACCAAATGTGTACGGCCAGGGGACGCTCAGGGCAGGGAGTCCTCACTGGGACAGACACACCATCATTACCAAGTATTTACTGAACAGCTACAATGGGCCCAACTTGAGGCTGGGTTCTGGGACACAAAGGGGAACAAATGCTTCTATTCTGGAATGTCCCTCTCCATGGCCTCCTCCTCCCCCAATCTCTACACGTCCAAATTCTATATCTTTCTTAATAGCCAGCTCAGATGCCAGGGCCCCCTTAAAACCTCTGTGATCCCTCTTCAGGAAATAACCTCTTTTGCCTCTGAACACCCAGAACCCTTTACCTGAACCTCTTAGATAATTAGCATCAACTGAGTGATGACTGAGTGCCAGGCATAGTGCTGAGTCCTTTGCATGCATTATCCTATGAGGAGGTAACTATTTTCCAAGTTTACAGATTTGGAAATAGAGGATCAAAGGGTTCAAGAAACTTGCCTAAGGCCACATAGCCAGTAAGTGCCAGGAATACTTTCATCGGTGTTAAGAAGATGAAGCAACATAAGGGCTCCCAATTTCCAAATACTCACATCCACAGGTCTCTTTACACATAAGTCTATTTTCTTCAGCTGCAAAACGGAGTCCACAGTACTAACTTGCACCCTTCAAGATTTCTGAAGGTCTGGGTGGTTTTGGAAATCAAGAGGGCTGTGAGCAATACATACCACATCACAAGAGGTCAGCCCTCATCTGTAAGGAGCGTGGCTCTGAGTCCGAAAGACTGAAATCCCGGAGCTGTCATTTGCCAGCTATATGACCTTGGGCAAGTTACTTCCCTTCTCTGAACTTCACATACCCCACATATAGAATGCGGATAATAAGACCAACCTTACAAGATTGCTGCTACAATTAGAAATAATAGGGACTAAACGCCTATCATATATTAGATACTGAAGAGGTGACAGTTATTTTCCTTACTGAGTACAGGCTAGAACTAGACAACGGCTGTTCTTAGGGATAAAGGTTTATACTGGCTAGTGCAGAGTTAATTAGAGAGAAGACACTCGGTTAATATTTGAGGAACTCAACAGAATTCTAAAGAAGCCCTCAAAATGCTGTCTTCACAGTCCCTTAAATGATGTACTTGGTTTTTAAAGAAGTACCAGGTGTCAAGGTCATGGAACAGGGAGGCTAATCTCTTCCTGTCACCCTACTCAGGAGAAAAGGTTCCGAATTTTCAGAATTAAAGGCCAAAGAAAGAGGAGGTGGTATATCCCTTATAACCCCCAATTGTCTAGGCTACTCCAATTCAACATGGCATCTAAGGGCCTTCCCTCCTCCTTCTTCACCACAATAAGTCACTTAGCCCTGCCCTCATCCATCCAAACCCAGGGCAAGGAGATTACAACCTAGAGGACTATGCATGGTGCAAAGCACACCCCTAAATGACTGACACCCTTCCTCTCTCCCAAGGACACCTTCTCCCAAGGACAAATGCTGGCTCTAAAAGCACTAGCCCGAGCAACTCACCTGCTCCCTGGTGCCTCTTCTTTCTCATGGACGCTCTGATGATATCTGCTCCGTGGATTTTCTCTCTGTGCCTTTTTGCCTTGGCTTCATAAAACCATTGGCCACTCATATTCTTCAGCTGCTGGTCATCCTTAATTTTTTCAGGCAAATGTCTACAAAAGAAAAAAAAAGCTTTACTTTACTAAGAACCCACAGTAAATAAATGAGTTTATTATGACACTGCATAAAGAAATCTGTAAACATACAGCCAGAATGAAGTTCTCAATATCTTACAAGATCCCACAAACCTCCCAGATGACTAACAAATGTATGCTTTGACTGAAAGGTCAGAGAAGCCGAGGCCAACACTTTTTAAAAATTCAAAGATTTAAGCCATGATCCCCAGATGATGCCTGAAATTTCTCAAAAGCAAATTCACTCTTTGGCTGCAGGCTTGCTGTTCACTGTTCAAATGTAAATACCGCAGAGAAAGATGACATATTAAGCTTCCCTAAGCTTTGG
The DNA here is from genome assembly GCF_964270905.1 of Leucopleurus acutus. Lineage (NCBI taxonomy): Eukaryota > Metazoa > Chordata > Mammalia > Artiodactyla > Delphinidae > Leucopleurus > Leucopleurus acutus. The sequence continues at coordinate 47,239,792 of NC_139151.1, read as the reverse complement.
TTTCTTCATCTTTAAAAAGGGGTTAATAATAGTAACCCACCTGACGGGGTCACTATGAGGATTAAATTAGCTAATGCGTGCAGACCACCTCTGCACATGCCTGGCACCTAATAAACACTCACTGAATAACTGGCTCATCAGTTCTTGCCATTTCACTGAAATGAGCTTATCAGAGACTTTCCTGGAAGCTTGTAGGGGACAGTGCATGAGGTCCCTGGTTCTTAATGTTATGAATGAATTGAATTCAACAAGAAATGAATTCAACAAGACTGGCTGGGATCAGGAAAGATAATATTTATATGGGGTGGGGAGTGGAGGCAGACATAAATTCCATTTGTGCAGATACTGCATCTAAGTGTTCCATGTCATTCATGCTCATTGAAAAGTTAAAACCTAAAGAACAAGCCAAGTGCCACCCTCCTAAAATCTCCCTCATTTACAGTGAGGGGAAAACACTGTTCTACATGACAAGTCTTATAATCTCTGCATCTCTCTATCCACGTCAATAAAATGAGAATCAAAAAACCTATCTTTTCTTTTTGATAGAGCTGTACTTACAATAAAGTGGAATAAAAGCCTTAAGGGGACTTTGAACTCTTGGAGGGTAATGTGTCACAAAAATCCAAGAGGGTTTTATGATTGTCACTCGAGCCAATATGCACGCTTCCTAAAGTAGCGAGTCTAAGTGTTTTAGCCAGAGAACGTGTATGGCAGCCACACCCAAGGTGGTGGCAGGGCTGTGTGTGAGGGTTGCACGCAGGCCTACCTGGGAATGGGGAAGGCAGGAGGGGCAGTTACCTGGGTTCTGGCAAGTACGTTTTCTCTCTCCCAAGTGTGCCTGGAGAGATCTTTCCAGCCAGAGTCCCACTCTCTGCTGGAAACTCCTCTCCTCCCCCAGTTACCTAGAAAGAAGTGACCCTACGCCAAACATGTCCAATCACAACCCTTGGACACACCTTGCTGTGACAGCCCATCATCAAATCCAGACAGGGACAGTGTCTTCATTTCATGGTTCTGAATCACCAGAGAGGTCATGGGTCTTATAAAATGTTTCTAATGGTTTCCCACTGCCTAAATTTTTTTTTATTTTTACTGGAGTATAGTTGATTTAAAATGTTGTGTTAGTTTCTACTGTACAGCAAAGTGATTCAGTTATAGATACACATATATCCCACATAGGTTATACAGAGTATTGAGTAGAGTTCCCTGTGCCATACAGTAGGTCCACATTAGTTATATCTTTTATATACAGTAGTGTGTATATTTACAATAGCCAGGACATGGAAGCAACCTAAATATCCATCAGCAGAGGAATGGCTAAAGAAGATGTGGTACATACATGCAATGGAATATTACTCAGCCATAAAAAGAACGAAATAGTGTCATTTGCAGCAACATGGATGGACCTAGAGATTGTCATACTGAGTGAAGTAAGTCAGACAGAGATAAACAAATATCACATGATATCGCTTATATGTGGAACCACTGCCTAGCTTTTCAGCACAGCAAAAAATCCACCCTGAGCTGCTGGTGGAGCTTTTTGCCTTCTCTTCCCAAAAGGACCACATTCAAGTTCAATTCCAGAAAAGAGAAGTCCTTCCAGCTCTCCTTGACTAGACAGTGAGCCCCTAGGAGCAGGACCTGTACTCAATAGCTTTTCTTGGTGTCTGGAAAACAGTGGGTGTTTATTCAGCGCTTTTGGAATGAAGGGATATCATATGAGGTGCCTGACCACCTGGCTTCAGGATACCTGTTCAGATTCATTTCCCAGCACTTGCTCCCATGCTCCCCCACGTGCCAGCACACTAGACCTCTTACTGATCTCCACACTGCTCTTACATGACCTCTGTAGACATTAAGGGCAGGAAGGTGTGGCAGAAAGACTATGGGCTTTGATGTCTCCCCAAATTAGGTCCAAGTCCCCGTTGTGACCCTTCCTAAATGTGATCTTTGGCAGGTTACTGAACCCCTCTAAGCTTCAGTCTCCTTGTTTATAAAGATAGGGGAAAATAAGACCTACTCTGCAGGACTTCTGGGATGATTAAATGCGGTGTTTACCTGAAAGTACCTAACAGTGCCCAGATCCTGGTGAGAGACCAATAAATGTGAATTCTCTCCAGATGTCTTTCCCTCACTTCTCTGTCCAGCACGTGGCCCCTCATCCCTCAGATCTAGGTAGCACCTCCCCAGGGAAGCCTTCCCTGATCCTTGAGGGCACTGTGTGGCTTGCCCTTCTCCGTGCTCCCACAGCTCCTCCATGACAGCACTCACCACACTGTGTTCCAATGATCTATTTGCACATCTGTCTTACACACTAATCTGTGAACTCTGCAAACTCCCTGAAGGCAAGGACTACCTCATAAACACCTTTGTAACACCAGCATCCAGCACGGAGCCTGGCACAGAGCTGATACCCAGAAACTGTTGAGTGAATAAATCAGTTAACAAATGCTCAGCAGCCAACCTAGCCTGAGTAAAGACAAGAGATAAGAGAGAACCTGTCGCTGCTGGGGTTAAGTGAACCACGCTCCATCACAATGGCAGTGCCTCCTCCTAATGAGGCAGGCCACCTCATCTCTTGGTGGATCAGGGAAAAGCATGATGAAATACGGCATCAGCCACCATCGTGTTGAAGAAGACCACAAACCCTCATAGCATAACAACTCCCAATTTCTCTTCATGAGATTATTTATTCGCTTATCTTTGTTGTTCAACGGAAAGGCACTTTGTAAGGGTCCTTATGCAACTCTTGATCTGCCTCTGCCTAACTGACTGTCTGCAAGCCTCTGATCCCATCAAGCTTTCAGTGCACAGTAAGCCCGCACCACGTGAGTCGGGCTCATTGAAGCACATGGCCCTTCACAGTAAAGCCGTTACAGTAAAGGATTGAGGTTGGGTTTCTGGCTCATTTCTTTTCAAGTGGCAAAAGAATAGGAAATTCTTTCAAATTCAGTAAGTGCTGTTTATATATCTCCTATCATGATAATCACTACTAGGGTAAATCAATCTCTTTTTCTAGCTTAGTCATTTGGAATATTTTACAGATGAACCCATATGTATGACATCAAAGCCCAAGTTTTATAAAGGTGTAGATTAAAAAAAGAAATCCGGCCATCTAGGTGGTGCTGTCAAAATCTTCTCTGGGGCTTCCCTGGTGGCACAGTGGTTGAGGGTCTGCCTGCCGATGCAGGGGATGCGGGTTCGTGCCCCGGTCTGGAAAGATCCCACGTGCCGCGGAGTGGCTGGGCCCATGAGCCATGGCCGCTGAGCCTGCGCGTCTGGAGCCTGTGCTCCCCAACGGGAGAGGCCACAACGGTGAGAGGCCCATATACCGCAAAAAAAAAAAAAAAATCTTCTCTGTACCTAGAGACTATTATGCTTAGTGAAATAAGTCAGACAGAGAAAGATAAATTCTGTATGATATCACTTACATGTGGAATCTAAAAAAATAATACAAATGAATGTACATGCAAAACACAAATAGACTCACAGGCATAGAAAACCAACCGGTGGTTACTAAAGGAGACAGGGAATGGGGGAGGGGCAAATTAGGGGTACGGGACTAAGAAATATAAAGTACTATGTATAAAATAGATAAGCAACAAGGATATATTGTACAGCAAGGGAATTATAGCCATTATCTTGTAATAACTTTTAATGGAGTATAATCTATAAAAATACTGAATCACAATGCAGTACTAATATAATATGAAACATAATATTGTAAATCAACTATACTTTGATAAAAAAATTAAAATAAAATAAAATCTTCTCTACCAGCCCATATTGATCTCTCAATTTTCTTGAACTCTAATTGTACCAACCAAATTAGCACTTGATTCTCTCGTTGTTGTACCATTTAGTTGAAGTGGGAAAAAGGTAAGTTTCTTGACACTCACATTTTTTATACCTTACCATCCTCTCCACACGTGCATGTTGTACTTAGTAGAGAGCTAAGGATAGAGAAGATGCTCAATAAACACCCATGGGCTGCCACTGGGCAGAAGTGAAGGCAGAAGAACACTCAACCCAGAGAAGACACTGTCCAGTTGGTCCTCCAGGCAGAACATGCTGGTCACACCCCATTCTTTCAGCTAATACATACAAAGCATGTGTTTGGTACTGGGCCTCACGTGTGGCACTTAACACGCATCATCTCATTTAATCCTTACAATTTCACCATGATGTACAAAGAATTCAGTCAACTGCAAAAGATGGCCATCTTGCTTTCTCTGTATGGTAAAGGCCATATCTGTTCATTTTTTCGTTCAACAGTTCATTAATTCCCTATCATATACCAGGCATATGCTTGGAATTGTACATAAAAAAGTTAGTCCACAGCCCTAACTGCTAACATCAACTCCTTGCGGTGCAGAGAGAGTGTGAACACTTTCAGAGGAAAGCCAGAAGAGCAGTGGCGCCCTTCATCCTGCGTTCAACATTCTTCCTGCTTGTACTCACGTAGCACACCCCAGCTTCTAGCTATTCATCATGATGAGGCAAAGGCCTAACATCATAGACAGGACCTGGTCGATATTATCTGCTCAGCTATGCATAATAAGAATCAGCAGGCTGGCCAGAGAGGTTGATTGATCCATTCCCAGATTTTTTTTTAACCTTTCAGTATATTCTGGGCAAGATGGTTAGACTACGAGATTTGAAAGTACTCTTAGATGTCTGTTTTGAATGAGAGAATGTTTGTTTTGAATGGACCTTAGATAGTTACAAATGGCCTCACTTTATAGATGAAATGAGGCCCAGAGAGTTTAAGAGGTTTGCCCAAGGTCACACAGAGCGGGGACTGGAAGCCAGCCTGACTCCTAGCCAACGTTCTTTCCACTGCCCCATCATCCTGCCTGAGAGAGCCAAACATGATTTTGATTTCTAAGATGGCTATCACACTTCACTCTTTCTACAAAGGCATTCAACCTTTGATAGAGAATCTGAAAACAAACGCGTGAAAATGAAATAAATTGCAAAAGTTCTTTACAGCAGAAAACAAGAAGAAACATGCATCACTTGTGCTGTGGACACACCACAGATCCCCACAATCTGCTGCGAGGCAGCACAGTGTGTGGGAAGCACAGGCTTTGCAGTTGCATAAGCAAGGTTTCAATCTTACAGGGCACTTAACCTCCTCCACTCTATTTCCTCCCCCTTGTTGAGTGGGTTCAGCTACCCTGCTGTGCGGATGAAAGGGGAAAACGTGAAGCTCTGTGTACAGTGTCAATCCTGGACAAATGTTGGTTCCTTTCCCCTTTGCTTTCACAGAAAATGCCATCAGAGGTCCTAGAAAGCAGTTCTTCAATGACAACTGCCTTTGTTTAAAAGAAAGTAGGTCTTAAGGCAGCAGCTGAGGATCATAAGATGTGGTCATGGGCTTCCCTGGTGGTGCAGTGGTTGGGAGTCCGCCTGCCGATGCAGGGGACGCGCGTTCGTGGCCCAGTCCGGGAAGATCTCACATGCCACGGAGCGGCTGGGCCCGTGAGCCATGGCTGCTGAGCCTGCGCGTCCGGAGCCTGTGCTCCGCAACGGGAGAGGCCACAACAGTGAGAGGCCCGCGTATCGCAAAAAAAAAAAAAAAAAAAGATGTGGTCGTGGTTAAGATGGTGTCTACTGCAAGAACGCCCATCACCCTAGATGTGGTTGTGTGTTTATGGGATGGGGGACGTGGTGCTGGCGGTGTACAGACACACAGCGGCAATGATTTCCTGCTGGCAGTGTGATGCAAAGCACAGGAAATACCACCTCCAGAGTGTGTCACTTTCAAACCCTAAGAGACTAAAGTTACATCTATGTATGTATGGTGGTGTTTCTTTAAAAAAGGAGGACAGAGAGGGAGGAGGCAGCGGGGAGCGAGAAAAAGAATCCATCCTGATGTCTGCTTCACTGCTGGTTTGTGAAATGTCTCCAGCTCGTAGTTAGGAAAGCAAGCTGGGTAGTGAGGCATGGTAATAACTGGGCCTAGCACTGTGGTACAGGTAGGGAGGCAGCATGAAAGACAGTGACCTGGAATTGCTTTCCTCTAACAGAACCCCTGAGATACCACAGTAGATATTCCCTTGGGTTCAAATCCACATTCTACTATTAACAGGTTGAGTGATTTGGGAACTGGACGCTTCCCCTGTTTGACACTCATTTTCTCATCCACGAAATCAGGATGGGAGGTAGCATAAAGGATAAATCATCTCCAAAGTGCCCTGAAAGAGCTTGGATGTGAACAAGTCAAAGCACTGGATAAATCAGGAATGGCAAACAGATTTCAATTTAAATCCAGCTCTCATCAACAGCCATATTGTAAAGGACTCTGAGGCAGTGTCTGGTCTTAGTGGGCAGCGGTGCTATGATCCATGAGTAATGTCCTCACGGCTACAGGAGGGTTCTACTCCAAAGCCCATAATGAATTAGCATTTGAAATAGCAGTCTGAATTTTAGTGGCAGATTGCCTTGCTAATGATGTTTTCCTTAGGCTAATATTAGAATTATCTAATTTATGTTTCTAAAGCCATATACTAACTTGGAGGAGGACTGGGGCATTGTAAAATCACGTTAGGGAAACAAGGTTGAGATTTTAAATTTGCGATTGATAATCCATTAAATGGTTAAATGGTAAATTGCTTGAGCACGGGGACCATGTTTCAATTACCCTAAAATTCCTTCCATTTGTTCAGAGAAGTTCCCTAGACTTAATGAGTACTCAATTAAATTTCACTGTATTAAATAGTTGAGAGTTTTAGGAGTAATTTCCTTCTAAGGAATCAGACCACTGACCAGAGAATTCTGTCCCTTTTTAGAGGCCTAGGTGGAGTGGTGAATGAGGGAATTAAAATGTATCAATCACCTACTATGTGCTAAGAAGATTAAGAATTATCTTACTTAATCCTGACTGAAATTCTTTGAGTTTGGTACTAGGGTCATTCCCAGTCTCTGAGTTGAGGCTCAGAGAGGTCAAGTAACTTGCTGAATGAACCATAGTTGATCAGTGGTGAGGACAGGATTCAAACTCACTAAGTTTTGACTCAAGGTCCACGCTAGGGCCCTTACTGTTCTTCTGAAAAAGCAATACCAGTGTGCAACATGGGGCAGAAGGAAAAGCAGTAGACCAAGAGCTTTTCTTATCATGGCTTTGGCACTGACTAGCTGTGTGACCCTGGGAAAGTCACTTCCCCTCCCTGGGCTTTTCCTTCATTATCTGTAAAGTGACTGATATGGACCCCAAAAATCTTTCCAGAGCTGTCAGGCTATCACTCTGATGGAAGAGCTAGAGACAAACAGCTGCGGGATGGTGACGGGGCCGAAAAGCAAAAGCCCATAGAATAGCATTTTCAGAGACCAGAAACCTAGTCATGGTTCTACCAGCCCAGGAGCAGACAGCCTCAGAACCAACCCAGGTTCCGTCAGTCCTAAAACCAAGGGTGCCAGAGTTCCATTCCTTTTGTGTGGAGCAGGTTACGGGTTGGGCCTCTGTCAGTGTCCACAGGCTATGGGCCTCATGCCCATCTGTGCCCTCCACACACAGTCACTCAGTCCTGGACCTGCCTGTGGCCAAGTCCACATAAGCTGCTTGGTGACTAATTAGGAAGGCCCCCAGAATGGTAGCAGTAAACAGGACTTGACTCACACCAGATTTTCACCACCCCAAGCCTTCTTTCTATCAGTTTACAAAAGCAAGAAACAAGGGCAGCACCAGCAGCAGCTTCCGAAGCATCCTCAGAAACAGTGCATGGAAGGAGAATCTGCAAAGTCCCTGCTACAAACGGACTCACAGCATTCCTGCTGTGGCTGCAGACTGGATGGTGTTAGTGGCTACACACACACCCCTTACAAGGCCCAGTTCCAGGCAGAACTTTGAATTTTTTTTTTTTTTTGCTGTACACGGGCCTCTCACCGTTGTGGCCTCTCCCGTTGCGGAGCACAGGCTCCGGACGCGCAGGCTCAGGGGCCATGGCTCACGGGCCCAGCCTCTCCGCAGCATGTGGGATCCTCCCCAACCGGGGCATGAACCCGCGTCCCCTACATCGGCAGGCAGACTCTCAGCCACTGCGCCACCAGGGAAGCCCAGAACTTTGAATTTTTAAGTATATTTTCAGCAATTACTATAGATGCCTGAGAAACACCTCCACTCATCTCATACAGAATCAGAGAACTACAGGGAAGACCCAGCAGCCTGGAATCTCTGGGGTCAAGTAAATACAGAAGGGAGGGAGAATGAATCTCTCTTCGTAACCTGGCTAGATAGAGGAAACAGAATTACAGACCACACGTAAGGTCTTGTAAGTGGGAGGAATCAAAGATCGCAGCTCGCCAGGATTCAGAGTCCCCACATCCTGAGGCAGGAAGAGGGACAGGACCCGGTGCAATCCCAGCTCCACTGCTTTCTTTCCCATCCTCTGCATCTTATCTTCTGAGAGACTAAAGGAATTCCCATTTCCCACTGTGCTTGAAAAATCAACTAATATTCTCTCTGTGCTGCCCCCTCCCCTTCTTTCTAAAATAGGTCTAACGGTCTTCCCAGGATGTCCTGTCTGCTATAGTTTTCTTAGGGAGGGGAGGTGGAGTTAGTGAATGAGTACCTGAGGGCCAGGATTTAGTTCTCACTTCTGACACCTACGGACTACATGAGCTTGGGTGAGTCACCTGACCTGTCTCAAGGTCAATTTCCTCACACATCAAGTGGGTGTAATTACATCCCACCCTGCACCCCCAACTGCACGAGTGCTGTGAGCTCAGAAGAAATAAAAGTCATGTAAGCTCCTTGCAATCTGTTAAGCACTATCGATATATGAATTATTGCTAGTAGCCATAGTTAGACACTCTGGAGTGCTTGAAGTGAATTTCAGCATGTTCTTTTATAAAGCACCCATGTTCAAATTAGGGTCAAAATATGGATAACGAAATATGGGCACAAATAACTCCATTATTCATGATCCTGCTATCCTAAGAAGTAAGAACAGGGCTTATGTTCCTTTTGGATAACTCCTAGGTTGGGGATCATGCAGTTACTATGACTAACTCACATTCAGGAAACCTTTCGCTGCCTTCAAGGCCCCAGATCACAAAGGCAACAGATGGCAGGGCTTGGACTCAAGCCCACTTCTTCAGCATTCTGACCTCACGCTCCTCCAGCCCCGCAAGTGAGTGAAAGTGGTGGGAATGCTGATGTGGAACATTTGGGTTCCTCCCAAAATGAATAGCGTGTCAAAGTTGCCACTCCTTCTTATGGAACACAAATGAAAAATTGGCTCAGTCAGAACTAATTTCAGTTGCTGTTGAAACCAATTCAAACATTTCTGAAGATGGGCAAAAATGTGAGCTACTTCTCAATTTATTTTCTTCTGAAAACTTTAGAAATTAAAAATTTTTTCTAATTTCACACATGATCCATTTTTTAAGTAGATTCAGTTAAAAAAGTCGATATATATGTGTGTGTTTATATATATATATATATATATATATATATATATATAGAGAGAGAGAGAGAGAGAGAGAGAGGTAGATGTATATATGTGTTTGTATACATTATTTCATTTTTAATCCAGTGTTTAATAATTTAAAGGAGTTTAGTTAGGTTTTTAATCAAAACTATTTCTGGCAGGAGTCCTATGGGATAAATTAAGAGATACGGGGCTTCCCTGGTGGCGCAGTGGTTGAGAGTCCGCCTGCCGATGCAGGGGACGCGTGTTCGTGCCCCGGTCCGGGAAGATCCCGCGTGCTGCGGAGCGGCTGGGCCCGTGAGCCATGGCCGCTGAGCCTGTGCGTCCGGAGCCTGTGCTCCACAACGGGAGAGCCCCCAACAGTGAGAGGCCCATGTACTGGAAAAAAAAAAAAGAGATATGGAGGAGAAAGTTCTGTCCAGGAAATAAACTTACAATTGGAATCCGTTAAGTCAGGCTCCAAGTCAGAACTACCACTTAAGGTTGAGGAAAGAAAAGTGTCCCATCTTCTTACAGACTGCCCATCCTCCCATGCCCGAGGACCCGTCCGGCCTCTTACCTGACTCTCTCCTCTTCAGCCCTCTTCAGGGCAGCATCCCGCTGCAGAACCTTCATGATGGCCTCTTGCTCTTCCTCTGTCAGGAAGCTTAAGTCGATCATTTTGAAACGTGTACACAAAAATGACAGAAACAAATATGACTTAAAATTCTCAAAGCTAAACAAAAGTTACTGTAGCCCAGATGATCAGAAGATGCAAAAATGAAATGAAACGATATCTTGTTCAGTTCTTCAGCAAAAGTCTTCTATTGGCTGGGTAAAAGTTTTAGGTGGCTGATAGCAAAATCCTCAGCGCCCTTTCCCTCGAGAAAGCAGTGGTCTGTGGGATGATGTCAAGAAGAGGCTCTCGGGATGCTGCATTCCTTGCCAGACAGGTCACTTGTACCTACAGCGGCATTCCTGCTCACGCCCCCTCTCCTGGACCAGTCTGAGCACAGTTTATTCTCCTTCCGTCCAACGTCAACTTGATGAGAGGCAACAGCATCTGAGCATCACCTACCTGCAGAACCGTGAGACAGTAAACACCACACAGTGAGAGGCAGTTCCTATAAGCATTGCTCATTATTTTAAGATTTAAAGCATGTCTGGGGGTAGAAAACTGACCATGTGAGATGGTGTCTGAGATCAGGGAAACCAGTTCTGCCAGCTTCTTGAGCAAATAGAAAATGGGTCATGAAATATGCTTCAACTCAATTACGGACCGCCAAGATGGAGAGTGCACAAAAACGCCTGTCAATGTTTAACCATCCACAGAGGGAAGAGATGGTTGCAAAAATGCTCACTTCTTCTTGCATAGGGACATTCCACTAGAGTATATCTGTGCTCGGTAATGACAAGAGAATTAGTATTGGGTAGAGGTAATCTGCACAACAATGGGAATCGTTATTCTCCACTTAGTCCCACCTCTAACTTTTGCTCAACCTGGAGCAACTCACCTAGCTTGTCTCCCTTCATTTCCAAGGAGAAAGAACGCTTACTGGTGTTGTGTATATAATCTGGGGGAATGGAAGAGGCAGAATTTCAAAACTCCTCAACATTCAAAGTGAGCATTTTTGCGTAGAACCATGGGCAAGAATCCTATTTTCTTTGAGGCATTTTAAATCCATGAGCAGTGAGAAGATGAGACCTACAGAATGCCACAGCCAGGTGGAACTTCAGAGATACTCCAGGATCGGGGCCCTTTAACAAGCACAGTACTGCATATACAGTAGACACTAAAAAACATGGGTTTAGTAAATTTTAAAGCAGCCCTACTTAAGAAAATACAGTGTGTACACTAGTAATTTTTATGAATAAATTCTTTGCTCTTTGGCAAAACAGAATTACTAAGAAGTACTCGCACCACCACTTGCTAACTACAAACCATTAGGCAAGTTACCTAACCACTCTGAGGCTCAGTTTCTCATTAGGACATCCTTCACAGGTTGTCAGGATTAAATGAAATAATGAATATAAAAGAGCGCATAGCTTGCATCCTGTACCAAAAATAGCTAAAAATATATTCTAGCTTCCTTTCTGAGTTCACACTTTTGTCCCATCCAGCTGAATAAGAGTGTACTGGTTACATAATTTCCTTTTCTCTTTTGTATCTTTCTGATCTCCCCCATGAAGCTTGGACTTTGTAGGCAGGTACTAAGGTGACCTTTGTTTTATCTTCCTGAGATCTTTGCATATTGCCCACAGTGATAACTCAAATAAATATTAAGACAACACTTCACACTTATTTTTTTTAATTTGCACGCACTTGAATATGTTACTGCCTGCTTGTTTGTCTTGAAAAATAACTCATCCTTCAAGATGAAAGTCACCACCTCCAGGAAGCCTTCCCTCACTCCCATAGCCAGAGTTAAATGCTGTAGTAGATTCAATTATTACTAACTCTTCACTTCCTCCCTGAAACAGAACTATACAATCATGTTGCCACTACAGTAAGCAGCGTATTCATCCCTATCTTTCTGGAGGTGGGATTGGCCTGTGACTTACTTTGGTCAATGGAATGTTATAAATGTGATGCAAGCATAGTCTGTGGATACGCTTGTGTGGTTTGGCTTGGCTTCTTGTACTCTGGCCATAGACCACGAGAAGAGCTTGCCCCAGGTAGCCACTGCCTCTTCAGTCAGGGTCTCAGAAAAAGAGATACAAGAACAGACCAGAACCTCATCCACCTGAAGCAGGGCCACCTTAGCTGGTCTGTAGGTATTGAAGCAAGAAGTAAATATTTTTTGTTGGAAGCCACTGAGGTTTGGGGTTGTTATACAACGAACACTTTTGTAGCAGGAACTTGACTAACACAAAAATTTTCTCCTCCACCTACGTATCTTCACTGTTATAATTATCTGTCTGCTCTCCATCTCTCCCATCTGACTGTGAGTCTCTCAATGTGAAGAAGTAAGTGAATGAGTTGGGACTTCCCTGGTGGCGCAGTGGTTAAGAATCCGCCTGCCAATGCAGGGTACATGGGTTCGAGCCCTTGTCTGGAAAGATCCCACATGCCATGGAGCAACTAAGCCTGTGCACCACACTACTGAGCCTGCACTCTAGAGCTCACAAGCCACAACTACTGAGCCCGGATGCCGTGACTACTGAAGGCTGCGTGCCTAGAGCCCATGCTCCGCAACAAGAGAAGCCACTATAATGAGAAACCTGTGCACTGCAACAGAGTAGTCCCTGCTCACTGCAACTAGAGAGAGCCCATGCTCAGCAATGAAGACCCAATGCAGCCAAAAATAAATATATAAATTAATTAATTTAAAAAAAGAAAAGAAATAAGTGAATGAGTAAATGAATTAGTGAACCTAATCCAAATAGACAACTTCACTACGGGATGGCTATCTCAATTCTTTCATGCACAGTAGCTTCCTTTCATGTGCAGTAACTTCCTTAGATCTCAAAGGCTGGCAAGGAAATAGATTCAGGCCACATTCTTGGAACCATGTCCTTCGTGAGGCATCGCACTGCCTCCCAGGTTCAATGGGAGATTGTTTTTAAGTTCAGTGAGTCGAGGACAGGAAGAGAACAAAGGAGAAAAACAACTTAAATTTTCCAGCAGTGGTAATTGGCAGGGGGGCTAAAGGGAGAAATGCTGGTTTCCACACCTTCAAATAGAACTATAAGCTAACCAGTGCTTCTGTGTAAAAGCTTCTAGGGTTAAGTTTTTCCTAAAACTAGGCTATTTGGTGAGGCAAAGGGCAATGTCCTTATTTTACAAAGAAGTGAAGGGCTCGAACCCTTGACTCCTAATTGGGTAGTGGGGAGTTACTACCCAGCCAGATCGTGGGAAAGCCCTCAGATGGCAATCAAGCCTCTTCAGTACCAGGTGACCCCCAACTCCCAATATTCTGGATGATATCTATCATGAGAGCTAGTCAATTTCATTCATTCATTCAACAAACATTTATAGAGAGCCTATTATGTGCCTGACACTGTTCTAAGCCCTGGAGATACATTAATGAATAAGACATTAAAAACTTCCTGTCCTTGTAGAGTGTATATGTCAGTTGGAGGGGATAATGATCAAACTAAATAATAAAAACATAAATAAAAAATAAAAACAATTATGTAACTTTTGGGAAGGTGATAAGAGCTCTGGAGGAAAACAAAGCTGGGAAGGGAATAATAAGGTGAGGGGCATTAGAGTTTTACAGAGAGTGGCTAGGGTAGGTCTCATTGAGAAGATGATATTTGAGCAAAAACTTGCCAGAGATGAGGGAACGAGCCACGCAGGTATCAGAGGGTCCTGAGGTGGGAGTGTATTTGACATGTTCAACAAACTTCAAGGGAGCCAGGGCTGGAAGGCCAGTGTGCCAGGAGGAGAAAAGGATGGAGCGGGCCAGAAAGGAAATAGGTCAGACTGTATCGGGCTTTGCAAGGACTGTAAGATTTCTGCAGCAGCAATAGGGAGGGCAGAAAAAAAAGAAGGTAATAGGGCTTCCCTGGTGGCGCAGTGGTTGAGAGTCCACCTGCCGATGCAGGGGACACGGGTTCGTGCCCTGGTCCGGGAAGATCCCACAAGCCGCGGAGCGGCTGGGCCCGTGAGCCATGGCCACTGAGCCTGCGCGTCCGGAGCCTGTGCTCCTCAACGGGAGAGGCCACAACAGTGAGAGGCCCGCGTACCGCAAAAAAAAAAAAAAGAAGGTAATAAATATTTACTGGGCACCTCCTAACGCCTGGCACTGTACATATATCATCTCATTGGATCCTCACAAAGATCTGAGGGAGGTATTTTGTTACCTTTGTTTTTTAAATGAGGACCATGAGGCCCGGGGAGGTGTTTGCCACCAAGCTTGTGTGTGGCGGGGCTGGCATTTGCCAGTGGCTTTGTTAGAATAGGTCACTCCGATATTGACATCTCATTTAATTCTCCCCTGCACACAGATGCTCAAACTGGGGAAGCAGAAAAACGCTCTTCTGTCTGGCTGTGGACCTTCTCTGCTTAAGCATAAAAGAATCACTGGCCCAGAGCTGGCTGTCAGCATGGAGGCAACCTCAGTGCAAAAATTCGGGAGCGATGAATCTTGGCAACAGGGATGCCTGACGTGTTTACAGAAGGAGTAGCTCCCGGGATGAGCAAACAGTTCTCCTTAGGTTCAGCCCTCCCTCCCATCCTCCTCATGCTACTGAATATGAATGCGACAAAGCCATATTCCCAGGCTTAAAACCCTTCACCAACTTCCCACTGTCCACTGGCTAAGGCTCAAAGTCCTTGCTGTGGCCTGTAGGGCTCTCCGTGAACTCACACCTGCTTTCTTCTCCAAGCTCTTTTCCTGCCCCACTGAACTTTTTCAGCTCCTTTTGCCTTCAGGCCTTTTCATATGCTTGTCCTGGCTCCTAGAATACCCTTTCCTGAGAAAATACCTCTCGGGTCTCAGGTGAGATGTCACTTACTGCACAGAAGCCTTCCCCATCCTCCCAAGGCCAGGTTAGGTGCCCCTCTGGGGTGCTCCATGGGCACCTAACTTCCTCACTCAGGATACTCACCACACCATCTCGAATCCCATCTACTCACATCTGTCCTCCACTAGTTTATGCGCAAGGCCAGGGCCTCTAAGTGCTTTGTATGCCCACCCATCACCTGCCACCGTGGCACCCATCTACGTACGAGGCACTCAGGTATTTCATACGTGAACACGGGTGGCAGGGGACTGAGCTTCCACTTCCGCCTTAACGTGAACCTGGCTCTAGGGTCCATCATTGAAAAAGCAGGTCCATGTTATTCACTGGGTTCCAGCTCCAGGTCCTTCACCATGACTGTCTGGTTTAAATAAATTACCTGACTTCTCCAAGCCTCAGTTTCCTCACCTGTATGATGGGTCTCTTCACTCCTACCTTCCCTTCCTTATGGAAATACTGTGAGGCTCTGGCGAGAAGGAAGAAAGTGTCGAGGACAAGTAGGAATGGGCAGCAATAGGAACAGCGGCTAAAAGGGAAATGTAAGGGCTCCAAATGTAAAGTGTGCTTAATTCAAATTTTCCTTGCCTCCTTTTGAAATGCATAGAAATACCAAATGACTATGTTGTATAACAGGAACTACCATAGTACTGTAGGCCAATTATACTTCAAAAACAAACAAACTCACAGAAAAGGAGATTTATGGTTACCAGAGGTGGGGATTGGGAGAGGGGCAATTGGAGGAAGGCAGACAAAAGGTACAAACTTCCAGTTACAAGATAAATAAATACTAAGGAGGTAATGTGCAACCTGACAATTATAATTAACACTGCTGGGTGTTAAATATGCAAGTTGCTAAGAGAGTGAATCCTAAGAGTTCTCATCACAAGGAAAAACACTTTTTCTATTTCTTTAATTTTGTCTCTTCATGAGGTGATGGATGTTCACTAAACTTACTGTGATAATCACTTCATGGTGTATTTAAGTCAAATCGTTACGCTGTACACCTTCAACTTATACAGTACTGTATGTCAATTGTATTTCACTGAAACTGGAAGAAAACAAACAAAATATTTTGCATGTGTCAGCCCTGCTATGCCACATCTGTAAAAGCCTATACTCTTCTCTTTGTCAGCTGTCCAAAAGGCCTCAAACAGTTGGTGTTTGCTTTTGACGGCAGCAAAGAGAAGAGCTAGGCTTGCAGGCCTAATCTCCAACATTCTGCCAACCAAACCCAGGTTAAAATCTGATTAACAGCAGCATTCGTTCCCCCAACTCTCTCTGCACCTTCTCCTTTCCCAGATGGCTGCTGCTGTACCAAAGCCTGCGGGCCTCAAGGAAGGGAAGGAAAACTTAAGTAGTGACTCTCACATGATGAGGTTTTCAGAAGAGAAGCAAATAGTTCTGACAGCCCCATGACATCACAACAGTCTGAAAGCAAGACAGCGTTCATGTTCTCCCTGAGTCTGCTTTGTTGAGAGAAAGATGAACTTCCTCCTTCCCTCAGGGGTTCCTCACATGATGTTTTCTAAGCCTCTCACTATCTTGGTCATTTTTCTCTGGGCTGAAAAGTGAGTAGGTGGTGTTAAGACCCTTCATACACAGGAGGTCAGTTAATCACTCTGCCCACCCAGTACGGCAGGTCTTCTCCACATCGTGCAGATAACACGGGGCTTGAGGAGTTAAGTAACTTGTCCACAGTCGTTCAATCAGAATGTGATTTGGACCCAGGGCTGTAGGATTCTAAAGCTGCCGCTTTTAATCTTTCATTACACCCTTCCCCCCCTTATTCTCTGAGAAGTCACACAGCTAGTTAGGCACGAAGATGAAACTAGACCCCCAGGTGTCCTGATGCCCAGCCCAGTCCTGTTTTCACCCAGCTGTCCCTCCTTCTGGACGCCCTACTTTCTTCTTTGTCATTTCCTATGAGTGAATTGCACTGGCCCTCAAAGCACGGCACGCTCTGCAGAACTTGTCAGCAACAGGAAAATGATTGGGCCCTTTGGGTTTGTTTTACGGATAGACATGGAAAAGAAGACAAGCATGGATAGAGGAAAAAAGGCACCTGTGTCAATATGCGGGTGTTTATATGTGCTCATTAGACTCTGAGAATGGTAGCAATCCCAGGAACCAGAAACTATCACTAACAGAAGTTTCTTCAGGGCTTCCCTGGTGGTGCAGTGGTTGAGTCTGCCTGCCGATGCAGGGGACGCGGGTTCGTGCCCCAGTCCGGGAAGATCCCACATGCCGCGGAGTGGCTGGGCCTGTGAGCCGTGGCCACTGAGCCTGCGTGTCCGGAGCCTGTGCTCCGCAACGGGAGAGGCCACAACAGTGAGAGGTCCGCGTACCGCAAAAAAAAAAAAAAAAAAGTTTCTTCAGATGTGTTTAAACTCAATCAGAATGTTGTTGTTGTTGTTTTTAATAGAAATGTGCTTATGTGAACAGCAAACTTTGTCCACAGCACTGTCAGGAAACAAGGCTATGTGAATATTTTGTTTCTGCATGGTCTCTGCTTTCATCAGTCTACTAAAAAACATGTAAATTATTTACTCTAAATTGCCTAAATTGGGCTTCTTGAGAGGAAAGAACAATTGTCTTGTGACTTGTTCAAAGTAGCTTCTCAAAAACAACCTGAGTTGAATGAATAAATGAAATGAATCTAGGAAGAAGTGAACAAATGAAAAAATATAGATGGAATAAGAAAGAATAATTTATCCAATAAGTTTCTGTTTTATTTTTTCACAGGGGAACAACTGAAAGTCAAAATTGACAGGCACCGCAAGATACAAAACTTTCACTTTTGTGAGGATTTTTCCAAAAGTGGAAGAAATTTTTCTACTTCAGTCACCGCCTTCAGCCCCGGGGCTGATGCAACTGACAGGTAACATTTCCCATAGACTGACTTGGTGATCTCAAACTAAGGATGAAGAAAGTGCAGAGAAGGAAAGACTACTCATATGTGACAATGCTCCCTACACCTTAATCTCCTCTTCAAACCTAATGTTAATGTCTCTGGATTTCTAGAAAAGCTCACCTTCTGCCATTCCTAGGCAAGTTTAGACTTATGGTACCCATAGGAATCAAAGAGTTTAATCAAGTCCCAGTCAAGGGTAAGATAATGGGCCACATGAAGAAGACAGTATCACACACAACCTACCTTCGTACAAGTACTATGTCAAGTACTAATAAAGGAGGCACAAACCAAGTGTCAGGGGCCACAGGGATTTAGGAAGGAGATCAAGTGATGAGAGCCTTGGAGGCTGAGAAGAAGGGAGTGGGCATTCTGGGCAAGTGCACTGGCCGTGAAACCATGAAGGTAGGGTGTTCAGAAAGAAGGCTGGTAACTGGAGTGTAGGGTACAAGTGGGGAAACAGTGTCTGGGGTCAGACCCTGAGGGGCCTGAAATGCCAAGAGAGGGAACTGGAACTGGAATTTTTTACATTTTTCAGTCTCGATAAATGTGCCTGAATCACCCTTTTAATCTGTATTGTCTTGGAATATCAGGATTTCAAAAGATAAAAACAGTAAAGAGAAAGGAGCTGGGGAAATGGGTGGCTGAAAATTCGTATTAATCTTCACACTTGGGCTGACATCTGAAACCTAAAAAAAGGGATGACAACCTACGAAAGGGATGACTTACAACACATCCAGAAGCTTTAAGACAGTATGACAAGGTTCATCGGACATCGCACGGAGCTGCTGTAACACAGTGTAAACACAGTTATGGGCTCTTATTGGTTACACACCTTGGGAAGCACCTGGAGCCCTGCCTCAGTTCAAAATGCCAGACGGAAACTTCCTCTCCCTTTGCCATGGCAGCATACACCACAGATCTCAACTCTGGAAGAGATTAGGTTGTATGTCCCAAACGTTGGAATAGTGTACACTGTCTCTGCCCTTAGAGAACTTATATTCCAGAAAGGAAGACAGATATTGAACAAGCCTGAGAAGTCCTACAAAACAGAAGAGCAGGGTGCCTTAAAACTTTTAACCAGGAGGCTTATAATGTAGTTTCGGGGGGCCAGGGAAGGCTTCCTTGAAGAACTATGATCTCTGTCAACGGTCAACTCTATAGTGATATCTAAATTGGGAGTTCTACCACTTTAATCAAACTTATCATTGCTTGTATCAAAATACGGCCGATGAGCAGCAGATTCCCAGACATTGCTTAAGACCCACTGAATCAAGATCTTCAGGGACAAGGCCCAGGAATCTGCATTTTCTAAAATGTTCCCACAGGATGCAGATGTTTGGCCAGGTTTGGCAATCACAGCTATAAAGGATTCCCAGTAGGTCAGAAATGGCTGACGACTGGTTAAAGAGTACAGCAAAATTAAGCATGTTCATTTGTACATCAATTGTTTTCCAGCTGTAACAAGAGCAAACGCAAAAATGAAGTAATGGCTGAATCATGGAGTCATAACCAGTTCTTTGTGCAGATGAGGAAGCTGAGACACAGAGGGGTTAGACCAACTGCTTAACGTCACACAGCTACCTAATGTGAGAGCTGGGACACTCAGAGGAGACCTCCTTTATCTTCCGGGACAGATACAGATTCAACCCACATAAGGATTTGCAAACGGGCTAATAAAATGGGTTGAGATACATTTCCCAGCACCCCTGAAACCAGCACATTGATGATAACAACAGGCATTGCAGATGAATTCTAGATTTAATTATTCTCTAGGTTTCAAATTCAGAGGAAGGGAGTGGAAGAACCAGCTGATTTATTAACCAGGCTGGAATTAAACCCAGGATCATAAAGTTAACTGAACTGTAGCAATCCTCAGCTCTGACTAAAAGGACTACATAAACCCTCACTTTTGGTACAATCATGTACATTCCTACTCAGCCTGGCAGGGAGGGACTCTCTCCAAATGTACAAACTCAGGGGTTCCCAAACCTGGCTGTATATTAGCATCACCTGAAAAACCTTAAAAAAATATATCCGTGCCTAGGCCTCTTTGCCTTCCTTCCACCCCGTGCCAGTGATTCTGATTTAACTGGTCTGTGGTCAGACCTTACCCGAGATATTTTTTTTTAAGCTACTCAGGGGGTTTGAATGTGCAGCCAGCACTGAGGTCACCGAACTTACTGGTCCTCTCCCCTTTCTGGCCCCTGCTCAAATTTAAGACCTAGGGTGAGGCAAGCCAAGATGCCCGGGGCCCAAAATTCAAGGAGGCAAGGTTGTGTGAGCACAGCACACTGCACTGCAGCACCCTGAGAGTGAGACCTCCTTACCAGTCAGGCACCCAGGCACATGATGTAAGCAGACGCTCACTTGCAGGGTATGGCAGGTGCAGTGCCAGTGCTTGTGTGACCTTTTCTCCATAGATTTGTGCCCTGGGTGCCTTACGTGCCTCACCCTTGGCCCAGACCTGCTCGAATCTCTCTGGTCAGGCCATTAATTATCCCATCAAAGATACATCAAGTTCTTTTTTTTTTTTCATTGAATGTATTACTAATACTATTATTATTATCATTAAGTAACATATATTTTCTTTGTTAAAAAAATGTTTGAAAATCACAAAATCATACAAGATATAAAATAAGTGACCTCTTTTTCTCTCACACTTACCAACTTCATTTCAGAGAAGTAATCATTGTTTTACACTGTATTATATGTCAATTCAGGCATTTTCTATTCAGATACTCATATCACATATCTCAACAAAAAAAGTGGATATTGTTTCTGTGACTTGGGTTTTAAAAATTTAATCATACTCTTTCAATGTTTTTGTTTCTATGTTAGAATAGATAGATGTGTGCCATTTTTCTTTAATTTTTCCTTTTTTATTTTGAAATTTAAAAATTAATTTTAAGCTCATAAAAAACTGCAAGAATGGCACAAAGAATGTCTATATACTCTGCATACATTATATTAGTTTGAAAGTGCTGCTATAACAAAATGCAAAAAAAAAGGGCGACTTCAACAGTAGAAATGTATTTTCTCATAGTTCTGGAGGCTACAAGTCCAAGATCAAGGTGTCAGAGGGTTTCATTTCTTCTGAGTCTTTTTCCTTGTCTTGAAGATGGCCACCTTCCCACGATGTTCTCACATAGTCTTTCCTCTATGAAATACCAACCTAGTGTAAGACATATCATGTTCCTAACTGCGTGCAAGGTCTTTCTTGCTCCTCTCCAAGAGACACTTGTTTTTTGTTTTTTTCTTTTTTTGCGGTACGCGGGCCTCTCACTGTTGTGGCCTCTCCCGTTGCGGAGCACAGGCTCCGGACGCGCAGGCTCAGTGGCCACGGCTCACAGGCCCAGCTGCTCCGCGGCATGTGGGATCTTCCCGGACCGGGGCACGAACTCGTGTCCCCTGCATCGGCAGGTGGACTCTCAACCACTGCGCCACCAGGGAAGCCCGAGACACTTGTTTTGAAATGGATTCAGGTGAATAATGCCGACCACATGCATTAACTATATACCCCTTGACGTAAGAGGCTGCTGTGATGGCGCAGGACACTCTGGTTTTAGGGTCAAAAGATGCTTGGAAGGGGACTGATCTTTCATTAGTTCTTTGGCAGTTCCCCTACGGGCTCTGGGTTTGTTTCTTGGCCTGTGCTGCATAGCCAGTAAGGCCTACCTTACAGGGTTACCGTGAGGATGACACTGGGCTGTAGGTTAAATGGTCTGGGACGTAGTAGAGGCTTCATAAACACCAGCTGACAATAAATCTTCAACATGTCACCAACTCAATCACCTTTCTAGGCTACCTTGAGGTTGGAATGTTACTGCTGCTGCTTTTTCTATTTTCTTCATTAGACTTGTCTCCCTCTTCTAACCTCCCACCCTATTGTAAGGAGTCAAATTCCTGGTTTCTGCAAACACCCCCATCCCCAGAGGCCTTTGAGTAGATAAAAAAAATCTAAATTGGGGGTTGGGATTTGGCAGTAGAGAGGGTGGGTAGGAGGATCCCATTTTGAAATTTTACCAAAATTCTTCTAAACCTTCTCACCTTAGGCCTGGACCTCCGCTTTAGAAAATCAAGAGCCAAGAGCCTGACAGTTTGGTCTCTGGTTCTACATTAACAGCCCTTCTCTGATTCTTCTTCCTCTAGAGGTGGGCAGCGAGGTGCCTCGGCATCCCCGTGTCCTCAGCACCTAGTACGGTGCCTGACTTACAACAGGTGCCTCACTGATTGAATAAAGAGAAGAACAAAGAGATTGCAGGGACAAAAAGCTTTGTCAAGTTACCTTCCATAGATGTGTTTGTTAACTCTCTGGCAGGCAGAATGAGGGTCCTCCGAAGATGACCACATCCTAACTCCTGGAACTTGTGAGTATGGTAAACGGTAAAAGGGACGTTACATATGTGATTAAGGATATCGTGATGGGGAAATTATCCCGGATTATTTCAGCAGACCCAATGGAATCACAAGGTCCTCATAAGGATGCAAGATGGTCTAAAAGAGAGAGAGCAGATGTGAGGACGAAGACAGGTTGGAGTGATGAGCTTTGAAGATGGAGTAAGGGACCATAAGCCAAGGAATGCAGACAGCCTCTAACAGCTGGAAGGGGAAAGGAAACATGCTCCCACCAGAGCCTCCAGCAGGAACGCAGCTGTGCCAACTCCTTGATTTTATCCTGTAAGACTCACTTCGGATTTCTGGCCTCCAGAACTGTAAGATAATAAATTTGTGTTGTTTCAAGCCACTACGTTTGTGGTAATTTGCACTGCAGTAATAGGAAACTAATACAGCCTGAGGATAGTTAATGTGCCTTATTCATCTCTGAACCCCCAGTTTGCTGCCTGGAACTCTGTTGACTAAATACATCTTTAAAAGCAACACTGAGAGTGGATGCTTTCCTCTCCTTGCCATATCGCCAATCAGTTTCCAGGTTCGGTTGACTGAACCTCTGCACTCTCCCTCCAATTCAACCCCTTCTCTCCTTTTCTACCACTCATTTAGAAGGGAACATGAACTGAACGTGGCTTCTTCACTTCCTGGTTCACCCTCACTTCTGGTTACCGTATACAGTCCAGCTGGACTCATACTCCAAAGCCCCACTTCGAGCATGCCATACTCAATTTAAAAGCCTTCCCTAGCTCTTCCCTGATGGCAGAGTAAATCCAAATTCCTAGTACTGACATACTTCTCATCCCAAGCTCCCTATCTAATCTTATTTTCCATGGACCCTTTCTCACCCCGTGAATTCCAGCCAAATCACTCCTCAATATCAGCTCTACACTATCATCACCAGACCTCTGTTCTTGCTGTTCTCATCACCTAGAATGTCTTTCCCTTATTTCTGCACACATCCAAACCTTACCAATCACTTCTGCACACATCCAAACCTTACCAATCCCTTATTTCTGCACACATCCAAACCTTAAATGACACCTCCTCCATGAAGCTGCTCCTGCAGCCCCCTGCCCCTCAAAAATATGCCTTCCACAAGCTAGCGATAATTACTTCTTTCACTGAGCCCTCATAGGCTCTTATCTGTACATCTGTCATCTGAAGTAGGAAAGAGCACAGGCTCCAGAGTCAGACCTGGGTACAATTTGACCCTCTTGTGCAAGTTACTTAGCTTCTCTGAGCCTCAGGCTTCTCATCTGTAAAATGGGCATCATACCTGTCTTACCGGGTTGTTGAGAAGATTTAAGCTCATATATAAGTGCCCAACACAATAAGCATTCAACAATTACATAAACATTACAGAAACTTATAAACATATCAAATTCCCACTTCTAGACTCTTTAAGGGAAAGATTTATGTCCACTTCATTTTTGTAGCCACACAGTACCTTGCCCATAGTAATAGTAAAAAAAAAAGACAACTCTTAAATATTAAGTAACTCACTGAAGTGTTGGGAGTATCTCCTCAGGCTTCCTGTTCTGTGAATAGTAAGGATAGTCTCATTTTTCTCCATTTAAGAGAGAAGGGGGGAAGTATTCTGGTTCTCTTTCGGATCATCTGTGTTAGACAGAATTCTTAAGATAGAAATTTTGTAAGACCTACTCTCTTTGGTTAATGCCTCTCAACTACTCTTCAACCCTACCAATGATTTTAAATGAGTACTGTTTTCATTAGCATAAGTTATACACTGTTATTTTAATGTCACTGAGTTCTAGATCAGAAAATAGCTGTTATTCCGGAGCCAGCGGGACAAAGTTCACTTTTACTCCATCATGTCTAGAAATCCCATGCTGGACATGATCCTTCATTCCTCAGTTGGGTATGCAACAGTTACCTTCCTTTAAAGGCATTCTTTAAACCACTTTTATGCTAGAGGAGAAACTTGGCCCTTTATTTCTCAATCTAGTTGGCAGCATCATGAAGAGGAAAGAACATGAGATTTAAAGTCATACGATCTGGTTTGAAAACGAGTCACCCACTGACTAGCTTGGTGACCACGAACATAGCACTTACTTGAGTCTCCATTTCCTCCTTTCTAAGACTGATTCTAACCACTGCCCACCTCCCTTGCTGAATTACTACAGGGGGCCAATGAGACCACACATGGAAAGACAGTTTGTGAACTGCAAAAATGCTTTACAGCTATATTTATCCATTTACCTTCTAACACAGCGTGAGCTCCAAAAAGACACCCATAAGGTTAGATAGGAGTAAGGGTTCACAAAACACTCCAGAAGAAATGAAGAATACTTTCACCTCACCTGCCTTCATATAGTCCCTGACCCACAATAGAGAGGTAGTATTGTAACTGTAGATGTCAAATAACCACAGGCAAGTTCCCCTCACAGGATTCTTAAGGAATATCTGACTTGATATCTGTAGAGTGTTCCAAGATGACAGTCCTAAATGAAAGGTGCTACTCAGTGTACTAGGATGCAATTAGTCAGAACTCTACCCAGGCATCGTGTCAGACTCTACATACATGGCATCCCTGAATCTTCAAAACCCCACAATCCTTTGAGGTATTTGCTGTAATCCAGAAGGACCTTCACTGTCATTGAGAAGGTATGAGAAATAACCAACCACATCTAAGACAGCACTTAACATTAATTAGCACTTAATATTAGTTAGTGCTTAACATTTTAAAAAAAAGGGCAGCAGCCATCCCAACTCCAGTCTAGTTTTCCCCATACTCTCGTCCCTTATTTCCCAGGACAGGCTGACTCAGACTCAGTACAATGCCTCACTGAAGGGTAAAAGCCCTAATGAGCAAACCTCATGAAAAATTCAGCTGGTCTTTTGGAGAAAAACAGCTGGAGCTGACCTTAAGAATTCCACTAATTCCCCCTACCACACAGCCTAAAAATAGTCAAAGAGCATTTCTAGCTCGTGATGGCCTTTCCTTTAAAGGACATGATATGCAAAAAAGGCATGCTGGGGTCATTAGCCCAAATCATGCAGTCCCCATGATAAATCTTTGGCTAAATGTTCCTATGAGAATCTGCCTTCACAAGGTCAACACTGGAATTTCATCGTGAAGGCTCCCCTCTACCCTACTCCCCAGGCACCACTGGGTCTATACAAAGATGTACGTTATCAGCCACTGACTAGCTGTGCGGCCACGAGTACGTCAATTTCCATTCTTCAGCCTCAGTTTCCAAATCTGTCAAATGAAATGCTAGACTCTGACCTCTAAGGTCTCCTTCTGGTGTAAGACTCCCTGGGAGGTCCATTCAACGGCTCCTCATTGCTTTCAGGATAAAAGTCAAACCCCTCAGTGTTACATGGGCCCCTCCAGATCTGGCCCCTGCCTTCCCCTCCATTTTCCCCAACATCATACCCTGATGGTCCTTAAATTTACCTCTGACACTTCTGTGCCTTTAGAACACAGAACTCCCTCTGCCTGTAATGCCTTTTCCCAGCTTCTTAGACTCCTCTTCATCTTTCAAGTCACAGTCCAGTTGTCACCTCCTCTGAGAAGGTGAGTCTAGCCCTTTCCTCACAAGTTGGCTACAGTCTTCTCCTCTGTGGTCTCACAGGACTGTATGATATAGCAACTGCCTGCTGACTTGTCAGTCTCCCTTACAAGGACCCTGGGTGCTCCCTGAAGGTAGAGACATCGTGTCTATCTCCTCTGTATTCCCACTACCTGACCCTGTGCCTGCCATATAGTGTTTGCTGACACTGGACCAAATTCCACTGAAGTACCACATGCATTTTAAAGCGTTGTTACAAAGGACCAGAAATTGATTTTTTTAAAGGAATGTTTTCTCTATTCAAAAAGCAAGAAAGTAAACTATCTGCAAGCCTTTGCCTTATTAGGAAAAAATATATATAGCGGTTTGGAATTGGGACATAATCTTCGTGGAGATGAAAAATATACACTACATGTGTTTCTGAGAAACCTCTCTTTAAACTAACTGAACCACAGTTTTTTTAAAAGGAGATTCAAATTTAGAAATGATGTCCAACTTGGTGGGTTTTGGTTTGGGGTGGGGTTTAAAAAAATTTTTTTTTTTTAGCAAGAGGAAGGAAAATCTCCAAAAGAGATAAATTATACACTAAGCCTTCTGAAAATTCTCAGCCTGGAAATCCTCAGACCCTGGAAAAATCAGATGAAAGGATGTGATTTTGTATAGAAAAGCAAAATGCCTTATTAATAATACTGAAAGGTATGTATGTGTGTTATAAAAGATAAAAACTAAGTTAATGAAATTAATAGGTAGAACTTGGATTTGACGGAAAAGTTGGAGAAGAAACAGACATTTTATCTTCCTTCAATACCTTCTTCCATCTTTACACACATTACCTCTACGCCATAAGGCGAACCAGCAAAGTAGGCAGTATTGTCTGTGTTTCACAGATGAGGAAATTGAAGTTCATGGCGGTTAAGGGACTTGCCTAAACATATCTTGCCTCTAAGCTACAGAGTCGGAATATGAACCCAGGTCTGCCTGGCTCCAAAGTGCTGTCCGACACACCAGGAAGAGAGTGGTACAAGTGGAAGGAAGGGCCAGGCACACAGGTTCCTATGAAGGAACTCAAAGATGCAAAGAGGAGCTGCGTTTCCCTCAATGCCCACACACCCAAGACATTGAGCTTTGCAGTACAGAATGTTGTTAAGCCTGACGTGTAATGCAACTATTTACAAAGGGATTTTTATGCTTTATGTGATCCAGTTTATCAGCATATATAAATAAACTCCTAAAGTGTGGACAGCAGGCAGGGAGTATGATGATCCAGCATTCGCAAATCTTTTTTTTTCCTAAGCGCTCCTGAACAACAAAAATTCTTACACTGGGCTTCCCTGGTGGCGCAGTGGTTGACAGTCCGCCTGCCGATGCAGGGGACACGGGTTCGTGCCCCGGTCCAGGAAGATCCCACATGCCGCGGAGCGGCTGGGCCCGTGAGCCATGGCCGCTGAGCCTGCGCGTCTGGAGCCTGTGCTCCGCAACGGGAGAGGCCACAACAGTGAGAGGCCCGCGTACCGCAAAAAAAAAAAAAAAAAAAAAAAAATCCTTGCACTGATCCGAGAAAGAGCTTTATAGTGTCAGCCAACACTTAAGATACCCTCCAAAGGCAGGCAAAAATGATCACTGATACTTCACTATTCAGAGTCAGCCTGGAGGAATAGCTGAAAACCAGTTCTTTCTCTGCTGCTAATGACTCAAACTTTTGGTGGTTTCACTTACCTCCCTGGGTGATCTCACCTATAAAATGAGGCATTTGATCTCTGATCTCTCAGATAGCTTCCAATTGTATAAGTTTTTTTCTCATGAGCGTAAAATCAAATGATCAGAGTAAATTCCAACACCACTACCCAGCTAGCTGAGGGAGCAAGAGATGTAGAGGAAGAATATTGGAAGAAAAAAAAAAAGTCATCCTTCTGCCCAGTGCAAAATGTCTTTTTAGGAAAAAAAAAATCTTTCATAAGATATAGCTATATTGAAGGAGAGAATGATAACTAGTAAAATAGGGTATAAAAACTGACAAAAGTCGTCCTTCCCTTCTTTGTGCCCCTCCGTCCTCCTTTCCTCTCTCATTCAGAGTGTTCCCTGTTTGGGACTGGGTGAGGCACTGCAGATACAACTATTAAGTAGTAAGACCTGGTTCCTGTTGTCAAGAAGATTTGGCTCCCAACAATAATAACAGCTCCCTTTTGTACAAGGTTGGGGGTTTACACTATACTCTGGCATATGCGCTCTTCACAACAACCTTGGGAGGGCAGGAGGGCAGGTAGGAACAAGTATCATCATAATCCTTCTTTCATTGATGTGAAAGCTGAGGTTTAGCAAGGTCAAGTGGCTTGTCCAAGGTCACACAGCTGCTAAGTGACAGAGCTGGGCAGACAACACATCTGCAGAGGAGGAAAAGGACTACAGACAAAGGGGTATATTTGTGACAACTGTGTGACGAGTGGGGAAGTGAAGAGATGAGGGCAAGAACTGGGAAGTGGTGAAACTTGAGTGGAGCCTTGACTATGGGATAAGATTTAGACAATTCACAACCTATACTCACTGAATTCAAGGCAGAAGACAGCATAATACTACTTTAGAGAGGGTGGAGTGCAGAAAAAACAAAAGGATGTCTATACTTATACACACACAGAAGCACACTGTCTTTCATTTAAGAAGTGGACATTCTTTAGCCACCATCAGTCAGCGTGTGTGTGCTCTGAGTATTTTTCTCAGGAGCAGAAATGGGTGGCTCTGAGCCTTTTCCCTTGGCACTCGCAGTGGGCATCGGGGAAAGGGCCATGTGGCGTTAGGGGCATGGGATCTGTACCCAATGAGCCAGGGTGAAAATCCTTGAACTTGGCACTCTTGAACATTACAATAACTACCTGAGCGAACTGGCCTTCTCAGTCAGGTATTCTTCTCTGTGAGGGAGACTAGTCACATGCTTGCTTGTACAGCCAGCCTACCTTCCCAAACTGCATTCATTGCTACCTAGGCTCAAGAATGTAATTAATGAGCAAACTGGACCCGGTCCTGAAGTGGGAAGCAAGAGGAGGAGAATGTCTGAGAAAGATTTCAAGGTGATGATAGAGCCTCAAAATTACCTAAGTGTGTAATAACACAGGCCCAGGCTCTGTATATCAGAGAGAGTGGGATTTAAGTCAAAAAACAGGAATTGGGGAGATTGTGGATTCAGGATAAAGGTCCTTGAGAGGGGAGACTTTGGACACAAAGAAGAGTGAGATTAAAGTTAAACCACAGACCTATTTGGGGTAGGGATTTAGGGGACAGGAATTCTACAGTTTACTCTTTGTAGAATTATAGATCTTATTTCTTACTAGTAAGACTTTAGTCAATCCTCCAGAATTCTGATTCCAATTTTATTTCATCAGGTAACATTTCAAACAATACCTATTTCATCAAGGGCTCTGAGATGGAATTCACAGGTGTAATTCACACAATAGAGGATATTAAACAAACCCCCTCTCATCTCCAACCCTAAGCAACTGGAAAGCAGTGGGGATGGGATGGAGGCTGGGACTATATGATGATGGTACCCAGGAAACGGTTTTGGAGTTTTGACTTGAAGCTGAAAGTGACTCTTTTCCAATCAGAGGGAATTTAAACCTTCTCTTCCATCACATGAACCCAGTACTATTTGCAGAGTGGATACAATGACCAAAGATAAACAGAGCTCCAAACTGGACAGCAGAACCAGTGCCAGCATCTTTTCAGCCTTTCTGGCATCTTGAGGAGCTCATCAGAAGGCGGCAGAGCCTTCCACAGACATCTACCAGCGGAGTCTTGAAGACTTGTCCTTGAGCAAGTGCCGAGTAATGACTAAGCTTAGTGAGGAGGAACAAGAATAGACACACATACACTCTATCTACCTACCTATCCAGCTATCTAAAATATAGTGTGTATATATACAGATATTTTCAAATATATATACACGTTTGAATATAACAGCATTTGTATACATGAATATATGCTATATATATATACACATATATATATTTACTTCTCAATCATTTGCAACCAATTTATGAAATCCTGAGAACTCCTCATCCTATTGTTATATAAAGAAAACTGTTGCTAAGTGACTATAAAGCCAGGATTCTGATGCCCAGGCAGGGGGTAAAATCAGGCACCTCTCCCCAGTAAAACAACGTCCTAACAAGGCTTATTTTGGTTCAGATGTAGTTGGGGTTTTTTTGTTTGTTTTCGGGGAGATTAGCAGGATTATATGTGAAGTTACTTACTGCTGTTGTAAGTAACTATGTAAGTAACTATGAAGACCCACCATGTTAGAAGACGTACATACACTGTAAGGAAAGTATCGTTATCGTTCCTATTTTACAGAAGAGGAACTGGGCTCAGAGGAGTGGAGAAACATCACCCCCGTCTGTCTTCTTAAATACTAATTCACACACGGATATGGGTATATGTGTGTATTTTATAGATAACAGTTACCTTCTACAAACTGATAATAGAATTTCAAGTTTTCATTTCAAAAACTACAAACAGGGCTTCCCTGGTGGCACAGTGGTTGAGAGTCCGCCTGCCGATGCAGGGGACACGGGTTCGTGCCCCGGTCTGGGAAGATCCCACATGCCGCGGAGCGGCTGGGCCCGTGAGCCATGGCCGCTGAGCCTGCGCGTCCGGAGCCTGTGCTCCGCAACGGGAGAGGCCACGGCAGTGAGAGGCCCGCGTACCCAAAATAAAAACAAAACAAAACAAACAAACAAACAAACAAACAAAACCTACAAACATATGGGTCAGGTAATACTTATAAATTCTTATTATACTGGTTTTTTTTCCTAGCGGAGGTAGATCTTAAATAAATGGTCAAGCTATAATGGAACGCTGAAAATATTTAGGTAAATCAATCTTACCCATAACTTTGATTACAGAAGAAGATGAGCACTCATTTTATAAATTCTTAATCAATGAAGACTGATCAATAAATACCTCCTAAGGACATCTGTGTGAGAGAGACTTATCAGGTACGTTACACTTCAGAGGAGGGCTGTGATTGTGGAAAACCCGAATGTACTGGAAAAAGAACACTGTCATGGGAATTAAGGTCAATCTCTCTCCCAGCTCAGACACTCCTGACCTATGTGATGCTGGGCAAGTCACTTAACCTTCTGGGTCTTTGTTCACCTCATTTGCAAAATAATGGCACTGAAAAAGATGATCTTTCTTTTCCAAAGAGGGATCTCATAGAGCCAGCAATAAAATGTTCTGATTCATACTGGTGAGAAGAGCAAAATTCAGACCACAGCAGAATTTGGCTACAATAGGCCACGGCCCCAAAACTCACGAGAACACTTTTCATCTCAAAGCCCAGAATGACGCCATCCCAACCTGGCAGGAGCAAGTTAACACAGTCATTCAGTTGTGTTCAGGCTCCTCTAAAGAGTAAGATACTTTACAACCGAATTAAATAGCCCTTATTCTTGACAGTAAATAGCAAACCAGGCAAAATTCGTTATTATTGACTAATAATAACTATAAGAACATCAAAGGCTTAGGCAGCACTTACCATATGACAGGCATTGTTCTAAACACTTTCTATCATTAATTCATTAATTTCTCACAACTATATGCCAACGTAAGCATTTTACAGATAAGGAAACAGAGAGACTAAGTAACTTAGTAAGTGGCAGTGCAGGACTCTACTCAGCTGTTCAGCACCAGTGTCCACACGCTTGACCTCCATGCCACCCTGCCCCTCTTGGACAACAGTGTCACCCTCTAGATGCCTGGATTGTAGCCTTATAAGTCTTTGGCTCTTCCTGCCCCTTTCTCTCTGACCCTCGCGGACTCTCCGGCTTGTTTCCTTTTCTAGTCTCCGGCAGATTCTGCCCACAGGTTTCCTCGGACTGAACTTTCTGAAGCAGCCCAAGGACAGGAGGAGCCAGAAGGCCTCCAGCAGCCTAGTGGACGCTATTCAGCCACAACAGCCATGGGTCATGTGTCCCAGAGCAAATTTCTTGGTGACCTGACACAATGTCCTAAAATCAGCCTTCACAAGGCAACTGAAAATTCATCTTTCTGAAACCCAGGGAGAACGCCCACCTTCACCAAGAGATAAGTCAGAGGAGAAAAGAAACATTTCCCCAGGAAAAGCATTTAATGAACTCAGATAAATTAAGACTAAACTTTGTAAAAGTTTAATGGTAGAGATGGTGCAACACAATGGTCTGAAAATAGAGCTTGGGCTTTAAGGGCAGGCTTAACCACCACATGCCTCAAATTCCTTCTGCCTTATTTGTCCATTTGGAAGACCAAAGCCACCAAGAAGAAAAAAGGAGTGTGGTGAACCTCATGAATGCGTTGCAAAAAGGAATTAAGTAAATTAATAGAGATGTGAAGAAAAGAAATCTTATCTAAAGATATGATATTCTCTGCCTGATTTTTTTTTTTTCATCTTAGATACAAGAGAAGAAAAAAGAATGGAAGAAAAGACTGAGGAGATCAAAGAGAACTAGTCAGCCTGCAATGCTCTTTCACTTCAAATTCTGGGTCCATAATTATATTATTCCCCAAAATAATAGCTTTCAAATGCCACCACTATAGGCTGAGATACAAGGGAAATAAATGATATCATCATGGGGTTTCACTTTATTACATGTTCATTGTATTACATTCATGTACCTCAGAAGCATAGAAAACTACCATCCTTCAACATTCATTTAAAAAAGAATTATACAAAAAAAACCCCACCACCTTAAATTTTAGTGTTTCATTTCTTCCCACAATCCCACAGAGCTCGTAGGGGGAAAATGTTTCCATCATCTACATTTACAAACTTGTTTCTATCAGCCCTTGGAATCTCTAGTTACTCACATCACAGCCTTCTGCCTGCTACAACACACCCGTATTTGCATGTATTTAATGCAGTATCTTCTTATTTGGGTGTTACTTCTTACTTGGATCAATCAGAAGAGGTTTCAAGGTAGGGAGGAAAGAAGTAGGAGGTGAGAAAAGGGCAATTTGAGTCAAGAGAAATCCCACACCCACTCCACATTGAAATCACAGCTATATACGATGTATGGTCCCCGCTAAAGGGAAAAGCACCTGGGGGCCCCTAAAAGCTAGAAGGCAAAACACCAATGAGGTCTATTCTGTGGGACTCAGTCTCACCTGAGGACAGAGGCTTCTGTAATTCTGAACAAAACTCAAATGAAATGACATATGCTAAATAACAGAGGGGATAGAACAGACTTTCAGTATGGGCTCAAACTAACAACACAGCTCATTTGAGGGCAGATGGAAATAACCCCCCTTCACGGATGTAAAACAGAAGGAAAAGTGGGATTTCAACTTTCCCCTTAACTAGCTTTTATCTGGCAAATGTCTAATATCTTCCTAGGAGTCAAAGTCCTTGTCTACCAGTCTTATAAAAAGAAAAGAAGATTTTTTAATTAACTTTTTAAATTGAAGTACAGTTGATTTACAATGTTGTACCAATCTCTCTTGTACAGCAAAGTGACTCAGTTATACATATATATATGTGTGTGTGTGTGTGTATACACACACACACACATTCTTTTTCTCTTAATATTCTTTTCCATTATGGTTTATCCCATGAGACTGGATATAGTTCCCTGTGCTATACAGTAGGACCTTATTATTTATCCATTCTAAGGGTAATAGTTTGCATCTACCAACCCCAAACTCCCAGTCCATCCCTCTCCCTTCCCTCCTCCCCCTTGGCAACCACAGGTCTGATCTCTATGTCTGTGAATCTGTTTCTGCTTTGTAGATAGGTTTATTTGTGCCATATTTTAGATTCCACATATAAATGATATCATATGGTATTTGTCTTTCTCTTTCTGACTTACTTAGTATGATAATCTCTAGTTGCATCCATGTTGCTGCAAATGGCATTATTTCATTCTTTTTTAAGGCTGAGTAGTATTCCACTATATATATGTACCACATCTTCTTTATCCATTCATCTGTCGATGGACATTTAGGTTGTTTCCATGTTTTGGCTACTGTGAATAGTGCTGCTATGAACATAGGAGTGCATGTTTCTTTTTGAATTAAGTTTTGTCTGGGTATATGCCCAGGAGTGGGATTGCTGGATCATATGGTAAATCTATTTTTAGTTTTCTGAGGAACATCATACTGTTTTCCATAGTGGCTGCACCAACTTACATTCCCACCAACCGTGCAGGAGGGTTCCATTTTCTCCACACCCTCCTCAGCATTTGTTATTTGTAGACTTTTTAATTATGGCCATTCTGACTGGTGTGAGGTGATACCTCATTGCAGTTTTGATTTGCATTTCTCTACTGATTAGTGGTGTTGAGCATCTTTTCATCTGCCTACTGGCCATCTGTATGTCTTCTTTGGAGAAATGTCTATTACAGTCTTCTGCCCATTTTTTATTGGGTTGTTTTTTTTTGTTGAATTGTATGAGCTGTTTGTATATTTTGGAGATTAAGCTCTTGTTGGTCGCATCATTTGCAAATATTTTCTCCCATTGTGTAAGTTGTCTTTTCATTTTTTTTTTTATGGTTTCCTTTGCTGTGCAAAAGCTTATAAGTTTGATTAGGTCCCATTTTTTAATTTTTGTCTTTAAGGAAGAGCAGATTTGCAAACAATTTTTGCAGAAAATTCTTCTATTCTTCTGTTTCCAAAATAATTCCAAAGGCTGACTGGTGAGATTTTCAATTAAATTTTTAATCATTAAATGCTACAGAAAGTCTGACTTGGTCCAGGAGAATTCAGAGTAAAACCCTGAAAATTGAGTTCTTGCGGCCTGTCAGAGTCCACAGGAGCTTAATGAGGTCCACACCCTGGACTTCCAGCTTGATTTTCCAAAGAAGCCATATACTGAGAGCCGTAGGCCACTGAAGTCCAAGAGTCAACAAAGGTAATTTTCCTTCACCTACTTCTTAGTAGAATGTAAGTCGTATAATGCTTAGCTCAAAAAAGTACTCACTGAATGACTGCTAAATGAAAGAACAAAATATCCCCAGGGAAGGCACGACAGTGACTCCCACTTCATGCTCTACCTGAGGTTAGACCCAACTATGCTACATAAATAGTGTAAAAAAAAAAATCTTGTTCACAGCAGCTTTATTGTAATAGTCAGAAATTAGGAATAATCCTGATGCCCTTCAAGAGGTGAAGAGTTAAACTGCAGTATATATCCATACCATGGGATACTACTAAGCAATAAAAAGAACTATAGATACACACAGCAACCTGGATGAATCTTAAGGGAATTATGCTAACTGTAAAAAAAAAGTCAATCCCAAAGGTTATATACTCTATCATTCCATCTATGTGGCATTCTTGAAATGGCAAGATTATAGAAATGGAGAACAGAAGAGTGGTTGCCAGGGGTTGGGAATGGGGATAGAGTAGGCAAGAGGAAGATGGAGATGGTTGTAAAAGGAAAAAGGGAGAGATCCCTGTGGGGATGGAACTGATCGGCATCTTGATAGTGGTGGATACACGTGATAAGATTGTACAGCACTTAACACACCCAGGAGCACTCTTGTGCTCACACACGTGAGTACCTGTAATACTGAGGATATCTGAATTGTACTGATGTCATTATCCTAGTTGTGATTATTATACTATAGTTGTGCAAGATGTTACCATTGAGGGAAACCGGGTAAAGCGTACACAGGTCTCTCTGTATTATTTCTTACAACTATATAAGAATCTACAATTATCTTAAAAGTTTTTTTAAAATCTTAAGAAATCTCTCCTCTGCCACCATAAGCACCACCATTTGAGATTGAATGTTTAACACACGAAATCTTTCCTCACCACCTACATAGATCTCTCCCGCCTCTAAATGCACCGACTGTTTTTATCACATAATCAAACTCCTCTTCTTACATTAAGGACAGGTGTTTCAGGACTCTTATCTCCTTATAGGATAAAAGCTCCTGCGACAGGAGCCATGTCCTCTACCCCTTTGATACCCTCTCAGTGCCTAGCACAATGTTGAACCAAGAGCAGAGACTGAATAAAAGTGGCTTTAATAAATATGTGAATGAAGGAACGTACACATTTTCTACTCCTTATAGTAGAGCTGGGTAAACCAGTAATTCATAATCCTTTTGCTCCAATTTTCTCAACTCTGAAAGGCCTGTGAAAGCTGTGCTCCCCACCCCAGCCTTACAGGCCTACAGTGAGGTTAAAGATCACCTCCCACTGAGGCTGCAGTAGTAGCTGCATTGATTATTTGCTGTGTGATCTTGTGCCAGCTAATTTCTCTGAACCTCAGTTTTCCCATTTGTAAAATGGGGGATACTGCTTATTTTTGCAAAATGGTGGCCAATTCTTAGTAAGTTTCTGCCTTTTCAATAAATAGTGTTTTATTCACGTAGCACGTTTCTCTAAAGATCGAACTTTACTTCCATTTACAATGGCAAAAGAAATGTGTGCAAAGTAAATGGAGATAGAGGATGGAGAAACGGGAGGAGACCAGTTCAAGTGGAAGCTGACAAGGGAATTTACCGGTAGCTGTTAGGACAGTGCACCACAAGTACCCCTCCCCGCAAATCACTGTGGAAGAAGGCTTACCTCGGGCATGGCCTCCTCCCCTTGGTTTCATGCCTTGGTCCTGTCCAAAGGCAGCACAGACACTAGGGCAAGACACCCCAAAAGGCTACGATCCCTAAGAATAGTGGGCTGGTGGTACTGAAGAGAAGGAGAAAGGGCTTCTGTTTAGTTTCTCTGCCAGGGAAGTATTTGTTTTCAGGGTAAGTCTACTGCTTCCTTCTCAGGGCTGGGAGTGCCTTAGTACATTCTTACCCAGAGGGTGATTAACTTTTCCCCTAAGTATGCAGCTGTCTGAAAACATATTTGCTCTGGATGTGTCACTGGGTTATGAAGAGTTCTATGAGAAACACTTTACACATGGCTGTTTCCAAGCCCAGGCAGTAGAGATACTTGCTGACCCATAAGACAGAGATGGACAAACATTGGATATAGTTCCAGGGTCCAGGTTTTAGAAGAATACACTTAGTTGGTTGGTCAGTCAGTCTGAGTCCTGACTATACACCTGGCCTCAGCTAGAAACTGAGGAGGAATCATGCATGACTGTTACAGAAGAGACCCCGTCCCTTAATGGAGATCCTGGTCTAATTTTGCATATTCACACATGTTTGCTTTACTTCTACCATGATGATCTTGCATGAAACAACAGCACGTTTTGTCAAAGCCAAGGTCTTCCAAGCATATTCCCTATAACCAGCAGAAGTGTATGAAATAGAATATAAAGATATGTCCAAGTTAGACAACAAACGTATGGCATAACCCACAGGTTTCAGAGAAAAAGAAATGAATGTGCTGTCTAGAAGGATTAAAAACTGTAAAACTTTATGAGTTCTATTCTCTTCCTTATTAATGCAATGAATAATAGCATACACTCATTAAGTAATTACTACGTGCCAGGCACTATATACTAAGCCTTTCAAAGAATCAGTTCCTTTAACCTTTAAAACAATCTCAAGAGTGATGTGCATAATATTTTTTCTATTTTATAGATGAGGAAACTTCAGCTTAGAAAGACCAAGGATATAAAACCAGGATCATCTGATTCAGAACCAATATTCTTGATCCTCACACTAAGCTACACTGCTCTGGGCTTGTTTCACAGAGAAGGCCAAGGTTGTTATTGCTATTTCTGAGAAGAAAGTACACTTAGTATTGGTCCTTCAAACATATTAGGTGGAACCACACAAAATTGCAATATGCAAATGCTCTGATCCACAGAAATGACAATTTCACTTGGTTCAACATAATACAATATCAAGACAGAGAATGACATGTGCCTGGCCCCGGCACAGTCCCTAACTAGCTGTGAGACTTCGGGCAAATCACTAGTCTTCACTTGTCTCATCCCATAAAATGAAAAGGTTGAGCTGAATTTGTCTTTAAGTTCCCTTCCCGCTCTAATAATTACACGGGAAGGAAGAGAAGCACCATAATTCATTTGTTCAATAATTATTTCTTAAGTGACAACTACATGCCAAACACTGTGCTTTCTCTTTCATCCTAAGTTCATCTGCATTTCAAGGACAGCCTCCCAGCAGCTTCCTCTGATCCCTGGGCTCTCACTTGTTAGATGTAAAAACCCAGCTTGAGGATTCTTGCTTGCCTTCTATTTAGGGAAACTGGCAGGTGCCACAGGATGCTAGCAGCTCCTGTCCCATCACCATTCCACAGCATAAGGGAAAACCAAATGCCCTAGAAACTACTTCGGGGTAAAGAGATAAAGTATGGCGTGGCAGCGAAATGGTACGTGTGTACAAATGTGCATCTTCCAAAACAAAGAACTCTCAGTAAGTATACTGGCTCACAGTGACCTCCAGAAAATATTCTTTTTTTCTGGTCTTTACTTGCACACCCCCTCCACCAGGAAGACAGTCATCTAGTCTTTTAAATTTAAAAAAATCCAGAAGGAAGAGACCTCAGTTTTGCTGGGTAGAGCACTTGAGCATCTAGTCACAGCGTTTGCAATGATTAAAGATTGGGAGTAGAGGATTATGGGAAAACAGCAAGCCTGTTTTGGGATTATGGGAAAACGGCAAGCCTCAAGACATTAATTCAACACTGACTGTGCTACTCAGTAGCTTTGTGAGCCTGGATTCATCATTCAACCTGCCTTTGCCTCAGTTTCCTCATCTGTAGAATAAAGACTGGGATAGACAACTTCTAAGTTCCTTTCCTATCCTAAAGGTGGACCAGCCCTTTATCATCTAAGTTTTTACCAACTAATCTGCCATCTGTTCCCTTTTACACGTCCATTGTGGACACAGCAAACAGCTGTCTTCCAACACGCCTAAAACAGCTCTTCAAATACATACTTGAAGTCTCTCATGTGTGCCCACTTCAATCCCTCTCTTCTGGCTTAAGTCGTGTGGTTAGCAAGATGTTGGGAGTAACTCATGAGGAGTCATATAGCTAAACTTTGAGCTCATAAATAAGGGAATACATGCAGCAAATAGCTGTTTGCTTTCTCAATTTCTTGAAATTGAGAAAGACCCATAACTCTCAACCTCATTCCCTGGGAATCCTACCAGCTGTTACAGGAATACAAAAGCTGCAGGAGAAGGGGATGAATAACCTTGACATGCTGACAGTCTAGCTGAGATCGAACCTACACACAGTATGTAACCGGTGAATTCTATAGGAAAGATTATTATTATGTGCTAAATTTGGGTATGTACCCAGTATGAGTCAAAAGAAGCCAGATGAGCAAGGTCCGATGTGGGGTATAGTCTGCTTCAGCGAAAGCCCGTTGTTCTATAGATTGGACTCTGAATCATTGAAAAAGACACAACTCACCAGGGAAAATGACACCAACCCAGCCTCTAACCTCTTCAAATTAGGGGTGACCCTGGGCTCTACCAATAGAGTTCCCTCAGACCCTTCTGGGATAGATCAGAAAGGGTTATCTGACAGGGCAGTGGAGGCCATTGTCAGCCACATGTCCCTTGCCCTTCTGTGTTCTATTCTCAGTCAGGGCTGCTCATTTCTCTCTTAACCTGTAGCTTAACTTAATAGTCCATTTAATGCAAGCCATCGCCAAATGGGGCTCCTATGAAATGTGTCACTTTAAGTACCTTGAAGTCTCCAGAAGGATTTTTCCTCCTCCTCAAACAACTACCTTTTAGAAACCAAATAAATAAACCAAAGAATCAAAATGATTTCACAAGAGAAGTAATCACAAAAGCTATTTGTTTGTTAATAAACTGCTACTCCACCTGCCCAGTTTCATTACAAAATACAAATACCTATAAGGAAGAAAGTAATTTGAGAACTGTTATTAATCAAATTCTGTGTTTTAGAGATAAGCAGTTTTCTATTTTCTCTTCAAGGATTTTGAATTATAAACTTTCTCCAAGAGACAGACATGGAGAAAAGTTTCAGCCACATCAAATTTTGAAAACATCCATGAAATGTAAGCTGATATATCTCATAACTGATGTTTTTATAAACCTGTCCTTAAAAATCAAGGGCATGCTCTCAACACTTTCTGTCATGGAAATTGTTCCAACAGGCAAATAAATAGGCATTTCCATGGTTAAGGCCTCACAGCTGTCATATTATTTAGTTCTGCACAAATGAAAAATCCTATTACCAAAAAAAGGTTGGAGGATCTGTGGCTGGAATCTGGCAAGCAATTGCATTTCCATTTTGTTTTGGTCAGTACGCTCCCTCAATGCAAATATGAACACCACAAAATATTTAATTAAAACTAACTATGTGGTCTGAAAAACAAGTCCAGCACAACTGGAAACATGTCCAAATGAGAAGTTAACGCTTTGCCATCTTTAATTAATGATGCTGTGAAACTCATTAGAGAAAAGAGCTCACAGTTCCTCAACCCCCATGCTCCAATGACTCAAAAATGCACATTCAACTCTAAAAGACAACAGAACAAACAATAAAATCTCCCATTTCCTCAAGGTCACAGAATAGACTTTCATATCACAAAACTCAAAAGAATCCAAATTCCCAACCGGTCATCATATTTCTCCATGAACTGGTCTCCCAGTGGGGGAACTTGAGTTTATAAAGTCTTTACTGCTTGTTTGAACTCGATTTCTACTATTTGCCTGGTATTTGAGGGAAGAAAAAAACAACATTATGTTAGGGGGAAAAGTATGAAAAGACTCAAACAT
The DNA here is from genome assembly GCF_964270905.1 of Leucopleurus acutus. Taxonomy (NCBI): domain Eukaryota; kingdom Metazoa; phylum Chordata; class Mammalia; order Artiodactyla; family Delphinidae; genus Leucopleurus; species Leucopleurus acutus. The sequence continues at coordinate 47,199,417 of NC_139151.1, read as the reverse complement.
GAACTTTCATTTCTTTCTGATTAAAAATTTTAAATATTGTTTAAGGTTTACATAGACCTAAAAGAAAAGCAGAATTTCCAGAAACTGCTCCAGGAATTCATGGAAAGAGAAGCCTTTCACCCGTACTATTCTTTTAATAAATAAAGCAAAGAAATAGCAAGGACTAGATGGCCTTTCAAAATGCCTAGGTTCCCTCAAATGATTTTTGACAAGGGTGCCAAGACCACTCAAAGGAAAAAGGACAGTCTTTTCGATAAATAATGCTGATAAAACTGGATATCCACATGTAAAATAATGAAGTTGGCCCTTTACCTAACACCATATACAAAAATTAACTTAAAGTGGATCAAAGACCTAAAACATACAAATCTTAGAAGAAAACATAAGGCAAAAGCTTCATGACATTAGATTTGGCAGTGACTTCTCGACTATGGCACCAAAGGCACAGGCAGCAAAAGAAAAAAATAAATTGGAATTCATGAAAATTTTGAAGTTTTGTGCATCAAAACACTATCAACAGAGTAAAAAGGCACCCCACAGAATGAAAAAAATTTGAAAATCACATACATCTGATAAAGAATTAATATCCAAAAGTTATAGAGAACTCCTAAAACTCAACAAAAAATCCACCCAATTAAAAATGGGCAAAAGACTTGATGTCTCTCCAAAGAAGATATACAAATGTCCAATAAGCACATGAAAAGATACCTGACATCACTAATCACTAGGGAAATGCAAATCAAAACTGCAATGAGATACCATCTCACGTCCATTAGGATGGCTACTATGAAAGAAAAAAAAACAGAAAATAGCCAGTGTTGGCAAGGATGTGGAGAAATTAGAACCCTTGTGCAGAGCTGATGGGAGTGCAAAGTGGTACAGCCTCTGTGGAAAACAGTACGGCAGTTCCTCAAAAAATTAAAAGTAGAATTATCATATGATCCAGCAATTCCACTTCTGGGTACATACCCAAAAGAACTGAAAGCAAGGACTTGAAGAGATATTTATACACCCATGTTCACAGCAGCATTTTTCACAACAGCTAAAAAGTGGAAGCAACACAAGTATCCATTGATAGATGAATGGATAAACAAAATGTGGTATATACATATAATGGAATATTACTGGCCTTTAAAAAGGAAGGAAATTTTGACATATGCTACAATATGGGAGATCTTTGAGGACATTATGCTAAGTGAAATAAGCCAGTCCCCAAAAGAGAAATACTGTATGATGCCACTCACATGAGGTACTTAGAGTAATCAAATCACAGAAGCAGAAAGTAGAATGGTAGTTGCCAGGGGGTAGGAGTAGGTTGAAATGGGGAATTATTGTTCAATGGGTGTAGAATTTCCGTTTTATAAGATGAAAAGAGTTACGAGATGGATGATGGTGATGGCCGCACAACACTGTGAATGTGTTTGATGCCACTGAACACTTAGGAAAGGTTAGGATGATAACTTTTATGTGTATTTTACCACAATAAAAAAAAAATGGGGGAAAATGCCTAGGTTCCTATTCCTTTATAATATCACTGAAGAGCAGTTAAGTGGCTGCTCTTTGGTATCCACATGCACATTTCAGAATTACCACTTATATGTGACCTTGGGCAAGTTACTTAGTCTCTCTGCATTTCAGCTTCCTCATTGGCAAAATATCTACTTAAAGGTATGATGTGAGGATGAGATGGGTTTGTATGTGTAAAGCATTTAGTCTCGCATAATAAACACTACCTAAGTACTAGCTCTTATTATTACGACCTCCACCACTAAATCTATTCTCAGCATCACAAATAAAATCTCATCCCACCAAGGAGAAACCATTGGCATTTCATTCTCTGAAATGATGATGGCCTGGCCCCAGGTTCAACATCTGATCTAAAAAAAGTGAATCTTCCCTTCCTCAGCAGGAGCACACTAATGGGAACTGGGGCCCAAGTTACTCTGTCCTTTGGGCAGCAAAAGAGGTAAGACACTCACCCCCAGTTGCATTTATTCAACAAATGTTCATTGTGTACCTAGTCTGTGCTGGGCCCTGTACCGGATGCTAAATTTATTTGCTCACACCCGGCACTTCCCACTGTACTCTGTGGAGCCCAAGGCCTTGTTTCCTTACTGAAATATGCTTATCATCTAAAAGCAATGTGGTATAAAAGCATTTCCTAGGATGAAACTAATAAGAATAGAAGAGGGTACCCCAAATCACCTATTTCTATTTTCCTCCTTATAGTTCTGTTCCTAAAAAAAAACACAACTCTCCATTTACTTTCAAATTTCATAAAGCAGATTGTTCCCAGACAAGCTTTTATCCAAGATTATCAGAAAGAAAGATTTCAGGCACACTTGCTCTGAAACTGACAAAATGACAGAGCAGGCCATTCCTGCCTCCACCCACTCATGGACTGCAGCACACTCCTGGGCCCTGTGAATAGAGCCAGGACCCTGGAAAGGCAATACACAAGCCTAGGGCATGCACAGGAGCCACCATTGCCAGGGAAACTTCCTCCTTCTCTAAACCTTCCAGCTAGGCACCAGAAGATAAAACTTCTCAAAACTTAACATTTACTGAGGCCCAGGTAAGGCTTAGCCACTTGTAAAAGAGCTGATATAGTGACTGATTATTAATTATTTTATGAAGTCACACCATTGTGTTCAGGCAGCACAATGGGGAAAAAAAAAAAAAAAGCACTGACTTGGGAGTTTGGACCTAGGCTTGAATTCCAGGGTTAGCACTCACTAGCTGTGCGACTCTTGACAAGTATTTCACTTCTTCTAAGTTTCATTTTCCTTAACTATATTTGTACAGCTTAAAATTCCTACCTTTGAGGACCTTTGTGAGGACTAAAGGAAATGATTCATGTTAAATACCTAGCTGATGTCCGACACAATAGAATCTCAACATTATGGATGCCCTCCTGCCCACCCTTTATTTTCAGGCAGGAAAAATGTCCCAAGGAACTCAACTCCTGATTTAGAGGAATAATAAGAATGCGTGGATCCCAGGCTAATACTGCCCCTAGTTTTTCTAAGAGCCTAGTTCTGATAACTAATGTTTTTAGGACTCTGACAGTACTTGAGATGTTACGAAAAATCCAACCAAGCCTCCTCCAATAGCTCTTTCTCACCCAAATTTTACAGAGAGCAGTCAAGAAGCCTTCAGCTTTATCTCACAGAGCATTATGTTCATTCACATGCCCATATGCATACAGTCTTAAGAACTGGGTTCTTCTCTTATGTGAGGACCAATAACCTCTCCAAAACTTTAATAACTCTGAAGTCTTAGCTAAAAGAAAAAAGAAAACAAAAGGATTGGGTCTGCATTTGTGGCATTTCATGGTGTGTTGAGTGGATCCCCAAGAGCAGCCCCAGATTTCTGATGGTTCAGTGGGAAGACTCATAGGACAGCATACAATCATACAGCCGTGATTTATTACAGTGATGAATACAAAGCAAAATCAGCAAGGAAAAGAGGCAGATGGGGTGAAGTCTGGGGAAAACCAGCCATGGGCTTCAAAGAGGTCTATCTCAGCTGAGTCATACACACAAGTTGTGACAACATGTGTGAAATGTTAACAACCATGGAAGCTCATTAGAGAGTCAGCGTCCAGGGGTTTTTACTGGGGACTGGTCATGTAGATACCCCCTGCCTGGCATGTACCCAAATTCCAGACTCCCAGAAGGAAGGCAGGTGCTGAACATAAACTGCACTGTTTGCACAGTTTAGATACAGTGAGCTACTGGTATCATGTAGACTGGTGGGAACCCTTCTGCAATCCTAGTTCAGGTACCAGTCAAGGAGCAACCTTGCAAGCAGGCATTTCTAAGGACAGTCTCAGGCTCACTATGTTCATCCCTTCCCGCACACACAAAACGAAAACCCAAATATCTAATTAATAACTGCCCTATGACCGCTAAATTCTTATAGCTAATTGACATGTTGAAATTCGTATATAAAAAAAAAAGATAGTGAATATAACTCAGTGCTTCAAAATATATTCATTCAGCACATTTGTATTGTGTCAGCCTGCTGGGCTCCAGACAATAAGGAAATAACAATAAGTGCCTGCCCTCTAAGACATTTCAGACCAATAGAGATGATAAGATGAGTACACAAAGAGCATTAACACAAGGTGGTATGCGATGACGACCATAAAAGAGGTATAAGCCAAACACTAAACCAGTTAGAGAAGGGAGAGGAAACTTCCTGCTGTGATGAACCAGGAAGGTTTTGGTAAGAATTACCACAGAGCTGCAGTTTTAAGAACAGGTAAGATTTTGAGAGTAAGTGGCAGGGCAGGGAAGAGCTCAAGAAGGGGAATAAAAGGATCGTTCCAGGGCTTCCCTGGTGGCGCAGTGGTTGAGAATCTGCCTGCTAATGCAGGGGACACGGGTTCGAGCCCTGGTCTGGGAGGATCCCACATGCCGCGGAGCAACTAGCCTGTGAGCCACAACTACTGAGCCTGCGCGTCTGGAGCCCGTGCTCCGCAACAAGAGAGGCCGCGACAGTGAGAGGCCCGCGCACCGCGATGAAGAGCGGGCCCCCGCTTGCCACAACTAGAGAAAGCCCTCGCACAGAAACGAAGACCCAACACAGCAAAAATAAATAAATAAATAAGTAAACTCCTACCCCCAACATCTTAAAAAAAAAAAAAAGGATCGTTCCAGGCACAGACAGGAAGCTATGTGAACAATGCACAGAGGCTGCTATAGGGAAAGGGGAACACGGTTTGAATGGAAGACTGAGTTCATAGAAGGGGACAGTGGAAGATATGAACCTAAAACACAGGTCTCAAATGTCAAACTAAGGAGTCTCAAATGTCAAACTAAGGTGTTTTATGCAGTGGGTAATGGGGGAATCTGTGAGTTTTGTTACTTTTCTAAACATGTTACTTTAGCATGAATGAGAGGAGTCACTATAATCAAAAGGACCAGGGCTTTTGCCACAGATGTCACAAAAGCCGCAGAGAGCTAGAAGGTGCAAAGAGGTGAAATATAAATGTCATCTGGGAACAACATTGAGAAGGAAGCAGTAACAATGCTCCTCAGGAGATGCAGGAATCAAACAAGACTCAAAGTTCTTAAGTCAATTGCAGGATTAGTGCATTCAACCACAAGTGCCTGGAAGGGCAGCCAGGTTAAAGGTAAAAACTAACAGCAGGGCAGAAAATTCAGTGGCTGTGTCTAGAACTCCAGTGGAGATGAGGAACCAGTGCTCAGGAAAGAGGTGGCGACTTGAATGGCAAATGTGGAGGAAGCCAGCTTAGAGGCTCAGCTGTAGCAGAGGAGAAGCCAAACACTACACACGGCAAGTCAAGAGCTATGCACTTCTTCTGCCTCAAGCAAACATAACTAGGCTCTTAAGCTTGACAGAGAGCACTATAAACATAAGCATGCACACACACGCGCGCGCACACACACACACACACACACACACACACGTGCACACTACTGAGAAGTGCTCTGTGGCCAGAGTGCCTCGGTTCAGATCCTGACTCCACCATGTATTAGCTTTCTGATCTGAGACAAGTTACTTAACTTCTATGCCTCTGATTTCCCATCTGTAAAATGGGCTCAATAATAGTACCTTATCTCATAAAGTTGTGGTGAGGATTCAACGAGTTAATTCATGTAAAGAGCTTAATGCAAAGTCTGTCTGGCACATAGTGAGTGTTCAGAATTGTTGGCCACTATTATTATCTTGAGTCTCACTATAATGTCATGAGATAAAGCCAGGCAATCATTATCATCTCCATATTACTAATGAGGAAACTGAGGCTCAGAGAGGAAATACTTGCCCAATTTTCACACAGTGCAGAATACAAGTTAGGGGTTTATAAAGTCCAGTCTCCTTAATGAGATTTACAAAGCTCTCCACGTTCAGCCCACCCGCTACCTCCCTGGCCTCAGTTCCTGCCAACCTTGCCTTGAATGTGAAACTGTGCCCGCCACACTATTTCTTGCCCCTCTTAACTTTCTGATCCCTATTCATCCCTCAAGTCTCCTCTCAAGTGTCACCTCTTCCAGGAAGCCCTTGGCACTTGCTCCCTCTCCCCTCTCACCACCCCGCCTCCTTCTATACTCACATCTGACTATTAACATCACACCATGTGTAATTATAGACATCTGCTTTCCCCACTGGACTCCGAGCCTAAAACAATTTCTGGCACACAGTAAACACTGAGTATTTACTGAATGAACTAACTCTTGTCTCTAAGTCTGATAGTCTTTCCCCCAGAGCATGCTGCCCCTTTATCAACAAACGTTCGCTGTTTAATAATAGTTTAAAAAGAGTAGCGACAAAATTTCACCAAAGATCAACCAGTCATACTATACTTAAATATCAAACTAAACTTAAACACGTGGTCATTGTACCTATAGGGAGTGAAGCACACAAACACACCCTTCAAAGAGCTGACCATTCCCACCCACAGCTCATCTGTCTTGGTGCCTGTGGTCTCAAAGGAGAGAGACCAAACCCGAATCTATCAAAGGATTCCTCTTCCGCTTGATTAACCCACTGAGAAGGACCTGGGGCTTGGCACGTGAGGAAGATAGGTTCAAAGGTCTCACATCCAAAAGCCCAAAGTAAGGTACCTCCACGAAGTTAAAGGGTACATCTTACAACCTGTGTTCCACCTGTCAGCCTGAGACTAGCTTTCAGTTCCCGACGACTCAGAGTGATCGTGGGGAAAGGTTACCAGAGAAGGGAGAAAGGGAGCACGTCCACTGCATCCGCAGTTCCTCACACACCAAGCAAACACCTGTGCTCCATTCCACGAACATCTGTTCCCGGAAGCTTCTGACAGGTGGAGCCACATCTCCTCCACACCCTTGGCTCGGGCCACCACCCAGTTCATGTGGGAAGCGGGTGATCCTCTCCACGTTTAGTCAACTCTAGCAACGGAGGCTGATCTCCCCAGGGGCTCTTCCCTGAGGAACTCCGGGTATATGTCAGGTTTTCCCGTTGGTCTGGATAAAGCCGACAACACTCAGGGAAACAGAAACACAGGCCCAGAAACAAACAAACACACACTTGTGTGTACTTGTGCCTGACGCTGACGGCTTGGGGAAAAGGGCCACTCAGTTTCTTGCGATTTGCCCACAGATGAGAGTTTTGTGGCCCACGCCTCCCTGCTCCTCCCCCACCAGGAAACTCAGAGACTGTTAACCGCAGCAGTGCCTGCTGAGCATGAGAAATTCTGCAAAGCACGAACCAAATTCAGCATGTACTGGGTTTCAACAATTCCCAGAACTTCAATTCTGGAGAACTTCAATTCTGGAAATACGGCCCTTACACATTCTTACTGGGTCCAAGCTTCAATCGTTTGTGCCAGAAGGACACCTGGGTCCTTATTAAAAGTGATAAATATGCTTAACTCCAAGGCAGGCACAGTTATCGTCTTGGAATTCAGCCCCAATGTGGTCCAGTCCATAAATTAGTATATGGAGCCACTGTTTTCCAACACATGTGTACCTTCCTCCAGAAGTCTTGAATTAAACAGCAGCACCATCTCTGCTCCTACAGGTGCCTTTTACCAAAAGCTTTAAAATATCTTATCTGTTCCCACAAGTCCAAACAAGCGTGCCTTCGATCAACCTCAAATCCACCTTCCATACTGTGGACAGTGTTACTGTCCTAAAGTCTAGTTATTTCACACACGATATTGAGACACTTCCATTAGTTCCTTGCTGCCTTCAAGATAAGGGACAAGTTTTTAGCCTGGTTTCACCTTTGGGCATCAGTCCCCCACGTTAAATATATGACCATAAAATATACACCCTCATTTAATCCTCTGAACAAACTGTGAGGCAGGTCTGATCTTTCCCATTTTACAGACACATTGAGGAAGTGATATGCTATGGTGATAGTTGCAGACTTGGGGGACAACCAAGGTCTCAGGATGTGCCCTTCAACATGTCCCAAGATGGCAGACCTAAAACAATCCTAGAATCCATTCTATAAAGAATTAAAGAATTAAACTGAAAACCCAGACCCTTTCTTTCTTTTTTTTCAAATGCTTTTTCAAATTCTTTTCCCATTTAGGTTTTACAGAATATTGAGCAGAGTTCCCTGTGCTCTACAGTAGGTCCTTGTTGGTTAGCCATTTTAAATACAGCAGTGTGTGCATGTTGGGCTTCCCTGGTGGTGCAGTGGTTGAGAGTCCGCCTGCCGATGCAGGGGACAAGGGTTTGTGCCCCGGTCCGGGAAGATCCCACGTGCCACGGAGCAGCTGGGCCCATAAGCCATGGCTGCTGAGCCTGCCCGTCCGGAGCCTGCCCGTCCGGAGCCTGTGCTCCGCAACGGGAGAGGCCGCAACAGTGAGAGGCCCGTGTAACACAAAAAATAAATAAATAAAATTTAAAAATATATATGTGTATATATATATATGTGTGTGTGTATATATATATATATATACACACAGTAGTGTGTACATGTCAATCCCAAACTCCCAGTCTATCTGTCCCCCTCACCGTTCGCCCCTGGTAACCATAAGTTCATTTTCTAAGTCTGTGAGCCAGACCCTTTATTTCTAAAACTCAAATGATTAGTCTAAAACCATCAGTGGTGAAGATTCTGACCTAAAGAATCTAACATGCCAGAGTTCAGTCTTCCTCCTAGCGCAGATGGCTGGCAGAGGGGGCAGAGTGGTTGAGGCACGGATATGACAGGGCGCCTTGGCTTGGCCTGGGATCCAGCCCATGCCCTCAGCCTCAGAGCCCTGTGTTTTAATCAACTGACTCAGCCAGTGGCAGGAGAGACCAGGCGCCTGTGGCCGTGAGTAATGGCAGCACAAAACACATCTGTCTAATCAGAAGCTGATGGTGTCAGTTACACCAGGAGTTACAGTAAAACAATGCTCTACAAGGGAAAAAAGAATGTCTATTCACTCAGAAGTTAAGCAATGCCTTTCTTTCTCCCTCTAACTCACAATGCAAATTTGTGGAATGGTTTACTAGGTCTTATACCCCCCTCTCAAATATTTCTTGATGCATTTATAGAAAGAAGACTTATCTATAAATAGCAAACCAAATCTGTTCTACTAGTTGCTGCAAAATATCTAGAAAGTATGACGTTAGGAAATGCTTCTATTTTGGCTTTCTTTAATCTCTGTCAACATTTTGAGGGATAATGCAGAGCAACGTGTTTTTGTAAGTGGTACGTACTTCACATATGTAAAGTCACTGCAACCACCTGAGGATCATTACACCACATTTCAGCATAGACTTCATTTCAGAAGAGTGATTCATTCATTCTTCCATTTGTTCATTTATTAATTCAATGAAAATACTAAGTTCCCATTGAGTGCCAGGCAATTGGATGCAGAATTAAACCAGAGATTCCAAGCCCTTAGAGCCTCAATCTTTTCCCGAATTGGCCTTTTCATCTCCAAGGTGTTCCAGCCACACCTGGCGCTCTCTCCTCTCTCCGGTCTCCTCTCTCCGGTCTCCTCTCTCCCTCCCTCGTCCTAGCCTATGGTTCTAAACCACTCTAGAGTGTGCTCTCTCACGTTCTACAAGGGTCCCAGCACAGGACCAATACCCAGTGGGCACTAAAGAAAAGTACTGTAGTTAGTGATTTCAGAAGTGAGTACTTGGTGACACACACAGCCTTATTAACATAAATAACCTGCTTTCATTAGGCTTCCGTCAACCTACCTTCCCAAAAGTTGCCTCAAAGCAGTTCTCCCTCCTACAATCTGAGGATGTTCTAGATTAACAGTAACAAATAGATGAGCAGAAAAAACTCTCCTCTCAATGATCTATGGATCATGTGTTCTGCATGAGGGCAGTCAGCTGGGGAGACCCTTAGAAAATAATGAGGGCGCACTGAAAGCAACAGGAAGTGGGAACATTTTCTGACACCTGATTCATTTAGATGCTCTACCAAACTTTTATGTGGGCAAATGTGAATGAAAAATAACCCAGAATCATAGATTTTTAAGACTGGAAAGAACTTCATCTGGTCCAACTCCCTCTATAGATTAAAAAAAAAACAAAACAAGGCTCTGGGAGAGGACATGACTAAACCCAGAGCTCACAGCCTATCTGTGAGATAGGAGTAGAAGCCAAGCCACCTGCCTCCCAATACAGGGCCCATTCCTCTCCGCAGAGCTGCTCCGAGCTGGGTGAGTGCCGCCAGGGGTACATCATCACCTTTCCGGCTGCTCTCACTGCTTCCTCCCAGCATGCTTCGGCCTTGATTTAGGCATCTAGAGACAGCCCTCAGGAGCTCTGGGACTCCCTGTGCAAAGGAACAGCTCCCTTGAATGGCAAGCCTGTTTTTATTCTGTGAAATGGGACTATTTTCTGTCCTTTTCTTCGCTTCAGGACTGTGATGAAGATCAGTGAGACGCCAGCCACGTAGGAATCCTATATTCTTTGAAGAGAACAGAGTAGGGATCCAACAGAGCATCTGCATCATAATTAAGTCCTACTAACGTTAGGCCCAGGAGTTAGATTTCAGCATTTTTATAAAGACCGACAATGTTTTTGTTTTATTCTACCTTTAAATTTTTTTAAAATTGCATACACACTGACATGCGATTCAAGTAACAAACAATAACACCTGCCACTTGGTCCTCCTAGTGACTTCGGTGGAGAAAAATCAAGTAGGTGTCATTATTTCCAATTTACGGGAGGGAAAACTGGTTCACAGAAGCTACCCAAAGTCACACAGGTACTAAAATGCAATGTTGGAGCAAGGGCCTTATCTAAGGCTCTCTCCTCCTCACTGTGCTATTTAGCTTTAGAACTTTCTGCTCACGTGTTGCACATCAACAACACTGAAGAGCTACCTTTTTGTTACATCTGAGACATTTAAGGTACTTGAGTCACTTTAACAAGGAGCACAACTTGACCCCGTAACTTCAGTAGCAGCCCCACTGCCGGCACTTCTTTCTGCTAGAAACTAAATGACACAGGGGAACTATAGGGGGTGAACTTTGGGGTTCACAAACAGGATTAACCTTTATGATGTCTTTAATTATTCATGATTTACTCTCAACATTCTTTCAAAAGCAACCTGAGATGGCTCTTAGCCCTGACAATAATACAATCAAAAGTAAGGGTTATATTCATTTGTTCTTTTTCTTTTTAACGTACAAAGATTTGGAAGGCTGTATCCCAAGTTTTGCATTAGTTGTTTCTGAGTACAGATGTATTATTATGAATGCTAATCTGTCTTTTATCTTTTTCTACAACAAATAGGTATAGTTTTGGTAATAAGAAAACAAACAATAATGATATCACTTACACGTGGAATCTTACAAAAGCTAAACTCATAGAAACAGAGAGTAAAACGATGATTGCCAAAGGCTGGGGAGTGGGAGAAATAGGGAGATCTTGGTCAAAGCATACAGATTTCCAGTTATAAGATGAATAAATTCTTAGGATCTAATATACAGCATGGTGACTATAGTATGTATTACATACTTGAAAGTTGCTAAGAGACTAAATCTTAAACGTCCTAGAAAAATAGTAGTGATATATACATGTATGAAATCATCATGTGTACACCCTAGACTTATGCAATGCCATTTATATCTTAATAAGTCTGGGGGGAGGGAAAACAATGATTTTTATTTTTTAAATATGTTCTTCACTCTGAAAAATGGGAAGAGAGGTTATCACCACAGGAGGCTGGGAAGCTCTATCACTATGAACCAAGTGACCAGAAAATGCAAACAATACTTAAAGCTCCCAGACCAGAACCTTTGCCCTGTTTCTCCATTTGGGTACTCTCAGCCCCGCAAGAATATAAAGCAATATGCCAGGACACCAATTTTACACAAATATTTTGGAGAAGAAAACTATACATAAATATTTATCAGAAAAACTAAATTTGACAGACATATGGAATCAAGTGAAAAAACCTGCATAAATCCTTAAAACAATTTCCATGCTCGCTGGGGCCAATCTGAACTATAACCCAACCCCCAGGAGCACTTGTCAGGCTTCTTTTGCTATTAGAGACTCTTCTAATGGAGAAGTTTGGGAAGCCCTAAGGCAAATAGTACCATCTTATTTCCCCCCCCCCTTTTTGAGAGAGCAGAAACCTGATTAAAACTAAGTCACTTTTCCTTTTAATTTTTTTCAAAAGTCAAATTTGTCTTCATCTACTATCTTTAAAAACTCATTTATAGAACAGGTGGCAGCCAACACATTATCAGGGAAATCTGTTAAGCCCACAGGGGCACAGTTCACCCTTCCCTCCTTGCCCGAGGGGGAGAACGATCTGGCCTGGCATCCTGGGTTCTGAGGATGGTGAGGGCCCGGGCTGCCCCAGGGGCCGCCTCACATTTCTTCAGGACAGCAGACCACTCTGCACAAGGTGCTAATTCATTCATTCCACAAATGTTTATTGAGCGAAGCCTGAGAAAGGCCTCTTAGGGGACAGTGGGATCATTCACAAGCCAACGGTCAGGTCTAACGGATCAGCTGTGGACAGTCAATCTTTCATGAGACCTCAAACCACCTCTAGGATAAAGCAAACAGCGCCCTCACCCAACCCATTCACCAGCAGCTGGGTGGGATCAGGCAGGCGTTCTGGAACGGGACTGCTGCTTGAGAGAGGCTAAGGCATCACTGATGCCCACCAGAATGACTGAAACGCCTGCACCATAAATGACATAACACCTCTAGAGTGCTTTGAATGGAGTCTGTCACCTCGTGAGAACTCAATAACAATCATTTTTGCTGTCACTATTCCAACTTGCCCTTACTCAAGGAGCACCAAAAAAGGGAAAAGAACACAGGTTTTAGAGTCACAAAGACTGGATTTGAATCCCAGCTCTGCCACTTACTAGCTATGTGACTAAGGGAAGCCATCTTTCTGAGCCTCAGTTTCTCATTTGTAAAATGGGGTAAATATCAGGATACCAGCCCTCACGTGGCTTTGTGAGAACTAAGGACGTGTTACATGCAAAGAAGAGTGTCTGGCCCATAAGTGCCCCCAAAAAAGTCAACATTGCCACTGCCCTGCCCCCCTCCTCCGCTGCTCTTGATGGACCCTGGAATCTACTTTCACCTGGATCCCACACTAAGGGCTGAGGGAAAGAGAAGGGAGAGAATTGCTGGAGACCTTCCATAGAACCCACCAAAGTCCTCTGCTCCTTTCAAGCACCCTCCTCCGACAGTTGGCTGCCTAGCTGAGGATGGCTGCCAAGAAGGGGACGGGAAGCTGAACAGCAGTTGGAATCCATCCCACCTTCCAGTGTTGTCTTTCTGTCTGTCTGTCTGTCTGAAACCCTGTGGGGCTTCCTCTGCACATCCTTGCATGGTAGAGGCTGACAGTATGATTCATAGTCTGTTCTTATCTAGGCTTCCATCTCAACCCAGAACCCAAAGCCCTGGAGGCTGCTGGTCACAAACCAGCACTCCACGAGAACGAGGACTTTTCATTCAGGCAGGAAGTGGAGCCCCTCAAAGTCAAAGGGGATTTATAAAGGGAGGAGGGAGGAAAAGGAAGAGGGAGGAGGATGGCTGCAGAGAGAGAGGCCCACTTCCTACATGCTGGGAGAGCCCTATGTCCTAGCTGCTGAAGCAGTTGGTTTTCTACTTTGAAAGATAATAAATCTCATTCCTGTAATTTATAACTCACCACGGGACAAGGTCTGGGTGTAGGAGGAGAACTCCAAAACAAATCTGCTTATTTTCCAGGTAGAAATCATCGGCACCCAACTCCCCCTTCCCAACCCCCCCGCCTGCAGATAGGTCCTAACGCCCTACCTTACTCCACCTGAGCAATCTAGGGACAGTTACTCTGTAGTCAGGGCCACCCAGCAGCCAGTCCCAAGCCCAGGCTCAGTCCTCGAAAGCCCCAGGAAACGCGACAGCCCACGGAACCGCCGCCTACCCAAGCACCTCGGCTTCCTGGAGACCGCCTCCTGGGCAGCGGAGCCGGCTCTTTCGTGAGTGCGAAATTGAGAAAGGGCGCTTGCCGGGTGTCAAAACGAAGTTCACGTTTTAGAACTCAGAAGACCAGAAAAGCATCACCATTCAACACCAACTCCCTCATTTAACGGAGGAGGAAACACAGACCCAGAGAGGGAAAGAAAGTTGCCCGAGGTAACACAGCGAGTGGGCAAATTAGTCGAGGCTAGAGCCGGGCGCGCTGACAGCCTTTCGCCGCCTCCCTCGTCCTCTTGGCCGCAGACCCCGGCCGGTTGGAGCAAACCCCGCAACCCCGAGCGCGGTGCGGCGCGTTACCTTCCTCCGGACTGGGCGCTGCGAGCCTCCTCTCCCCCGGCGGGGTGCTGGCGGCTCTGCCCGGCTCGCCCGCCCTGCGGTCCAGGTGCCGCCCGGCCGCTGTCAGCGATGGGAGGCGCGTGCGGTCTCCCCGTGGAGCGGCGTGCGGGCGCTCAGGGGCCACTCCCCGACGCACGGGCCAATAGCTCTGCGCCCGCGCCCGGCCCGCCCCCGCGCCCCGCCCCGCCCCGACCTCAGCTCCCTAGGACTCCAGCCCTCTCTCGGGTCCTTCTCCCACTCCTCCCCGCCCCGCTCCTGTTTCTTCTCTACCCCTTAGCTCCCCATCTTGGCTTCCTTCTCAACAACTTTTACCCCGAAACAACTTTTTCACTGTGCAGATAAAGAATGCAATACATTTTTTGACCACTCTGCTTTAGGGGTCCTTGGAGCCCGAGAGCGTGGAGCGCCGGGACCTCTTCCACTCAGAAAGCGGGGTCAGCCCCGGCGCAGTGGAAAGGGGCGCGCAGTGGTACGGAACAAGGTGCTTTCAGCACTCCGAACGTTAGTTTCCTCACGAGAAAAATAAACAAAAATATCTCACAGGTTGTTGAGAGGATTAAGCGAGCTGATGATTTTAAAATATCTAATACAATAATACCTGGATAAACGGTGAGGGTGATGTGTACGGCCTGAGCCACCCAATGGGTGCGGAGTGAGGACTGGTAAACTGCTGGAAGGTGCTGGCTGGTGGAAAGGCAGGCACGCATATAAATACAATATTGTATCAGGGCCAGCTGAAAAAAAAGTTACCGATGGTGGAGCCAGACCCGGAAGATTTCCAAAATTGGTGAACTTTAAGGCCTTCTGCTTCCTCATCATCTCCCCAGTTACTGTTGAACATCCAGTGGAGTGTAGCCCAGGTCTGCCTTGGGTCCTTCCAAAGATCTTTCTTCTCCCGAACTTACAAGTACTGATCCCCAAGTGCCTTCGTTTAGCGCTGGGTGCAGGACTACTAATCGACCTAGGAATCCTTGCATCGGGTTAATGTGCGTATTTTGGCTTTCACCCTAGCTTTGAGAGCCTAGTGTGTCCCCCGTGCTGAGTGAGCACTCCGGATGCAAAAGAGGATTAAGCCTTTGAAGAGACAAATTTGTAAACGATTTCAATTTAGGGTAATAACTGCTACAATAGGTGTACAAAGTGTTATAGAGTCGCATACACTGGGGAGAGGAGAGCAGTAAAAGCTTGAATACAAGTGCGACCAAGATAAGTCTTGAAGGAGCGCTATAACTTAGGTCAGGTGGACGCAAAGAGGACATGAAGATGCCTGTCATATGCCTGGCTATTGCACAGAGTGAGTGACAGGGGGGCAGAGATGAAGCTAAGAAGGAAGACAGACAGATGCAGGAGGAGTAGCTGTGCCTGTCTTGCTGAGGGAAGCAGGCTGTCATCATCCTCTTGGTGATGACTGCTGGTGAATGATTTTAAGCAAAGGAGTGGCATGACTTCATTTGCTTTTGGTACCTCAATTTCAGTATCGATTGCACCTGCCTTGTTTATCTCCTTCCTGCTCCTCTCCAGCCTAGAGGGCAGGCACTGGGTCTTGCCCTGCCCGCTCCCCCGCCATCGTTGCCTTGCATCACCTGGTACAGGGCTTTGAGGGAAACTGATGCTCGCTACTCCCAGTGTCACTCCTCTCCAGCAAACAAACAGCAACTCCCAACTGCAAAGGAGGATCTAAGGCTTCTCACTTCAAGTTCTGGGGCAGGCAAGTGGGGGAGAAATTTTGAAGTAGGGTCTTGTCAGGGACCCTCAACTCATCCGAAGTGGCCATATCGCTCAGAGCTTAAAAGCTAGAGCTCTGACATCAAACGGCCAAGGTTCAAATACTGTCCCCACCACTTTCTAAGAGGACCTGAGCTCAGTTGCTTAACCTCTCTGTGCCTCAGTTTGTTCATCTGTTAAAGAGATGATAATTATGCCCCTCTCTAAGGCTACTGTGAAGGTTAAAATGAGAAAGTGCCTGTGTTTAGCAGAGTGTCTTGCACATAGAGAGTGCTGAATAAATCTTAGTTAACATGATGCTAGCAAGTCAGGGGCGGCTTCTTCCTCTTAACCTACAGATTGCCACCCTTCAAAATGGTTTGCATACAAGTGACACAAGTTTCACAGAATTCTCTGTTGATATTGAAGAGAAAGACAAGTGGGAAGGGATAATACAGTGCAGTGGTTATATGTGCGTGTCCTGACTCCACTGGACTCCAACACTAAACTAGCCAGGTGACTTGGGAAAAGTTACATAGCCTCTTTAAGCCTCTGTTCCTCTGCAATTAAATAGAAATAGTAATATTACCTGTCCTGTGTAAGGGAGATGTTGTAATACGCATAGCACACTGCCTGGCCCAAGGTAAGATCTCAATAAATGTTAGCTAATAGTATGATAATGGTTAGAAGAGAGTTCTTATACTTTGGGGAAAGGGAAAAGTAATCTAACAGTAATGAATTGGAAGGGGAAGTGTAATCCCTCCCCCCAAACTAAACTCAAACATAAAGGTTGGTGCTGGATCTGTGAAAACTGACTGGGACACAAGCAGAAGTTAGCTTAGAAACAAGCAGGTGGAACTTAGGCCTGGAGAGTTTTCCAGCTGTGCGTGGGTTATTTAAATTTGGAACCTCCATTTGAACAAAGATTAAATTCTTGCAACTCTATGGAACTGAAATAAAATGAAGTGTTGTTTGCAGAGGTGTGTATGACTGCCCTCTGAACTGGCCTCCTGGGATGGTGGAATTCCAAAGGCTCTTGCTTTCAAATGAGAATCTGGGATTTAACCCCTAACACCACTCAGCTGTTACTTTGTAGAGTCACAGGCACATTGCCAAGTTGTTTAGTTTTATCAGCCAGTTAGTGGGTAAATATTTGTGGGATAGGCTAGGTATGGTTCCTGCAGGCTCAGGACATCCTCACCTCTATTTCTGACCCAAGGAATCCTTCTCAGGCATCAGGACCAGGGACAAATCTCACAAGATTCTGCCCTCCTAGTTGAATGAATCAATCCTTTGAACATCTCAATCAATCCTTTGAACCCACATGATGTATTACTTAAGCCTTTTCTTTTTCTTTATTTTAAAAGAATTTATTTTTTATTTATTTATTGGCTGCGTTGGGTCTTTGTTGCTGCGCGTGGGCTTTCTCTAGTTGTAGCGAGCAGGGGCCACCCTTCATTGCGGTGCGCAGGCTTCTCATTGCGGTGGCTTCTCTTGCTGTGGAGCTCAGGCTTTATGCACGCAGGCTTCAGTAGTTGTGGCTCACGGGCTCAGTAGTTGTGGCTCGCTGGCTATAGAGTGCAGGCTCAGTAGTTGTGGCTCACGGGCTTAGTTGCTCCGCAGATGTGGGATCTTCCCAGACCAGGGCTCGAACCCATGTCCCCTGCATTGGCAGGCAGATTCTTAACCACTGCGCCACCAGGGAAGCCCCTTAAACCTTTTCTTGGCATTGATTTCATTGTGTCTTTATAGTTAGTTGTCACAGGATATGCCACTCCCCACCAGTTTTAAATCTCCCCCAATTCAAGGACCCCTTTTTGCTTTGTGTTTCTTCTCATGACCTCCACCCTTCCCTCAACCCCATCTCTACCCCAAATGACTGTACACCATAGGCACTTAATTAATACTTGCTAAATTGCATCTCATAGTAGACATGTTACAGAGAGTAGCACTGTTGCCACCATGGAAAAGTAAAAGAAATTAAAAACCAAATCTTCTAGTGAAGACATGAGTTTGTCTTTAAGCTATGTTGATTTATAACCTCTTACCCACCAAAAATGGAAGATATTGCAAAATGCTGTACAATTACATCCAGTGTGGTAATGTGGTTATGTGACTTATAGCAAGCAGTAGGTATCAAATGTACAGCATTTAGCATATAATTCAGTCATAGTACTGGGTCGCCACAGCAGGAATTTGGTTTTCTAAATAATTTGCAAATGCTGAATATCTTTTTAACTTTTGGAAGTACAAAACTTTGGCCTTGAATCAAATTGTGTTAGCAATCTCTCCACAGTCTTTAATAATGCCTTGCATTTCTACAGGGCTTTGTATTTTCAAAGCTCTTTCACTCTGATTATCTTGTTTGATCTTCACATCAACCCTATGATGTAGGAAGGGCAGCTATTAGTATCTGCATTTTACAGATGAAGATAGGAGGGACTTGAGAGGATCAGGTCCTAAGCTTAGGCCAAATGGCACACTAGTGACACAGCCAAGGTTGGAACCCAAGGATCTGTAAACCAGAGAGATTTCTGATATTCATGAACATTTTGATTATTTATGACATTTATGAGCAATGGTCTTATGCAGACGTCCTAATTTATATTCATGTGCATACATTTTCAGAGTTCCTTTTAAAAAGTAAAGAAAAACCTTCATGGTGATCATCTCCCTCAGATATGTATGTGTAATAGTCATAATTTGTTACTTCAGTGCCTTTCATCTGCACATATCAACATGCATTCCAACATTAATTATTCTTTAAAAACATTTCTTGGTTTACTCTATCTGTAAGAACATATTTTCTTACTTTAATGTTTAAAGAAATAACATGTTACTTCAAAAAATAAAGACCTCCAGGGACTTCACTGGTGGCACAGTGGTTAAGAATCCACCTACCAAGGCAGGGGACAGAAGTTTGATCCCTGGTCCAGGAAGATCCCACACGCTGTGGAGCAACTAAGCCCACACACCACAACTACTAAGCCTGCACTCTAGAGCTCGCGAGCCACAACTACTGAGCCCGTGTGCCACAACTACTGAAGCCTGTGCGCCTAGAGTCTGTGCTCCACGATAAGAGAAGCCACCCAATGAGAAGCCCACGCACCACAACGAAGAGTAGCCCCCAGTCGCCGCAACTAGAGAAAGCCCGTGTGCAGCAACGAAGACCTAACACAGCCAAAAATAAATAAATAAATTTATTTTAAAAATAAAATAATAAAGATCTCCATTTATATGAAATACCTAGAATAGTCAAACACAAAAAGACAGAAAGTAGGCTAGTGTTTACCAGGGCCTGGGGAAGGGGGTAATAGGAAGTTATTGGATACAGAGTTTCATTGCGGGATGTTGAAAAAGTTCTGGAAATGAATGATGGTGATGGTTATAGAACAGTGTGAATGCACTTAATGCCATAGAACTGTACAGTTACAAATGGTTAAAATGGTAGATTTGTTACCGAACACAAGTTTGTGTGCCCAACACACAGTGAGGCCAAACAAACCGAAAAGTTGCAGTTTGGAGCAGAGAAGGGATTATTGCAGGGCTCGTGCCCAAACCCCCCCCCCCCCAACTCCCTGAAGCATTTCAGCAAAGCATTTTTAAAGGCCAGGTGAGAGAGAGTCATCCCAAAGGGTATGTGACCCACTCCTGCACAGTTCTCTGGTTGATGGTGATCAATCCTTAGTCACCAGCAGGTCTGGGGGCTGCGGGCTCATGATCCTCAAGTAGTTAATTCCTTCCACATGGTGGTGGTTTTTAGCAAATGAAAAACTCAGGAAATATGCATGAGATACTATTATCTAGGTAGTCAGAGAGGAACTACAGCAGAGGATATGGGGGAGGGGTCTGTCCTGGGAAGGCCCCATAGGGTCCTGCTCCGTTACAGATTTTATGGTATGTACATTTTACCACAACATTAAAAAAGTAGAACACCGTCTTATTTTATTAATATGATTCCCTCTAATAGAAGAAATCTAGTTATAATGCAACTCATGACCATTTTTGTTTCTTTACATTTTTTTTTTTTCCAATTCACCTTACCTAAGAGCCCCTTTCCACTTGCTGCGGAAGAGACGATAGCAATCCATAGGGAGCCCTACTAACCTTTTAATAAAACTCTAAAATGAGGTTAAGGTTTGTGTGATAAGGTGGGATCCTAGTAGATTTTTATAGCTGCTACTAATCAAGTACTTCCTACCTGCCAGGTATTGACTAAATGCTTTTACCTATATAATCATCTGAGCAGCTCCAAGTGACAACAGATGAGAAACTGAGTTATTTGAAGGTTAAGGTACTTGCCCAGGGCTGAAGAGCCAAACACGAGGTAGTAGAATCTCCCTTCAAACAGCAGTGGTTTGGGTTATGTGATTGGACTAAAGCAGGGTAACTTCCTCAAGTGCTCCTTAGGAGACTACTTCCTCTGTGTTGTGATTACTGTCTCCTTCCTTTTACAGAATCACCATGTCCTGTGTGGCTAGGCCTGTGCTGTCCAAAATGGTAGCCACTAGCCACATATGGCTACTAAGCACTAGAAATGTGGCTAGTCTGGAGTGAGATGTACCCCAAGTACATCTCAGAAAAACAAAAAAAAAGTAAAATATCCCATCAATACTTGTTGTGTTGATTCGATGTTGAAAAGATAATATTTTGGACATATTGAATTAAATAAAACATGTTATCAAAATTAATTTCATCTGTTTTCTTTTATTTTACTGTAGCTACTAGAAAATTTTAAATTAAATACGTTGGACTTCCCTGGTGGCACAGTAGTTAAGAATCCGTCTGCCAATGTAGGGAACATGGGTTCAGTCCCTGGTCCGGGAAGATCCCACATGCCGCAAAGCAACTAACGCCGTGTGCCACAACTACTGAGCCCGCGCACTTAGAGCCCGTGCTCCACAGCAAAGAGAAGCCACTACAATGAGAAGCCCGCGCACAGCAACGAAGAGTAGCCCCCGCTTGCCGCAACTAGAGAAAGCCCGCGCGCAGCAACGAAGACCCAACGCAGCCAATAAATAAATAAATAATTTATTTATTTATTAAATAAATAATATGTTGCTCTCATTCTCCTTCTACTGGACAAGGCTGCTCAAGGTTGCCTGGGTCACTTCTGCTACCTTACTTCTTCACTGGGAGAAGGGGAGTAACCTTCATTTCCCGATGGCTCAGTAGAAAGTTCTCCCTTCACCTCCTTCCCACCATTGTGCCATGTCCAGAGAGGGGCTTTTGAGTTATTATGTACAAAATAGGAGAGACATATTGAAAGAGCTTACCTTTGTGTCTAATACTCTGCTTTTGAATTCAAAGCACAATAATTACAAAATGTTGTCATTACTACTGACTGGGGGTTTTATCCCCTATTCCTTTTCAAGTACAGAGGGATCTTGAGTAATCATACATTTCAAGAATGGAATGTCTGGTTAAAATGAAACATAATCCTGGTCTATCCTTTGTTTATTCAGTGGTTCATTCATTCATTCATATATTCATTTCATATTACAACTATTTACTGAGTGAACAGTATGTACATGGTATATTGCTATGAGGAATTCAAAGATGAACCAGATTAGTGTCTGCTGCTGATTCTCTTTCAAAAATATATTCGTTTATTTCTTTGCTTATTACACTGGACATCATAGGCAGCCTGATATAATAAAAAGCCCTGGACCAGGGGTCATAAGGCCCAGAATCTAGTCCTGGTTTTATGAGTTATGTGAAATGAGCAGGTCTCTTCAAATCCAAATCTCAGGTTTTTTCATTTATAAAATAGGGAAGTGTAAATATACCAACTCTGCCTACTGTGAAAATAAGATCATGAAAGTGGTAATCTACAAATGACCATTTCTTACTTATTAAAAGACACTGCATTAGAAGCCAGGAGACTTGGCTTCCTTTCTGGATCCTACGAACCACACCCTGTGTGGTTTTAACCTCTCAAGCCTCAGTGTCCTTAAATTAAGAGGTTAGACTGCATAGATTCCAAGATGTCTTCCTGCTCAAAATCCCAGGTTTTAAGAGTTTATGATTTAAAGTAATCATTCTCTGAAGATCAGCATTTAAGTTTACCAGAGTCATAATTTTCATATCAATTCTCTAGCCATAGATCTTATAGGATTTAAAAGTATGAAGCACTAGACACTTCCCTGGAAATTGTGCCTATTTGTTTGTAGAAAAATCTCTGCATCAGCTTTTTTTTTTTTGTAACAGTGTTTTGTCCTCTGCATTTTTATTTTATTTTATTTTATTTTGCGGTACACGGACCTCTCACTGTTGTGGCCTCTCCCGTTGCAGAGCACAGGCTCCAGACGTGCAGGCTCAGTGGCCATGGCTCACGGGCCCAGCCGCTCCATGGCACATGGGATCTTCCCGGACCGGGGCACAAACCCGCGTCCCCTGCATTGGCAGGCGGACTCTCAACCACTGCGCCACCAGGGAAGCACGTCCTCTGCATTTTTTAAAAGCCAAATGGAAAAGGACAGAAAGTAAAGAAATTAAAAACAACTGTTTGGGACTTCCCTAGTGGTGCAGTGGTTAAGAATCCTCCTGCCAATGCAGGGGACATGGGTTCGAGCCCTGATCCGGGAAGATCCCACATGCCGCGGAGCAATTAAGCCCAGGCACCACAACTACTGAGCCTGCACTCTAGAGCCCGCGACCCGAGCCGCAGCTACTGAAGCCTGTGTGCCTAGAGCCCATGCTCCGCAACAAGAGAAGCCATGCAATGAGAAGCCGGCGCACCGCAAGGAAGAGTAGCCCCTGCTAGCCGCAACTAGAGAAAGCCTGCGCGCAGCAACGAAGACCCAATGCAGCCAAAAGTAAATAAATAAATTAATTAATTAAAAAAATAAAATAAAAACAACTGTTTCAATCACCAATTGGTGCACCAAACCACTCCAAAACATAGTGGTTAAAACAATGATTTACTACTTCTCATTACTCTGTAGGCTGGGCGGAACTGCTGCTGTTCCCTCACTACTACCTGGGATGTCTGAAGTGACTGCATTCAGCTGAGAGCTCAACTGAGGCTGGAACATCCAAGATGGCCTCTCATCCTCTGGGGCCACTCTCCACATGGCCTTTCCTCATCCAGTCTTCTAAGTCCAAGCTTCTGAAATGGCAGCTGAAGCCCAAATATTACAAGAGACAAGCCCCCATGTGCAACTATTTGTGTCATGCTTAGTAATATCCTCTGGCCAAAGCAAGTTTTGTGGCCAAGTGCAGAGTCAATACAGGGGATCTGAATATGTGGAGGCATGTTTCATCAAGGACCACCGAGGTAATAGTCTACCACTACAACTTCCATTTGACCGAGTTCTAGATCTTATCCCCATCTCTCACACTTCTGCATAAATCATTCCATTCTTTACTTCTGTGCCTTGTTCATACTTCTATTTCTGCATATGTCACACTCCACTTTAATCATCAGTTTATATTTTTATATTTCCCACCAAAATGGGAGGTACTTGTACAGAGAAGAGACAGTGTCTTATTCCTCTCTGAATGTCGATCATCTATCAAAGTGTCTCCACATAGGAGATACTTAATTAATAATATTGAACCACCAAACTGAATTGTTTGGAACTTCACCAAATGTCAAGAGTAGAGTGCCCCTTGGGCTTCCCTGGTGGCGCAGTGGTTGAGAGTCCGCCTGCCGATGCAGGGGACATGGGTTCGCGCCCCGGTCCGGGAAGATCCCACATGCCGCGGAGCGGCTGGGCCCGTGAGCCATGGCCGCTGAGCCTGCGCGTCCGGAGCCTGTGCTCCGCAGTGGGAGAGGCCACAGCAGTGAGAGGCCCGCATATCACTTAAAAAAAAAAAAAAGAGTAGAGCGCCCCATTTCAGATTGCACAAGGGTGAGTATTCCTAACCTAGGTTCTTTATTTTCACTAAATTCTATCTGAAATTTACCATTTCTTTCAACTGGAAATGTATGCAACAAACCACAGTAGTACTATCGGTAGGTGTGGGAGTTTTTCACCAACAGAAACCTCAAATTTTTTAATATCACATCACAGCTGACTTGTCACAAATATTGTACATATTACAACTTTTTAAATAATTTGAACAATGCTTAATATAACTGGTTTTCTTTGTAGTCCCAAGTACTTTACTTTATTCCATTTAGAAATATTATTCTAGGGAGTACATGGGCTTCACCACATTGCCAGGGCTTTCAGAAAAGGTGAAGAACCCCTGATTAGAATGAGCATATGACTAGGGAGAATTTAATACCTTTGGAAAGACACCCCCCCTCCTCCATCCCTCTAGAGCCACGTCAGCACTACCTTGTTAGAAAAGCAAATTCTCAGGCTTACCACAGACCTTCTAAATCAGAAACCTGGGGTTGGGGCCCAGCAATCTGTGTTTCTACAAGCCTTCCAGGTGATTCTCCAAATTCTTGCAAGTTTGAGAACCACTGAACTAGGGAAAACAGTAGTGAGTTGAAACTGAGCAATACAAGGGTAGCTGAAGACCATTTAATCAATCAATAAGTATAGACAGATACCTCCTATTTCCTCAGCACTGGGAAAAGTACTGTAGGAAAATGTTCTATATCTTAATTTGAGTGATTATAATGCAGATGTATACATACATAAAAAGACTTCAGGCTCTACCCTTAAGACTAGTGCACTTTACGGGTGTTACATGTCAATTTTAAAAATAAGTATACATAAGAGTGTAATACATAATTCTTGTCTTCGAGGAACTTTCTGTTCACTTTAGAAATCTACTGATGCAAACATCTGTTGAGTACCAGAGGTGAGCTGGATAGTAAGTGAATGGTCAGGCATGAAATCTGTCCTCATGAAGTCCTCATTCTAGTAGGGGAGGCAGAAAATAAACAGCAATTATGAAACAGTGATAATGTCCATTATAATTATAATAAGTACCACTAAATAATTACCATATTTCATTGATTCTAACATGTCCTTTTTTTATAGCTTAACATTTCTGAAATCAAAAGATGTCTTACATTCTCTAGTTGCCAGTTTAATTAGAAGGGTTTTCCTAATGGCACATAAAATAATGGTGCATCTTTAGTTGATGGCATCTTAGATTTTGTGTAATTTGATAAATTCTAAGCTATTAAGTATCACAGGTGTTCAAGGATATGTAGATCTATAAGCATTCCAGGATTCAAAAAGGGTTTCAAGAAAGAAATCAGATTTGTCGTTCCCAGAGGTAGGAGGTGGAGTGAGGGGAATTGGATGAAGGAGGTCAAAAGGTACAAACTTCCGGTTATAAGATAAACAAGTACTGGGGATGTAATGTACAACATGATTAGTATAATTAACACTGCTGAATGTTACATGTAAATGTTGTTAAGAGAGTAAATCCTAAGAGTTTTCACAAGGAAATAACATTTTCTTTCTCTTCTTTTGTATGTATATGAGATGTTGGATGTTCACTAAACTAATTGTGGTAATTGTTTCACAATGTATGTAAAGCAAATCATTATGCTGTACACCTTAAACTTATAATACAGTGTGGTATGTCAATTATATCTCAGTAAAGCTGGAAGAAAACAACAAGAACTAGAAAAAGGGCTTCAAGGGCAAGGAAACTTGAGCCTGGTTGAAGGAAGAGTAGGATTTTAGAGAGAGGAGGAACAGCAGGGGCAGCTGGAGGTGAAGCACCCAAGGGGGAAGGAGAAGCTGTGATGAGAGACAGCTCTGGGTGAGACAGAAAGGGGGAGTGTTAGGAAGCAGAGGGAGCTCAGTGGCTAAGAAACTGAAGTCAGATTCTAAACGGCCTAGAAAATTGAACAGATGCAGTTAAAAATAAGGAGCAACCGGGCTTCCCTGGTAGCGCAGTGGTTGAGAGTCCGCCTGCTGAGGCAGGGGACACGGGTTCGTGCCCTGGTCTGGGAAGATCCCACATGCCGCGGAGCGGCTGGGCCCATGAGCCATGGCCGCTGAGCCTGCGCGTCTGGAGCCTGTGCTCCACAACACGAGAGGCCACAGCAGTGAGAGGCCCGCGTACCACAAAAAAAATTAAAAATAAGGAGCAACCGAAGATTTCTGAGCAGAACAAAAGGTTAAGTCCAACACTGGTATACGGAACAGACTCAGCAATAGAAGCCATATGTATATGCCCGTTTTCAATGTTGGGTCAACGTTGTTTGAGTTTAAAAGAAGGAGACACGCTGGCTCAGGGCTCAGGGAGGTTATGAGCTGATGGCAGAGCCATGGCAAATACAAGAGTACTGTACACATGAGCATGTGGTAGAGACAAATGGGCCAACACTCAACCACTCCCCCAGACCCAGTGGGAGGGCACCCCACTGGGTGTTAGTCTCTCCAGCAGCCAGACCTGAAGGACCACGCTAGACGACTGTTGAAACCAGAGCTGGCCGTGCCAGCGTCGTGCTGCTGACTGTTGTCCCTTCCCCACTTGCCCCAGATGCTCAGAGACTTGTTTATTGGCCTTCCTTTTTGAGGAGGCCTCATAGTTTTCCCCAATTCATTCATTTAATCCTCACCACATCCATGTAAGGCAGGTGTTACCATCTCCATTTTACGGGTAAGGCGACTGAGGATCAGAGAGGTAAAGCAATTTGCTCAAGGTCACAGAGCTAGTAAATAGCAGAGTTGGGATTCACATCCTCTTCTGTCTCCTCTCAACGTCTGTGCTTTGAACAAGTACTCTCTGTGAGTCTCAGCCCTAACCAGCCTGTCAGATCAATAGTTTCAGACCCCCAGGTATGGAAGCTGAAATTAGTACTAATCCAGCCTGGGTTTGGTGTGCCCCCTGTGCTCACCAAATTGCAGCCTTGTCCCTAGCCCCTGTTAGCCTTGCCTGTCTATAAGACTGGATCTTACCGTAACTTTCTGCTTTGCACTTTAGTTACCCTGCCGGTGGGGAGCCTAGCCTGAATCCCTGACCCCTTGACCCTCTCCTGCCAGTCTTGTCCTCCCAGTCATGATCCTGCTCCAAATTAGATAACCCCCTGCAACCCCAATCTTGTTTCTTGCCTGGATCTGAGCACCACCACTGTCTGGAAACTGCTGCTGGGCCCCAATCCCTGACATCTGATTTCCCCCAGTTAGGTCAGGTCATGTCTAAGGCTCCAACCTAGAAACTAGAGCTGGGCTCAGACTGAGATAGAGCTGGCCAATAGCTGTGGAACACAGAGGTAAGAAGGGATCCAAGGAGAGTATCTAAGGATGGAGGTAAAGAGGGGAAGCAAGAGCCAGGCCAAAGAAGTGTCAATTGCAAGGAGGCTGGCAGAGGGGGAACCAGCCAAGAGGGGGGAAGACTGTAACCAGAACCAACATTACAGAGGAAACGGGTGTATAAGGAAGGACAGAGGTGAAGGCAGCAACAACTTCCCAAGCATTTAAATATGGAGACAGGGCTTCTGATAGGGGCTACCAGTGTATAAGGTCGCAAACTGGTTCAGACACCCAGAACTGACCTCCTTCTGGCTCTGTTTAAGCCCTCAAGCACTATCAAGGATTGCTGGTTGCTGTGACCGCAATCCAGCCCAATCCCAGCCTCTTCCGTCTCTCCACTTTCATTCATTCATTCACTCATTCAGTTAAACATCTGACCCTCCACTAGAATATAAGCTCCATGCAGGCAGAAACACTGTCTATCTTTTTTCATCATTTTAAGGCCTAAAACCCAGAACAATGTCTGTCTGGCACGTAGTAAGCACTAGCTATCAATTAGTTGAACGAATGAATAATAAATGAATGTTAGGAAAATGTATTGAATTCTAGAGTATTTTCCGAGTTGTGACAGTAACCTTACTTAGAGTGCCAAGCACATGTTGCCTACTGATATTCACCAACAATAAAATGAGAGATTTGAATAGGCTAGCAGCCATCAGCGTGTGTAGTCTTCTGTCAGACACTTAATACACTGAGATCATTTAAAAATTTCTAAGAGACAAATAGCACATGGACTTGAGAAAAGGAAAAAATACACTTTAATTAGTCAGGTTTTAGAGCATCTAAGACAAAATAATTTTTTTTCTTTTAAGTTTAGAACTAATTTGTGGTCAATATTATCAATGCTACTAAACATTTGCCAATGATTTCAAAAGAATTTGCAACAAAGAATGCCTGCAATTTGCCAAAAATTATACAGTCAACATTGTAGGCAAAAAAATTATGGAGTTTGACCACAAAATTTTCTAGACTTGAATGGAGTCCCAAGAGGAAAATATTGATGCAAAGGTTTGAAATTTTACTTTGTATTACTTCTTAGGGCACTAGATCAGATAAGACTCAAAAGTTTTCAAGATGCAGGTAAACTCCACATAAGCCCCAAATCATCTACGTACTGACTTCAGGATGCTGTTGTCAGGTTGGAGCTCTATGGGTCACCTTCATGTTCAGAGTAAACAAATAACGATCCTTGGACTTGTACAGAAACAATGGGAAACCCTGAGCGGGGCTTTAACTTTGGATTAAAGGAAACCACGAGCCACCAAACTGCTGACCATGAACATGTTTACATTTTATCTGATGGGGGATGAGTGCAAAAGAGTTTGAGTGACTTACAGAGCTGTTGCCCATGGTGTGGCCAAGGGAAAGAGGACTGGGGGATATGCAATAAAAGGATCCAGCTACACACAGTTAGAGGCTCAGAAGGTCCAAGGCAAACTTGAGCTTGGGTTGGGCAGGTATGACTGTCTGTTGGGTATGTGAGTGGAGGGAAGGGACGCTTAAGTAAATAACAGGTGTCAATCAGAGTGACATAGGGTCTATAGAAGATTGCTGAAAGTCTGGTTTATGATCATCAAAAGTATCAGTCTGAATATGGGGAATGGTTGACAGAATTTTGTTAAAGATTTCTCACTAAATGTCATACTGAATGTCTTGGGGTCGAATGGATTGCGTTGAGTAACATACAGAGAAAATGTTACAACCATCAGTGAGAACTTGCAATGATACATTTCAATACCTAAATTGAAATTTAATTTCAATTTCAATACCTACATTTCAATTTAATTTCAACCTAAATGCTAAATTCTGCCATTCTAAGTAAGATAAAGCGATTGAGGCAGCAGCAAATATTACCCCTCCCCCTGCACTGGGTAATTCAATGGGAATAAATGAGCCAATAGGAAGTAAGCTCCTTGCTCACCAAGGAAGCAGGCTAAGAGGGGCAGGGGGAGGACTACAAGAATTCAAAGCCGTGACCACAGACCAGGGCTCCCGTGGTCTATGTAATGTCTGTCCTGTGCAGATGACTCCCTCAGAGTCTATTCCACTCTTTCTGCTCTCTCCAGAGACTTGACAGAGACGGGCAGAGCTGAGATGCGATCTGGGATGAGTCACATCATGAGCGCTACTGTCTGCTACATCCATTCATAGGGAAAGGATGCTGGGACCATTAGGTATACTGCCGTGGCTAAGAGGTCAAAGAATGAAGTTTGCATAAATCAGTGCCACCTCCTTCTTTGTTTACTATTCCTATTACATAGCTTATTGACTTTTTGAAGTGTCTGATGCTGAGTGTGAAACTCAAAAGAACCATGAGGGTGAATTATAGATGAAAGGGAACAGTCCTCTGGCTAGTTCCTAGAAGCTATTTTGCAACATGGAGCAATGCTTTTTATTCCCAGGCAAGTGGACTATCTATAGCAGAACCCTAACTGGGGGATGTGTGGATGGGGAGGAAAGAGTTGGGTGCATGATTTCTAGCCAAGTTGTCTGGGGTTTGGAGCAGGGCTCAGCCTAAGCCAGAAACTGAAATATTAGGCAAGGAAACTGAGGCAGAAGCCCAACTGTACAGATTTTGGCAACACAAGAAGATTAAGGAAATGATGCTCAGAGTCAGAGAGCTGAGAACTGAAATCCAGGCTGTCATTCCCCATGAGTGTAACCCTTGACAAGTGTCAACTTCTCTAAGCCTGTTTCCTTATGTGTAAAATGGGGATAATAATAATCTCATAGGTATATTGTGAGAACTAAGCTATATAAAGGATATAGGCTAAAAATAAACACTTCTTTTCTATTAGATTAAAAGCTCCCTGACAAAACCTGAAGTCAACAGAAGGAAGGAAAAAATAAAGATCACAGAGGAAATAAATAAAATAGAGATTTAAAAAAATAGAAAAAAAAAACAATAAAACCAAGAGCTGGTTTTTTGAAAGGATAAACAAAATCAACAAACCTCTGGCCAGGCTCACCAAGAAGAAAAGAGAGAGGACCCAAATAAACAAACTAAGAAGTGAAAGAGGAGAAATAATAACTGTTACCACAGAAAAACCATAATAGAATACTATGAACAATCCTATGCCAACAAATTGGACAACTGAGAGGAAATGGACAAGTTTCTAGAAACAAACAGCCCACCAAAACTGAATCGAGAAGAAATAGATAATTTGAACAGACCAATTACTATAAGTGAAATAGAATCTGTAATTAAAACAGCAACAACAACAACAACAGCAACAAACCTCCAGGCAAACAAAAGTCCAGGACCAGATGGCTTCACTGGGGAATTCTACCAAACGTACAAAAAAGAGCTTATATGGATCCTTCTCAAACTCTTCCAAGAGACTGAAGAGGAGGTAACACTCCCAAAGCCATTCTATGAAGCCACCATCACCCTGATACCAAAAGCAGACAAAGACACTACCAAAAAAGAAAATTGCAGGCCAGTATCTTTGATGAATATAGATGCAAAAATTCTCAACAAAATCTTAGTAAACTGAATCTAACAACACATAAAAAAGATCACACACCATGATCAAGTTGGATTCATCCCAGGGTCACAAGGATGGTTCAATTTCAACATATACAAATCAATCAATGTGCTACATACACCACATCAACAAGTGAAAAGAAAAAAACTGTATGATCATTTCAATAGACGCAGAAAGAGCATTTGATAAAATTCAACATCTATTCATGATGAGAACTCTTACCAAAGTGGGTATAGAGCAAACTTACCTCAACATAATAAAAGCCATTTATGACAAACCCATAGCCAATATAATCTACTCAATGGTGAAAAGCTGAAAGCCTTCCCATTAAAATTTGGAACAAGACAAGGATGCCCACTCTCATCACTTCTGTTCAACATAGTACTGGAAGTCCTAGCCATAGCAATCAGACAAGAAACAAATAAAAATTATCCAGATTGGAAGAAAAGGGGTAAAACTGTCATTATATGCAGATGACATGATACTATATATAGAAAACCCTAAAGACTCCACACAAAAACTACTAGAACTGATAAATTCAGCAAGGTATCAGGATACAAGATTAAGACACAGAAATCAGTTGCATTTCTTTACTCTAACAATGAAATATCAGAAAGGGAAAGTAAAAGAACAATCCCTTTTAAAATCACATCAAAAAAATAAAATACTTAGGAATAAACCTGAACAAGGAGGTGAAAGACTTATATGCTGAGAACTATAAGATGTTGATAAAGGAAACTGAAGATGATTCAAAGAAATGGAAAGATTCCCTATGCTCTTGGATTGGAAGAATTAATATTGTTAAAATGGCCATATTACCCAAAGCAATCTACAGATTTAATGGGATCCCTATCATATTATCCATGACATTTTTAACAGAACTAGAGCAAATAATCCAAATTTATATGGAACTATAAAAGACCCAGAATTGCAAAAGCAATCCTGAGGAAAAAGAACAAAGCTAGAGGCATAACCCTCCCAGACTTCAGACAATACTACAAAGTTATAGTAATCAAAAGTGTGGTATTGGCACAAAAAGAGACATATGGATCAATGGAACAGAATAGAGAGCCCAGAAATAAACCCACACACCTATGGTCAATTAATCTTTGACAAAGAAGGCAAGAATATACAATGGAAAAAAAGCCAGTCTCTTCAGGAAATGGTGTTGGGAAAACCGGACAGTCACATGTAAATCAATGAAGTTAGAACACTCCCTCATACCATACCCAAAAATAAACTCAAAATGGCTTAAAGATTTAAATATAAGCAAGACACCATAAAACTCCTAGAAGAGAACACAGGCAAAACATTCTCTGACATAAATCATAGCAATGTTTTCTTATGTCTGTCTCCCAAGGCAATAGAAATAAAAGCAAAATAAACAAATGGGACCTAATCAAACTTATAAGCTTTTGCACAGCAAGGGAAACCATAAACAAAATGAAAAGACTACCTATACACTGGGAGAAAATATTTGCAAACGATGTGACCAACAAGGGCTTAATTTCCAAAATATATAAACAGCTTATACAACTCAATAACAAACAACCAAATCAAAAAATGGGCAGAAGACCTAAATAGACATTCTCCAAAGAAGACCTACAGTTGTCCAATAGACACATGAAAAGATGCTCAATATCGCTAATTATTAGAGAAATGCAAATCAAAACTATGATTGAGGAATCACTTCACATCAGTCAGAATGGCCATATCATCAAAAAGTCTACAAATAATAAATGCTGGAGAGGGTTTAGAGAAAAGGGAACCCTCCTACACTGTTGATGGTAATGGAAATTGGTGAAGCCCCTATGGAGAACAGTATGGAGGTTCCTTAAAAAACTAAAAATGGAGTTACCATATGATCCAGAAATCCCACTCCTGAACATATACCCAGAAAAAAACTCTTAATTCAAAAAGATACACAGGGCTTCCCTGGTGGCACAGTGGTTGAGAGTCCGCCTGCATATGCAGGGGACACGGGTTCGTGCCCTGGTCCGGGAAGATCCCACATGCCGCAGAGAGGCTGGGCCCGTGAGCCATGGCCATTGAACCTGAGCGTCCGGAGCCTGTGCTCCGCAACGGGAGAGGCCACAACAGTGAGAGGCCCACGTACTGCAAAAAAAAAAAAAAAAAAAAACTGGCATTATGCGTATTTTTCAGCCATCACTATAAAAAGCAACCATCAATTCTGAAATGGAGATAAGTTTCCTTTTGTACTGTCAAAGCAAGATGAACTTTCAGCAAATATTTACATTTAAGGAGTGCAGTTTCAGCAGTGATGTCATTGACATTTGTCAAACTGCAGTTCAAATCTCAATTAAAAAAAGAACTGTCTGAGAAACAATTAAATTGTCCTCAAATAGAAGCCAAATAATGGAGACAGATCCCTTTGGTTAAAAAAAAAATTATATTAATCAAACTTCATCCTAAATAATAGAGCTATTTCATGTATTTAATTCCACTCGTTGGTGGCTTAATTTTTTAAAGAAAACAGTCTGATTGCAATATAACTGACATATAATAAACTGCACAAATTTTGACATATGTATGCACCCATGAAACCACTGTGCTGTCTTATTTTTGAAAGCAATTCTACCTAGTTTTAAGTCTATATCATTTTAAAATCTACTTTCTGGAATAATCCATTAATTATCACACTTATGCAGTGATCCATTATGGGCTAAAGCTCTTTACATTACTCCCTATTTGAAATGGCTATATGAGTATATTCCAAAGTGCATACGTGTAAAATAATAAATACATTCTAATCCCCAGAAATTATGAGGCATGTCTTACAAATAGTAATAAAAGCTACCACTTATTTAGCATCTATCATTGCCAAGGTCTATTTTGTAACTTTTTAAATACATCATTTGTAACCCTCACAACAATCCTATGAGATCAATATTATTAACTCTATTTCACCAGTGAGCAAATTGAGATTAGAGACATTCAGTGATTTAGAGACATTTACATAGTTAGAACATGACGGAACTGGGAACTAGATTCATCCCACTATGCTAATGTTTCCCAAACTGTTAATTTATTCAACAAGTATACGCCAGGCTCTAGGTTAGATGTTGGAGATATAGTAGTGAAGGTCATGGTTCCCAACATCATAGACTTTACAGGCAGGGGTAAAGAGATATGCCATTTCATTGAAATATGTTCTGACATATGTATACACCTTTGAAACTGACAGCACACTGAATATTATGAACATACCCATTACTACCATAAGAGTCTTATGATCCTGTGTAATTCCTGCCTCCTGACCCTACCCTGCCCACGACAAAGCAACCATTGATCTGCTTTCTCGCCCTATACATTAGCTTGCATTTTCTTGGGTTTAACGTAGATGGAATCATACATATGTATTATTTGCCTGGATTAATCTCTGGGTATATTTGAACTGTATTCAATTTTTAAAAATCAGCTTTACTGAGGCATAACTTACAAACTCACCAATTTTAAATGTAGAATTTGATGAGTTTTGACACATGAATATCAGCAAGTAATCACCACTACACTCAAGATACAGAGCATTTGATGAGGAATATTTTAAGTTTAGACAAAGTTTTACCCTTAAAAGCACAGAGTTTATTAGTTTCAGAGAAAGTCAAGTGCGGTACACATGGAACATTCGTGCACTATCCCAGGAACACACCAAAATCAATGCCATTTTGCCTCCTTTTTAAACCTACACAGCTATGGGAACTTGCATTCTTGATTGTTTACAGGGAACTCTTATGATTGCCTATTGCTCTTCTTACAAACACCCCTTTGGCGCTTTAGGAAATAACTTCAAAGAGAACATAACAGGAAGGGGTATACTTTGATTCATTCACCACAGTGATTTCTCTGTCCCCAATCAGCCTAGTGACCCACAGTGGAAAGTTTCACACAGCTCAAAAGTTTCTGTCAGCCACGCTGTCTCAGGCTTCTTTCCTCTCTTTTTGTTCCCCAGCCTCCAGTCTCTTCCCATTCCATCCCTGCCTAAATATCACTGTTCCATTCATTTTTCTAAAGTCTTGCTTTGGGCATGCTGGGAAACAGTCCGCGGCTCTACAGTGCTCACAGGATTAAGTCCAAGCGCTATAAGGCCACCTTTGTATGCTCCACCTGTTTGCACTCATGCTGATGAGCAGCTGGGAGCCAGCTCCCGGGGCTGAGCCAAGCTGCTGCCCGGCCCCAGCAAAACGTGTGGAGCGCTTGCATCTTCCCTGGACCCAGCACAACGTGTGGAGGGGACCTGGGTCTAGAAAAAAGATATCGGGACTGTATTTGCTGCAAAGGGATAAAAATGAACATCCTAAGCTTTATTTAGAAAGCCTAGTAAGGCCCTTAATTGGCATTGTTAAGAAATTTCAGTGATTTATGTGAATATAGGGATTCAGATGTAACAATAACTTAGAGGTTTTTTTGCTGCATGTGTAATTTCTCTGTCAAATACAAAGCATGTCGTGACTGGGTTACTTTCTGAAAGGATCACCATATTTCATTTATCCACACATTCACTAAATATCTCTTGAGCACCTATTACATATCAGGCTCTGTGCTTAGCCCTGGTGGTATGTTGGTGAAGCAGAGAGGTATCATCTGCACCCTTATAGAACTAACAGATTAGCTGATGGGTCACTACAGGGTAAAGAGAACCACAAAGCAGAGATAAAATGCTTTCTGGGAGCTATGGTAGACACTATTGCCCTGCCCATATCCCTTAGCGCTCACCAGGCAAGCCAGAGGCTTCTTCCCGCCAGGGACTCTCAGGCTGAGTGAGAACTTTTCTGGCTCAGGGGAACAGGAGCTCAGCCCTTGCGTGGTGCAGGCCGTGATTGCTGGGGAATCAGTGCCTTCAGGTGCAGCCCTAAACCAATGGCAAATAAGGACTGAGAGTTAACTACCTGGCTTCCACCCAGAGCACCCTGGCAACTCTGAGGTTGTTCCATGCTGTCTTAGCTTGAGCTGCCATTAACAAAATGCCATAGACTGAGTGGCTTAAACAACAGGAAATTTTTTTCTCACAGTTCTTAGAGGCTGGACGGCTGAGATTAGGGTGCCAGCATGCTTGGTTTCCGGTGAAGCATCTCTTCCTGGTTTGTGGGCTCACGTGACCTCTTGTGTGGAGAGAGAGAGAGAGAGAGAGAGAGAGAGAGAGAGAGACAGAGAGAGAGAGAGAGAGAGACAGAGAGACAGACAGAGAGACAGAGAGAGAGAGAGAGAGAGAGACAGAGAGACAGAGACACAGAGACAGAGAGACAGAGAGACAGAGACAGAGAGAGACAGAGAGAAGAGACAGACAGAGAGACAGAGAGAGAACTCTCCAGTGCCTCTTTTTGAAGACACTAATCCTATTGCATCAAGGCCCCACCCTGACCATCTCACTGTAGGGTCTCCTTGATGTTTAATTACCTCCCTATAGGCCCTATCTCCAGACACAGTCACATTTGGGGTTAGAGCTTCAACATACACGTTCTGGGGGGGACACAGTTCAGTCCATAGCATACACTGTCTCCCAGAGTTCTCCACTGAGGCTGAGCCCCAGTTACCCATCTCCCAATAACTTGTTCATCAATGCATGCTGAATTGGCTTCTTTTCCTTCCCTCCTCATTTCCCCATCCTCCTACCAGAGCTCCCTGAGACTACCTCCTAAATTAACAACTTGCACTCAAATCTCAGTCTCAGGGTGTATTTCTGGGGGAACCCAACCAGTGACTGGAGCATATAGCAGGGAACCTGCCCTAGACCTGGGGGGCCTGGATTTTAGAAAGCCTTACCAGTTGTGTCAGTAATTCTTTCCTGAGGGCTCTGTGGGAAGCCACTTAAGGTCTTACGCAGGAATGAATCTCTGGAAGAACATGGAGAAAGGATTAGAGGAAATAAAAAGTAGATTCAGGGCAACTAGTTGGGAACCTATTTCTTCAGTCAATAGGAGAAAACTGTGACCCGGATTAAGGAGAAGGCAGTGAAGACAGAACCTGACATGGTGCTTAGTTCAAAGCGAGCTGCTCAACAAATATTTTTGATTAAAATTAATGAATGGGTTCAATCTACCGAATTTCTAGGTAGACTGACAGAACTCGAAGATTGATTAGGTCTAGGGTCTGGGGAAAGGAAAGAGTTGAGAATAACTCCCATCTTCAGGCTTGAACAGCTAAGTAGATGCTGGTGCTATTGACTGAATATGGACACAGCCTCGAGGAGAAGGGGCAGGTTAGAGGGGGTAGGAGATAATGAGTTTGGGGCATGATGTGCCTGTGATACATCTAACTGATGTTGAGTAGGCAGCTGGGTGTACAGGTTTGCAGCTGGGTCAGAGATGCATATTTGGGTCCCACCAGACCAGCCACATGGGAAATATGACCCAGAAGAGCTCCACTTTTCCTACTTTCAGGCATTCCCTCTAAAATAATATTTTAGAAGGAGTATGATGGAGAATTAATATTTATTGGGAACCTACTACGTGCCAGGAATTGTACCAGGCATTTATTTAATCTTCCGAACAGCCCAGAGAGGTATGCAATATTATCTCCATTTACAGATGAGGAATTGTGGTGCAGAAAAGAGAAGTAACTTATCCAAGGTCACACAGCTGGTAAGCAGCTTCAGAAAACTCTGGACTTACTCCAAATTTCATGTCCTTAAAGAAAATAAGATCAACAAAGTGTGGTTCTGTATCCTATGTCTCTCAGTCTCTCTAGACACCACAATGAGCAATTCGCAAAGTCAGGTGCATTCACTAGAAGGATCTTTCAATTTCAGCACCCAAAGACTTCTCTCCGCTACGCCCTGTTGAGCTACACATCCCTCATTTGGACAGTTCTCTCTCCAAGTGGTCCCCCTGCTGGTGACCCTACTGTGTACAGCCCTAACTGAAGTCTCTCAATTTTTTTTTTTTTGCGGTACATGGGCCTCTCACTGTTGTGGCCTCTCCCGTTGCGGAGCACAGGCTCCGGACGCGCAGGCTCAGCGGCCATGGCTCACGGGCCCAGCCGCTCCGCAGCATGTGGGATCTTCCCCGACCGGGGCACAAACCCGTGTCCTCTGCATCGGTAGGCGGACTCTCAACCACTGCGCCACCAGGGAAGCCCCCTCTCTCAATTTTTGTCTCTGGAAATCTTTTCTTTTTCTGGAAATATCTTCTAAAAGGAATCACATAATGTGGTCTTTTGCAATGGTTTTCTTAGCTAGTGTGCTGTATAAAAGGTAAAATATTTAGTATTTTTCAACACCATATGAAGTGTAGGGAGTAACCCAAAACCTCATTATTTCTTTTCATTTAAAAATACAGCACACTACCTTGGATGTGCTAATATTGATTTATAGTCCTGAAAATGTCCCAATTATTTTCCCTTTTGCAAACAAATACTTTTTTGTAGATCTGCATTAAACTTATACATTTCTTTGGAAAGAATTGACATTCTTCAATTTTATATATTTTCTCTTCAGGCACGCATTTCCTTTCCAATGCAATATGCTAAGTCAAAAGTTTTGAGAACTTTAAAAAAATTATTATTTAGGTTTTGAACATATGCTAGCAGTATGTAGTTAAACACTTTGTTCTTTTTGTGATATTTTTAAATGACACATTTTCCCATAGTCTATTCTAAATCAGTGTTTCTGATAGACAGGAAAGCTACTGAATTGTGAATTTAAAATTTGGGAAAAAACGTATGGAGGTTCTTCAAAAAATTTAAAATAGAACTACCATAGGATCCAGCAATCCTATTTCTGGGTATTTATCCAAAAGAATTGAAATCAGGATCTCAAAGAGATATCTGCACTCCTGTGTTCACAGCAGTA
Organism: Leucopleurus acutus; assembly: GCF_964270905.1. Classification (NCBI taxonomy): domain Eukaryota; kingdom Metazoa; phylum Chordata; class Mammalia; order Artiodactyla; family Delphinidae; genus Leucopleurus; species Leucopleurus acutus. The sequence goes on along the minus strand of NC_139151.1, from coordinate 47,160,992 downwards.
TTAGTCACAATAACCAAAATATGGAAACAACTTCAATGTCCATTGAAAAATGAATGGATAAACAAAACATGGTACATTCATATAATGGAATATTACGTATCTTTAAGGGAAGAAGAAAATACTACCATTTGCAACAACATGGATAAACATGGATAAAGCCAGTCACAGAAGGACAAATACTACATGATTCCACTTATACGGAATATCTAAAATAATCAAGCTCATAGGAGGGGGAAATGGGGAGCTGCTATTCAACAAAGTTTCATTTATGCCAGATGCATAAATTTTAGAGATCTGCTATTAAATATATTGCCTATAGCTAACAATATTGTATTATACACTTAAGATTTTGTTAAGAGGGCAGATCTCATATGTTCTTACCACAATAATACAAAAATCAAGGGGGAAAAATTATATGAATACAGTCCTTAAAAGGTAGAAATTATTATCTATACTGCCTTATTCTCCAGATATGAGGTAGTGTTACTCCATGAGAGAGTGGCACGGACATCTATACACTACCAAGTGTAAAATAGATCGCGAGTGGGAAGTAGCCGCATAGCACAGGGAGATCAGCTCCCCCTAGAGGGGTGGGATAGGGAGGGTGGGAGGGAGATGCAAGAGGGAGGGGTGGGATAGGGAGGGTGGGAGGCAGACGCAAGAGGGAGGAGATATGGGGATATATGTATACGTATAGCTGTTCACTTTGTTATACAGCAGAAACTAACACAACATTGTAAAGCAATTATACTCCAATAAAGATGTTAAAAAAATAATAATTCCTTTCATATGTTTGCTGGAGGTGGAGCTTCATCGACTACTTCCTGGTGTGGAGGTAGGCATCTCACCTGAGTCATAGAAGGCTCCAGAGATTGGGCAAGCTGATAACTTGAGCCAGGAAGATGAGGTCATTCTTTTTGCCAGTCGCTGCAATCTGGCAAAAGGCAGATCCTGAGACATGTTTCTTGGACCAGAAACTAGACCTAAGGGAGAGGCTCTTAGGCAGAAAAAGATTGGAACTGTGGTCAGTGGAGTTCATCCTGGAAATTGTCCCCATCCTGACTTCTCCCATCCTCCTCCACACTGGGGCCAGAGTGAACATTTGTTATCATAAAAGAGCGTGGTTCAGAGGACCCATCAGGATCTGCCCCTGCTTGCTTCTCCAGCCTCCCCTCTCGCTCCTTTCTTCTCTCTGGGACCCTATGATCTAACCATTAGTAAATTTCTTTCAGCTCCATGAGAAACTCGTCATGTTCATTTTCACCTCTAGGCCTTTGTACATGCCCAGGCCTCTGTCCCAGCCCCTCTCACACCCTCCAAACTGACTCATTTCTGCCCACTGTCAAGACTCAGTTTAGACCTCACTTCCTCTAGGAATTTTTCCTTGACCCTCAAGGCTGGGCTTGGTTTTCCCTTAGCACTCTGCTTCTACCCCTGTTCCAGGGGTTATCTAGTTCTGTTGCAATTGCCTATTAATTTGTCTGCCCCTCCCTCTTCCTAGACTGAAAGCTCCTTTAGGCAGAGACAGAATCTGTCCAACATCTGCCCTCATGAGATATTCCAAGTTAGAACTGCCCAGTCAACTTGTTCCTAAATTCCTGATGCATAGAAACCGTGAGATAATAAGTGATTATTGTTGTCTTGAATCACTAAACGTTGGGGTAATTTGTCATATAGCGATGGACAACTAATGCACTATCAAAGCTCAGTGGCTTAAAACAACCGAATCTCAGATTCTGTACGTTAGTAATTGGTGATCTCTTGCTCCTTGTGGCATCAATGAGATCAACTCAGCGATACTCAGCTGATGCATGGGCTGGTTGGGAGGATCCAAGGTGGTTTCACTCACAGGCCTGGCACTTTGTGGGCTGGAAGGCAGGACTCAGTTGGTTAACCACAGAGCCTACACGTGCTCTCTCTAGCATGGTCGTCTCAAAGTAGACTTTTTACGTGGCAGCTGGCCTCCCTCAGAGCACGTATCCCAAAAGAACCTGGAAGAAGCTGCATGAGTTTTTATGACCTAGCCTTGGGAGTAACACAGAGTCATTTCTGCCATATTCTCTTGGTTGAAGCAGTCATAAAGACCACCAGATTCAAGAAGAGGAAACAGAGACCCCATCTCTTGATGAGAGGAGTTGTCAAATAACTTTAGCTATTTTTTAAATTAACTTTTAAACATATAATTTATATACAATGCACCCATTTAAAGATAATTTGATGAGTTTTAACAAATACATATACCCTGTAACCACCACTGCAGTCAAGTTATAGAACATTTCCTTCATCCTAAAACGTTCCCTCCTGCCCCCTTGTAGTCAATCCCCTCATTCCCCCCATCAGCACTAGGCAACCAGTGATCTGCTTTCAGGATTTTCTAGAAGTTCATGTGATGTAGTATATAATTTCTCACACTCCGCTTTTTCACTTAGCTGAGTTCTTTTGAGACTCATCATGCTGTTGATGATGGGTCAAAACATAATCTCCTCTATGAGTTTGTCACCATGCCTGCTTAAAGGTGATGTAAACTTTTCCCCTCAACAGAATATTTTACTTTATGACTGTTTTTTTTTTTGGCAAAACACCAATTTAACTATTTCAAATTTGTCAGGAACAAAGTTTTTGGATAAGAAGTTATAGCAGGGCTTTTATATTTCTCAAAAATAACTTTGGGGCTTCCCTGGTGGCGCAGTGGTTGAGAGTCCTCCTGCCGATGCAGGGGACGCAGGTTTGTGCCCTGGTCTGGGAAGATCCCACATGCCGCGGAGCGGCTGGGCCCGTGAGGCATGGCCGCTGAGCCTGCACGTCCGGAGCCTGTGCTCCGCAGCCAGCGGGAGAGGCCACAACAGTGAAAGGCCCGCCTACCGCAAAAAAAAAAAAAGTAACTTTGTTGTCAGTAAAAGCTCTGACTTACTAGAAGTTTGAACTGGTTTACAAAGCCAATGGGTTAATCACTAGCTTGTGTTCCTAAAAATTATTGTGAGATTTAATACATTTAGTTGATTGTCTTACAGTCTATTTGCAGAGGTAATGAAAATAGATTTTAAAGTATAAAATGCTTAGCAACAGAACATACCAAACAAGTTCTTTGTGTTTTTGCCAAAATCAGACAACATATTTGGCTTTTTCTACCACAGAAACTCTCCTGCCTCTATTTCTGCCTCATTCCACATGGCAAGGCTAACAGAAAATCAAGGTCAAATGAGGAAACTCTGTAAATGGTTTTTATCTGGCTTCACTGTTTGACCACAAACTGGCAAACACCATAAGAAAAACTGCACAGGAGATAAATGATAGGGTAAAAGTACATTTTTGACCATGGGCCCAGGCTCTAGCAAAAGAAACTGGCCTAAGATTTATAGAAAGTGATTTAGGAATGAATTCAAAGTACTGAAGAATCACAAAATTGTTTTTCCATTGAACAGCAACAAAAAAATCCCCACGCTTTAAAAAATTTGTGTGGTAGCTTTTTTTGTCACTCTTGCATCGAACTCTATTCAGTAATTTTACCCCATATCCCCACCTGTTGTTATTATTATAATTGGCCCTAAAGAAATATATAACACTAATAGAATAAAGGGCGGTTCGAATGAGATAGGAGACATAAATGATCTCAAACTGGCTAGGTTTTGGATGACTTTTTACTGATGAGAAAAACTACCTTAACCAAAGGTAATTAATATTTTTATTCACTGCTTCAGTTCCCTTCCTTAAGTTCTTAATATGTATTAATGTAACAGCATTAATCATAAAACATATGAAAATGTATTTTTTAAATCAAATTCAAGAATGCCAAACAGGAGACTTATGCAGAGAGTGGAGGCCCAAGAGAGCGCCTCATTTTTGTCTTCTGGGGACAAAAGGATGAATAATTGACTCTAAGTGCTCTCAGGATGTAAGAAATTGTCTTGAGGCAGAGAATGAGAACGAACGCAGATGAGGAAAAGAGGAACGTCTGCCGTTGTAGGTGTGTGATATTTTTTCCCCCTGAATTAGGAGAGAGCTGCCAAAAGTGGAAAGAGAGGGAAAGACAAAATCTATACTGGTTTTCTTAAGGTTTAGAAGCAAAAAAGTAAAACGAGAAAGAAAACAAGCAGGATCAAGGACTTTTAAAGCTGTAAGTTACCTTATAAGCATTTAGTCCAGGGGTTTGCACTTCTCTTTGGACTTAAAAGAACTCTTACACAAAACAAAAGTAGACAGGAGAAAAGCTGCCCAGGTGGAAGGGGCTGGTAGGGGTGGCGGGGGCGCGCTGAATCCCCGTCACGCGCACACATCCCAACATCGTAGGATGCTACGCGCTGCTTGAAAACCACAGACCAGTCCTGACGTCTCATTTTACAGGGGAAGAAACAAGTGAGCGGCTTACGGTCACAACACAGAGCCCGGACGTCAAGTCTCTACACTTCTCACCACTTCCCGGTTTGCCACTAGAGGGAGGCAAGGTGGGCGAGCGCATCTTGTGGAGTAAGCTGGGTGGCTTGCGGCGGTGACAACCCCGCGGGAAGAAGGTGGGAGGGCGCGGTACCCTCAGGGAGGCAGCGCGAGACCTCGGCCTGATTGTTCCCCTTGCTGCCACCAGGTGGCGCGCCTGGCCCGCAGCTCGCGGCTGTTTAGTGGTGGGCGGGGGAGGCCCTAGCTCGCCGGTCGCCTTGGAAACGGAGGGCGCCGCGGCGACGGCTGTGGAGTGAGTGGGCCTGGTCCGCCGGCCTGACGCGAGTACTACTTCCGGACCCGTTACTGTATCCGCACCTGGAAGCCGTCGAGGGGCGGTCAGAAGGCTGCCTAGCCTCCTCGCTCGGCCCCGAGTCCTTCCAGTCTGACACTTAAGACTTTACGAGCATCTCCGCCCCACCCCAACGGCCCTGCTGCTTACTCTGCCGCAAAATGGTCCTGGGGTCCCAACCTTCTGGGGTCCCGCGCCGGGCGAAATTCTGGGCGGTTAGGAGCCGCTGAGAAGGATTCTCATAGGCCGACCCCTCCTTTTCACCCAGGAGACACAGAGGGAGGAAGAACTTTTGATCTGATCGGAATATTAACCCATCTCTTTTTCCGCCTTGCAATAGAACCCCTGGATACATTGCTTATTTGCCTTTCTGGATTTTCAGATCTGAATTTGATTCAGGTTTGCCCTCACAGTCTGTAGCACACAGTAGGTGCTCAGTAAACTAATGCCTTCCATTTGTATGGGGCTTTATCACTTGACAATTTTCCAAAGCATTAGAGCCTCATTAATAACTCCGACAGGAAGTAGGAAAGATGGAAGAGAAACTGAGGGTCAGAGGGGGTTAGAGACCTGTCCGAGGTTATAAAACTCCCTGGTGGAGGAGCTAAGTCTAGACTCATCTTCTTAGTCTCTTCTCACTGAATTCCCAGTCTGGTGAATGCCTTTAGAATGAGTACCCCGCAAACCCTGGAACCCTTCTCCGTACCAGCACAGAACCCCTCCCACTGCAGGTACCTTATAAGTGCTCCGTGTGGGCTTGATGGCGTTTCACCCTCACCCACCCAATCCATAGGCTGGTTTCGGCTTTTTGCCCTGGCTGCTGGCAGCATCCTTCTAAACAGGACACTTGGTTTCTTTCTTTTATTAACTTGTTAGATTTGTATAGCGGCCTATTTGTTTCCTCATTCCCCTTCTTACCCCATAATGCTCTGCTGGGCGGAGAGACTTGAGGAAACCGTTGGGAGGTGGGAGGAGATGTCCCATCTGAGAGGGAAGAAGAGGTTTCTGTGAAGGCAGAGAAGGAAAATAATAAGACTGGGTGTTTATCAGTGTGTGTAATAATTGCTCATGGATTTCCTTTCCACCAGCCCCAAGACCCAGCCCCAGTTGGTCGTCTTTATTCACCGCTGCTCTTTGAAGGAGAGAAGGCTTTTTGTTCTCCTCCACCATCAGAGTGTAAAGGTACTGCATGTATTTCCATTATTCTTACAATATTCTCTTCAGAGTTATGTTTCTTTTGTTTTTTGACACTTCTAAAATTGAAGGACAGTAGGAGTTGAAAAAAATGTAGTTCCGGTTGCTAGAAAAGTTAGTATAATATACTGCGTTTCCAACTATTTGTTATTAGCAATTCTGGATCAAAAGACATCAATTTTTAAGCTAAGAATTCAATATAATTTGAGATCTGTAGTTCAAAAATGTGCCACTAACCAAAGGATTTGTATTGGTAAAGAAAATACATGCTAATGTAATGCACATTGTCAGTCGTGCAAGTGAAAGTTGAAAATGTCATCCATCTAGATATTTTTAAATACCTTGATTTGAATGTATAGTTATTTATCATAACTCAAAACTGGCTCTATCTTACATTTTAAAGCTGTTTGGGGCTATATATACATAATCTGTACAAAAAGAGATGGGTCTGAAATTTTGTAAAACTAACTGTTAGGTGATATCACTACTAAGAGGGTTTAAATGCATTCAGGTTTTTTGTTTTTGTTTTTTTTTTAACACGTGCTGGAGAGCATTTCTAAAATGTTTTCAATTGTATTGAAAATGTGTTCTAGCCAAATTGAGAATTTGAGTTTAAAAGTTATTTTACTTTCCAAATTCAGGGTATATACAACGTTATGAGCAAATAAATAGGGCCACTAGGAAAGAAAGTGAGCATACATTATTTATTTGCCAGTCAGTCATTTACATCAGACATTTATTGAACATCTAGTTTGTGCCCATGGGAGATGCTGACCTATGTGCCAACATCTGTGTTTGAATTCCCAAAGATATGATTGCTGAAGTAGTTACTATTCAGTACTTAAGGAGTTATGTTTTGCTGAAGATGAGTGCCTTGATAGTTAGACGTGTGCCTTTTAAGTTTGCTCTTTAACAAAGGCTCTTCGAAGTACTTCATTATTATTGTTGTTTTTGTTAGATTTACATAATGTTATAGCTTGTTAATGGTAAAGCCATGAATAAACTTTAAGACTTCCGGCACCCATATAGAGACCTTTTAACTAAATTGTGCTGTCAACCCCTGATGGAATCTTATTCAGAACTTTTGTCATTACTAATGCTATTAAGTAAACATCTTCCATTTTAATCTACATTTATATAAAACATTAGCTAAAAAACAGGATCCATTTCAAACATCTGGAAAGGTACTAGGGCAGAATTGCCACCCCTCCCAGCCTCCACAAGATTTGAAAGGAGTCGTTAGGAGGCTTCTGGATATTCACGGCTCCACAAAGTCATGAGAAAAGTCATTAGGAGCTTTCTAGGTATTGAGCCAGGATCCTGAGACTGTGCAGGAAGGGACGCACTCCTTGTTTTTTGGGTAATTTTGCAAAGTCAAGTAAACCGTTATGGGATAACAGCTTATTTGAAGAAGATGGCTACTATATGTCCCTTTTTACTAAATAGACTTCTTGCTTTTCACTGAGAAGCATTTGGGGAATATTTTTTGAAACATTTTCTGACAGAAAATGATTATGAAATAGTCTCTGAAAAGGCTGGATACCTGAGTCCTTCAAACCCACCCTCCTCACCTGCCCTCACTATATATAGTGTGTGTTATTGATGCCCAAACAGAGTTGGGAGAGGAAAAACAGACACGCACAAAAGGTCATGCCCTGGGTGAAGATCTCTCTAGCATTCATTACTTGTATGGTTTTCTCAAGCCTTTTAAAGTTGCTCTTTTTTTTTTTTTTAGGTTCTGCTGGAGTATGCTACTTTCTTCCTATCAGTCTGAGTAGAGTTCTCACCTCTTCTACATTTTATAACCAAGGGCCAGGAAAATTGCCACACAGAGAACAGGCACTAAATAGATGTTTGAAATTACTGACAAAGCCGATTAGGTGTCTGTCAGGAACTATTTTAAGTGAAATCTTCCTGGAAGATAATTACGTTACTTTGTGACAATTTTTCTAGAATTCTCACCTTTTACTGAGATAGAAATCTGGGACTTCCCTGGAAATCCAGTGGTTAAAACTTCACCTTCCAGTGCAGAGGGTGAGGGTTCAATCCCTGGTTGGGGAGCTAAGATCCCACATGCCTCAGGGCCAGAAAACCAAAACATAAAACAGAAGCAATATTGTAACAAATTCAATAAAGACTTTAAAAAAATGGTCCACATCAAAAAAAAAAAGACATGCTGAGATAGAAATCCTCTAGGTGGTCAGGAACTGTAAATCCTTGTAAATGTTTATTAAAATCCCCGTTGTTTGTAGCACATTAATGCAAAAGTACATTTTGAGGCAATGTCATTAGCTCATTGCAAAAAGGCAGCTATTAAGCAGGCAATCCAGTTGGCTTACTAATTTTCTGTAAAGTGTGTGAAACAGTGAATCTTAATATAGTTTATGCACAAATCATTTGTGCTTAATGGATCTACATTTTCACTCATATTTTATTAAAATCCTTTGCCGTGAGCTGCAGTTAGGTAACTAATTGTACATTGGTCAGAGAGTTGAAAACATTAGAGCCAGGTAACTGAAGTAATTGGGCAAGATGAGGTCATTTTTCCTCCAGCACCAGATGGGTACCATAGGTGGGAACCATAACTCTTGATCTCTTCTATATGACTCAGAAAAAAAATTAGAAATTAATGTTGTTTTACCTTTTAAATAAAATATTTTATAGTAAAAGTTTTTGTTAAATACTGTTATTATAAAATGAAATATTTGACAACATGCTATGTTTTTGTGCAACAGTCAATTTAAACATTCAAATTCTAAAATAGAAAATAATATAAAAATTCAATTCTACATCTGAAACAAAAGAAAGCAAATTTTTTTCCTAGCTGATAAGTTTCTGTGACCTGTGATGGTATAATGAAACATTTTGGTGTGTAGCTTATAGAATTATTCTCAATACTTTCATATCTGAGAAGATATCCCTTAATATATTACCGTGTCTTAATATATTAAATCTTTTTGATGTTGCACCTTTGTGATTTTCAGTTAAAAAGTATTGTAGTATATTTGCATGCATGAATACTAGAATCTATTAGGATGCAGAGATGAACACGCTTGGCTAGAAAAGAAAAGTCTCAGCCACAAAGACTGAGCCTTGCTGGAGGTCTGGTTATGTAAGCAGCATGTCTGCGGGGGAAAAGTATGTTTTCATTTCAGAGTTTCTCCACTTTGGATCTGAATGACCTGTGTAGATTGCCTATTCAGTGATCCAAATCAGCAATGAAGGCTGACAGCAGCAAACCACTTGGATTAGTCTTTACACCTCTCATCATACTTCGCAGCAGGCAGACATCCTCTGCTTTAGTTACCTGAAATTTAAAGAAGCATAATCTGGAGCCATAACTAAAGGGGCAGAATGCTTATTAAGCTCTTTCTATATGTCAGACACTATGCTAGGTGCTTTAAATATTAACTTATTTAATCCTTACTACAGCGTTTAGAATAAGATTTTTTGTTTTTGTTTTTGTTTTTTTGTGGTACGCGGGCCTCTCACTGTTGTGGCCTCTCCCGTTGCGGAGCACAGCCTCCGGACGCGCAGGCTCAGCGGCCATGGCTCACAGGCCCAGCCTCCCGCGGCATGTGGGATCCTCCCGGACCGGGGCATGAACCCGTGTCCTCTGCATTGGCAGGCGGACTCTCAACCACTGCGCCACCAGGGAGGCCCTGTTTTGTCTTACTTTTTAAAAACTAAAAGACATATATCGAGCTGCTGTTACATGTGGTGCCCTCTGCCAAACATTGTGGAGACATTAAATGATTGAAAAAGTTTAGCCCTTGCTCTTAAAGAAGCTTGACAGGGGCAACAGTTGTTGATGGATAATGTAAGAGAGTGAGTCTCAGACAGTTTTGGGTGGGGGAATGCTGCACCTGGGCTAAGCATGGAACTCACTAGACTCAAGAATCCAGTTGATTCATGAGGTCCCAGCATTGTGGTGGATGTTAGCTCTCAGGACGGGGAAGCAATCTGGATGGAAGAGCCAGTTTTAAATTAAGTCCCAGCAGTGCTTTATCTCGTAAATACAAGTAGAGGGACAGAGAATTTATTTATTCTTCCTATGTCTCTTTTTAAAACAGGTATTTTTCTTTCTAGCTAAGCAACACAATGGAAAACACGTCAAAAACAAATAAAAAGGATATTCAAGATGGACCGCCAAAAGAGGTCAAATTGCCTATCAGTGAAGCACTTCTCGACTATCAGTAAGCTGTTTATGAAATCCCAAAGTTCCCATACATAAGTGGCAATCATTGCTGCTAAGACTCATATGACTCCAATGGAAAATGAAGTGCTCAAAAGCACTTCAGTAGTTGTGGCTCACGGGCTCAGTAGTTGTGGCTCACGGGCTTAGTTGTAACTGAAGGACTTGAAATAGATCAGGGAAAGCTTGTTTGAGGAAGCGATGCTGAGCTAACCTCTGAAAGAGGAACAGGTGTTAAGGAGACATAGAGTGATGGACAGAAGGCTTATGGAAAAAAGGCTGGGGTGAGGAAGAGCTTATCACAGTCTAGGAAGTGAGAAATGGCAGATTGAGGGAGAGAGGGCAGAGCAGACTCTAGGGGTTTAGGCAAGGGTCAGATAAGCAGACCCCTGTGGAACACTTGGGCTTTGGAAATGGGAAGCCATTTATTGGAGGGCAACAAGGTTGAAAGTCAGGAGTCCACACTGCTGGTGACTAGGCCTTTGTTTAAGAGAATTGTTTTTAACAACATTCAGGGAAAATCCATCTCCCTGCAAGACTCCAAATCTATTCATATATTCTTTTTAGAAGATAGTGAGTGAAAGGGTCAGAACACTGAGAGAGAAACATCCATGGGAAGGGACTTTTAACGAAGTTCCCTTTATTTTCTAGGTAACAATTAAGTGATGACCAGACTGTACCTGCACTCATTTCTCAGCATAACTGAAAACTTCGCTCACCTTGTCTTAGCAGAGGTGGACAAAAAGTCTGGTCTCTAATCTGCTTCCACGGCTCACAGTGATGACATCCACTTACAGCTCCTTCTCTCTCTTCTGGGTCAACCAGAGGGCAGTCTTTCTCCTCTTTAACAGAGGTTTACAAAGAGGCACACGTTTAAAAGTTCTCATGATCTAGTGAGAGATGCAAGTTGAACATTCGCATGCTTTTGTTCTCTTTCCTTTGTTAAAACTAAATAAATAATCTCATGGACTGAACAGCCTAGGCCTCACTGTGCTCTTCCGGTGACGCTTTACTCATTCCATGTGTTCCGAGGTGACAGGACTTTTGTCACATGACAAATAGCCAGGACACCTCCCTCCACCATCTGAGGAAGGATTATCCAAGGGTCCCCTGGCAGCATCTTATATTTCTCTTATACAATCTCAGCTCCTGACAAAGAGCCGAGGGCACACAGTAGGTAGTCAATTCCAAACAGTTAACTTAAAACAAAATCTATCTCAAGAAAATAAAGTCATGAACCTATATGGTTGTTTGTGAAAAGCTGAGACTGCCAGTGTTGAACCTATAAAGTGATCATCTCTTAGTCTCTCCCCCACCCTGTATCCTCAGGGATTACGCTCCTAGACTCCCAGTGGATGCCTGAAATCACAGATAGTACCGAACCCTTTATATACTATGTTTTTTCCTATACATGTATACCTATGATAAAGTTTAATTTATTAATTAGGCACAGTAAGAGATTAACAATAATAAGTAATAATACAATAGAACAATTATAACAATATACTGTATTAAAAGTTATGTGAATGTGGTCTTTCTCTCCCTCTCTCAAAATATCTTATTACATAATGCTAAATCTATAAAGTGATCATCTCTAGGTAATGGTGGTTTTTATTTTTTCCTTTATACTTATTCCCCCAAACCCAGTTTTCTATAATGAGTATGTATATAGAGATAGAAATAGGTATGGATATAGTTGTGGGTTTAAAAAGATAAAATTGTAGATTCTTTTTTGGAATCCAACTTTGTTTTCTTTCTCAGAATTTTCAATGAAATTGCATGGAAGAAGGAAGTTGACACATTACTATGTTGAGGCAAATACTCAACAAACAACCTGTAATAAAAATAGAAAAGAGTTTTATACAAGCCAAACTGAGGACTATAGCCCAGGAGACACAGATTCAAGAAGCACTTGAATTGTGTTCCACTGACTATGAAATGGGGGGGCTTATATAGGCAAAAAACCACAGTTACACGTTGTTTGTCAAGAATTAGGATTGGAGCTGGCAAGAAGTAAGGGTGCTTGTTAAGCAAGGATTGGTTGGGGTCCAAAATCATCACACAGTTATAAGGGGAGACCTTGAGACCATAAGGTTGCGGCTGGCAGCTGCTGGCAGATATTATTTTGAAAACGTCTGGTGGTGTCTTTGAGTTTGATACAGTTCAGAAAATTCAGGTTGTCAGTGATGCAGGAATGTATATGAAACCACATCCACAACGACAAGTTTTAAAAACTTGAAGTTATCTCTCTAATACATATTTTAGTGAGTAAAATATACTCAGAAACACAAAATCACTTAAGATTCTTATCCCTAAATGGGTCTTTATAATAGGTTTAATACTTTATTTCAATTCAAATTAATTTAGATTAATTTTTAAATTTTATCTCATTAGTTTTTCCTAAGGCAAACAATTGTAAAATACATCTTGTCTTTGTTATCAGCTGTCAAATAAAGGAAAATGCAGTAGAACGATACATGGCTCAAATAAAGAAAATGAGAGAAAAGAACCAAAAGTATCAAGAAAGAGTAAGTATAAAATTTAAAGCCAATATCTAGTCATTAAACATTTACACAAATGCTTTAAAAAATTGTGAGTTATGATGAAATGAACTCTAGGAAATTATCTTCTTTAGCTCTTGGAGTTGATAAATTTACACTATATTTAAATACATTTTTGTACATGGGAGACAAGAGGATACTGCTGTTCTTATTATATTAATTATAATGTCAAAGGAAGTCAGCTTGAATTGTGTTATTTAGATCATGCGGACACTGAATCTTATGTTGAAAATTTTAAAGCTCTGCAACCACATTTATCTTTTAAATTCTTATTTAACCACACTATAAAACATTGGTTCTCTATTTTAAATTTCTGTATCTGTTTTCCTTTAGATTTTCAGAGTGTGTGCATATGTAAATATTATCTGAAAAGTACAATCTCAGTTGTTAAAATGACTAATTTATTGTTTAAGTGATTTATTTTTATGAAATTAGAATAAAATGACTATCAAAGGGGTGCCGTATATGACTCTCAGGACCAACAGAAATAAAGTTAGGAAGCAGTAAATGATGATGCATACAACTTAGCCCTTAAGGGGTCTCATGAGTGAGGAAATACTGAGGGTGTCCGCTATTAAAACATTTATTTTATATGTACCCTGAAATTTCCACACCTGTTTTATTTGGCTTTTGTCTAAAAAGACTACAAATTTTAACAGAATTTGGGTCAAGAGACCTAAATTTGCATCCTGACTGTACAACTTCCTGCTGATGTCATTTTGGCCAAACTGGTGTAAGCCTCAATTTCTCCCTTGTAAAATGAGGATTCCTGTCTTCCTTATAGGGTGAATTTGTTCATTTGTTCAGCAAGTATGTATTGGGCAAGACAAGCCCTGGTGGTGATATAACTGTGACCCTGACATTGTCATGATTCTGAAGAATCAAATACTTGCAATAGGATCTATGAAACTGAAGTCTGTGGATGAGAGTGGAAAGGGGAAGTCTGGCTTAGGCACTTGGAGGCAGGTTCCGCATGATGTGATTCCAGAGCACATGAGTGTGAGCTGCCATCAAGGGGCCAATGCACATCCCCTAGTGGTCAGCATGGGAACTCCCAGGCCAGCTTTGGGATTTCCATTTGGTTGTGGAAAGGACAACAGATCAGGACTGAGGGATCACTTTCCCATAACCCATCAATTGGAGCCAGAAACAAAGTTCTTGTTTCCATGAGGATTAGCTCAAGAATGCGATAGGTCTTGGAGTCATTAGTGGACCCAGCAGTGAGGAGCATGGTAATGCAGACTCTAGCTCAACCGTATGTATCTATTTCTTTCCATTTATGCTGCTATTGCCACAGTTTAAGCCACCATCTTCTCTTACCCATCCTTCCTCTAACCAGTACATTTTCCACAGTGCAACCAGAATTATCCTTGGAATACGGTAAACTTTTCAGTGCTTAAAACCCTGCAGTGGCTTCCTACTGCACAGAAAGTAAAATCCATAGTCCTTCCTAAAGTCTTCAAGGCCCTGCAAAAGCTGACCTCTGCTCACCTCTCCAATCTTGTCTCCAGCCGCCCCACCCTTTGCTTACCCCTGCTTCTTTTAAATATTAGAAAACCCAATCTTTTTCTTACTATGGTACCTTTACAACAAAAAGGCTGTTTCCTCTTCCTGAAATGCTCTTCTCTTGGCTAGCCCCTGTTCATTCCCCCCATCTGAGCTAGGATGTCCTGTAAAAATATTTCTCCATTATTCACTTGAAAGCCCTTTAGGCAGCAGCAATCAAATCTTATCTTTGTTTCTCCAGAAAGGCCCAGCATGAGTAGATGTTCAATAAATATATGTTGAGTTGATTCACACAAACACCAGTGGGAGGAAAAAAATTTGAGGTCACAGATATTTAAATGGCTAAGTTAAACATGACTGATTAGCAAGATATATTTTTCTCTTCAGTTATGTGGAAATCGGAAATGCCCCTCTCCCTTCCTACCCATCATCTCTTCCTATGTGTTTAGTTCTGTTTAGATGTTTATTATCTTTCTTTCTCTGTTTGCATTCATTGCTCCACTACATCATTAGATATTTCATAGTTCAGTGTGTCCACATCCTTACTTCCCGACACATACTTTCACTCCTGCTATTCCCCTACAGCCGCTCTAGCAAAAGTTGTTAATGACCAGTTAGCCAGGTTCAATGGACTCTTTGTAGTCCTTTCTTTACTCCTTACTCCTTCAGCAGTCACTCCTGTCATCTTGAAACTCTTTTTCCTTTGGGTTCCAGGATATCACTCTTAAATTTCCTTCTACTTCTCTGATCATTTCTTCTTGGTTTTCATTGTTCTTTTCCTAGAACCATCCTTTAATTAGGGTATTTATCAAGGTTCTGATCTCCATCCTTCTCTTTCACTCTAAACTCTCTCTGGATCATCTCATTTAACATCATGGCTTCAAATGCCATCTTCATGGTGATACTTCTCATATGTATATGTGACAGAATTCATAATCCTATTGAAAGGGTTCCCGACCCAGTTCCAACTTGTATGTGTGGAGGCTTCCTCTCACCAGCAAGAGAATCTCAGACACAAACAGGGTGTCTGAGAGTTCAGCTCAACTCTGACACTACCTACCGGGAGACAGAATCAGATTCCACAGGTAAAGGGCTCAGTCCCACAAGACCACCCTCCACTTCAGACGCCAGCTGCAAGCCCAGGTTGTTATTTGTGCTTCTGACTGACTGGCTATAAATCAGAGGCTCGCACAACCCCTTCCTCAGGTTCAATTAATTTGCTAGAATGGCTCCCAGAACTCAGGAAAACCCATTTACTCACTAGATTACTGATTTATCATAAAAAGGATATTAAAGGATATGAATCAAAATCAACAGCCAGATGAAGAGATACATAGAGCAAAGTCCTGAACAAAGGAGCTTCTGTCCTTATGAAGCTTGGGGCCTAACACAGTGTCACATGGAAGCTCTCTCAAAAACGACCAAAAGACGCTCCTTGTTCCGGTTTTAATGGAGGCTTCATTACATAATCATGATTGACTAAATCATTGGCCAATAGCGGCTGATTCAACCTCAAGTCCCTCTCCCTTCCCCGGAAATCAGGGGGAGGGAATGAAAGTTCCAACCCTCTAATAATTTGGTTGGTTCTCCTGGCAACCAGGCCCCTTCCCTCTCTCCCCACCTGTGGGATTCAAAAGTCACTTTCATTATCATAAACCCAATTGTGATGGCAGAAATTCCAAGGGTTTTGGGCACTGTGGACCAGGAACTATGGGTGAAAACCAAATATAGCTAAGAAATATGTTTTAGTCATCTGAATGACCAAATAAATATATTTTTATAGATTACAATATCACAACTATACACTAAAAAAAATGTAAAAACTGGTGAAATCCAAATAAAGTCTCTAGTTCAGTTAATAACATTGTACCAATGTCAATTTCCTGGTTTTGATACTGTACTATCATTAGATAAGATGTTATCATTGGGGAAAGCTGGGTGAATAGTAGATGGGAACTGTGTGTCCTATTTTGGCAACTTCTATTCTTGTTCTTGTGAGTCTTAAAAAGTTAAAAAAAAAAGACCATGAGATGGCCTTATAACAAAACAAAATTAATCCTTTCTTTGTAGCTTAATTACTAAATTTCCTTTCTTCTATTTTATAATGTGATAATTATTCTTACCTCAAATAATAAGTGTACTTCACTTCATAAGATAAATGTTTTTTAGCATATTGGTGGATATATTTAAATAAATTTTATTTTGGTATGTAGCTCAAAATAATTTTTCAGACATAGCGAATTTTATAACATTGTCAGACACATTTCCTTTCTATTTGAAATTCATACAGGATTTGGGAAGTTTAATATAGATGTTATTAAATTTATATATATGCCCTATACATGCATGTGGCCTTTTAGATTCCCAGGAATATGTCAGAGCTTTCAAAGCTCTCTATGGACATCTCATCTGCAGCTTTCTTTTAAAGTTTTTTGGTCAGCTTGTTGTTTACCTCAACTTTTATTACCGCCTCAGGGAGCTGTAATGTTCAACAATTGTTGATTATTTTTGACAAACATCTGCCTCTGATTGTTTTTGACCAACATCAATCTGGGAAAAGGCTGGTCACACATTGGGTAAGCTCTGACTCAGATCAAATAAAGACAAGGTTTCCCAGTGGGATTTTTCCAGGGAATTACCAGGTAGGTCAAATAATGACTGTTATTTGGGAATTGAGCTTTGGAAGAGTTCTGTTCCCCTCACTTCTCTCCATGACCCTCAACCCCAGGCTGCTAAGTTGCTGGTTTTTACCGTAACCTTGGGCTTTTGGTTTTTAGAGCACGTTAAAATGCCACAAAGCTCACTTGTCCTTACCAAGATTCAACCATTTTTCTTGAATAAACACTCCCTGGAAGTTACTGCAAAGCCTTTAATTTCAAGAGTTCTGAAAAGTTGATTTTGACAATTTTTGCCAACTTTTTCTCATTGCTTTTATGAAGGAGAGGATTTTCAGAAGTCTTATTCCACCATTCCTGCTTACATCATGCCCAATAAGATTTTACACAGAAGGAAAGAGATTCAATTTTCAGATATATTATGAACCCTTCGGTACTAAAAATTCTTCAGAGACAGAATTATGATACTTTAGAATATTACAAACAAAAGATCAGAGAAGTTAAACGACCAAATTTTGAATATCATATCTTTTTAACCTTTTTTTTTTTTTTTTTGCGGTACGCGGGTCTCTCACTGTTGTGACCTCTCCCGTTGCGGAGCACAGGCTCTGGACGCGCAGGCTCAGCGGCCATGGCTCACGGGCCCAGCCGCCCCGCGGCACGTGGGATCCTCCCGGACCGGGGCACAAGCCCATGTCCCCTGCATCGGCAGGCGGACTCTCAACCACCGCGCCACCAGGGAAGCCCATATCTTTTTAATCTTTATTTCCATTTTTTTTTAATCACTCAAAGCCTGTCCAGTCCCAGTCTTTTTTTTTTTTTTTGGCCTGTATTTCTCAATACTGAGCATCATCATAAAGTTAATTGTCTGTTGCTTTCTTTCAGCTTATCAAAGTTTTAAATTAAAATTCTAATGCACTGAAATGGCAATAATGTCACGCAGCCTGTGGAATAACTTAAAGAGCACTAAGGTTACATAATCCTGTCCAGGGAGTTTATTAAACTAGAAATCAAATTTTTCAGCCCTCAACTTTAAAGTTTGTTGGATTAAGTGTTAAAGAATTGAGTTTTAGTAGGCCGTAGCACTATCAATAAATCACAGATATTTGGATTACCTGAAAGAAGTTTGCTACCCAAACTGTGGGTTGCGGGCCAGCAGGCTTGGCATCACCTGGAGCTTATCAGAAGTGCAGAATTGCAGGCTTCATACCAAACTTACTGAACCAGAATCTGCATTTTAAAAAGGTCTCCAAGTGTTGGGTATACACATTGAAGTCTGCAAAGCACTGGCCCAGAGAATAAATTTTGGGAAAGAAAATACTCTTACAGTAGAGTATCCATGTAGGTTAAGAGGATAAAAGATGTGAATATCAGAAATAAAATATAATGTTGAAAAAGCTATAGTAAAGAGAATGTTAAATTATAGGAAAAATAATTTTTAAAAGAAGTATTAGAATATTTTAAGTTTGTGCACTTTATTAGGTTTAAGAAATTGAAGGAGAGACACCAGGAAAGTGAGAATTAAAACTTAAAGGGAGGCTAAGAAAATTACAAGGAAAAGGTATTAAGTTCACACACAGTAAAATATCTCTACATATACATAATAAGCTAGGAAGGGCAAGAATAAACTCTAAGTTGATTAAGTAAGAAACTTGGAAACATAGATGGGATATTCACAAAAGGAACACAGTCCATACTTCAGGTGTGGAGTATTGAAATAGTAACCATCACCCCAGAACAAGAGAATTAGGGTCATTTGTGAGAAAAGCAAAGAATAATGTAAATTCCACAAGAGCAGTACTTTTGTCTGTTTTGTTCACTGATATATTCCTAGTGTCTAGAAGACTACCTGGCATATGGTAGATGCCCCATAAATATTGACTAAATGAACGACGTTTCCTAGAAAAGCAAGGTGTTTGTGGGAGTTGAAGAAACTGACCTCTGAAATCTAATTTTAATGTTCACCGAGCCTATGATAGGGTGATAGCCTGGCAGATTAATAATGCAGGTTTTAATATGTAACTTCCTCTTCAGTGATTACTGTATTGATGGGTTTAATTTTGAGTCTTCCATATTCCATATGTTCTTTAGACATGTTATTGAATAACTTATTTCATTAAATATCTGTCATTTTGCAAACCTCAATGTGTAACTCTATTTGAGGGAAATCAATGGAAGCACTTCAGCAGATGTAATTAACAACTGTTGATATTCATGACAGAATAAACGCTTAAAGGATGAACAGATTTGGCACATAAGGAACCTACTAAAGGAACTGAGTGAGGAGAAGTCAAAGGGATTAGCAGTTGTAACAAGAGAGGAAGTTGAAGAAGCAATGAAGGAAAAATGGAAGTTTGAAAGAGACCAGGAACAAAACTTGAAAGGTGATTTAGAAACTTAGAAAATTATCATAAAGCTGTATCGAGTTATTTCTTGAATGTATTAATGCTTTTGTCTCCTAATATGTTCAAAAGGCTGTGAACACATTTCAAAGGACATCATCACCACAACCACAAACACATATAAGTAAGTGGACGAGAGAGGGAAATAAAGTGGGCGGAGATACTGAAGCCAAGCGAGGAGGAGGAGTAAGGGCAGTGATTAAAAACAAAGACAGGGCTTCCCTGGTGGCGCAGTGGTTGAGAGTCCACCTACCAATTCAGGGGACACGGGTTCGTGCCCCAGTCCGGGAAGATCCCACATGCCACGGCTGGGCCTGTGAGCCATGGCCACTGAGCCTGCGTGTCCGGAGCCTGTGCACCACAACGGGAGAGGCCACGGCAGTGAGAGGCCCGCGTACCGCAAAAAAAAAAAAAAAAATCCTATCCCTTCATCATAAACTTGCTGTTCAGATTTCTAAAACTTTTGCCAGAACCTCTATAAATACCATCTCAGCTAGGAAGCTGGAAAACAAGGGAGAGACTTGAGTGCTCTCAGGAAGCAGTATTAGAATCTGAGAGGTGAAAAAATGGACTAGATTTTCTTGAGTTTCCCCAAGCATTTTAGAGAGCCTCCTTACCCAAGCGCTTGGCGCAGAGCAGGCATTCCCTTTGTAGATATTTGTTATTTTGAAAGAAATAGTTACCAACGCCAAAGGTCAATCAGCAAATTTCATTTTTGGTGGGGGGGGGGGTCTCTAAAACTTTCCCATAAGCCTCCTCCTGCCAAGTCCCTGTGTGAACAACAGTGATGTCATGAGGTGGTAGACTATTTCCTGGTCGGGCTCCTGTCTAGGAGAGTTCTGCTTATGTTCGGAAGGAATGCTTTAAGAAGTCACACCCTTGAGATGGGTGTGAGACCAAAGCAGATACTTAGATGTGCTCCCTAAACTGCCTTCAAAGGGAATGGGCCCGGTTAGTTAAGGTGTGCCTGTCTGTGGTTTGGGCTGAGTGCTGGGGTATGTGTGTCATACAAGACTGGGGACATGCTGGGTGACTAAGAACAGGAGGGCTGGGCATGTGCAGCGGTCCAAGGAAGAAAGAAGCCCACAGATGCTGAGGAAGAGAAGGAAAGAGAGAACAGATGTGTCTACAAAGGATCCCTGAGGCAGTGACATGTTGTACCAGGTAGTCAGTCACTTTCAACTCAGTTTGGTCCGTGGAACAGCAGCTGGAGCTTCACCTGGCAGCTTGTAATAGTACAGAACCTCAGACCCCCATCCGGACCTGCTGAATCAGAATCTGCATTTGGACGGGATCCTAGGGGAGTCCTGCGCACAGTAAAGTTTGAGAAGTGCTGACAAAACTCCCTTCTTCCAATGTTTAGTTAGGACTCTTTCAGTTACAAGGATAAAAATCCAATCCAAACTAGTCCAAGCATAAAGAAGATGTTAATTTTTTCTTGTAACCAGACAGAAAAGGCAGGGTGCTACTGACCTGGACCCAGAGCCTCACATGCTGTCAGATCTCAGCGTCTTTTTGTTAATTTCCGTGTCTTGCCCCCCTCTGTCCCCCTGCATCACCCTCCCTCTTTTTCCCACCTCCTCTCCCTCCACCCGCTGCTCCTCTTACACGTCTTCTCTCTCTGCCTTCCCCCTGAAAGTTGGTTCCTTTTTCTGAGAATGTTCTCCCCGTGAGGCTGGAATTCTGACCAGAGACACCTCTGAACTTACATCCTTATAACCTCAGAGTGGAGACAAAAGAGACATGTTTTCCACCAGTGAAAATATTTCTAGGGGAGGACTCTGAGCATTTGCCCAGCTTGGGGCACCTGCTCAGCCCTGGACCAATCCCTAAAGCCAGGAGAAGGGGCGACTGTAATCGGTCTACTTATATGACAAGGGGCAGGAGACATGTGTTACTAGAAGGGAAGAAAGAGAGGGGTTCTGAGAAAGTAGAGCAACAGTCACTACACCCCCCTCTCTTTCAAAAGCTTCAGTGACATCAATCAACCCTCCCCACAAAGACTGAACATGGTGCAGGGCTGAGACAGCAACAGTCTGCCCACATCGGAGGACAGCTGATCACTGGGGTGCAGTGTTCTTAATTGTTTAATGATAATAACAAGTACCATTTGCTAAGGGAGTTTAAAATATATTATCTTATATTCTTAATATATTAAGTATATATTAAAATATATATATTAAAAATATATTATCACGTCTTGGAAAAAGACATGTCTGGAGAACTCCTGGACCTTTGGACTGAAGAACACCTCTCTGGCCTGAATGGGATGCTTCAGTCATGAACATCGATTGAGCACCAACTAAATGCCAGACTCTGTGCCAAGTGCTGGGTGGACAGAGATGAATAAGACGTGGTCTTGCCCTCAGGGGCTCTCAAACAAGATGGTGCGTGGTAGTGCGCCAAATAGCCATTCAGTTCATCCGACCTGGCTTTTTGTAATGCTGCCTTTTCAAGAATATTCAGCAGCATGATACTCAGCCTAAAGACTGAGTAGAATACCATGTGTAGGAAGTACACCAGGGCAAGCTGAAAGTTTATATGATTGAGTGGGCTCCATATTTGTACACACGTAACTGGGGAACTTGTCTTTCACTCTGAAGTCTCACTGTGTGGGGTTAGGGGAAGGCAGGTTATTATGACTATCATATGCTATCATTTCACACAAGGGAAGCTCAAACAATTGAAATTTAAATGATGGAATCAAACAACTTACCTACAAAAATGGTCGCCAAGTACTGTGGAAGGATGTTAAGTTGAAATCACTTTGCCCAGACACATAATGACCAGAAAAATGACAATTTACTAATAAAAAGTATATGCGACATAATATATTGTACAAAACAGGACACTTATCAAGCTATCACAGGCATAATTTAAGCTTGTGGGTCCCTAGGCGTATAGGTTGATTGCATGTTACAGCTCTCAATCACAGCCCCAAACCACACAACTACTTTATAATTGGAAGTCTAATTTTACTTAGATTTTGAATCATGAGGGATAAACAATAGTTTGAATAGTTTAGATTTCCCTAAATTATAGATATAAAATAGTATTTAAGAGTTGATATTTTCACATCAGACCTTAACTTCACAAAAACAGATTGCAACATATAATGGTTGCAAGGACAATAGAAATGACAGAAAGTCTCGATTTTCTTTCAACAGATATGCGCATCCAAATAAATAATGCTGAGAAACTGTTTCTTGAGAAACTCAGTGAGAAAGAATATTGGGAGGAGTACAAGAATGTAGGGAGTGAACAACATGCTAAACTCATTACCTCATTACAGAATGACATCAACAGAGTTAAAGAGAATGCTGAGAAAATGTCAGGTCAGTTGCAAGAAAGCTGGTTCAGATTCAATAAAAAAATCTTTCAGGGGCAGACATTTGGTGGAAGAAAGAAACGGGTACCCCCGAATCATCCGTTACTCTCAGCTGTCAGCACAAGCACTATGCGCCTAAGGATTAGGTGAAGGGAGGAAGTAAAGAAACTATCCCAGGACCACCTATGGAACTGAGAGGGGGAAGTAAAGGGATGGGAGTGTGTGCCTCTGTGTGTATAGAAACACTGCAACCGCCTTTGAGAAAGAAGCTTCATTCAGTGGGTGGGTGTCTGCCTGCTCTCACACCTGGGTCTGGGCCAATTCCACCAAGGTGGGAGGGTCCCGGGAAGGGGTTATATTAGAGAAGGAATTCACCTGAGGCAACCCACCCAGGCTGGACAACCAGAATCGTTATAGAAAAATGGCCAAGTAAATGCTAAGTTGCAGTCGGGGGGTGGGTGGGGGGGAAGAAAACTGGAGAACAGACATAAGACAGGAAGTGAAGACGGTATGGAGCAGGGCGGCCTCGGGCATAATGAATCTTACCAGGATCAGAGCTGGGAACCATGAGGCCGGCCAGCTGTCTGTCACTGAGGCATAGTGGCTTAAAAGAACACCAGACACTCAGAGACAAGAAAGTCCTAGGGTAGAACAAACAGGAGAAATCTGGCCTGAAAGAACACTGTGGGTAGATGGCAGTTCTGAGCCCAGCTGGTAATGGTACCCTGTTTTGTGGAAGGAGCGTTCATTCGGGGTCGTTCCCACTATCCCCTCTGAGGCTCTGTACAGTCAGTCTGCTTCTAGACCAATTTTTATGTAAGTTTCTCAGCTCAGCGCCTCTGTACCACAGTGGTAGTGTAAATTTGGCCCCAAATCAGTTACAATTTTTCAAAAGCTTCTCCTCCCCAAAAGAAGAAAGTAAGAGTGACACCCTCCTACCCCTGTCAATCCCCCAGCCACTGAGATCCTTCCTCTAGATAAAAACACTATTACCAGTTCCTTATGTAACCTTTCAGAAAGAGTCCATGCATGTTTCAGTATGTACATATATGTCACAAGCAG
Source organism: Leucopleurus acutus (assembly GCF_964270905.1). Taxonomy (NCBI): domain Eukaryota; kingdom Metazoa; phylum Chordata; class Mammalia; order Artiodactyla; family Delphinidae; genus Leucopleurus; species Leucopleurus acutus. The sequence goes on along the minus strand of NC_139151.1, from coordinate 47,137,406 downwards.
CATGCCACAGATGCAATTTTTCACTTGCTCTTTCAGGTAGCAATATGGACATCCTTATAGATGAGTACATATTAATACTTCCTCATCCTCCCAATGGCTACTTTGTTTTGTTGTACCATAATTTTTTAAAGTCCCCTACTCATAAGCCTTTAGGTTGTTTCCCATCTTTTACTATTACAAATAATACTGCAGTGACTATCCTTACACAATCTCATTTTACTACGATGAATACCCTCGTATGTATGTAATTTCAGTTATGTGCATCTCTAAAGGGAAATGGCTGGCCCAAACAGCCTATTCATTTTTACACTGATAGGCATGGCCCTGCATAGAGGTTGTACCAAATGTACTCCGGCTGGTGGTGGTGAGGATGTCTGTTTTCCCACTTCTTCAACAACAGGGGTTGTGATCCACCTCTTTGTTCTTTGCCAGTCTTATAGGTAGAAAATGGTATCTCATTGTAGCTTTAATATCCATTTCTCTTACTATAAGCAACAGTGAATATCTTTTTATAAGTTCAAGAACCATATGAATTTCCTTTCTGTTCACATCTTTGCCCATTTTTCTATCGTGCTGTGGAGCTCTTTACATTTCAAGGAAATTAGCTCTTTAACTGTGATATAAGATGCAAATATTTTTCCCATTTGTCATTAGTCTTTTGTTTATGCAGTGTTTGTATGAGGAAATTTTATAGTTTTATAGTGCCTAACTTATCACTTTGATGTTATGATTTCTGATATTACAAATACATTCTCTAATATTTTTCTTCTAGAATTTTTATGGCTTCATTTTTATATTTAATCTCTGACTTTTTTGTGTGAGATAGGAAACCAACTTTATTTTTTGCCAGATGGCTTTCCAGTTGTCCCAACATCACCTATTAAATATGGCATTTTTACCCTATGATCCAAAATGCTAACTTTATCATACTTTCATTTCCCATGTGTATTTGGATCTCTTTCTGTCTTTTCTATTCTGTTCCATGGATCTATGTATTTGTGCAACAATACAACACTTTAAAAATTGTTACTGTTCTAGTATGCTTAAAATTTTTAAAATAATTTTTCCAGCATTCCTTTATTTTATGGTTTTTAAGTAGGAAGAGTGATCTTCTCATATAAACTTAACCCGTTATCCTGATTAGAAATTTGGATGATTTCTTTGAGCTGAAAATTTCATGCTATTGTATCCAACTTTGTGGTGGGGGTAATAACATTTATATGCTGCTGGTTGAGCCTTGGTGTATAGCCTGTTTTAAGTGTCATGGGATAATGGCTGTTATGGGCTTATTTTATTTGCCATTAGTTTTAGGCACTTCTCCTAACCATACAGCAGCAATTCTGCCTGGGGATGATTAAATCACCTTGGGGGCCACTAACTGGGCACAATGAATATGAGTAGAACTCCTAAATTAAATTTATCTGAAGTCTTACTACCACTATCTCTTCTTTTCCTCTCACCTCTCTCCTTCTTCCATGACTTTTCTAGAATTCTCCTCCCACACCCATGATCATGGAGTTTGTGTTAACTAGACTGCTTTAATTGCAAGGAACAAGTACTTTAGTCGAAAGGGGCTTTATTGTAAGTGAAACATGATATTAAAATGAAACTTTTTTAGTCTCGGTTTAAACCTGGCTGTCTATATAATGGATACCACACTTCAAAGTAAAGTGAGATATCGCCAGGCAGACTGCCAATATGATGAGGCAGAAAACTGGTTTCACACCTTCAACCACTGAATTCCAGTCTATAAAAGAAGTTGAGGAAGCCATGAAAAGACTGTTGGAAATAAGGAGACAGTTTTTGGAAAGAGCTCTTGGTGTGCTGTAAGTTGTACACAGTCCCCCAAAGGGGCAGGTGAAGGGTAATTCCTCCTTCATCTCAAATCAAGTCGGAAGGTCTTTAAAGGAAATTCTTCAGATTCTTCAACACGTGTTCCCTGCAGTTTGGGGCAGGGGTGGGGGGACATTGAGATCTAGTTTATGACTCATCCCTGAAAAAAATCTATGGGATAACTGGCTGACTAGGAAACTGTTCTAACATCAGAGCAAAGAAGAGGTCGGCAGCTGCTGCCCTGGGCTGGGCCTGTGTCTTAGTCCATTCAGGCCTCTATAACAAAGTACCATAGACTGGGTGTCTTACAAATGACAGAAATTTATTTCTCACAGTTCTGGAGGCTGGGAAGTCAAGATCAAGTCACTGACAGATTCGGTGCCCAGCGAGAGCTTGCTTCCTGGTTCATCGATGCCTTCTATTTGCTGTAACCTCACGTAGTGAAAGGGCGAGGCAACTCTCTGGGGTCTCTATCATAAGGGCACTAATTCCATGCATGAGGGTTCCACCCTCCTGACCTAACGACCACCCAAATACCAGTACATTGGGGATTAGGTTTCAACCTAAGAATCTGGGGCGGGCGTGGGTTGGGGGGTCAGAGACTTTCAGCCTATAGCAGCCTGCACTTCCAGAGTTTGTTGTGGCAAAGCGAGAAGGAGTGTTTCCTGTGGACCGGTTGTGAAAGAGAGCTGGTACGCAGTCCTGTTAAATCTTGCCTGAGGGCTGATGAGAGGGGCCATGGTGCCCCCAAAGAGAAAGAGGAGCCTGTCTATGTGGGAGGGAGGAGGAAACTGAGACCCAGAGGCCAAAGGAAGAGTCATTAGCCAACCTCCAAGGGCAGTATTTCCCCTGTATCAAGGGCATGCAGGTAAAATATAACTAGCAATGGGGGAGGCGGTCCTCCAGAGAACCTACAAAAACCACCCCCACGAGAGGAGAATCAATCTTAAATGCTAACTAGACCCAGAAAATGGGACATCAGCTTGAGATAGTATCAGTCAAGTGAGTGCTTTCCTGTCCCTTTCCAGGCTCCCCTTCAGCCCTGAGGAAGAAGGCATAGAAGTTCAAGTCAGAGGAAATGGTAGTAGGTTTAAGCTAGGAAGGGAACAGCCATAACTTTAAATGAAGCTTAAAATTTCAATTATTATAAAGACTAGACATATTAATTTCTGATTGGAAGATATTTTGTTATCACAAAGGAACCAGAAAAGTCATAGGATTGCCATGTATCTTACTGAGAGAGAGCTTCTAGCCTCACAGTATGAATTTTAAAGGCAAGAGAGAAAAATAAGGTTTCTTGATGTCCCATGATCATGTTTGTTGGATGTAACACTTGTACTGGAGGATGGGAGGACTGAAGATGGAAACAGAAGGCCATCAGATCAGTGGTGGCTCTAGGGATGCTCCTCCCTACATTTGTCACTCATGGTCTGTGACTGTCCCACTTGTGGCACCTCTGCTTTGCTCTTTGTGCCTGTCCCCATTCTCTTCTTGCTTCCCACAGACCAGTTCTTGCAGTATTGTACAACCCAGATTCTGAAAAGAGCCAGTGTGATCACCTACCTAGTCAAAGGTGACCAAAGACCTTCGTCCATGCCTCCTCATGGGTCATCAGTTGGCCCCAGCACAAACCATTCTTTGGTCAGCTGTCCAACCTATCTTATTCAGTAGCCACCCTGAGCCCTAGGGGCATGGGGAGGAAGAACCTGGAGCTGCTTCCCTGAACTTCAGCTAGAAGGAGATGTCGGGATATAGGGTGTAGAAAACACAGTCACTGATAAAACCAGGACAAGGCTCTTTCTCTCAATAAAAGGAAAGGGAACCTTAGATTAGGCTCAGGAACAGAGAAAGTATGGGTTATTACAAATCATCAGATATTACAGTCACAGAGAGTTTTTACTTTTGTCCTTGACCAGGTGCATGGGACAGGGATCCTGAAAAGTTTCTTTGTACACTAACAGTGAGTTAAAACACTTGGGTTCATGTCCACCTCTTTGAATGCTAGTTTCCTCGCCTGTAAAGTGAGAGTACCTCAGAGATCTCCAACAGAACTCACAGTCCCAGCACCTGCTTTTCTATACCTTATCTCATCCAACTCGTACAAGTTCCTTTGAGTTGGATACCATTGTGCCCAGTTTAAAGATGAGGAAACAGAGGCCTGGAGAAGTTAATTGCCTTAACTAAACTCACAGATTTAGTAAGCAGTGGAAATGGGATTTGAACACAGGTGTGTGTCAGACCCAAACCCTTATGCTTCAAATAAGTCCTCCCAGCTCTGTGATGCAGCGAGGTAGGGAGGGCTCTCTAACATGCACTCTGCCTGAAGAAACCGCTACATGGCCAGTGTTGCCACCTGCCCTTGCTTGGTTTTCTCCAGAGGGGGCTCAAAGGAAGTCACTGGCACAGTGAAGCTGGGTGACACCCAGAAGTGTGTGAAGAGTGAACAGACTCCTAAAAAGCCGTGGAGCAGAGCCAAAGCAGAGCCACACACAACAAGGAAAAGAGAACAATGCAAAGCAAGCTTCAGCCTCTGAGAAGTGTGGTCAGCTTCTGAGAAGTGACCATATTAGACCGGGCATCTGAGCAGCCAGGAGTCTAAAGGCACAAAGTCATAATCTCCCAAGCTCCCATTTGCAGTGTTCCAAACTCTTCTGGGAAGGAGACTTTTACATACTCCCAGTTTCTATGGCCGTATTCACAAATGTGTGGTTAATAGTTGCTACCTGAAGCATCCTCTGAATTTCAAAGGATAACAGGGAGATTTTCACATCCTCCCTTGTGCTAGCTACTCTGCTTTTGAGAAGAAAAACAGTCCATAGAGTTGTATATGGAATTTGGAACAGAGTTGGATGTTATTATCGCTTTTTCAGTATTAACATGAGGGAGAGCTACAACTTTACCCAGAGCATATTTGGTAATCTATTTTTTATGATTTATAGCAAATAATTAATATATAATGTTATCAAGCTCCAATTTTTATGTTTTCTTTCAGATGCTAAGAATGTAAAATCCATTATAGCTCAACTCCCGATGCACTGCAACTTTCAGATTGTTGTATTTTGTGTGGTAGAAATTTTAAATAAATATCTAGCATTAGTCTAGTGGACTAGATACTGAACTGAAAAAAACAATCCATCAGAAATGAGATTGGAATGATTAAAACATTCAAGCAATTACTTTGAATGGGATTAAGAAAAATACAGGTTTTATACAGATAGATTGATATACACACACATACATACACACACATATACATATATATACATATCCATATATATATCCATATATATGTGTAGGTTGGAATAATGAAGATGTCCATTTTCTTATTCTCCAGATGTCAAGTTAGACTAGACCCAAAACCCAATGAACTCTTGTTCATAAACCTCAGCCACTCTTGTTCCAGCTCTGTTAGAGGTAGAAACTGATGGTTCCCAGCCTCCTTTCTGGCCACTCCACAGCCTGGGAGAGCTCGCCCCTTCCCTCCTTCGACTCTCCCTTTCCCTCACCAAAGTTGCCATTGTTTGCTGCTTCTATCCTGGCACTGAAGGCTCAGATCACTGCCCGCCAAAGACGTGCAGCTGGCCAAAGTTCATTTTCTTCAAAATATTTTTCAGTATCTGTTGTGTTCCAGGGACTGCGGTAATAGAAAGATATAGAAGAGAAGTTTTTACACTCTGCTTAGAGTTTTCCTTGAATAGGGGAAGCAGTTATGCCAGTTTAAAATACAAGGAGGGCTGAATAACTCCTGCCTAGCTCCCTGCCCCGCTTTCCAGAGCCTTAGATTGGCTCTAAACTGTGGAAAGATCAGACCAGCAGATCTCCTTCCCTGTAGCCTAAGATCCTCAAGAGTTCTTAGAGTTGGCTTTGGTTGACTTGGTCTGTGAAGAAATTTTTCCCTTTGAAACAATGTCCTAAATGGCAGCTGTGTTCCACAACACTCTCAGTACAATACTATTGTTTCATTATAGAATAAGTTAAATGGGTCTCTGTGGACCAGTCCGGAAATCTAGCAACCGTAATTGTCAACATCATTTGTATGGGAAGATACTTTCTGACTTCCAAGTAATTATGCTTCAAATGTTATAAATAAAACACATCTAATGGGGACACATAACATAGATGTTATCATAAAGCACAACTAACTTTGGCGATTCTTAGATTGGGAGGGTACACTGCCCTCCTGTTGCACACTACTGACTACCTCACTGTATTCAGTCTTTGCTCAGATGTTACCTCCTCAAAAGAGCTTTCTCTGATCACCCTATCTAAAACAGAGAATTTTAGTTTTTCTTCATCACACACCTCACCACCTGAAATATTATTCATTCGCTTCCCCATTAGGATGTACGTGTCATAAGGGCAGGAGTTTTGTCTCTTATTTGGCAATATTCCCAGTGCCTTAAATAGTGTCATGCACATCAAAAGAACTTGATGATGATTCGTTGAATAAAAGAATGAACAAACTGGTCTCATTTATCCAGCTTTATTTCTCTCCACTCTCTAAAGCAGCCTTCATGTCACTACATCTTGCTTTCCTTAAACAGAAGTGTTGATTATATGACCTCTCAGCATCTTTCAAGGCCCCCAATTTTACTATCCTTTGCTCTCTCAATTCTGACATTTATGATGTAAGAAAATCTGGAGAGGATAGAGAATCCTGCACTTCTTCATCTCTGTTCTCCCTTCTTGCTCTGAACCCAACTCAGAACGGGTCTACTGACTTTCACAGCCCCTCTCCTACTCTCTCTCCTTATTCTGTGTTTCCTGCCCCAGGAAATGCATGCCAAGAATATTGGAAAATTAGTTAGAAGGAGTTAGATGTACAGGATTCCACTCAAGTGTGTAATCAAATCTCTTCATATTTATGTGGTAGAATCAGAAGTTGTGTGATATGAAAAGTAGACGGCTGCATAGGTACTAAAGTGTTAGAAATTCTCCCTTTGGAGAGACAATCCTTTAAAACTATGACTATTCATGAGACAGATATCATCGTAAACGAATTCACATTAAGGTGTTAGTAAATTATTGGAGCATTTCTTCTAATTGGAGGTACTAGATGCTTCAGTAAGAACGTACCTTGAAAATTCAGAAAAGAAAAAGTACATAGAAAGGAGAGGTGGGGATCATGGAAAATAAAATTTATAACTTCATAGTTTTACCTAGGATCTTAAGGTTTCTAATTTTCTTTTTAAAGAACAGTATAAAATCACCCTGGAAGATGACAAAAAGAGAATAATCAGAGAAACTTTGTTGCAACTGAACCAAAAGAAGGAATGGGCCACAGAGGTATATCTCAATTTTCTTTCTTTTTTCTGATAGTAGATTTTTATTCTTCTCACACAGAATTTCAAAATTTCAACTGAAATGTTAGTTTCAGGTGTGCTACCGAGGGATTTGACATTTGCATACGTTATGAAATGATCACCATGATAAGTCTCGTAACCAACTGTCTCCATACAAAGTTATTATTGACCATATTCCTTATGCTGTACATTACATCCCATGGCTTATTTATTTTATAATTGGAGGTTTGTACCTCTTAATCCCCTTCACCCATTTCACCCTCTCCTGTCTGTATTTCAATTTCCTTAGGAAACAAAGCTCCCCCCACCCATTTCTTTCTCATGGTGTATTATAACGGTCAGAAACTTGTGTTTTGAAATTAGGCAGTTTAGTTTAAATCACAGTTCTACCACTTACTGGGTGTATAAACTGAATTTATACTTGACTTTTCTGGGCTTCGGTTTCCTAATCTATAAAAAGGGGACAATAATAATATTTAACTTTAACGAATAGTATGAGGATTGATAGCGCCTCATAAGAGCAAGAGCTCAGTAAATTAATATTCAGTTATTTTTAAGTATAATAATAATGGCTACAACAAATTATTAAATTAGATTTTGGATGAATTATAGGATGAAATATAATTTGTCTAAAAAGTACTTTCTTACATATGCAAACCTAAGAGAGTACACTTTACATTGAGGGAGCTTTAAAAATTGGGGATATAAAAAAATGTTTGAGATGTAATTTCCAATTCATGTTTTCTAATCTTTGTTTTGCCCCAAATGCCTGACTTTCTTTCCTTTTCACTGCCCTTCCCCTGTCTCCAGACTATCTCCTAAATCAGTGAGGTCCCTGCTGGGATTGTCTCTTTATCTGGAACATCCTTTCTTCAGAGTCGTAAACATCTGGTCTTTTCTTCACTGAATTTCAGTTGCTCTTGTTTGTTGCTTCCCTGTTGGTTCAATTGTTCTTTCAGTGTTACTATTCTACTGCATGATTTTACTGATTAACACAAATACAGAGGATGTGGAGAACTGACCAACGGTTTTGTCTGCCCATGCAATTCAGACCCTTTGTTACTGAATATGATTAAATGGTGAAATCAACAATTAAGTAATCTGATCATAGTTAAGATGATTAAAAATGCATATGTAGATCAAATATGCCCTCAGTATGTACATTCAATATATAATGAAGACTGTTCCCAATACTGTTCCTAACATTTTACATTAAAGTCTCTCAACAATCCTGTTAAGGGGAAGACTTGCTAATAAAAAGACAGAGGCACAGAGAAACTTTGTAACTTGCCCAGAGCATGTGGCAGAATAGAGAGTTCAGATAGCTTCTTCAGATCATTACTCTTAATCATTACATTGTACATTTTCTTTTCCCCACATACTGCCAAACACCCACACACGTGAACAAATTTTCCTCATTTTCTCTGGCCATCTTATGTGTTAACGTCTAAAATCTACTACTTTTGTGCAACCTTGGCTGCTTATTGGAGTCACCTGAGAAATTTGTTTAACCCAGGTGGGTCCTGGGTCCCACCCACAGAGATGCTCATGTAATTGGCCTGGGATGTTGCCTGGGCTTTTTCAAAATATCTGGGAGATTCTAATGTGTAGCCAAAGCTGAAAACACTACTCTATTGTTAGTGAATTAAGCCATTAGTCAACTAAATTCAATAATGAGTGACTTCCTACTTTTGTTCAAACAAAATTCTATGTTCAAATAAACTTTAGACTTATCAGTTGGAGCTGAAGTATAAAAATTCCTGGTTCCTAGGAAATGGGGGTTCACTCTTAGGTCAATTACCATGATTTAAAGAAAAGAAATTTATTGCACATCTTCCTACTTTAAAGACTTACACAAATTTACCCTTAACATAGTTTTAAATTATTTCAATCCATGTTTATGAACCAGAATATTTTTCTTAATTTTTCTTCTTGTGGTTATGTCCTTCAGTTCCTGCGTTTGTAGCACGGTATCCATATAAAAGTACCTCACATATAACTAGAATCTGTCATCCATTATAAAGTTCCTTTGGGTGAAACTGTAAATATCCTAGTAACTGAATATGAATTTACATTTTAAGATCCTACTGATAAACTAAGGATTTTCCTGTTTGCTTTGTCTAAAATGCCTTTCTCCAGGAGACTATCTAGCTACAGCCTGCTATCCTGAAACTATTGGCTGTTAGGTTTGTAAGTATGTATATTGTTATTATTGACACGCAGAAATCTTTCAAATTAAAAAGGTAGTTATATAATCTATTCATGCCTTTGCTATATATTGAATTATGTCTGTGACCATAAACTTGAAGGAAGTTTGATCACTGCAGTTTAACCATCTTAATTGTGGAGCAGATCAATTAATGACTGATTTCACCAAAGCAGTCAGATTCAGTCACAATAGAGGCCAAATTGAATGGACAACCATTGTCCAGTTCTCTCAATCACCTGTATTAGGCAACATAAATCAGCAAAAACAATACAATAGGATAATAAAGAAAGAACAACTGCACCAAAAGTTTTTAGGTATATTTCCAAAGTAATTGCAAAACATAATTTTAAATGATCAGATAAGTTGATTGTGTATCCCCATTGCTAAAACTCTTAAATGTTATGTGGCAGCTCTTCTTTAATACAGAAAAGTTTTTTTTTTTTTTTTTTAGAATGCTATAAGGTTCATTGACAAGGGCAGCTATCGAGAGATCTGGGAGAATGACTGGCTCAAAAAAGAGGTAAGTGGAATTTTTAGAAACAAAGCCAATTTCTTCTTTCTCATTTTTTTGAACTGGAAATGACTTCTATTTATGAGCTGAAGTCATGGGAAAAGCATGGAACCATGACTGACTGAGGTAAAATGAAATTCGAGTGGAGTCCTAATCTTATTACAAGTTGTTACTCAATGAACACCATAAATAATCTCAATAATAAACAGAAATCATTTTTGGTGTTACAATTCATACAACATACTCAAGTGTGCAAAGCTTCTTTATGTCCTAAAACTGATCTGGCCTTCCTCTGGACCCTACTTCCTCATGGGTGATGGGAGCAAGGTTTAAGGATCATTTTAACCTCATTCTCTGCTGTTTTAAATTGCCTCTTTAGGTATTCAAATTGGTAGGGAAGAGGTAAAGTTGTCATTATATGCAGATGACATGATACTATATATAGAAAACCCTAAAGACTCCACACAAAAACTACTAGCACTGACAAATGAATTCAGCAAGGTAGCAGGATACAAGATCAACATACAGAAACGGGTTATATTTCTTTACACTAACAATGAAATATCAGAAAGGGAATGCAAACAAACAATCCCTTTTAAAATTGCACCAAAAAATAGAAATAAAATACTTAGGAATAAACCTCATCAAGGAGGTGAAAGACATATGCTGAGAACTACAAAACATTAATACAGGAAACTGAAGATGATTCAAAGAAATGGAAAGATACCTCATGCTCTTAGATTGGAAGAATTAATATTGTTAAAATGGCCATACCACCCAAAGCAATCTACAGACTTAATGCAATCCTTATTGAATTACCCATGACATTTTTCACAGAACCAGAACAAATAATCCTAAAATTTATATGGAAACATAGAAGACCCAGAATTGCCAAAGCAATCCTGAGGAAAAAGAACATAGCAGGAGGCATAACCCTCCCAGACTTCAGAAAATACTACAAATCTACAGTAATCAAAACAGTGTGGTATTGGCACAAAAACAGACCTGTGGATCAATGGAACAGAAAAGAGAGTCCAGAAATAAACCTACACACATATGGACAATTAATCTTCAACAAAGGAGGCAAGAATGTACAATGGGGAAAAGACAGTCTCTTCAGCAAGTGGTGTTGGGAAAGCTGGACAGCTGCATGTAAATCAATGAAGTTAGAACACACCCTCACACCATACACACACACACAAAACTCGAAATGGCTTAAAGACTTAAATATTAAGACAAGACACCATAAAACTAGAAGAGAACACAGGCAAAACATTCTCTGACATAAATCATAGCAATGTTTTCATATGTCAGTTTCCCAAGGTACAAGAAATAAAAACAAAATGAACAAATGAGATCTAATCAAGTGTATAAGCTTTTGCACAGCAAGGGAAACCACAAACAAAAATAAAAGACAACCTACAGACTGGGAGAAAATATTTGCAAAAGATGTGACCATCAAGGGTTAATTTCCAAAATATACAAACAGCTCATACGATTCAATAACTAAATATTTCCACATAGATGTCGCAAAGGACTTCAAAATCAACATACCTGAAGCATAATTTATTAAATTTCTTCTTAGATATTCTTTTCCTTCATTTCTTTTTTTGCCATCTGCTCAGACACCCGAGGTAAAAATGTTACCATCAGCTTCTTTTCCATTTTCCTTGCTCCCATTTGACTGAAAAGAGTTGGTTAGTCTAGGAAACAAAAGAATTTAAAAATCAACATGCTTTCTATGATATTGACAATTATCTTGAAATTGCCTTTATAAAGTCATGGTGAGTAGGAATCCATACTATTTCCAAAACTAATCAAGATGAATCCTCAATTTTAAAAAATAAGTATTAATTTTAAAAACTCAAGGTGAGCTCAACAGTTAAAGAATATTAGGGAGAAACTTGGTTCTTATACTTTTATTAAATATAACAGTATGATCCTAGTGATAATAATTTAACAATTCAAACCTTAAATTTTATAAGATATCATAGATGTTAAGTTCAGAGAAAACAACTACAAAAGTTTATATTCGACTGAAAAGAAAGGCCATTTTGTGCCTTGGTCCTTCCTACTAAAGCCACAAATTACATTTTGTTTTGTTTTATTTTTTAATTCTCATAATTCAGTGGAAACAAAAGACAGAAAAAATGTCAAGTTTAACTGAATCATGAGCAAAAAGAGCTCACTAATAAAGAACAAATCATATAATTCAATATATTTAATTTCTCTTTATTTCAATAAATATTCATTTTTGCTGTCATTAAATTTACTCACAAAATTAATTAAAACCAGTTTTGGTTATAAGTACTATCACAGTAATTGAAAATTGCCTGGAGATAGAACAATGTATGTCAATTAATTTCTTTGAGGAAGGCTTAGAAAGAGTAACAAGGGATATTTAACAGTGGAACTCCCCCAAATATTTCTCCATTTAACTGTCTTTCAACAATAATCAAAAACTGACATCTCTGGGAAGAATGAGATGTCCCATTGCATGACTTTTATTATCTGGTTTTATTTAGCATGCTTATTAGGAACATGAAGAAAATTCAAATTTCCAAATAACCTGGAAAGCTGGAAAAACTAGGCAAAGGGATTCAAAGAGGTTAGCAATCAGAGTTTCAAACGTGAGGAGGCATAAAGCTAACTTGGATCTTGCAGGGCAAAATTTCAAGAGCATGCATTTTATTCAGGATCCTAGGTCCCTGACTTATAATAGTTTTAACTAAATTATCTTGCCCAATTTCTTAAGTACATTTCTTGGGTATCTGGGGAGAAGCAGGGGCGGGGAAGGAAAAGAGGTCTTCTACTTCCTTCTTTATACTTTCTTACCCCAGAAACTAAAGGTATTTATACGGCTATAAAAAGGAACTAGTTTTCATTTCCCTAACATTTCAAAAGACTGGGAGGGAGATAGCAATTGATGAGAACCTTACTTAGCACTCTACAGGGATAGGTGATGTCACAGGATATCCATAGCTTGAAAGATTGGACTTAACTCCCCAAATGGGCCCTCATTCCCAGCTTTGGCAGGAGACCAAGAATTGTGTGTGCTGCCTCCCAAGTATGCCAAACCCTTAGTCACACATTCTATTAATTCCTTCTTTTACAACCTCTAACTATGATTTTTTCTCATCCTTTGACATCTGAAAATTATAAACTTTTCCTTAAGGCATTCAGGCTTGTAATCAAGCTGATCATATCTTAAAAACATGAGATCCTAAAGCACCAACACCTAGCTCTGTAATGTAGAATCATGGACTTAAATGGTTTTGTGAAATTGTTTAAGGCTGGTAAATAATATATGCTTTTCTTTCCGTCTCTAAGCCAGCAGCAATATTTGAGCCTTTTCTATGACACTGGTACTGTTTTATATTATAATTATTTGTATATTTGTTCACTGGTTTGTATACTTGTTCCCTCTTTTGAGGGAAGGAGCCACACTTTATTGGATTTTGTATCCGTCTACCTCTAGGACAGAGCCTTACCCATGGTAAGAATTCAAGCATTTAATAAATGACTTATGTGACAGGGATATCCATCTGGTAATATACTGAGTGCTTCCAGATTCCAAAATACAATAATTTCAACTACAAATCAAAAATGTTAGTCATCTTTTTCTAAGTACTCATCTCAGTTATGCTCTTGGCAACTCCTAACAAGAGATACTGAATCGAAACCCCTACCCTGTGCCTTTATTTCATCATATTCCCTGGAGACACGTTACTTTTTCCAGTTTATTCTCACCAGCCGATCACTTTCTGTTTTATTGTCTTATTTCTAATTCTTCTATTGTCCTGACTTCTCCACACGAGCACCTCTCAATCCAGCTCATGCTGTTTTGGGGGGCAGAGAGGGAAGGTGGGGATTCTATCTAGTCACATTCTTCTATATATTCTTCCCACAACCAAGCCTTCTTTAGACAAAAGTTATCAAAATACATTTCTTAAAGATTGATGGGAACTCTATCAACAGAACCAGCAAATTTTGCTCCTGTTTGAGTTAGCCACATTTCTTCGGTAAACGTTAAGCCTGCTATGTCCACGAAGGACCTTCCATCACCTGCGAGATAGAAGTAAGACTCTTTAGCATTACTTGGCTCCCCTACTTGTCCAGTTCTTCTACTTCTCCCCATTCCCATTTTATTTCTATCCACACCAAAATGTGGATAGAAGGCACATGTGCCTTTATCCATGTGACTCCTTCTGCCTAGAATATATCCTCTCTTGTCTGCTAGAGAATCTCTACTTGGCCTTCAAGATCCAGAAGAGAGGTCATCTCTTCCATTAACTCCCCCTTACCCCCTCACACCTGGCGGACATAGGGTGAACCTCTATCTCTCCCACAGTCCCTGGATGGCTTCCATTATGATTTTATCACACTATTTTCTGTTGCTATCACTCTTGACCATTAAACTAACAGATCCTTGAAGGTTATTGTATCTTATTGATCCTTTGTTCCCAAAGTGTACTATAGTTTTTGACGCATAGTAGGCATATAGTACAATTACATGAGTGAATGAACAACATTTCATCTCTCTGATGTTTCTCGGAATGACTCCAGCACACTCAAGAGAGAATATAATTGTCCTATAGAGGCTGATAGAAAGGGCTCCTAGGCCTGTACTTCTCTTTTTTAAATGCCATAATAAAGATTTTTTTCCCAGTGTTATTAGTTTTCATTATGTTGTTTACAATTAACCTTAGATAGAGCCTCATTTAGCTACTAACACCAGAGTGATAAATTAGTCTTATTTTATTTGTCTCTGCCTCCAGTGATGTTTCTGAAGAGTAGGAAAGGACTGCTCCTGCCATTCAGTAATAATTGCCTAATCATGCAACCAAGTTCTGCAAATGACCAGGAAAAAAGTCCCACCTGTTCCTTCTTAGAGCAAACCCAGTAATAAATAATACAGGATAGATCTTCCCCTCAGGCAAATGCACTTTTTAAAAAAAATTAATTAATTTATTCATTTTTGGCTGCTGTTGGGTCTTCGTTGTTGCACGGGCTTTCTCTAGTTGCGGCAAGTGGGGGCTACTCTTCGTTGTGGTGCGTGGGCTTCTCATTGCAGTGGCTTCTCGTTGCAGAGCACGGGCTCTAGGCGCGCAGGCTTCAGTAGTTGTGGCACGCGGGCTCAGTAGTTGTGGCGCACGGGCTTAGTTGCTCCACGGCATGTGGGATGATATTCCTGGACCAGGGCTCAAACCCGTGTCTCCTGCATTGGCAGGTGGATTCTTAACCACTGCACCACCAGGGAAGTACCACAAATGCACTTTTAAAAGTTGAGTTTTTTTATAGAGGACTAGATAGAACTAAGTCCATAAGTACTAACACCCACTCTCTTTTCCTGAGAATAGATCGCAAATCACAGGAAGGAAGTGGAAGAACTGGAACATGCTATTCATGAGCTGGAAGGAGAAAATTTGGTGCTTATTGATCAGCTGTTCAACTGCAGACTTGTGGATCTCAAAATACCCAGGTGAGAGTCATTATATATCTAGAAAGTACTTTTTTTTAACATTTGTATCTGTAAAAAGTTATTTTTTTTAAGATGACAATTCTTTAATAGTTGAAAAGAAAGGAGCTCACAAAATGGCCATGGGGAAGGTATAAGATCATTACAACCGACCACTGGTCCAGTGCAGACTTTGACTTGCTTCTTCTAACAATGCACTGTGGTCATAGTAGCAAACACTTAACATGAATGTCACAACTGCTGTCCTTCAGAAGCCTCTGGGCCAGCAGGGGAATTGGGCATAAAAATAAAGGCATAACAGTACAGCGGAAGAGGTACGGGGTTCGAAGCCAGCACACAGGAGGGAGTGATCAACTTGATGGGAGCTCCTGGAGTGTTCTGAGCATCTGGTTACCTTGTGGATTATAGAATGGTTTCCTTTGACAGTTAATGAAAGAGGCAAACTACTTTCTAGGCAGAGAAAATAGCCTGGCATTCCAAGTCACATTTATTCCTGCATGAGAGAAATCAAATGTGTATATGGCTTTGTAGTTTAGGTTATCTCTTTTTCTTACCTGACAAAAAAAAGTCTTAATATACCAATCTTGATGAAAAATTAGAGCCCTGGAATGTGGTATTAAAACCCAAAGTGGCATTCATAATTTGGACAAGTAGTCAGAAACAAGAAATAACCTAAATAGTAACATGCTTAGGAAGATCAAGGAATTAAATCACACAAATGTAAGGTGTACATGTGCAAGATGGGAGAGAAGTTCAACATGGTGGAAGGGTCAGGAAAACACTTCCACCTGAGTAGGTCTTGCTTGTGTGGCATGGAAAAAATACTATTAGAGACATAATAAAGTATTTATTGTTGGCAAACTTCCTAATGTGCTTCAAGAAGGGTAGATACAAGTTGTGGGGTTTTTATTTGCTGAGCTAAGTGATGGGTGTCGGGATACAAGATTGGAGAAACAGGAGCTGGTGCAATTGCTTTATAGGCTGAACACTGGGTGGGGCAGGACAGAGAAAGAGGCCACCTGCCTCCCTTTCACAGTCTACGTGTGCTGCCCTGGAGCCACAGATACCAGTGTAAATGAGGTAGGCAGTCAGGCTGAATGAATTGGCTGATTACTGGACTCCTGTACTTCCAGTCTCTTGAGCTGATGCCCTTGAGGGTCCCTAGGGGGTGGCGGGCCTCACTGTCACCCCAGCAGGCAATGCTCTCTTTTGCCAGCCTCCCTCCCTATGATCAGGTCTCCAGCTCCACACTCCTGTCCCGCCTCTACCCCGAAGCACCTGCTGCTGCCACCACTTTGTGATCACGCCGAATCTCTGCCAGCTGTGCCTTCTAACCACTGCTCCACCTGCTGTCCGCTGTGTTCTTTTTCTCTCTTCCGAACCAGCCAACCCTTAGGAAAAGAGCTACCCTGTAAACTGCCAACCCCACTTCCTGCTTTGGTCAGCTCAGTCTAGTGCACCTGATTTGCTGCTGATGTGGATGTCAAGTGCTCATTATAATAAAGGGGAAATCTTTCATCGGCCAGAGAGAGCTTGGCAAGGACAGGAAAGGGAGATGGGAAAATTTAATGGCGATTTTCATTAAGTTGTTTGCTGTATTGTATGCAATTTAAACCTATCCTCTAGCTTCCCCACAGAAATCTTCAGTAAAATCCACATTGTTCCTCAATGCTTTGTGGGTTGGTTTTCTTTAGTGAGAGACCTGAGTGCTTAGTTTTGCTTCAGAGTTGGGAGAGATGAATTCAAAATCTGTCCGAGGGAAAAGAAACAGCATGGGCGACGTTTATAAGAACTGGGTTAGGGGCCCGGTATTTGCCTCCATGGCACACTGAACTTTTCCTTTGTAACTAGCATTTATCACAGTAGGGACTACTTTTTAAACATCTGCTTCCTTGCTAGATTGTCCTTGAGACAAGTGTTTAGGACATCTTAGAAAGACCCGAGTAAAGAAACAGAAATGTGTAAACCCTCAATTATCTGTTACAATGCTTATCTAGAAGGAAAAGTTCAGGAGCTTTTCCTGTATCCATTTTCAAGTCAAAGAAATGTTAACACATACTGTGTAATTTATGGTAACTGCCCTTTCCACCTCTTTGTTGAGAATTTAGTCCTGTATATTCTGGTAGGGTGAGAAATAGACATGAACAGTACCCAGTAAACATATAAAAACTTCCCTATTTGGATGAAGAATGGGGTATTCTACCTAAAAGAGTTACTGTATTTCCCATCCAGAGCTCCCCAAACTTCTTTCCTTCCTGACTCCCATAGAATATCATAGTATTTGTCTGATACATTAGATGAGCTGAATAAGCTAGAGGTGACTGCCCAGGGACTCCCATGCCACAGAGCTGAGGCTAGGTGGACCAGTACCTCAAATCTAACGCTAGTTTCATATGATAACGTTCTGTAAAATATTTTCTATAACAAGTGTTGCTGCCCTGTGGTGGTACAAAAGTGACAATAAACTAATGATTAAGAGAGAAGCCAGACTTCAGAAGGTTACGGCGTTTACTAAGATCCTAGTTACTCAAAAGAGTAAAACCAGGAAAGAAGAGAACTCTGTGGCCTCAGACTTGTCCACCTGCAGACCAGAGCTTCACTAAGTTAACTCTTAAGAAGATTTTAAGATATAAATATTGTATGTAGTTACATTATTTGCTTTAAGCTTTAAGCATCTCAGATAACACTTCCTTCGTGGTCTTTAAGTAATTGACAGCCTGTAATCCAGGGGATTCACTCTGGTTGCTAAGCATGAAGTATGGCTGGCGCATCTGCCAGGGGCACTTGCTTCATGCTATAGCTTCAGGCAAACTTCATGGCAATGCTGTATGGAGCTTTCAAGGTATCATGTCTTCTGACTGAAAATTCCACTGGCCTCTGCAATGCAGAGAGTTGCAACAGCAGACGCAAACTCACCAGGCTTGTAGCTGGAACACGCCGCTCAGCGAGAGCCAGAACCTAGGTGTCATCTTGGATTCCTACTGCTGTCTTTCTCTTTTTCTCTTTATCTCAAATCCCATCCCATTCCTCATCTGGATTCCCTGCAACAGTGACGTAACTGGTGTCATGATCACTCTCATTTCTGGGACTTTAAGCCTGTTATTTCCTAATCATGGGATGCCCTCCCCTCACCCCAAGCTCTTCCCTGGCAAACAGCCCCTGGTGTTTCAAGACTCAACGCAGGTTTCATCTTCTCCTGGAAACCTTTCCTTACCTCCTAAGGCTAAATCCGGTGCTGCTTCTCTTTGCCCCGTGGCACTCCTGACACTGTGCTCCTCACATAATTACCCACCATGGTACAAACCATCACCATCAAACACTGTAAGCCTGTCTGCCACCCCACTGGGCCTGATGCCCCTTTCTCATCTGTGTCTCCAGCACCCAGCAGAGAGATAAGACACTGCTGAGCAGGTGGCACAATATTTGCTGACTGACAGACTACTTTTCTTATTTGTTTTTAGGCGACTATATCTTGCTCAAGCTGTTGGACAGGAAGTGCCACAGGAAGAAATGCCTTTGGAGGTGCCAGAAACATATATAGGTATTATTTTATTGTAATGGTGATTTTTTAAAAGTTGGCAAACACTGAATTGCGCTTCTTGTTATGGACGGGAACCTTATATAAGAGAGCTATTCAGGGAATAATGCCTGCCAGCTCCTCCATATTTCTCTGTGCTTGCAGAGCTTACCTAACCCATCTCCCTTCTCTAGTGACTTTTCAAATCAAAGTCACCATGTGTCACAGTGAATTAAATAGACACTGGTAGAGAGGGATGGAATGATGTCTACACTGGCATGGTTTGTGCTCCAATTTAGCCAACCAACCAAAATACCAACACACTCACAGGTCCCCATGTGATTACTATAACTTATTAGCTAACAGAAGGAAATACAACCTAGATGTGGTTTCGAATAACAGGACTCACTCTCACTTTAATACCTAGATTCTACATTTCTAATTCTCAAATTTTTCTCCTCCAGGAGATTCTCAAAGGTCTTTCAAATTTAAAATGTGACAAAGGAGCGTATATATATATATATATATATATATATATATATATATATATATATATATATCTCTGAGTCACTACACCAGAAACTAACACAACATTGTAAAGCAACCATATTTCAATTCAAAAAAAACTAAAACTGAAAAAAAAGTGACAAAGTATGTATTGTATTTTTAATCTGTTCAAAAATTGTACATAATTAATTTCTTTGCACTCATCCCAGAAAAGTCACAATTGCAACCTGCAGAAGTAAAAAGTAGAGACTTGTTGAGCTTAGCACTTGGGAGCAGTGCTTTACATCTTAGTCATGAGGATAGCAGCAGATACAGCCAGCAGCTGAAGATAGATGAAGAGAGTTCAAGCATAGAGTTTGGAGCCTCTGATATGAAATACTTACTGTATGAGGATGAGCGGGATTTCAAGGTAAGATTCATGAGAAAACATCTTGACTACTAGAGAAAATGTTGCTTTATTAGTTAGTGGAGAAAATTAACCTGAAGTATGGATGCTGAAAAATTCTATTTGCAATTATTAGTAAAATTTGCCAACCATTCACGTCTGTCACTAGATACTATTTTCACTCCTACCTTTGCCCAACTTACTACATATATTCATTTATAGACATCCATTACTAGTATACCATGTAAGTTATCTAGTGCTACATAACAAATTACCTCAAGAATTAGCGCTTATAACAATAAATCATTTATTCTCTTTCAGGGCTTCTGTTGGTTAGAAATTTGGGAAGGTCTCCAGTGGACAGTCCTCACTTGGGTTCTCTAGAAGGTGCAGTTATATTTAGCTGAAGGCTTGATTTGGGCAGGAAGATCCACTTCCAAGGTGGTTCACTCACATGGCTGGCAAGTTGATGCTGGCTAAGCTGGGGGCTTCAGTTCTTCTTCACATGGGCCTCCTTACAGGGCACCTTTATTGTCCCTTTGTTACAGTATCTGGCTTCTTCCAAAGCAATCAGTCCCAGAGACCAAATGTTTCATATGACTTAGCCTTGGAAATCGGACACCAACACTTCCATCATATTCTATTTGTCGATGTAGCTACAAAGTTCCACCCAAAGAGAAACAGTGTAGCTCCTGCATCTTGAAAGAGGAAGGTCAGCATCATATTGTAAGAAAAGCATGTGGGATAGGATGTATATTAGCATGACCATCTTTGGAAAGTACAAACAGTCACATATACCAGTAGGTGAAACCTAGATTATCAAGCCTTTTAATTTTAAAACTTTTTGGTACATTCCAGTCACTTTCACATCCACCCCTTGCTGTTTTCCCTCTTGGTACTACCAATAACCTTGAAAGTTCTCCTAGAACTTAAAGTCTGGTAGGAGAAAGAGTAATTAAGAAAGCAAAAGAAACTGAATAAATCAACAAAAACCATTTTAACTAAGTACAACTCAGTCCTGCTACCATCAAGTGATAATTGAAAGACTAAAGCTCTAGTCTCTATAACACTCAAACACCCCCATGAGTATATTGGAATCATGACGCCTTGTATGTTACAATAACCTCACGCTAGTGGACAACTGTCTATAAAATTCCAAACTTGCATACCATTTGGTTGAATGAAAAACCTTCTTACTTTTTATGTTTTTATCCGTTGAATTTATTTATTTAAATTTCTTTTCTATTTGACTTACAATGTTAATTACTGCTGTACAGCAAAGTGACTCAGTTATACATGTATATGTATATATACATTCTTCTTCTTCATATTCTTTTCCATTATGGTTTACCACAGGACACTGAATATAGTTCCCTTTGCTATACAGTAGGACCTTGTTGTTTATCCATTCTATGTATACCAGTGTGCATCTGCTAACCCCAAACTCCCACTCCTCCCTTCTCCCACCCCCTCTCCCCCTTGGCAAACCACCAGTCTATTCTCTATGTCCCTGATTTTCTGTTTCATAGATAGGTTCATTTGTGTCATATTTTAGATTCCACACGTGATATCATATGGCATTTGTCTTTCTCTGTCTGACTTACTTTACTTAGTACGATAATCTGTAGTTGCATCCATGTTGCTGCAAATGGCATTATTTCATTCTTTTTTATGGCTGAGTAGTATTCCATTGTATATATGTACCACATCTTCTTTAACCATTCATCTGTTGATGGACATCTAGGCTTTTTCTATGTCTTGGCTATTGTGAGTAGTGCTGCTATGAACATAGGGATGCATGTATCTTTTTGAATTATAGTTTCGTCTGGATATATGCCCAGGAGTGGGATTGCTGGATCATATGGTAATTCTATTTTTAGTTTTCTGAGGAACCTCCATACTGTTTTCCATAGTGGCTGCACCAACTTACATTCCCACAAACCATGCAGGAGGTTTGCACCCTCCCCAGCATTTGTTATTTGTAGACATTTTAATGATGGCCATTCTGACCAGCATGAGGTGGTAACCCATTGTAGTTTTGACTTGCATTTCTCTAATAATTAGCGATGTTGAGCGTCTTTTCACGTGCCTATTGGCCATCTGTATTTCTTTTTTGAAGAAATGTCTCTTTAGGCCCATGTTTTGATTGGGTTGTTTGTTTTTTTGTTGTCGACTTGTATGAGCTGTTTGTACATTTTGGAAATTAAGCCCTTGTTGGTTGTGTCGTTTGCAAATATTTTCTCCCATTCCATAGGTTATCCTTTCCTTTTGTTTATGGTTTCCTTTGCTGTGCAGAAGCTTGTAAGTTTAAGTCCCATTTGTTTATTTTCACTTTGATTTCTATTGCCGTAGGAGACTGACCTAAGGAAACACTGGTATGATTTATGTCAGAGAATGTTTCGCCTACATTCTCTTCTAAGACCTTACTTTCCACGGAAGTTTTTGATGTGGTGGAAATGGTATTGTATGTGCTACAGACTGAATTTTGTCCCCACCCCTCCCCCAAATTCACATGTTGAAGCCCTAACACACAATATGACTGTATCTGGAGATACAGGCTTTAGGAGTTAATTAAAGTTATATGAGGTCATGAAGATGGGCCCTCACCTGATAGGACTGTGGCCTTATAAGAAGAGGCTTTGCCTTGTGAGAACGCTGTGAGAAGGCAGCCATCTGCCAGCCAGGAAGAGGCTCTCACCAGAACCCAACCATGCTGGCATCCTAATGTTGGACTTCCCAGCCTCCAGAACTGTGAGAAATAAAGTTCTGTCGTTTCAGCCACTCAGCCTGTGGTATTTGCTATGGCAGTTCAAGCAGACTAAGAGAGTCTATTACTTCAGAATCCTGCTCCAGATGGTTCTGAAATATATGGTAGACTTCCATCAATTTACTTTTCTCCTATCTCGCATTTATTGTAGCTCTGCAATTATGTATTTTAAAAGCTACATACAGTTATATGACTTTTGAGAAATATTAATAAAACATTGCCTTCCTTTTTCATTCTTTGACTCTCCTAAATTCTAATAAATGTTTATTGAGACCCTCACAACATGCCAGGTACTTGTTAGATGCTTGAGAATTTAAGGGGAAGAACAGGAAGAAATGAAGTCTCAAAGACGCCTATGTGGCAGGCCCTACCCTAAATAGTGTACATGCTAGTAGAAAACTGATAAAATCATTGATTACTGTACAGGAGGAATGTCCTACCTGTATCTGTCTCCCTGACCAGTCTTTTGCCCCAGCACTTGGTACACAGCCTGGCACATAGTGGGCACTCATGTTGAAGTGTTGAAGGAATCCAAAAGAAGGAGTTACAGCTTGGAGAGGCTTCCAAGAGGAAGGCCCATTGGGTAGGGCTGGAGCTGTTTCAAGTCAGTTTGGGGTTAGCTGTGGGATTTCATATAAATTAGACTTCTAATTCTGTTTGTTGATATCTGAAACTATATTCAGTTTGACAGAATGTGGTAAGTTTTATATCTACAGTAGATCCTGTGAAATGTGCAAAACCCATGTAGATTTGCTCAATATTAAGACATTTATCGTCGGGCTTCCCTGGTGGTGCAATGGTTGAGAATCTGCCTGCCAATGCAGGGGACACGGGTTCGTGCCCTGGTCTGGGAAGATCCCACATGCCGCGGAGCAACTGGGCCCGTGAGCCACAACTACTGAGCCTGCGCGTCTGGAGCCTGTGCTCCACAACAAGAGAGGCCGCAACAGTGAGAGGCCCGCGCACCGCAATGAAGAGTGGCCCTCGATCGCCGCAACTAGAGAAAGCCCTTGCACAGAAACGAAGACCCACCACAGCCAAAAATAAAAATAAATAAATAGATAAATTTATTTAAAAAAAAGATATTTATCGTCAAAGATGTTTGCAGATCACTCATTTTGTTCTTGATTAATATAAAAAACTCTGCTGTGGTTATATCGTGGCCAGCAGAGGGCTATATAAATGCAGCCAATACTTCCTACTTCCTTTTACCAATTAAAGAGCTTGCAGAGAATATATCTCCCTGCTGTAGTTGATGTTCCCTCCCCAGCTCAAGCCCCCAGAAGACAAGCCTGCAAGCCTTGCTGCCTGCTCTTTGGGAGGTTTGCCTACCATGCCCCCACTGGGTATATAACTTTACTGAGTGGTTTTTATTTACAGTAGCTCTCATATTTCACATGTCATACAGCATTCAGATAATCAGGAGGGCAATGAAATCTGTCATATAGAGGCCAACTATAGTAAATAAAACCTGATCTATGAAGGCTGGTAACTTGCTGAATAACCTCTCCTATTCTCCTCTGTGTCTGTTCACCATAGGATTATGTAAACTTGGGCCCCCTGGAAGTGAAGCTCATGACTGTGGAGAGCAAGAAAATGCCCATCCATTCCCAAGAGGAGACTCCAGTCAAATTCTATGACGATGTCAGGAGCCCGGAAAGCCACATCACATATAAAATGATGAAGTCTTTTCTCTAAGACTGAAATCTGCAAAGTAAAAACAGCTTCTTATACATTTCCTTTGGGAACTGAGGTATATCAGTCACCCATTTTATTTACTCTTTGGTCCATTTTCAAAGCAGTTACTTCTAAAGGTCATAATTACATTTAAAATCAAAGATCTGAGTATCCAGCTATTCATTTACTTGCATGGCCTGAGTGACAAAAATGAAAGTACACTTTATATTTCCATATTCAAGTACAGAGGAGCATGACAGTGGGCCAAGATGGTCTCTGAGGTTGCTTACCACTTAAAAATTTACTGATCAATCTAGGATGCCAATATGAAATAGTTCAATTAGGAATTTTCTGAGAAAATTTAGAGGTCTGCATAGCACTGACTACACATCTTTCCCTCTGAGGGTGCTGAATGATAGATAGCCAGTCCACAATTCAAGTCTACTCTTCTTTAACCTAACACTATAATGAAAATCAAACATTTTAGAAACAAATTTGAGGGTGGTAATTTCTTTTACAAAAATATTCCGTCAACAGGGAGGTCCATCTCCCATCAGCTATATCAAGTCTAAACTGCTGAGTCTCTATCCAAGGTCATCACTCCTTCCCTCTTATTGGTACCACAAGCCAAGGACACTCTTGACTGTGCCTGAATTTGGCATCAGCTTTCCATTTTAAAGCTAGTTCTACTTATAAAGCTTTTTACAAGAAACGCCTTTTTTTTTCTTTTTTTTGAAACACGTTCTAAATATAAGGCCACAGATAGATTGAAAGTAAATACACCATGCAAACATTAACCAGAAGGAAGCTGGTGTGACCAAACTATTCGACAAAGTAGACTTTAAGGTAAGAAGTGTTAAGAAAATGAAGAAATATATGTCACAATAATAAGCAGATTAATTCATCAGGATGATATAACAATTCTAAATAATAATATAATCTCAAAATATATAAAACAAAATTTACCAAACTAAAAAGCAATATGGTAAACCTTATGTATATTTTACCACAATAAAAAAGGAAAAAAGAAAACAGGCAGAAACAAATTCACCATTAGACTTGAAGGTCTTACCACACCTCTCTCAATAACTGATTAAAAAACAAAACAAAACCCCAATCATTAAGGATATAAAAAGTTAAACAACTGTAGTTTACACATACTTTTCAAGTATGTGTAAGTATTTACAAGTATTTACAAGTATTTACAAGTATTTACAAAAATAGACTATATCCTGGGCCATAAAGTAAGTGACAACAAATATTCAAAAAGTTGAAATGCATGGAACGGTTCTCTGACCACAGTAGGAAATAACTAAAAACAACAACAACAAAAACAAAGCTGTAATTTTCAGGTAAGCAAGATACTTCGGAAAAGCCTATGTGTGAAAGGAGAAATCACAAGGAAAAAATACTCTGAATTATAATGAAAAATATGACATCAAAACTTGTGGGGACCAGTTAAAGTGATGTTTAAAGGGAAATTTATAACCTTTCATGTATTAAAAAGAAGAAAGTTTGAAAATTCAATCATCTAAGCTTTCATCTCAGGAATCTAAAAAAAGCAGCAAAAATAAACCCAAAGAAAGTAGAAGAAAGGAAATAAAGAGCAGAAATTAATTAAATAGAAAGTTGACATATAAAAGAGAAAATCAACAAAGTCAAAAGCTGGTTCCTTGAAGGGTTAATTAAAATTGATAACCCATAGTAAGACTAATCAAAAAAGAGAGGAAATAAATGAAAAAGAGACATCACTACAGAATTACAGACATTATTAAAAGGATAAAAGGAAATTAAGCAGAAAAACACTTTCCCCATAAATTTGACAATTTAGATGAAATGGACACATTTCTTGAAAAATATTTCTACAAAACAGGAGGAAACAAAAATTCTGATTTAGGCCTAGATATGTTTTTAAAAATCCAATCTGCATTTAAAAAATTTAAGAAGCCAGCTGGCTTGCTTCACTGGTGAATTTTTCCAAACATTTCAAAAAGATACAATACCAAATATACACAAACTCTTTCAGAGAACAGAGAAAAAAGAAACACTTCCAAATTATTCTATGAGGTCAATATTATTCTAATACCCAAACCTGGCAACATCATTACAGGAAAAGAAAATTAAAGGCCAGTATTTCTCATGAAGATAGATGCAAAATCATTCACAAAATATTAGCTTATTGAATCTAGCAATATTATAATATATAATATTTCATGAATAAAGAATGCAACGTTGGTTTAATATTCAGTAATCAGAGTGGAAACATGAATGAGATCAATGGATTATATCAGTATCAATACCCTGGTTGTGACATTGTACTATAATTTTGGAAAAAATGCTTATTTTTAGGGAAACTGGATAAAGAGTACATGTGATCTGTCTGTATTATTTTTGTACAACTGCATGTGATTCTAAAGTTATCTCAAAATAAAAAAATCAGGGGTAAAATGAACAGAACATAGGTGGTAACTCATATGATCATCTCACTAGATACAGCATTTGATAAAGTTTAACAGTGTGATAAAAATTCATAATAATATGATAAAGCTCTCATCAAAGAAGGAATATCTTTAAAAAAAAAAAAAAAAGCCCTGTAGCTAAAACTGTATTTAATAGTGAAATATTAAACATTTTCCCATTGAGGTCAGGAACAAGACATATATTCACCATCACACTTCTATTCAACAGTGTTGACTAGAACTGGAGTGTTCTAACCAGGCAAGAAAAAGGAATTAAAAGCATAGAGATTAGAAGAAAGAAGCAAATTGTCTTAGAGATGTCAAGGTTTTGTATGTAGATAATCCAAAGTAATCTACAAACTACTAGAATTTACAAGTGAATTTAGCAAGGTCACAGAGTACAAGGTCAATAAAGATCCAATGTATTTCTTTATACTAGCAACAAACAATTGGGAAAAATAAAATATAATAGAATCAATAACGTCAAATATCAAGGAATTCATGCAATGAAATATAAGCAAAATTTCTATGCTGAAGACTTCAAAACATTGTTGAGAGAAATTAAAGAAAACTTAAATAAATGGAATAAACAGAGAGATACACCATTATCATGAAGTGGAAGATTCAAAAGGGTTAAGATGTCTGTTCTTCCCAACTTGATCTATATTCAGTGCAATCCAAATCAAAATGCTAGCATTTTCTTGTAGACGTTAACAAGTTTAAATTGTAACATTATTATGGAAATTTATAACCTAGGCAGAAGACCTAGGATAGCCAAAACAATCTTGAAGTAAAACAACAAATTGGAGACCTTAACACTACCAAACTGCAAGACTTAACATAACATTTCAGTAATTAAGACAGTGCACTACAGGCCCAAAGATGAAGAATCAGTCCGGTGGAACAGAATAAAGAGTCCAGAAACAAAGCCACACATTTACAGTCTCTTGACTTCTGCAAAGATGCCCCTATAATTCACTGGGGGGGGGGGCATGGTCTTTTTTAATAATAAATGATGATGAGGCAATTGTGTAGCTGAGAAAAAAATGAACATTGACTCTTACCTCATACCATACACAAAAATCAACTCAAAGTGAATCTGAGACCTAAATATGGAACGTAAAACAATAAAGCGTTTAGTAGAAAATATAAGAATATTTTCATGCTCCCCTGTGCACATCCAATAGATCCTCAAAGCCTATGCCTGAAATTTTAAACTACATCTAGTACGTGGGTAAATGTGGATTTGGTAGTGTTCCACATGGCTCCATCAAGCCTACTGCTCCCTGTATCAACCACCTCCCTGGGAAAAAGAAAAGTCATAAAAATAACCAATCATAAAAAGACTGATAAACTGCATTTTATTAAAATTAATATCTCTTTTCATTAAAAGACACCATTAAGAGAGTCAAAAGGCAAACCACATATTGGGAGAATTTATTTACTATACCTATATCTAACCAAAAAATCATATCCAAAATATATAAAGAACTTGTACAAATCAGTAGAAAGAAAGATTTGAGGAGGCACTTCACAGAAGAATATATCCAAATGACTAGGAAGCCTAAAAAGGAGATCAACACTATCAGTGATGAGGGAAAAGCAAATTAAAACCACGATATACTATACACCCACTAGAATGGCTAAAACTTAAAAGTTGAAAATAGTAAATACTGACAAGGATACAGAGTGATTTGAACTCCTCTCATAGTTGTTGATGGGAGTATTAATTGGCACAAACACTCTGGAATATGTTTGGCAGTAATTATTAAAGCTGAACATATATATGTATGTATATATGTATACATGTATACATATATGTGTATAGGTATGTCATGCTCCAGCAATTTCACTCTTAATATGGAACAGAAACAAGTGGTTATGTTTACCTGAAGACAGGGATAAGAATGTTCCTAGCAGCTTTACTGAAAATAGGCCAAAACTTGAAACAGTAGTAGACTATCAGCAGTAGAATATGTAAGTAAATTGTGCTATATTCATGCAATGGAATACTATACAGTAATGAAAGAACAAACTATTTCCATATGCAGCAATGTAGATCAATCTTATAGACGTAATACTGAGTGAAGGAAGGCAGACACAAAAGAACACATATGGTATGATTCCATTTACACAATATTCAAAAACAGGACGAGCGTGCTAATCTTGATGATAGAAGTCAGAAGAGTGATTACTTTTGTGGAGGGGAATGGCGAGGATGGTACATGAAAGAGTTTTCTGGTAATTTTGATGAGTGGCAGTTAACATGGACACGTTCACTTCGCAAACATTCATCAAGCAGGACACTTAAGATTGGGTACGTGACTGATATGTTTTATACTTCAGAAAGATTAAAAAAAAAAAGCCCCCCCCCACACACACCCAGGGAATTCCCTAGCTGTCCAGTGATTAGGACTCCCATGCTTCCACTGCAGGGGGCACGGGTTTGATCCCTGGTTGGGGAAATAAGATCCTGTAAGACGCGTGGCACAGCCAAAAAAAAAAGTCCCCCCAAATAACCATATTCCAATCCACTCCATGAAGTGACAGTGTGAACGGCAGCAAGAGTGTTTCCTTACAGGAAGGCAGAATACTTTGTTAGGACAATCTTTCAAAGGTCAACAGAAACAGAAACGTCCTTGGAAAAGTTAGTAACAATATGGAGTGAACTGGCCAATTTTCTTTTCAAGAAAGAAAGGTAAACTTTTTATAGATAAGATCTTTACTTTTCTTGGGTAGGAAAAAAAAAAAAAACTTACTGACCTTCCACTGGGACAAACCAAAGAGCTCCCAGTAACCAACAAATATAGCCTATGTGACAGCTCATTGGTTTCAGTAGGTCAGCAGAAACTGACTTTCACATTTGGAAAGTTCAGACCATGAGATTATTAAAACAAGCCAGGCATAACATGGTAGGATTCCAGCATTTATTTATTAGGTGTGGCAGTTTCTCCTTCACAATGTGAAATTGAATCAGAAGAAAATATCAAATGACTAAAAGTCCTGTTTGCTGCCAAGATGTCAGAGTGGAAAAGGCATCCTTTGGAAAAAGGGAAGAATTTTCTTTTCTTCTGTTAATATTATTCCTTGCGTTTAGAATTTGCAGATAGCAGTATCTCTAAAACAAATCTTCGGGATTTTCCTAACAACCTAGATTCTTAATAGCTTAGGGTGGTAGCCCTGTTAGGTGACTACATTACAAGGAAATCTCAATAAAGTTGTACCACTGTGAACTTCCCATCAGTGTCACCTATCCAACAAAGCACTTATCAAATGAATCTTTGCACCCAGGCACTGTGTGTAGGACATGAGGGAGGCAACATGAAACTGCCCCTTTCCTCAAGATATTCACGGTCCAGCAAAAGTGCCTGATGGGTCAAGGAGCCTCTCAGCCTTGGTGTAACCTGCTTTCACTCTTAAACACTAACAGCAGAGAAGGAAGAAAGGAAAGTGGGAGATGGCAGAACAGGATATTCTAAGTGGTGCGGTGGTTGTGTTTAACTCAGACTACTTTATTTTTCACACCTTTAGCGATAGGTTTGGAAAAGAAATTTAAGATGAGTTTTGGAGAATTTTATGTTGGTTTCAGTTCTCAGAAAAACCAAGCATGTGAGTTCTATATGTTGTCATTCAAGACTGGGGAAGACGGGACAGGGTGTTGGCAGCCTTAGCATCAGGCTGGGAATGTGCTTACTGTGGCCCAGGAACAAGATAGGTTTGAAGAAATTAAGGTGTAAAGAGACTGGGTGGCGTGTGGGGAAACACTCTGGGATCAGGCTGGCTGCCTTGAATCTCGGGCAGTCACTTCACCTCTTTCAAGCCTATTCTCCTCAGTATTACATGGACCTAATTCCTGTATTGAAGGATTGTTTCAAGGATGACAGAGACTGCATGTAACCTGCACACAGTAGATATGCAATACATGGCAGTTGAAATGATAACTGAATTTAACAGCAATCTCTGGGAGAAAGGCCTAAGACTTCTGCTTGTCTTTACAGTACATCCACTCAAAGGTGCACAGAGTGTGCCCGTGTCTGATCCATCACATGCTGTGAGGCGCCGAAAAAGCTCTGATGGCAGCTGGGCCCTGTGTGCTTGTATCAAGGGGCTCACTGAACCAAATTGGTTGTTACTGAACCAAATTTGGGTCCACTCACCTGTGTGCAGTAAAGGCAATCTACTGACACTAGGTTGTGGTGAAGAGAAGTGCAGCATTTATTGCAGGGCCAAGCAAGGAGTATGGGCAGTTAATGCTCTAAAGACCCAAATTCCCTGATGGCTTTCAGGGAAAGGTTTTCAAAGAGAGGGTGAGGGAGAGGGCTGCAGGTGTGGACAGGTGATCAGCTGTGGACATTCTTCTGATTGGTTGGTGGTGAGGTAAGTGGAAGTCAACATCACCAACCTTCTGGTTCCAACCAGTCTGGGGTCTATGTGCTTGGGGTCAAAATGCAGTTAACTTCCTCCACCTGGTGGGGGTTTCAGTATCTGCAGAACAGCTCAAGGACATGGCTCAGAATATTATCCACAGCCCTTGAAGAGGAACTAAAGGTCCTGGACTGTTTAATGGCTAAACTGTTGTTATTTTGTCTTGCTTGTTTTCCTTTCTGCATTTTCTCACTTCTCTGATTAAATTTGCTCTTTGGGACTCTGGGAGGGCCTAGGAGGCTAAAGTTTTTCTACAAACAAGATGCAGGTGGAGAACATAGGAAGAGTCTGTCCTGGGAAGGCACCATAGGATCCTGATCAATTACAGTCTCCCCTTTTCTTTGATACTCCTCAATCTTGAGGGAGAACAACTGGAGAACAAGGAACAGAGTTTTGGATAGAGAGGTTAGTCAGAAACTCAGCAGAGGAACTCACTTCTAGGGGGGAATTCGTTTCAGGGTGGCTGGAAAGAGGGCTCAGCCACCCACTCATGTGAGGACTCTAAGAAGCCCTGCCCTGGATCTGCAGATCTACATCAGTAGGGACAAGTAGTAAACCCAGTTCCAAAATTCTTACGAGTGCAGTGGAGGAAGGGCACTCCGCACTGTGGGTCAGTGGTAACAATTTTGTTTCTTTCTGAATCCTAGAGTCAGACACTGGAGTGATTCAGGGTCAGGGAGACCAAGGGGATTTTTTGTGGCAATAAAGGGCTGTTTGTTAAAGGCCTGCTTGATCCTTGCTTGTTTTACTAGATCTCAACACAACAGTTCTCTGTATTTTTCTTGGAATAAAACTGGCTTTTGCACTCGACACAAGGAACTGTGCCCTCAAGCAGCGGAGGCTTTCTAAATATTAGTGACTTTAACTTGATTAAGTATTTCCATTTCCTGCTCCTGTGACTTCGTGAGGCTCAAGTTCCCAGAAAGGCTGCTTTTTTGACCATGACTCTTTAGATTGGTTATGTTTTAGGTCATTCTGTTCTTATGATCTACGTAAGTGCTAAAAAACATCCAAGATACTTTTAAAAGATTCTTCACATGGAAATGTTTCCAGACTTCCAGCCAGCAAAAGTTTGAAAGGACTGCAGATGCAGATATACTCAAAGATTCTTAGTAAAAGGTTTTGTCAGCATTTCCTTCCTCAAATCCTTTGCTCAACTCACTGACCTCTCGCCTTCTTGGGTTAGGGCCATCTTTTTGTATAGTCTCAGCTATAAAAATATGCTAGGCTTTGCAACATTTCCCTCCTCCTAAGAGGAATGAAAATTAACTCTGTTGGATTCCCCTCTGCCTGACTAACAGAGGCCAGCGAAGCGTTTTTATCTTTAAAGCCCTCAGACACCAAATCAGAGGGATGGTGGGCTCTGGCCTCACTTGAGGTTCTGGTGCAAGTGTGCAATTAACTTCAGATCTTTGATGTTCTTTGACTGCTACATTTCATTTTGCATGGGTCATTTTCTCCTAGCCACTTAAAAAGTGTCCTCTGTGGCTTTTGCGCTATTTATGTAAAAATGTCAACTTGGGATACAGCAGGGCCTAAAATCTATTCAGAAGGTACACATTTCCAACGTGCTTGAAACATTTGCCGAACACTAAGAGTTTGGATTTGCTTATTTTTCCTTTTATAAGCTTTTAACTTTTTTTGCATTTAACTCCTTTGAAATATTTAAATTCTAAAACTATAAACTATAATTCTTTTTTAGGATATCTCAGATCTCAAGTTACAATATGTGACATGGTAGGGTTTTGAGGTCATTGAGCAGAAAAGGTTCAAGAAATTAGCAATTCTTTTAATAAAAAATGTATGACTACGATAGCAGCTGCTAGTTTTCCTTCAAATCTATTCTTCCCGTTTCAATAATAATACATTCATTTAGTTGTTGAGAATACGGTCACCCCAATTAAAGTCTCTGTTTCCCAGCTTCCCTTGCAGTCACTTGACAAAGTTCTGGCCAATGGAAGGTGAATAAAAGTTGTGCACAATTTCTGGGTCATCCCTTTCCCTCCCCTTCTCCCCCCTTCTTTCATCCTGCTGCTTGGAATGTAGTTCTGCTGCTCAGCCACAGTGGACTGTGTGACGAGAGGAACACCTTAAGGCCCGTGGAACAGCAAGACATCCAACACCTAAAAGTGGACACCTAACAACCTTGCAAAGCTGCCGTGCCCACTCAGACTTTCACGAGAGAAAATAGACTTCTGTCTTGTTTGAATCATTGTTGGTGTGAACTTTCTGTTACACACAGCCAAACCTAATCCTAAAACAGAGACTGACATGAATATTAATCGCACTGAAGTCAATGTTTTCAATAGTAAAATGTAGTCTCCAGGACACTAAATAAGTCTTTGCGGTAAGTATCTATTCTCTGTTAAATTTTAAAAAGGGCTCAAACTACTTTAGAAAGTATTCTGCTTTATCTGAGGGCACCTAAAACTGCCGACCTAAGTATACTTAGATTTGTCGGGCTTGCTGTTTTCAAAACAGTGTTCTGTCACACCAAACTGAAGTATTGCTGAAGCTGCCTCAGCACCCAGGACTCCTGCTTGAGGTCATGTGGAGTCAGGGGCTCGGGGTTCTGCTTTGGAAGCAGCTCATGGAACCTCCACCAGCACTGCACTGACATCAACTATGCAAACAGAACAGCCTGGATAAATCCAAAGACTGATATTTTCAAAGGTTCTTTAGTAATACTAATAATGGCAAACACTTAAATGCACTTATTAAACGCACTTTACTTACATTAACCTAGTTGATCCTTCTTATAATCCTATGAAGGTAGGGTCTCTAATCATTCTCATTTCACAGATACAGAAACAGGCAGAGGGAAATTCAGTAACTTTCCCAAAGTCTCCCAGCTAGTAAGAGACAGTCAGGATTTGAACACAGGTGTTTTGTCTCCAGAATCTAGGCTCTTAACCACAAGCTATTCTGCATTCCAGTAAGAATAGTAACTATGTATTGAACTTCTATCATGTGCCAGGCTGTTTTAAAATGCTTCCATTTATTAATTCATTGACTACATTGGCCCTATGAGGTAGGCACTATTATACCATTTTATAGATGAAACTGAGGCACAGGGAGAGTATGTAACTTGCCCAAACTAGGGTTCAAACTCATAGCAAGGCTGCAGAGTCCACAGTGTTAAAGCTATGCTGCATTTTCTCATCAAGAAGCAGGTGCTTTCCTCAATGATGGAAATGCTTTCAGAAGGGAAAGAGAATGCTCTTCAAAAAAAGAGCATTTTCTGCACATTGTCCTCCGTATACACCTGTATTCCAGGCTCTCCATTTGCCTTTCTTCCACCTCCCAGCCCATCTCACATCCACTCCGGACCACTCAGCTTTCCTCTTCCTCCCGCTGATTTTTCAGCCTATCTCCTCTCTCTTTTTTTAAACTTCCTTAACTCCTTCCACTCTAAGTAATTAATGCTGTTAGTACATTCTTTTTTTCAGCTCTATTAAGATATAATTGACAAACAAAAATTTCAGGTATTTACAGCGTATAATGTGATGATTTGATACACGTATACATTGTGAAAGTATTCCCTGCCATAAAGTTAACACATCCATCACCTCACATTCTTACCTTTGGTGGGGGGCAGGGTGAGAACATTTAAATTCTACTCTCTTAGTAAATTTCAATTACACAGTATAGTGTTATCAGCTATAGTTACCATGCTATTCATTAGATCCTCAGACCCTATTCTTTTTAACTTTGTACCCTTTTACTAACCTCTCCCTGTTTCCCCCACCCTCCAGCCCCTGGAAACCAATTTTCTACTTTGTTTCTATTTATTATTTTTTTTAAAAATTCCACATATAAGTGATAGCATACAGTAATTGTTTAGCTTTTTCTGGCTTATTTCACTTAGCATAATGCCTCACAGTTTCATCTATTTTGTCATAAATGACAGGATTTCCTTCTTTTTAAAGATGGAATATTTCATCATGTGTGTATATTTATCACAATTTTTTTTATCAGTTCATCTGTTGACAGGTCGTTTCCATACCTTGGCTGTAGTGAATAATGCTGCAGTGAACATGAGAGTACAGTTGTCTATTTGAGATAATGGTGCTGTTTCCTTTGGATGTACACCCAGAAGTAGGATTGCTGGATCATGTTCTATTTTTAACTTCTTGAGGAACTTCCATACTGTTTTCCATAGTGGCTGTACTAGCTTACATTCCAATCAACAGTGCACTAGGGTTTCTTCTCTCCAGACCCGCACCAGTATTTGTCATCTCTTGTCTTGTTGATCAATAGCCATCCTAATAGCCTCACAGGTGTGAGGTGATATCTCACTGTGGTTTTGAGTTTCATTTCCCTGATGATTAGTGATGCTGAGTACATTTTCATGTACCTGTTGGCCATCTGTATTTCTTCTTTGGAAAAATAATTATTCAGGTCTTCTGCCCATTTTTAAACTTTTTTTTTTGATGTTGAGTTTATGAATTCTTTATATATTTTGGATATTAACCCTTATTAGATGTATCATTTGCAAATATCTTCTCTTGTTCATTAAGTTGCCTTTTCTTTTTGTTGAGTTTTGTTTAGTTTCTTTTGCTGCACAAAAGCTTTTTAGTTGATGTAATCCCACTTTTTTATTTTTGCTTTTGTTACCTTTGCTTTTGGTGTCAAATCCAAAAAATAATTGCCAAGACCAATGATGAGGAGCTTACCCCCTATGTTTTCTTCTAGAGGTTTTCCAGGTGCAGGTCTTACATTTAAGCCTTTAATTGAGTTGATTTTTGTATATGGTGTAAGATAGGGGTCCACTTTTATTCTTTTGCATGTGGCAATCCAGTTTTCCTCACATCAAGTATTGAAGAGACTATCCTTTCCCCATTGTATATTTTCCGCTCCTATATTGAAAATTGACCATATATGCCGGGGTTTGTTTCTGGGCTCTATGTTCTGTTCCACTGATCTATGTGTCTGTTTTTATGCTAATACCATACTGTTTTGATGACTATAACTTTGTAATGTAGTTTGAAATCAGGAAGCATGACACCTCCAGCTTTGTTGCTCTTTCTCAAGATTGCTTTGACTATTCAGCGTCTTCTGTGATTCCATACAAATTTTAGGACTGTTTTCTCTATTTCTGTGAAAAATGCTATTGGATAGGGCTAGCTAGCATGGAATCTGTAGAGTGCTTTGGGTAGTGTGGACATTTTAACAATATTAGTTCTTCTAATGCATGAGCACAGAACAGCTTTCCATTTATGTCTTCAATTTTTTTCATCAGTGTCTTATAGTTTTCAGTGTATAGACCTTTGACCTCCTTGGTTAAATATATTCCTAAGTACAGTTGACCACTGGAAAACATTTATATGTATATTTTTTTCAGTCAATATATACTACAGTACTACATGATCCACAGTTGTTTAAATTTGATTAGCTAATATTCCATTGAAGTTTTACATCTATGTTCATCAGGCATATTGGCTTCTACTTTTCTTGTAGTGACCTTGCCCAGTTTTATTATCAGGATAAAGAGTTCGGAAGTATTCTTTTTTGCTTTGGAAGAGTCTGAGAAGTGTTGGTATTAATTCGTTATGTTTGATAGAATGCACCAGTGAAGCCATCTCATAAATTGCCAGTGCTGTGGATCTCATAAATGCAAGCCTTGTTGGTGTTTTGGGAGCCCATCCCTTGTGTGGGAGTCTTAAAAGTTGAGGTGCTAAATGTGGGATCCAAAGCCTTCACTCCTCAGGGAAAAGCTGGAACTGGACATTCCCTCCCAATTGTTTGGTGCTGTGCTGGGGTGGAGTTTATGGTGAAAGTGTGTCTCAGCCTTACCTACGTGTTTTGATGTGGGTATTTCTGTTCTCATTCACTTGATGTGTAAGGGTTGCTCAGCTATGACTACATTTCCTACAGAGGTAATTGCTCCACGTGTAGCTGTACATTCAGTGTGCCTGTGGGACAAGGGGAGTTCAGAAGTCTCCTGTCACCTTGGTCAACCTTCGGTAAATGCTCCTTCTACTGTTTGTGTCTTATCTTTGGTCAGCTCTTCCAGCTAATCCTCACAGGGCCTAAGTTTTGCTCATACTTAAGGACTATTACCATTGTCTCCTGACTGATTTGCCATTTCCTTCTTTTGTCTCTCAGTACAGCAGCCACAGTGACCTTTTTGCCAACAAAAGTTCTTAAAGAATCCTCTGCTCAACATGTGCAGTGGCATCCCAGCTCAGAATGAAATCCAAACCTCAGCATGACCTAGAAAGCCCTGCCCACTGCCACCTCTCTGACCTCCACTCCCACCAAGCTCCCTCTCACCCACTCTGCTCAAGCCTTCCTGGTATCCTTGATGCTGCTCAGAGAAGCCAAGCATAGTCTCCTTTAGGATCTTTGGTCTTTCCTCTGCCTGTGTATGTGGGGAGGGCAGCCAGTCACCACATCTTACCATCTTGCTTCCTCACTTCATTTGTCTTTGCTCAAAGGCCATCTCATCAGAGGCCTTCCTTGATAACTTATAGAAAGTAGCACCATACTCTGATCATATCAGTCTATCCCTTCACCCTTTTTTTCAGAGTACTCATCATGTCATGAAATATTTGTCCACTGACTATTCTCACAAGAACATACACTCCATAAAAGCAGAACTTTTTTCTGTAGAAACACGTTTATTCAAATGACGGGCAGGAAGCAGTGGCAGCAGGGGGTGAGGGTGGCCAGGTGGAGGCTGTGCAGATTAGCACTGCTCCCCTACATCCCTTGTGACCCTGCTTTGATAGCCACCCAAGCTATTGGCATCAGGGTCAGAAACACTTTCCCTCCTCTCCCAAACTGAATAAATAGCATCCCTCTCCCGAGAGCCGGGAGGAGACTCACGTGCTGAGCTTGGTGCCCTGTCACAGTCCACAAAACCTTTGTTTATTGTTTCTCACACCTAAAACTACTGGCTCACAGAAGGCTCTCAAAGTGTCAAGTGGATGAACAAAGTAAATTTACTTTCATCTTAAAGAAAACTCTTCCTTGGCCTGTATGCCCTCTGCTTATTGTCCTTTACCTTTTTTAGTTCATAACCAAGCTTCTTGATACCTCTACATTCTTCCCACCTCCTCGATTCCATGTAATCTGTCTTCGGTCCCTGCAATGCCTCGGTATAGCTAGGGGTAGGGTTTAAATTCCTACCTGCTCAGTCCAATGGGCAAGTTTGAGGCTTTATTTCACTTGAGTTGACTATTCCTGACTTCAACTATGTCCTTGACATCTCTTTATTGGTTATTCTCTAGTTGACTGTTCTTTCCTGGTCTCCATTAATTCTTTACTACCCTTTAATGGAAATATTCTCTGGGACTCATCACTGAACTCATCCTTAGCCCACACAGTTGTTCCTTTGGTAATCTTGATCACTGTGCTGTATTCTTCCACATATTTTCCATACTTTGGGTTAATTTCCTTAGATTTCCAGAAGTGGGATAACAGGGCAAAGGATACAAATATTTTTATGGCTTTCTGAAAGGACTAATTTACAGTGCCCCTAAAAATGATGAGTTGCTAGTTTTCCCTCCCAGGAGTGACAGGATTTGTACAGTGAAAATAGGTTAAACGTATAGATGCAAAGGGGCAGAAAACTCGAGTTCTATTCAGTGAAGAGAAAATGCCTGAGCAGAAGTACCTAGAATGGAGGTGTGAGAAAGGTTGAAATTGAGCATTGAGCCATACAAGCACACTGAAGGGTTCCAGCAGTTAAAGTGCAGGATTGAAGGGGAGGGGCTGGAGCCA
Organism: Leucopleurus acutus; assembly: GCF_964270905.1. Lineage (NCBI taxonomy): Eukaryota > Metazoa > Chordata > Mammalia > Artiodactyla > Delphinidae > Leucopleurus > Leucopleurus acutus. The sequence goes on along the minus strand of NC_139151.1, from coordinate 47,098,606 downwards.
ACCAGACAGATGAATCCAGCATGTGATGGATAATCCCCACCCTTCTCTGGAAGCTACAAATTGAGGAGAAAATTGTCAAGTGGCGAAACTTCGTGAAACATGTATGGTAAGGCTACAATTGAGAAACTACGCCTGAGAAGCTGCTTGTTAATTGTGAAACTAAAAATGCCTGTGGGTCCTTTAGTTTCCCATAACACAGGACAAGTTTCCTGGGCAGTTCCACTTACCTTCTAAATTTCATATGAAAGTAGAACTCCTGCCGATGAGTGGGAGCCCCTCTTCTCTACTGGGTAGCCGGCAGGGAATCTTGTTCTCCTAAGCACTTCAGACCAGTATTCCTCCTGTCTTCAGTGGAGACTCCTTCCCTCCACCTCATTGTCAGCAGACCAACCCTTCCCTGAGGGTTGAAAACATATCTTACCTTTGGCTTGGCAACTGGCAGAGCTTGGGGGTAGTGTACACTGGCTTCTAATCTGGAATGATAACAGTAAAGATCTGAGTCTCTAATTGTCTACTATCTGCTGATGTAAACTAATCCATGACACTCACGCTGCTTTGTGTTGCAGGGATGGGGTGGGCGTGGCTTCAGGGAGGAATGCATTCCATTAACCTGATCTCTTAGTCTCTGATATGAACAATTCCTATTTTCAAACTTATGTGCTATACAGCAGTTGAAGTCCCCTAGCTAAAACCCCACACCCAGGTTATTCATCTGGGTACATTTTCTAAAAGTATAATTGCTGGGTGAAGGGTAAGAACTCTCAAGTCTTCTGACAACATATCACCAAAAAAAAAAAAAAAACAAAAACAAAAAAGGTGTACTGGTTTATACTCACTTCAGCTTTAGATTAGCAATCAAACTCTGTGTACTCTTGCCCATGCTGTTATACAGATGCCGTTTGACAAGCAAAATGGCATCCTCCATAACAGTATACAGCACAGTGGTTATGGCAGACCTGGAGCCAGACCATAAGGGCTCAGGATTGCAGCTCAACCACTTAGTTGTTAAGGATCACACAGTAAGTGACTTACCCCAGCCGCTAGGCCTGTACCCTTATCTATAAAATAGGTATAACAAAGGTGCCTCATTCACAGACTTGATTAAATGAACAATCTGTCCAAAAACACTCAGAACAGCCTTACACTTGGAAAGCACTGTTGTTTTCATTTGAATTTTTCAGTTACTACTAAACTCTTTTCATTGGTCATTAGTATTTCATCTTTGGTGAACTGCTTTTTTAAATCATATCCTTCCCCTTTTTCTATTTGACTGAGATAGTCACCTGTATTTTCCTTCATCTTTATAGTTCTTTACATTTATACTTAACTCACTTGGAATTTATGTTGGTATTATGTTGGAGGGAATTCCATCCCCCTTCCCCAAATAGATATATGATGCTAGTAAAACTGGCTTATATAAATACTCTTTTGAAATGCCATCTCAATCACAGAAACACCTGTTATTAGGTTCATTATTTGTATGAGAAAAACACTTGTTTCTCCTTTACTCACACTTACAATATACACCAGATGTGTGGGTTTTCCACACAAATTTTAGCACAAACCCCATAGGTTACGGGCTCAGTCCCACGAGATTGCCTCCCCCCACAAGACTTCAGAGGCCAATTACAAGTCCAGGTTGTCACCTGTACTCCTGACTGATCAGCTATAAATCAGGGCTCCTGTGACTGACCCCCTTCTTGGTTTTGATAATTTGCTAGAATGGCTCACAGAACCCAGGAAAACACTTACACTTTACCAGTTTACTGTATAATAAAGGATATGATAAAGGATACAGATGGACAGCCAGATGAAGAGACACATAGGGCAAAGTCTGGAAGAGTCCCAAATGCAGGAGCTTCCGTCCCCATGCAGTTGGGGTGCACCACCCTCCTGGCACGTGGGTATGTTCACAACCTGGAAGCTCTCTAAACTCCTTAATATTAGCATTTTTATGGAGGCTTCATTCACAAGGGCACAACTGATCATTAACTCAGTCTCTAGCCCCCTCCCCCTTCCTGGAGGATGAGGCTGCAGCTGAAAGTTCCAAGCTTCTAATCATCTCTTGGTCTTTCTGACTGGCCCCCATCCTGACGCTATCCAGGAACCTATCAAGAGTCGCCCCATTAGAACAAAAAACACTCCTATCACCCAGGAAATTCCAAGGGATTTATAAGCTTTGCGTCAGGAACTAGGGTCAAAGACCAACTATTAGAACAAAAGATGCTCTTAGCGCTCGCCTATCACTTAGGAAATAATAGGGGTTTTAGGAGCTCTGTGCCAGGAACCAGGGACAGAGGCTATAATATGTATTTTCTATCATTTCACATGATGCTATTTCGTTCGTCTTCCTTTTACGTCAATATGACACCAGTTTATCGTACCTTTATCGGTCGAAGCAAATTGTCATTCCTTGATTTGTACTTTGGACCCATAGTGATGCAAATTCTGTCCACCATGAATTCCAAATTCTACATTTCAATATAGTTGTCAAAAGGTCAGCTCCTAGCAATAGCTGTTATGAGCAGCAAACACTGGCGTGGCCATTCCTGCACGTGCCTCTGAAGACTGCTGGCTGGGCTCCTTGGGATCTCTCCGAGTCTTTCCTCTCCTACAGCAGTGCCTCTGCCTCCTCCAGGTAGGTGACACCTGCCATCAATGAGTAATCACACAGAACTGAAGAGCTTTTCAGTGGCTACCCCACTTCAGGACAAAAATGATGAGAGAAACGCAGACTTCACTGCCTTTTACGCCGCCACTGAACTAGATGGCAGCGCCAGTGCAGTGTGCTTGATGCTTCCATTTGAAGTGTTCTTGAAATGTCAAGCAAATCAACTGCAAGTTCTGCACATCAGTGCAGACCCCGGAGTCCAGGTTCGCGAAGGAGAGAGGGGGCTGCTTACTTCTCTTCTGATATTTCTTTACCTCCACTCCAAGCCAAGGTCACAATAACCCAGTGCTTATTTATCAAGAGCACAGGACAGCTGCCAAGTGCCCAGGATCAAGGCAGACGGGCAGGCGCCTGACTGCAGAAGGCTCAAACAGGTTGAGGTTTAGCTCCCCAGGTGATTCTCACACAGAGACTTATTTCAAAACCAACTTTGGAATTAGCTTTTGCAGCAGATAAAGGAAAAGCTCTTTGGAATGAGAACTTATTAGGAAGTGAAGCTTCCATAAAGCTTTGACCTTGCTTTTCTCTCCTTCTAGGTGTATGCCTAAACCCAGCTTAACCTACTCTGCCTCAGAATGGTCACACCTGCCCCAATAGTAACACCACAGAAAGACCTTAACTTTTGACAATGTGGGTAGTTTCATACAGCATAAAAACTACACCTGCATGCTGCATCAATTAACAAAGGGGACATTTCCTAAGTGCTTATAGCAAAATTAGACTAAAATACTAGCTAGAGACTTAGAAAACATTTCTGGTTGGTGACACACTAAATAGAATGCCACTTCTTAGTAAAAGCAAGGAATCAGCTTGAGGTTTTCTGAGAGAGACTGCATGGAAGATGATACAGCAGCCTTTCCATCCAGAGCCTATTCAGACTGCAGAATTCTAGGTGTAGTCAGACCCACGGAAGGTAGCAAATGTGACAGAACAAAGATCTAAGCTAGATGCAAAGGCTGTGGAGCCATCTTTTCTCGAGGATAAGATAGATGAAGTTCACCTGGCTGAATGCTGTGGCCTTTCCATATACTGTGAGCTAGCCACTGCTGAACACACAGGGGCCACCCTCCCCTGAAGGGAGCTCCCTCCCCTGAAGGGAGAGATTCTGTTTTTCTCCATGGAGTGCTGGAGAATAAGCATTTACATCAGTACTCTGAATTCTCAAGAATTTGGAAACATGTTTATTAGTGACAATAAACAGGAGAAGAGCCTTGGAATTACTTTAGTTCAAGGAGAAACTTATCCCATAAAGGCCTGCTTTCCAGGAGTAATGTTTTGTTGGCTCGTGGAGAAGTAAAAGATTCCTGCTCTAACATAAGGCCTCTTCCTAAATATGGACTCTCACAGTCAATGGTTAAGAAAAGTATATCTTAATATAATGAACAATAATAATGAGATGTTAAAAGGAAAAATTTTGCAAATGATCTGGGATGGGTTAGCTGCCCTCTGCTAACAGTCTTAATCTCTTTCTGCAGCCACTACCAACTTGTTAGCTGGGTAGTAAGATGGCGGGGGCATATACAGGTTTAGAACCTGATTTAGTTATGTATTTTTTTATGTATTCAACAGCTGACTTACTTCACTTACTTTTTTTTTTTTTTTTTTTTTGCGGTATGTGGGCCTCTCACTGTTGTGGCCTCTCCCGTTGCAGAGCACAAACTCCAGACGCGCAGGCTCAACGGCCATGGCTCACGGGCCCAGCCGCTCCGCGGCATGTGGGATCTTCCCGGACCAGGGCACGAACCCGTGTCCCCTGCATCGGCAGGCGGACTCTCAACCACTGTGCCACTAGGGAAGCCCCCACTTGTTACATTTTGATTAAAGTTAACATGCTCATGTGTTTTGCAGGAGGTGGGAAGTATGCTTCATAGGAGAAGACCATCTGAGAATAGACAGTGGTCATCAGGCTTGACCACAGAGGGAAATAATTCCCTTTTCAGTTTATGCACAGACAGAACAATGGACCATGAAGCAAAGACCTGATTCCAATGTCTGTTAGCTTGTCAACCTGAGCAAGTTCCTTATTCCAATCTGTAAAATGGGTAAAATGTGGATAATACTAATCCAACAAGCCCAAAAGTTTGAACAATAAGATGGAAATGTTTATGAAGGATTTCACAAACTTGAATATGTTGAAAAAAAAAAAAAGTAGTATAAAAGGAACAAGCCATAGACCTCAAATATAACATCCACTCAAACACCACCAGGAGAGACAAATCAAAATCTGTGATGATGTTAAGGAAGTTAACTTACAAAAGTACATTTTCCAGTCTGTATGAAAATGGTTTAATAATAGTGAAACTTAAAAAGTGGTAAAATTAACAATGTATATTGGTTAAAGACTATGTTTTCCAACCATGGCAAATAGTATGCAGACATTTATCAATGCAAAGCTTTTAGTCCCTCTATCATGTACTCTGGATCCTACTTACTATTCAACATGAAACACGATACAATCAGAGGTTTCTTTGGCAGACATAATCACATGCAACAATAGGTCAAATTCAAAGCATTTTCTCCCTTAAACTTACCTGACCGAAGGCATCTGATCAAAAGACAAAAATGAACAGTTTTAATAAGTAGTTCAGTTTCTAGAAGGTAACAAAAGTACCAAGATCAAGCTTCTTGGAAGTTAAGTTAAAAGAGAAATAAATTTTACATTTTATTAAATCATCAAATATAATCACTTGGGTATACTTTTATTAGCAAAAAATAATAATACCAATGATAAAGAAAAGAGGAAAAAAGTAAATGTGCCTCAGACCAGAATACCATAACAAAAGTTTTGTGGAAGCTGCATTTTATTTGAAAATCCACCCATTTTTGCTAACATACATTTTAATATTGTAAACAAAAATAGAATCTGCAGAGACAATGCAACAAGTATGCTTAACTCATGTACAGAATTGCTTTCCTACAACAAACTGTCCTTCTTAAGGCCCCTCTCAACCCAAATGTTAAGATGTATTTACACAAAGCACCGATCAACAGTGCAGCTTAATTCTTCGTTAACTAAACTCTTGGCTAGACATTAACTTTAAAGATACTATTTCCCCTTATTTAAAAGGTACATGATCATAACATGGCATGAGCCAAATAAAAGGTTCAAGGATTTTGTCCCCTCCCCTCCCCCCATAACACCTCCTAGAGTTTTACTGAAAAGAAGGAAAGTCTTGAAGTGAAAGCAATTCCTCACATTCATTTTGGAAAGGCCCTAATGTCAAATGGAAAATAATGACATGCCAAGCACAAAGCAGTAAAGTCCCTTCCCAATGCACTAATGCTGAATTTAAAATGTAGTGCTTTTCCCAGTTCTGTGAACTGTTCCCTTGCAAAATCCTAGGCACAGAATTGACTATAAGGATTAATGCATTTATAATGCTTCCCTAAATCCCATAGAAACTGAGAATTCTTAAGCGATTCAGACCTATGGACTTGCCTTAAAATATTTAGTGCTCTGTATGTCAGCTGAAAAGCATTCTGAATCAGATTCATTCTTATGGATAAAAATCAAACATACTGTGTACATCCATACTCATTTTCATAAGGAGGTTTGATACAATATTAATGTTACGTAAATTGATAATCATAAATAAATACAAATACTTAAGGAATGTCTACTGCAAACTGAATATATAATTTTTTAAAAAGAAAAGTTAATTTTAGTTACTGTTTCTGTATCTGTGAGGACTGGAGAAAAGAAAGATACTGCATAATTAAGAATTATGATTTGATCCCCCCAAAAGAGTCCTGTTGCATTACAGTAAAGGACACAGCTCTTCTCTCCAGGCAGCTTTTCCAAATACAAATTTCACTCTTTCCAGATAAGGGCTTTTCTTGGTAGGTTACTGATTATGGGTATTAACAGGAGATGAAAGAACTGAAGAATTAGTCACCAAAAAGACAGTCTGAATTCATGGCAATTCTTGGCTTTATAAACTGTATTGATACGTTCTCCTATCGACTAGTCCCAATTTCCTTCATGGGCCTTCATTGGGTTACTGTAGCATTCTAATGAGAGTTTAAGAGACAGCAGTTTGGATTTTGCTGGAAGTAAGTATTTGCTGCTTGAGCACTTGTCTTTTTGGAATAATTCCATTCTCTTCCATCTAGTTACATAAACTGTATCTGGGGGAAAAAAAAGAGTGTAAGTTAATTCACTGCATTGTAGGATATCTTCTCATAAGTAAAAATGCTTTGTGCCTCTTACTATTCAACTTGCCTGGAAGTGTTCATGGCATGCTTATCACAAACCCTGATTACAAAACGAAGTCAGTATTATCAGCTTATCATGAGCCAGAACTCAATATTTGAAGCATAACTACAGGAACTTCCAAATATCTTTCTAATTACTAAAAAACCAAGGGATATGGGAAGAAAGAAGATGAATGATTTTTCCATGACAAGTTCAGAAAATCTCTCCATGAACACAAATATTCCACATAAAAATCTCATTTAGGCAACAAGCAAAATTTGAAATATTATTTCCAAATATTATAATAAAATCAGAGATAATTAAGGCAACAGTAATATTATGTTTACTAAAAATTTCTGATATAAATCAAAATCTGAAAGATCTACAAAAGAATACTTTTCAATAGGGTGTCAACTAGTCACTCAGATATTTCACTCATGATATCTTTATCCTTTAAACTGCTCATCCAAAGACATTACTGAAATGATGTGCTAATAAACTGTTGTCAGATCAGAAGAGTACAAACTCTCAAAGATCCAGAAGGTGTATCTACACTGGGGGCTATGGCATCAAGAAGAACAAATGACATTGTCTTCCAGGAAAAGAGGCAGTGTGGATCAAAAGCAGAATCTTTCTATCAAAAAGGGCACTAAGTATTCACTTGCCTTTAATTTAAAAAAAATATATAAGCTGTTTTTTGGGAAAATACTACTATTTTAAAATGAAAAAGGCATACATAAAAATATAACCCTTTAAAGAAATTGTTAAAATGAATTCTTCACAATGAATCCTGGCCATTATGTTAAAACTAAAGATGCTCCTAATAAAGCTTGAATCCAGTGTGTAAAATTGTGTTGTTCTGTATAAATCTTTTAAGACCGAATAAAACACCCAGTTTTTAACGGGTGGTGTTTGAGCTCATCCATCTGCTGTGCACAGTGGATGCTTATATGTACATATGTGAGATGGTCCTTTGATTTCACATCTTCTAATAATGTTAAAGATATTTTCCAAAAGTTCTTTGTCCTTATGCCCTGTCTTGATCTATTCTTCACCTAAAGAACAGAGGAGGAGGAGAAAGAGAGGGAAACTAGAGTCCTTTAAAGAAACAGAGGAGAAGAGTAAATTGTGCTTAATGTTTGGTAATTTTTAAAAGTATTGATATTTAAGTCCCCATCTCCCCCAACAAGCAGCAATACCTAAAGTGATTTATAAGAAATCCTCCAAAGAGAGCTCTGCAAAAGGGTCCTTTCCTGAAGCTCTGTGAGGACTGTGACTGGAGGGGCTGGATGCTGCCGACAGCTGGGGGAAAAGAAGACAGAGAGAGGGAAAGAAAAAAAGATCTCAGAATGACAGAACATGAAAGCAGAAAATGTAATGAAAGAAGAAGTGGTTTTTGTTTTGTCAACTTTAATAAATATAATGGCAGCCCTTGCAGAAGGTGGAATTATTTAAACAAAAGTTTCAGTCACACGTCTAGATAAAAGGGTATCCAATGGCATGTGTTTTTCAGAAAACAAATTCTTGTTTCTGAATTCCAAAGGAATAAAGTCTTTTACCCAAAAAGGTTGAAATAAGCTGACCCATGGTTAAGACTTTTATTTTATGTGTGTGTGGGAGAGGGGAAGACGGGAACCACAGCCTAATTGTGAGCCACAGAAGATGGCTTCCTGTGTCCAGGCTGTCTGTCAAACGGTGTGTCAAATCTGACCTCAGTCCAGACCCAACACATCTAGCTGCAATACCCTTTCCTTCCTTCCTCATAAGAGGTGGAAAGTCCTGTTCTCAGTGTTTACACTTTTTTGACATGGAGTTGTCTCCTGCCTGTTTATCTGGACATGCCACAGCTGATGCTTATACTTTGGGAGGTAGAAGGAGCTTAGAGGTTATCTGGTCCAACTACCTGCATACTGCCCTGAATACATGGAATACTTAAGATCTTTGGTTCAGCTTCCTGTTAGAATACATTCACTTGATTCTTGGAATTTGCTCCTGTTGTTTAATTTGAATATACAGTAAGGCAAGCAGACTGTTGAACTCCATAACGTATCTTTAGTAACCCTAAAGTACCAAGATATTCATTTCATATATGTATCTCCTTCACCGAGCCTACTTTAAGAGTATTTTAAACCAAATATGAGCCATTTTAGTTTGGAACAAACTTTTAATTTTTTCCTCCTCCTGCATCAGATTGCAGAGGCATGAACAGGAATGTTCAACTGAGCATTAAATCAAAGTTAAGACTAAGTAGAAACAGTTTCAATTCATACCTCAACATTCGAATTCCTATAAAGGATTTCAAGGCTCAAAATCTGTCTTTGCCGGGTCAAAGTGATCTCATTTCTACCTTTTTATTTTCTTAAGAAAAGCACTATAAAGAATGAAGAGCCAATGAGTTTTCAACAAATATTACACCACAAGTATGTGCAATTTGTTGTTTTGGATGCCAAGATTAATTTACAGGTTTAGAAATCATCTTCAGTTATATTAGTGGTTGAGTCATTTTCTTAATCCATACATTGTTCTCAGAAATAAATGTTCAAAGACAATGGGAAGAGACAATGGAAAAGTTGATGGAATTACACAAGCAGCTACAGATGGGAGGACAGGACAGCAGGTCTGGGTTTGGAGATTCAAGTATCATACGTGCTGAGACAGAATAAGGTGCAACTTATTAGAAAGACATTTCCTCCTCACCTTTCAGACCAACCAGGATGACCATTCAGAAGCGAAATGATTTTAAGTAAAGTGATCCCTGAGCTGGAGGGAGTTTAAGATTAACTGGGTTTTTCTCCAAAACAGATTTTCTTTTTCATTTGAAGTTAAAAAACAACAACAAAAACCCCCTGCTTACTGCAGATAGCTAAGCATCCAAAATCAACAGTCTCCCATGAGAGCCCCACACTGAAACATCTTCTTAAATCAAATTTTCATGAGGGCAGCAGTCTGAAGACCTGACAGTCTCAGGGGAAAATGTCCCTGAAGAATATGGTCAAAGGGAGCACCAGAATTCTGTTCTTTTCCATATGTGAGCATACTGCTGGAGAAAAGTCCTGGAGGCTCAAAAACAAGGTTGAAGAGGATCAATTTTCCTTGAGGGAAGAAGTGCTAGTTTCTAACTAATACTTCTACTATTCTGTTAAATTGGCAAAACAAACATATACATATGTCTTATACCTATAAAAAATATGTAGCTAAATTAAAACATGAGAAAACAAGACTTAATATCCCTGCAGTAAGTTTCATATCATCAACATCCATTTCAAGCAGATGAAACCTTGGCCCAGACTGGACTGGTTGACTGCAGCGAGTGCCAAGGACTGAGCCATGGAGCAGCCCTTCACCAGCGGGCCCCACCCCTTCCTGGCACCTGTACCGAAGCATAGGCACATCTTGCACTGGTGAGAAGGTAGTCAGCTCAGCGAGTAAATAAGGAAGCAGAAGGAAAGGAAATATACTGCAATCGCCCAGTTAATGCTCAAGGAAAGAAGGAAGAACAAAGTACACAAAGGAGTAACAGGATCCTGGTGGGTGAGAAGCAGCAGGATTTAAAGAGCCTGAGAAAGTCAAGTTAACCCTCCTTTACTTATAATTCTTGGGAGTAGATTAAAGAACACGTAGGGTTGCTACGTACTGGAGGATAAGGAATTTAAAAAAATCCAATGACCATCATTAATTACAATATCACCATATTTTACAAGCCAGCATAAGACAAATTATAACTGACCATTCCAGTAAAATTCTACTACAAATATGCCAACACACACACACACACCAAACAAAAGAAAAAGACTTTCACTCATTTATTTCAAGTAACATTCTCTATACCAAAATTCCCACAGAACTAAAAAATTAGTACAGCTATCAGTTTGTTCAAATTAAATCGACCTACCTCACAACTAAATATGCCATTTAAACAAAGCAGTCAGTCTCACTAGTCTAATACAGACATACTTAAAGTCTTCTCATTTTATAGGAAAATGAAATACTGAGAAGCAGTGAAAGAAGAGCCGCAGATAAATAAAAATACTAAAATGTACAAGTAATTGATGATGGCAACTCTCAGCTGACATTCCTTCACCCACTCCCGCCACTCTAATCAACCTTTAAAAAAAATATGTTGAAATAGAAAAAAAAAGAATCTAATGTTACCAAAAATCTTTGTTTTTATCTCCAGAGCAAAGATTTTTTTTTTTGGCTGTAGTGTGTGTTTAGTATAGTAAAGACAAGAGTACAGAAATCATAAGTTAACTTTATAAAAAAGCAAACATACAGAGAATAAAGGAATTTTTTTTTTTTTTTTTTTTTGCGGTAAGCAGGCCTCTCTCACTGTTGTGGCCTCTCCCGTTGTGGAGCACAGGCTCCGGGCGCGCAGGCTCAGCGGCCATGGCTCACGGGCCCAGCCGCTCCGCGGCATGTGGGATCTTCCCGGACCGGGGCACGAACCCGCGTCCCCTGCATCGGCAGGCGGACTCTCAACCACTGCGCCACCAGGGAAGCCCAATAAAGGAATTTTTAAAAAGAATTCTATCAGCACACTAAAGATCATAAATAAAAATGGTTACTCCTTCATTCTACTCCCATTCAACACCAAAGAAAGAAAATTTCATGTTAGAACAGGAAAATAGCATCAGTCTCAGAAAGTGAACCTAGTGCAATTGAAAGCTTACGGGAGAATAAAAGACTGGGTATTTAAGGACAAACTTGGCTGTGCTTAAAATTCTTAGTGAAGAAGCAAGGTGCCACATCTTTACATTTGAATTTGCATCCAAAAGCCTGGATAGCAAATAGCAATGCTGTAAAGACTCATTTTGTCTTTCTTGAAGAAGCAAAGTTAACATCTTAGGAAAAAATGGGCGTATTTCCTTTGCCTGGGATGAGAGAGCAGTTTTATGGAAAGGAATCTAATCCTGGCTCTTTTGTAAAATGAGGTTAAGAATATCAAGACCCAATACCCACATCCCCGTTAATGGCTGTCTTGAGGATTAAAATATACAAAAAGCACCCTGGCATATGTTAGTCACTCAAATATTAGTTCAACCTTCCTTACCACCTACAATCAAATGCTCATCTAGTCTTACATAATAGGAGCCACTCTGTCTTGTCTGTGTTGATCTTATAAGAGTTCTTATTTTACCATCAACCAGTCACTTGTGCTTCCATATTATACTCACCTTTAGGTTACTCAGATGTAAGAAACATATTCTCCCTGTCTCTTGTTCAGCAACTAGCAGTGACTTACACATATTATAAGCATTCTATAACATGCTAAATTAAAATGTTTTTTGGTGATAAAACAAGCTCTGTATAAAAATGTCACCAAAGTCGGATATTAGAAGTATTAGAACTTCCCTATTAATTTTTACCCTTTTAAAATGTCTATTTTTACATGTTATTTAATGTACATATTGTTGTAGGGATATATAAATATAAATACACTGAGGGTACATGCTTAAAGAATATTTTCCTGATATTGCTGTGCAATGGAAACATTTTAGAAACCTCAGCCCTACCTAATATGATTTCACAGAGATGTCAGATATAAAACTGAGCACAGAAAGGTATGTTGTTTTTGAATAATGTTAGACCACGGCCAGACCACTGAATCCAGATGCACAGGGATATAAACATATAGTGCTGCATTCCAAAATTTTATACTAAAGATAACGCTATTCTCAGCTGCCTCTGTGAAGTATAGCTAAAAGAGAGGACTTCTTTCTCTACTGCATAAGGTAGAGGGCCTGTCCTGTATGTTGAGTCTAGTGCCTTTTGATAACTGCTTCTTGGGTTTATGCTTAACACAACCCATCTTGGGCTTCTGCCCATCAATAACATCACAAAGTTACGCCAACCTTACTCCTGTCACCTTCAAAGCACTACTTCATCTTGTCTTACGGGCATCAAACAGTGACCTAAGAGGATTTCTCTTTGAATGTGTTGTTTCTAAACCTCTCTACTGCTACAGTCCACATAACTTAAAACTATTAACATAGGAGTGACATTATTCCAAAATGGCATCTAAGTCATCTCCTTAGAATTATGGCAACCTAAACCGACAAAGAGTTAAGGAAGACCAAATTGGAGAGAGGGAAATAGATCAGAAGATTTCCTAAACTCATGGGAGGAAATACTATTAACTGACCTAAGCCAAAAATAAACAGCATTTCTGTATATCAGAAGTATTTGCAAGGGTAAGAGAAGTCTGTTTAAAGTTCCATTTGATGGATGGAAATCATGAAAACTGGCTCAGCTTATTTGAATAAAATGTTCACTGCTCATTCATATTAGACTCTTACCCCTTGAAAACCAAAGAAAATGAAAAGCTGTAACGTTTATGTCAACTGGTACATAAGGAGACAAAATAATAATTACATGTGCCTACAATGCACCACTTATTTGCTGTTTATTGAAAATATGGCACGTTTGGTTAAAAAAAATTTCCAAACTGTGTTCCATATATGAGCTTGAGGCTACCTGCTTTTACCTGATTTATCTATTGGGCTTCCACTAAAAACGTCTAAGACAGAGTTCCTTAGACTTAGACATTTTCAAAAGAGGTTTGCCCCTCCCCACAAAAAGAGACTTATAAACTGTATTAAATTGGACCAAATAAAGATTTTAATTACTATGAAATAAAGCTTGGTCCTTTAGGGTAACACCACCTCCACAAATGCTGAGCCAATTCAGGTGCTGCTGACAGAGTCCTCAAGAGCGGTGTGTCAGGTTCCTGTAAAAAATGTCCAGCGTCTACACCTCATGTGGATGATTCAGGCCCTAATGCAGACCGTGCTCACCCAGCCTGCCCCATCCCCACACCACAGTGACTACCCTAGCCTGTGGTTCTCTATGAGTTTATCTGATGTCATCAGATAATAGTGAGTCATGATTAAGGTTTCAAAATAATGAAGTATGAATTATTATATTTACAATAAAGATAATTTGTAACACATGGGAAGAAATATAAACTGTATTATTATAAATCAGAAGTTGGGAATAGGGACACCTCATGGAATAGAAACAATTTCTGAAAATAGGGCAACCTTGTAACATCTTCTTCTAAAGACAAAAAAGGTTCCTTATAATCATCAATAAAAAAACATAAACATCCACATTCCTAAGTCAATTACAAATATTTTCATTTGGACCTTTCAACAAACTTATAAAGTACACAAGGTAAAAATCACCATTCTATATATAAAGAAACTGAGGCTCATCAAAGTTACGTAGACAATTTTCTCTGAAACACCCGGTTAGTGAGGAGTCGAGCTGAGAGTCTGTTGAACTGTATCCCCTAAAAAGATATGCTGAAGCCCTGACCCCTATGAATGTATGTATGAATGTGACCTTATTTGGAAATAGGGTCTCTGCAGCTGTAATCAAGTTACGACAAGGTCATTAGGGTGGGCCCTAGTCCAATGACTGATGTCTTTGTAAAAAGAGGGAAAGGCCATGTGAAGACAGAGACACAAGGAGGATGCCATGTGAAAGAGGCAGAGACTGAAGTGCTGCAGCTCTAAGTCAAGGAATGACTGGGGCTACCAAAAGCTGGAAGCGGCAAGGAAGGATCCTCCTCTAGAGAATTCAGGAGGAGCGTGGCCCTACTGACACCTTGTTTTCGGACTTTAAGACTCCAGAACTGTGAGAGATTAAATTCCTGCTGTTTTAAGAAATCGAGTTGGTGGTACACTTTGTTACAGCAGCCCCAGGACACTAATAACAGACTCGAAAGCAGATCTGCTGACTCCAAGGCTGGTGCTTTGCTTTCTCTCTAAAATCTGCTATCTCAATCTCAACTCAGCTAGAATTCATGGCTATATTTTAATGTACAGAAAAAAGTTTAAGAGTAGAGAAATAATTTTTTAAAAAGGACTTCTCTAGTAAACGTTAGACAGTCAATATACCTGTGTGCTTTCTATATTCACAGTGCCGTACACAATCACTGATGTTCATCATGAGGATTTTGAAGAACTTCACAGTCACCCAAGATTTTATGAATATGTTCTAAGTTTTGTTTAAAACAAGAATTAGATTTCCACCTTTTAGAAAAAATGTTCTCAGCAAAAATCCAGTGAAAAGGCCTGGTCGTACATGTTGTCTTATTAACAATAATGGTAAGCAGACAGGACTCCTCGAATTTTTGTTTTGACTGATTTGGGTATGCCCAGGGGACTGCAGAAACATTCTCACCTATGGTCCTAAATCCCAATTCCCAAAGTAAATCCCCTCCTGAGATCTTCTACTAAGCTAGGATGAATGAGCACAACACACTGCTGACAAGGAAAAAGGCTTTCACAGAAATGCAGCTGGGCAGATCAGCTGACAGAGAGGCACTGCCAACACCCACAGTTAACATACCAAGAAAGTAAAAAAACAAACAAACAAACAAACAAAACTAAACTAAGCCTAAAAGCAAAGAGAGCTATTAGTTCTTATACACGGGAAAGTCATTAAAAGGATTTTTTTTTTTTTTGGTAAGACTTGAATTATTCCAATATCCAAAGCCAACAGTGCCCCCATTTACATCGGTAAAAAGCACTCACAACTAGCCATTGTGTCCTTTCAGACACTTAACTGATGTCATACTTACTTAAATTTGGCCAATACAAAAAAGACCCAGCAGCCATTTTACATCTTTAACCACAGCCTCCATTAAAAAAAACCCTCAAAGCCCCCCAATACCAATCAAGAAAACAATAAAACTTTTAATATGCTTATTTTAAAAAATAAATCCCCAAATGTAACACTCTACTATGGTTTTCATATTGCTTTTGGGAAAACAGATAAGGGATCAGTTTGAGTTTCTCATATAAATAAGTGATAAGAACATAATAAACACAACCCTCCCCCTCAAAAATCTTCAACATCTAAACTGTCTTATAAACATTCATTAAGAGAATGTTAGTTCACATCACAGTAACTTAAAAAAAGCAAAATTAACTAGGTTAATTGTCTTCATGCTTAGTAACATAATAGCTGCATACTGCAACGCAGAACGAGTTTATAAAATATTGACCAGCAATGGATATTTCAATTTGTATACCAGTAAGTACCAGTAAGATTTATACAAAGCATGAGCGAGAGGGCATTAAAAGTCCCCACTCTCCCCAAGTTAATAAACACATTAGTAACCGGTAACAGGCAATCAAATAGTGTGAGGAAGCACAGAAGAGGAAAAAAAAGCATTAACCATAGGTATCTAGTGTTTTCCATGTAGTCAAACACTCATGTAAAAGATCCACTCATGTAAAAAAAAAAAAAAGCTACAATGTTAGGCATGGAACACAAGAACGTAATACCCATCTTTAAGCATCTAATAGTTGTGTTAAAATATCTTAAAAAATACAGAATAAGCCAGCACAAAAAATGGGATGGGAACAGAACAGAAGAAGTGTATAGGTGTATAGGGAGGCATAATTTCAACACTACAGTGTAGTCTATTAGATTAAAGCTATTCTGAAGACCATTTCCTAAAGAACAAAAAGTCTGAGCTAACAGTCATGTGGAAGGTATTAGCTACTTTCTCACTAGCAGGCCCTAACACAGCACTAAGAGTAATCTAGATATAATTCAGAACACACAACACATTGTTTGAAATACCTCACTGATGGTAATATGATAAATATATGTGGGAGGGTTGAGGTACTCTCAAGAATATTAGCTTGGTTCAATGGTAAGTAGGCAAGAGACCAGGAGCTACAAGTTACACCTTTGGTAAGTAATGGCTCCCAAAAGAAATACTTCAAGGAATAGGAAAAGATTTTTGATAAGAGCTGGAGAACTGGGATTTGATTAAAAGATTCTATTTTGATGGCATTTGACTTACATTTAAACTATCATTTACTTTACAATGTACAAAGAGACGTCTCTGCCTCAAGGAATTCTTATTGAAAAAAGAGCAAAACAATGAGAGAACAATTAAAAGGTAATTCATTAAGAAAAATTACTTTGGTTACTACTACCATTGGATGGACAAAGTTAATGCAAGGGACTGGCTAAGAATCATTAAAATACTAAATCATGAGAAAATCTTTCCTACTTCAAAGATAAAAAGTTTAATTTTTAAATGATTAAAAATATTCAATCATGAAATTACAGGTGTCTTCATTCTTCAGGTGACAGTCATCTAACATTTTAACTTATGGTCTATTAGCATAAATTAAACCAATTTTGAACACTGCTATAAATTATTACAATGGTTATAAGTAAGTAAAAAGGTATACCAATGAAAAGCAGAGTAAGTTACGAAATGGTAAAGGTAAGTTTTCAACCAAATTCACTTGTTTGACAAATAATGTTCAAAAACTATCATGAATCAGGCACTGTTTTAGGAACCATGAACACAGAAGTAAACAAGCCACATCTAAGCCTGCCTCTGTGAGGGTTACAATCTAATACAGGATCAGATGGATGGATGGATGAACGGACAAATGGATAGACTGATGGACAAACAGATGTCAAGTAGTGGTAAGTTCTATAAAGAAAAATAATGCAGAATAAGGAAAAGAACTTCAGATCTCAGAAGAACTGAAAAGGGACAAGACATGACTAAGACTGAGTAAAGAGTAAACGCACTTTATGACAGACAAAGGACTTCTGGAAAAGACAAACAGCAGCAGAACACTGGATACTTATCGAGAGTTATAAAGGCATGGGAATTGAAGCTGAATATTGTTTATTCATTATTATTCTTACAAAGAGGGAGATTTTGTGAGGTAGTTTTTATGACAGAAGGAAAGCCTTACATTTCAGTTATGTTAGATTCGTCTCCTCAGATTTTTGAATATGGAGATGATACAAATGCTGCCTATAGAAGTTTACTCCAGTATCTACAAAATGGATTAAATTAGAAAGGCAAGAAAAGTTCCAATCTGGGCAAAGGATATAGACTGCAAAAAGGGTGGAGCTAATAATAGCAGAGGAACAATTAGTGGGACTTTATGACAAGACATATGGAAAACAAAGGGGTAAAAGGAATTAAAAGTAACATAAAATTTAAGATTCTGGCTTTCAACTGATTCAAATAACTGCATAAGGAGAAGACCAAAGCCTCTTTGAGCCACTTTACTGCCACCTGATTTTCTTTTCCTAGTTATTAATTTCCTTCCTTCACAGGCTTTTCTCAATCAGTAATATTTAAAATTAAGTACTCGCTTCAAATTTGATTTCTCAACTAGAAACTTATTACCTTAATGTTCTCATTCTCTTCTCTTCTGGTATAATTAGAAAAAGGCAGTTCTATCACTCTTTCATTTAAAGAACTTGGAAATTCTTGCACTTTTTTTGGTGTTTCAGTGAAAGTTACATGGATTTCAAAAGGAAACAGGATATAAAATCTGTGTTAAGAAAACATGCCAGGAGGCCAGCAATTTTTTTAAAGGTAGATTTTACTAAGTTTTTTTTTTTACCATATTAAAAAAAAACCCTCATATAAAGTGTTTCAAGGTTAAAAGTATTATCCAAAATTGTATAGGATGCTCTTGACAACTATAGTAGTTATATCCCAAATACATAAATATAGTTTATAATATAACAGGAAACCCAAGGAATTAGCAGAGTGCTTCGTTGCTGACAAAAGGAAGACAGTACTACTGTAGTGGCCACAGGGGCTGAGTTGCACTAGTAGAGAGGCAGTGTGGCACAAATGAGCACTCGACCAGGAATCAAGGATTCTGGGAGCTAAGTTGCATTTCACCACTTATTTAGTTGAAGAACCTTTCCAAGTCTCAACTTTCTTTATCTATAAAGATAAAGGATGATGACAATAGTGATCCTAGGCCCATCTACCTTAAAGATTATTTTGAGAATAAGATGAGATAATGTATGTGAAAGTGCCTGGAAACTGTCAGGCAGCATCCAAGGTTAAGGTAACAATATACTCTGTTTTCTGTTTCTGTTTCTGAGACAAAAGCTTCAACTGGATCAATACAAATAATTTTGGCCATGTAACACTGTATGCACTGGCAAGTGTAATACTTATATCCATTCAAGTGGAAAAGGAATAAGTCCATTACCAAATGCTCCCATGAATGTTTTCAAATAGCATTAAACACATAAAGTAACCAATCAGTTGGCATCGGAAGCCAAGAAAGGTGTACTTTAACAATCACATGTCATTATTTCTAACTGTTAAATGATATGAGCACAGCCACAGATACAGAAGGACAAGCTGTCCTATCACTTTACAAGGATCTCATTCCATAGTATGCTGCCAGAGAAGTAAATAACAGAGAAACTTCATATCTCCTCTCCTAACCACAATGAGAAGCTTTTTTCAGAAAAAACAGATTCCCCTGATGCTAACAATGAGATGAAAAAGAAAGAGTGAATATTTAGGTGAATTTTCTTGAACTGGAAGAAGGCCTTAGAAACATTTGAAGAGGAAAGTCTTTCCTGTGAAGACATTAGGTCAGCATGGCATTTCAAGCTTTTTTGTCCTTTTGGAGGGGTTGCTTTTAAATATGATCTTTAGCAGCAGGAAGTTATCTAATGAAAAAACAGCATTCACAACTTTTGAAGACTTGTCAAGTTTCACAAATATCTCAAAGGCAACACCTTTATTGTAGCACCATTCAAGCCAAGGCACTGAGTTCTGAGTTCAAGGTTTCTAAGGCCCACAAAGGAGAGCATGTCAGAATCATTATCAGAAAAAAGGTTCCTTAACCTCAGAAAAACCATCCTCTGGACCCACCAACTGTAAGTTATCAAGAATTTTCCATCTTTAATATTTGTAATCTGCTTATCCTTTCTTTCTAAATAATCAATATTCCTACAAACTCTTAGATGAGAAAGATATGCGAAGAAAATAACATCCACAATGAAGGGGAAAAAATGCTAATAACCTGCTTCTCAAGTTGTATAAAAGGATTTTTTGCTATTATATTTCTTCCACATCAAGCACATTAAAACAGTTACGTGTAGCATGTTAATTAGTACCTGTGCTCCTGATACAGGGCCAAAAGGGTTTGGTGGTCTCATGACAGGCTGGCTGTATATTAAGGTTGGTTGTGTCATTACAGGTACACTTCCCATTTGAGGAGGCTAAAAAAACAAAAAATGTCAAGTTAAAGGATGTTAACTCACATTTTCCTTATTATGAGTAAGTAAACAAGAAGGATGACAGGGATGAACAGTACTAGTACTTCTGCAGTAACTAAAAGGGAAAATACCTGTAAATGCAAATAAGACTGACAGCTACAATTTTTTTTTTTTTTTTGCTGTATGCGGGCCTCTCACTGCTGTGGCCTCTCCCGTTGCAGAGCACAGGCTCCGGATGCGCAGGCCCAGCGGCCACGGCCCACGGGCCCAGCCGCTCTGCGGCATGTGGGATCCTCCCGGACCAGGGCGCGAACCCATGTCCCCTGCATCGGCAGGCGGACTCTCAACCACTGCACCACCAGGGAAGCCCCATCTACAAATTTTTAGGAGTATTTTTTTTTATATGGAAAGTCTTTAATGTGCTCATCTTTTAAAGTTTGCAAAAAAGCTCAACTTTTTCTACATGAGTTGCAAAATTCAAACTACGATAAACAGACAAAATAATTTAGACCAAAAAAATTTCCAAATTTGCCAGCTTTAGACATGGGAAACTTGAAACTATAAAATGGCTAAGACATTTCAAAGAAAACTTTGTGTATCAAATCAAGTTCTTATGCCATTATGCAAATAAGCACAAGGTAAAATAGTTGATTGTTTGAAGAAGTTTACTCCCAATTGAAAGAACCCAATGGTTCTTTCATTTTATTTCAGACATTTTTAGGGAAAACCAAGAGGCTTAAATTACACACAAAGAGGTTAGTTCATTCTTAAATAATTGAAAATCTCAACCAACCATCTCTTTAAAAATTACCACTCCATGGTATATAATTAACGTAAGTGACAAAATAAAGTACACACTGACCACCATATTATTTTGGTTAAAATGCTATATTCTAAAACCTTACCTTTCTGCAAGTTCTATTTAACCTTTTAGGATGACTCCTATTTGTAGTGAGATTCATTTTGAGTTTTTTGTGCAGACACCTTTTTAATGTAATGACTACTAATTCAAAAGCTGTGAAACTCCTTCATATGCAGGAAAAGACCTACAGATGTATAATAAAGAAGTAGCAGAAGCAGCCACAGTAGCAATACCAACGGA
Organism: Leucopleurus acutus; assembly: GCF_964270905.1. Taxonomy (NCBI): domain Eukaryota; kingdom Metazoa; phylum Chordata; class Mammalia; order Artiodactyla; family Delphinidae; genus Leucopleurus; species Leucopleurus acutus. The sequence goes on along the minus strand of NC_139151.1, from coordinate 47,077,603 downwards.
TGCAGTGCTGCCTCCCAACAGCAACAGTTCCGCCAAGTGTGTGGTGGGCTGAAGCCACTACCTTCATTTCTTATTTATGTGAGTCTATGTATTAAGAGAGTTGGGAGAGTAAGGGCAGTCTAGAATGTGGGTTGTGGGCAGCTTAAAGGTTTAAGGACTGTTTCTGTACTATCCCAATCATGTCATAGGAAAATTTCTGTGGCCTTTACTAAACTAAATTTACCCCTACACAATTCAAGAAATATTAATTCCCCCCTTCCTCTAGAGTGGTATTCAGGTTATAAGACCTCACTGGTATTAATGTAAGATCACAGCAACAAAGACTTGGAGTTAACATTAACGTTTAAATGAGTTCATAATGAAGTATAAAATGCCTAACAAACTTATGAGAGGAAAAATAAGCCAAGTAAATACAGTGAACATTAATAAATAGTATCTGTTGTATAATGACTATTCTAGAAATACTTATGAAACCTATGCTATGGTGCAAGGTTCTGTGTTAGGCATTAAGGATATATGTGGCACTAAGTTCTTTTTTCAGTTAAGCTGGGAAATAAATTCATGTTAAATGTGAGTCAACCTATTTTCAAAAAGCTGTGTTGGGAAAAATACTTACGATTCCATATCCTATCATGCCTGTTGGTGTAGTAGCAGGATAGGCCATTACAGGGGGTGCCTGACATGATGAAAGAAAAAATAAACAAGGAAGTATAACTCATGTATGTCAACGGAGTTCAAGGAATTAATAGCTGTAGTTCCACTAAAAAGAATTGCTAAGACAGCTGTGATTAAATATGACATTTGTGTTCGTTAATAATTGTGTCAATTAAAGCTCAATGAAAAAAAGTGTCTTGAAATTAGCGGAAAAGAAGAATTATCAGAAAGAAAAAATACCATTTAAAGTTAGATACAACAGTGATCTAAGATTTCATTGTGCTTTTACAAGCTTTAAAAATATTCAGATTTTTAAAAATACTCAAAGTTCTAAAATTTAAAGTCTATCACTAACATAAAAAATGTTTGCCTAGAAAAGTAGCATTACTGAATGTTTTCCTAGGTACTTCATTTTTTGAGCAAAATAAAATGTAAAGATCCCAAATCCATGAACAATCTGATCTTCCAAAAAATTAGTTTCTAAGGACCTCATTCACTCTTTTCAAATAACTCCAAAGATTTCAAACCACTATGGAGTATGACTATTTCTAAGAAGCACAAGTTCTTACATAGAGCATGTATACTAGTATTCCTTCTAATTTATTTCATAAATTATTTAAACTATCTTCTGCAAAGCACCAATTTGGAAGAGCAATACATTTTTAAGTCTGTTTATGCTTTAAGTCCTAAAAGAGCCATCTACCACTAAGATGTTTAAGGTCCCTTCCTCCTCCCACTTTAACTCAAAATAGACAATCTCAGCACAGAATCATTTTAGACATATCTGCTGTCTTAACAACATTCCCTGTGTGTGTTATCTTATAATAAAAACTGAAGAAGCTGAATACAGGTGAAAGACCAATAACACTGCTAAAACATGAAAAATAACAAATTATATGGCAATTTGAACATACACATGGAGAAGTTAAATGAAGCATAACTAAAGTGAACAGTTAAAAGTTTAGTATTTGGGTGAGCATGTAGGACTTATTGGTCTCTCCCTACTTAAAAACCAAGAGCTGCGAGAGCAGTAGACAAACTGCCAAGTTCAGCAGAAGCCTGTAAGATTTCATGCAATTGTTATTTTCAACATTACCACAATCAACATTTCCCTTCATTCAGAAGTCATCAAGTGCATAGTGGCAGCACAGATACAGACACAGACACCCAGCCATCTGGCAGCAAATGGCAGAATATTAAGCAAGAAAAAAAAATTTGTATTTCCCATGCCACCATCAGAATCAATTCTGCAACAAACCCACAAAATCAGTAGATGCTAGGAAGAATTTTTGGCACATTGAAAATCTGAATGTGAAAACAAGTAATAGCTAGAAGGTTATGAGATTCTGCTACAGCATTGGTTAACAGCATGCCAATTTATTGCAAAAAAGGCTAGTTTTTGGTCACTTACGTATTGTGGAAAATGCATGCCATTCTGTTTTTCCCAGGGAGAACAATTACATAATGCAATAACACTGGATTAGAACAAGTACTTACACAACAGAAAATACATAGAGAGCATTTTAGTTCACATGAACATTCATTAACTACTTAAAATCCCTTGTATTTCCAGTATCTAATGGAAGAACATCTATACTAAAACACTATCAAGGTTGACACGGGAAATTTAGTCTTTGGCATCATCACCTTACTTACATAATAGTTTATCGATTACAAGTGTCATCAAAACATAAAATCTATCGGTAGCATCAACAGTGCATCCCATAAACAGGGTTGCATTGCATAATGTCTACCACAGAAAAAAAGCAAACAGTAATAGAAAGAGTTGGTACTGTAACATCATTATATATTTTAATAAAACATCAATGAATGGTTAAAATTTTTAAAAATTTAAAAACCTTGACAGTGTTTAAGGGTTAATTAAAAAGGTTAGAAATGTAAAGAAATGTCAAAAGCAGCAGTTTATCTAAGTAGTGAATCACATCACCAGCCCTAAATGTTAGTCATTACAAAGAACCTCTATAAAATACATACATACAAATGTTTTAACAAAATCCTTAAGAGATGATATACCTTACCGTATACAACACAGCACCATAGATATTGCTTCTTATCAACAAATTCTAGATGGTTAGATGCCTATTAAATGCTAAAAGTCAATCTTAAGTCAAGTGCTATTCACAAACTTCTAATACTTCATACAGATTAATACTAATTTCATACAAAATAAGAAAATATTCATTGTATTTTTATATCATTTGGATTTATATCATTCCTCATATACTGTCAATGTATAATTCACTCCTGAGGCTATAACATCTACTAACCTAACCTCCTGCCATCCCTAGTCAGAGAGGTGTGTTAGAGTGGGAAAAACACTGATTGCGAGTCAGAAGGGATGGATTTCAATTTAAATCTGCTTTCTAGTTGCTTTGCAATTGAGGGAAAAAAAAAATTGCATAACTTTATCCTTACAGCTGGGACAATAGCTGCTCAAACTCCCCCAAGAGTGCACTATTTACAGACTCCGGATAGTGTGTGTGTGTGTGTGTGTGTGAGTGTGTAAAAATGTAAACTATTTAAACGCAAGGTTTTATTATTGGTGACGGTAGTGACCACCACCAGAGAAAAAGTACTGACTTAAAAAGGTGGCTAAATTTCAATATTATTTTCCATTAATGGAGACTGAAACTAATAAAACTCTTTAACGTCATGTAAAACTTTAACAGCACACTATTTTTAGCTCAGCCCTATTAATTTTAACATACAATTAACCCAAGGAAACAGCAAAACAGCACAGTACTCTGGAAGAGATTTAATAACAAAAAGTAGCTATAACAAGGATAATGTGGGGAGATCAGCTTGGTGCTTTGTAAGGACCTAGAGGGTGGGATGGGAGGATGGGAGGGAGACTCAGGAGGGAGGGGATATAGGTATACATATAGCTGATTCACTTTGTTGTACAGCAGAAACTAACACAACATTGTAAAGCAATTATAACCCAATAAGGATGTAAAAAATAAATAAATAAATAAAATGAAAAAAATTTAAAAAAAGAACGCCCCGAAGGTATATTATAAAAAAGTGGGCAAATGGGGATATATGTATACGTGTGGCTGATTCACTTTGCTGTACGGCAGAAACTAACACAACACTGTAAAGCAACTATACTCCAATATAAAAAATTAAAAAAAAAAAGGATAATGGGGGTCTCTAACAACAACAGAAAGGATACAATGTGTGGCTCGTGTAATCAAATGCTGATTAGCACACACTGTTGCAAGAAAGCATGTTTCAAATTTTTCTACAAAAAAACTGGTTTTCTCCGATGCAGGGAGACTTACTGGATTGGTAAAACAGCAGCTGACCAAGGATAGGGGTATGGCCACAAAACTACTCTGGGACGACCATACCTTATATTAATTAAAATCATTAGAACTTCTTCAGTACTAGATGCTAACTCATTAATTATCATATACAATTAATTTTCATTACTCATGGATTCTGTATTTGCAAATTTGCTATGCACTGAAATTTATTTGTAATCCTAAAATCAATACTTGTGGTGCTTTTGAAGTCATTCACATACGTGCGCAAAGTGGTGAAAAATTTGTCACCGGATGCATTCATTCCCAGCTGAGGTCAAACAGGGGCTGTGCCTTGTTTCAGCTCTGACATGAAGATGACCAGAAGATGGAGAAGTAGGGAACAGTGTAGTGTACTGCAAGAAGCTCTGGGGCCAGTTGGATAGGGCAAGAGTCTCTCAATTCAGACACCTATTAGTGGGGATGCCTCAGGCAAGTCACTTAATACCTCTGGCACTCGTTTTCTCTTTTGTAAAATAAAAAAATATATAATCCACTAGAATGAGTTTTTTTGTTTTGGGATTTAAGATTATAATCTATGTGAGATGTGTATGTGTATAGGCATACTCAATTAAAACTATACTTGCTTGGCTTTTGTTAATACTGTCATATAATTTATATAGTTGATTCTCCTTATTTGCTGCACTTACATTCTTAAAGTCACCAGAACACTGAATTAGTAACACTGCACCATCAGTGCAGCGGTCCCCAACCTTTCTGGCACCAGGGACGGGTTTCAGGGAACACAATTTTTCCTCGGGTGGAGGAGCAGGGAGAGAATGGCTCAGGTGGTAGTGCGAGCGACGGGGAGCGGCAGATGAAACTCTGCTCGCTTGCCAGCCACTCACCTCTCCTGCTGTGTGGCCCGGTTTCCTAACAGGCAGCGGACCCATACTGGTCTGTGGCCCCAGGCATTGGGGACCCCTGCATTAGTGAACACTGAGCCACTGTTAGGGGAATACGTGTATGTGTGTGAATCTAGCAATTGGTTCAGTGTTAAGGTTATTTATTTATTGTAGATAGATAAATAATAGATTTGAAACCAGCAGTAGAGAATAGTGATTAAGAAAATATGCTCTGAGGTAAGGCTGCCTGGGTTCTAAAAACCCACCCAATCTCTGTGATCTGGGCTTACTACTTAATAACCCTGTGTTTTCATTTCCTCATCTGTAAAATTGGGATAATAGTTACTACCGTGTAAGGTAAATTTGAGGATTATATAAAACAAAACCACATATTATTTGTTAGAATCATGCCTGACACAAAGTAACCTTTAAATAAATGTTAGCTACTAAAATGTACCTGGCAAACATAGTCAACCAAGCTTCCTTTAAAAGAAATACAAATTACTTATATTTCTAAAACTTGGTAACAATCTTTCCACTTATGCCTTATCACTATTTAAAAAACATTTTCATGTTACACATTTACCTAAATCATTCATGTTAGTATATAATGAGCTTTTCCAACTCACCATTGTGGCAGCATTCCAAGCAGTTGTTGGTGCAACCTTCGGTTGCCAGTTAGATCCTCCAGTTAGCTTCTTTTCACCTGGCTGACTCCAATTTACATCACTTTAAATAAATATGAGTGAGAATATTAAGTGTGTGTAATTATGAAGTTTCTTTACTACACATTTAGATTGAACAGAGCATTTAAGATGCAGATGACGTCTCTACACATACTTTCTTGAGAGGAAAGCCTAATCAACCTCTAAATGGCACATAGGGAAAGAATACAAATAAAACACTCACTTCTTAGTGGTTCCATTTCCAATGCCAAGATCTAGGACAGGAGAAAAAGAAAGCATTTAAAAACTAGACTAATTTTTATAAAACAACTTATTTTAAAGATTAAAGAATACAAAAAATACTTACTGCCAACAAGGTTGGCTAAGGATGAATCCAAGTCATCAGATACTAACTTGTTAGGTGGGAGTTTGGCAACAGGAAGACTCTGGTTCTGAGAGGCCACTGTTGGTTTGAGAAGTCCACCTAGTTCATCAAAGCCTTAAAGTTACAAACAGACGAAATAGGATTTGTAAGGAACTTTATGGTGCTACAGCTTTCTAAAGGAGGTCTCTGCCTTTTCTCCTTGTTTGTTTACTGGAGAAGTCCTCCAGGTAAATGGGCACTAATAAATGCTCTTAAGTGGAAAAAGGAGAAATCCACAATTTCAAATCCCTTCTCTGTGAAAGAAAAGGGAATGGAATTAATCCTTCCCCTCAGCTGACAAAATTTTCTGAAGACTCACTTATACCTGAAGCAATACAGGTAAAAAATATATCTCTGTAACTTTGAAAAAAAGTTCCTTTTAAGAAATAATATTTTATAGACCTTTTAATACTCTTCAAAGTGGAGAATGTAAGGTATATGTAAAACAGTATATTAGAAGCAAGTGAAAATGAACCACTAGGTTATCTCTTTTCCTGTCTAAAAACAGCTAGCCTAAATTATACAAAAGAAATAGTTAAACTACACTCAAACTGCATAAAACTATCTAGTAAAGTAGAACCCTGTTTAAAAATAAAAAATAAAATAAAATAAATAAAATAAAATCCCTTAAGGTTCTCTACCAAACAGTAAAAGGTGAAACAGATCCAATCAACAAACCACCAAAGGACTGAACGGCACAACCCAGGAATACCAGAGAATATGAAAAAGAAAGTCACCAAAAACAGGGGTTTATAAAATATGAACAATTGGTTTCTATTTCCTTTATCCTTTTTCCCAGCAAGATAAACTCAAGAGGACAAAGTCAAATGCATCAAAAAATGTAATTATAAACCTACTAGCGCACAGAAAAAAATAAATTCCTAGTTCATACACATTCTTTATAAGTTTGCTTCTTACTTTTGTATGTATACTTATGATAACTAATTGTATATTATAAAATTAACAACACCTCAATATATTTCTTTAAATGGCTTGAGTTTAATTACTACACTTACCACCCCATGATTAAGAATATAATTTGGTGCCAACTTTACAGGAACTCAATCTTTACAAAACTTGAAATTACCAAGATGTTAAATGGAAACTTGGCTCTATAGATTTTATAAAGTTCTCTTAAGATGACTAAACAAGCATACTATAAAACAATAAAAAGCCCCTGAACCCACAACTCTGATATTTAGTTATTCTAGCTGCTCATTACACAGACTACCTCAACGAGTCAAGGTACCACAGGTCATATTTTCCTAGTTTTCAAAAAAGCCAATTTCATTTCAGTAAAGGTAAAAATTAGAGTAAAAGGTACAGCATTCTACACACAGTCCCTAGCAATTTAGCAGTCTAATCTGAGTAAAATCTCTTTTCTTCTCTCTTAATAGCTCTGGGAGAAATAAAATCTACCCAGATTCAAAACTGCCACTAAGAAAAGAGTAAAGGCTAACAACAGTCCCTTGAAGCTTTCTTCTAGTGGCTGGGGGAAGAGGGACCACTTCTTTGGCTACCCCAATTTCATCTATTTACACGTTAAAAGGACCATTATCTGTCCTTACACAGACTCTAAACTAGAACATTATAGTAATGTTAATAAAGCAATTTTTTCTTACCCCCAGAATCTACAATAACGTTGGTAGATTTATTTCCAAACACAGATTCAAAGTCAACATTAAGGCCAGCTGAAGGATGTGGCTGTGCAACTGGAGAAGGAGTGAATCCTAAGAAAAACCAAAATGGAAAAAGCTCAATTCTTTAATAACTCTACATCTACAGCTCTTTAATAATGATGACAATAGAATGGAAAAAGCAGTAAATTCCCACAACAAAAAACAAAGCCAACCCTTCAAGCAAAATGCTTCCTAGACTACCACATCTCTTGTGATTACATTTTCCAAAACAAAATCATCCCACTAAGAAAACTAACAAAAGAGCAAGTGAAGTTGAACTACTAGTTTGTTTCATTACAGAAATAACATTTTTTGCTTATTTTTTACCTTAAACTTGTAAGCTGATGTTAAAAAACCACACACATCTAAAATTCTAGGATTTTGCATGAAGCCAAATTTAATTTAAGGGATCATTTGGGAATAAAATAAGTATTCTGTGGTGCTTTAAAAAAATATGAGTCTACTTAGTATCCCCCAAGAGTCTTTCTCCCTCTACCTACTCACCTTCCATATTTCTCTCTCCTTCCTTCCTTTCTCCCTTCCTTCCTTCGATGGTTAATCAAAAGCTATATGGTTTAAGTTAATTTGAGAAGTGACAGGATTCTGAAAATTATAACCCACTAATCCTTATGAGCCCCCCCCTTGTGTCCAGATGTGTTCTGAATATTAAAAAAAAAACAAAAAACAGACTATTTTCAACACCCAACCACCCTCTAGCTTCAACTTAACTACTTCCTAAAGTGGAGCTGACATGTATAATCAAATATACTAATTTACCTAACTGTTCTGAAACACCAGAAAATTTATTCTTTCCTGTCCATGTTACACTGATGGTGGTGGCAATAAGCCAACAGACACCCAGCTCACGTTGCTGAAACCAGACAATGCTGAGTTAAACGTTAAGATTTTCAATTGTGTGAGGTTGTATTTTGTGAGGTGAGGCTCTGAATTTCCAGAGGCTGACAAGAAGAATTAAAATCATCTAAAACCATTAGGGCTGTCACATGACTTGGGGAGCTTTCAATCACTGAGTATATATCCAAGTAGAGAACAGCCTAGCAAGGATCACAAAGAAGGAATTCTTTTGCTTTGTGGAAGGCTGTAATAAATGGCTCCGGAATTCTCTTCCATTTCTAAATTCTATAAAGTCAGAATGTTAAAAATAAAAAAAAAGTCTGGTATCAGAAGATTAACAACTATATCATTAAAGAGAAGTTAAACTTTTGAGCCCTGAACATAGACTCTCTCTCTCTTCCTGTCCCAACTTTCTGCTAAAGGACTTTCAGTCTATAAGAATCTCACTTTGAACTCTTAATGTATACCACCAGGATATAAAGAAGTACAATAATGCTGTACTAAAAGGACTGATCTTAAAGAAAAACAAAAAGTAGGACAAGATTTGGTGAGAAGTTCAAGAAGGTCCTCAAAGCCAGAGAAGCCAGAAAGCAATGACTTATTATTAACAATGACCCACACAAGCTGGTATACATCAATGATACTACTTTAAAAGTAGCATTTTACATCACAGTATGAATATTCTGTAGGGCACAAAATTTTTTAAATGTACAAATTTGATCTTATTCCATAATTATTTGACCCTTTCTTAACTCAAAGACACTGGTCATACAATGAGAATACAAGCACTATCAAAACATAAAATAATTTAGTAAATAAATCTGACCATTCATCAAAAGGCTCCTAGAATTCTATAGATATACTGATTTAACAGCTCTTTGAAGTGTACAAACTGCTTAAGAAATATACCATGGGCTTGACGGTTCTTCTCCTAACTCCTTACAAAAAGAACAGATGTATCTACTCAAGAAAGACAAAAATCTATCATGCTTAATTATATGCCCATGTTGAACCACCACACATAGCATTCTTTAAATCATCCTGGAAATAATATCTGAGCTATGATATCATTAAACTTTAGAAAACACAGGGAACAATAATTTATAAAGTAGGATGGCATACCAATTTCTCTTTTCCCTTGCTATCTTGTCCCAAATTCTTTCTAGAATTTGATTGATATCAGAGATGAGCCTATCCTTTATAATAACACAAAAACAACTTCATTACTTTCTGTAAAGAGAGGAGCCATCTCCTGAGGTCCCTAGGGGCACCAATCTGTGAAATTATATTACTGCCTAAAAGTATAAAAGCTTTGAAAAGATATAAAGTAATCCAGAGCTAGTACCTCAAATTTTAAAAGCTTCTACATAGCAGAAGAATAAACTAAAAGGGAAATTCTTAATAAATTATAATAGCTGATTAGATTGTCAACCGTCAATTTTTAAAAGTTACTTAAAGCAAAGTTACAGAATTAATATCACCATTTCAAAAGAGCAGATTTAGGGACCACCCCCAAAAAAGATGAATAGGCTATCAAAGTTAAGGTTAATTTTATGAAATAATCACTACATTGAACTGCCTAACTTTCATTTCACAAAGCCCAATGAAAACTCTGTCACTGAACAGCTCCAGTTCACAGATTAACATTTAGAAACCACTGTACTACAGGGCAAATCTTGAGAGGACAATAGTAAGGTGACTGAAAGGTACAAGATGAAAACGCTTTTGGGACAGAAAGGCAATCCAAACACCTTTGAGAAAAATTGGCTGGGTTGTTTAATAGATTTTGATGGTAGTTCTGTAATAAATAGGCCTCATTCTTTTTTGAGAAAATTACTGCTACTATTTATTAAACATTATGCAAGGGCTTTATAGATAGGTTATTATTTAAACCACACAATAACACTATGAGACAGTTATTATTATCCTCATTTTACAGATGAGGAAACTAAGAGATTAAACAACTTATCCAAGGTAAAATAATTAGTAAGTGGCAGAATCAAGACTTAAACCCCAATTTCTTTGATTCCAGAATCTATTAAGGGTTTTTGGTTTATCCTGAGTATTTCATCTTATATAAATTAGTAGGTAGGAAAATTAGTTTTTATTATTATAGCTATAATAATTATATCTATCAGGACTCTTCAAGTTTTATGAACTCCTTGAGCTTTGAAATAGCGAATACTGGGCTAAAAAATAAATCGCCCCTGGCAATTTAAAAATCTATCAGCAATACAAAAACAATGAGTTTTCAAGATTATATCTGATGATTAAATAATTTAGGTAAGACGTATACTCCAAGTATGAAATGATCTGCATACACAAGATAACTGCTTTTTTTTTTGGCCTCGCCCTGCGGCATGCGGGATTTTAGTTCCCCAATCAGGGACTGAACCCTTGCCCCTGCAGTGGGAGCGCGGAGTCTTAACCACTGGACCACCTGGGAAGTCCCCACAAGATAAGTTCCCAATGCAAGTAGTTTTAATGATACTTCTGTGTCAGTCATTGTGCTAGATGTTATACAGGCATATATGTACACCTCATTAACAATCCTGCAAGACATTATTATCCCAATTTTCATAGTCTTAGAAAGGTTAAATACTTGCTTAAAGTCACACAGGTAAAGGAGTGTAACTGGAATTCACACCCAAGTTCACCATATTCCAAACATTTTCTTTCTGTTAAATGCCCTCAACAATTCCATTTTTAAACACTTTTAACCATGTCTAATTCTTACTGCCAGTCAAGAACCTCAGTTCTTCAGTTGTGTCAAACCTACTTTTTAATGCCAACTTAACTAAGGTAACAACTCCTATACACAAAAAAATTCAGCTGGATTTTGAGGTCTTATTGCTACTGCGCTGGCCTAGACAGAATATATTTGGAAAGATACAGATCAAATTGGTTACACCTCCCTGGAAACTACTTCCCATTTCTATGGCCTTTGCATAGCGCTGGAAAAGCATGCTTCTTTCCAGTATAATCTCCCTTCACCTGTGCCACAACTGTTCAAATCAAAATTATCTGCCATTCTATCACTAAGATCTATATACAGAGCTTTAAATTCCATAAGCTTGTAATATTAAAATATTATAAACTCTTCTGAAAATTTGAAAGTTTTGAGAATGAATAAAATCAGGAAGATGACAGGCATCCATTCATAAAACAATCGTGTTTAATCAAGGAAAACAAAATTAAGCAAAAAACTACCTGTTCTTCAAAACCAAGTATTTTTTTTCTTACCAACTCATTTTAAGGAAAACAACAAAAAGAAACCCCTCTTGCATAAATAAACTGATAAATTTTAGAGATTATTGTCACCTACCTCCAAATAAACCAGCTACAGTAGAAGGCTCATGGCACATAAGGGTAGTATTACGATAAGCTTGAGTACCACAAAAAGAATCTGACAAGGCATATAAGGGGGGAAAAGAAAGGACAGGAAAAAAGAAAAAAGAGAAAGAGAAAAGTGAGAAAGTGAGGAGGAACAGTTAAGAGTGGAATGGAGTAATTAAAAACAAACAGAAACAAATAAAAACAAACAAAACAAAAGAAAAAACAGAGGAGTCCAAGCCATTGGTGTTCTTCAAATTACAACTTACTAAAAAAAAAGCACTTAAGCCTCCATTGTAAGTACTATATTTAAAAAATATATATAAATAATATTCACAACAAATTTTTAAAAATAACCAATACTGCATTTCTTTAGATAAAGAAATATGAACCAGTTGGCTTTTTAGTCAATACCAACATGTCTTCTAATGTCTTCTTTTGCAGATGAGGAAGCAGGCCTAGACAAGGTCACAAACATGGTAAGGCTGAGACCACAACCCACTCCCCTTGACTTACAAATTTCAGTATTCTTACAGCTTTAATGAGGACAAGCTACAAAGTACACTGAGAATCATATCATCAAATCAAGGTCCTCCCCTGGAAGGGTTGGAAGGTATCTACATACCTAACTCTGATTGTTCTTGGTTGTTCTTAATCCTATAGAGCAGGGGTTGGCAAACTACAGCCTGGGGCCTATTTTTATATGCCCATGTGAGCTAAAAATGGTTTTTACCTTTTGAAAGGGTTGTTTAAAAAAAAAAAAAAGAAAGAAAAAAGAAAAGATGACAACTCAAAGATTTTATGCATCCTATAAAAACCTAAAGCATTTACTATCTGGTTCCTTACACCAGAAGTTTCCTGACCACTGTTCTACAGCACTATCCAACAGAGCTTTCTAATAACAGAAATGTTTTATAAATCCACACAATATGCAGATATGTGCATATGGTACATTATGGTAGCCACTAGGCACATGTGCCACTGAAGAACGGAAATGTGGCTAGTACAAGTGAGGAAGTAAAATTTTAATTTTATTTAACATTTAATTTTAATTAACCTTTAAATGATGACATGTGGCTAGTGGTTAATTAGACTATACAGTGCCAGGAATGGCACACCTTGGGTGGTCCTCTCATGCTCTTACTACTCTGAGTAAGAAGTATTGGAATTTTTATTACACAACTCTACTTCTCAGGAACTTTCAACTTGCATTGAAAGACTTATTAAAAAGCCTCTTCTAGGACAGGCATCAACAAACTACAGCCGCTTATCTTTGTAAATAAAGTTTTACTGGAACACAGCCAAGCTCATGTGTTTATGTCTTGTCTACAGCTGCTTTCACGCTATAATGTCAAAGTTGAGCAGCTGTGAAAGAAATCGTGTGGCTCACAAGCCAAAAATATTTACAATCTGACCTTTTAAGAAAAAGTTTGCTGACCCCTATTCTAGACTAATGCCTAATGGTCTGACATCAGTGGTTTTTAATTTCCCCTTCTGCACTCATTTTCATTAAAAAAGTATTTAACAAGTTTTTTTTCTCTAATGACAAAACTTGGCAGATGTGATTTTTTTTTTTAAAGTATACTTCATACTTTCATTTGTATTATTCTCCATCAGAAAGAGGAAGATAAGGGTTTAAATGAAAGTCTGCACTTCCATAAGGGAAAGAGCGCTACAGAGCAAAGCTGCTGTCTCCTGATTTAGGCTTTGCTCCCACTAGCTGGGTTATCTTGATTAACTTTTCTAGGACTCAGGTGATGCATCCATAAAATGGTAATAATGTTCTCTTACTACTGTGAGAGTTGAGCTGGACCAAACATTCTCTGCAGGTTTTTGCAAACTCTAAATCACCAATTTTATGATTTTAATTTTCAAATGGACCGACTGACCTTGGAGTATATAGCCATCAACTTTACTAATCTGCTTTGCTTTCTGGTCTTCCTTTTGCCCCAAATCATAGGCCTTAAACTTAAAAAACATTAGGAATATGACATTTCTAGGATACTCCTCTTATTACAGGCTTTTTTCCTTGAAAAGTCAAAATAATAATTAACTCTCTCACATGACTTTTATATATTTTTACTCTGTTTTTGTTTATATGTGAAATACCTACACCCTTCAGCACTTAAGGTTACTGTCCTCCATTCTGTCCCCCTTCAGGGGATACAGATGTGATATCCTGAAGCCCATGCACTGCTCTGACCTAAAAGATCTAAATATATAGTCCCAAAGCAAAGACGTATCTGTTTCATATCCCCAAATTAAGGCAACTGACTTAAAAAGATACAAACAGCCATATTTACAACATACAGACTATTCATATTCAGTAAATATGAAGAAAAGATAAACCTAAAAAACCACCACCCCAACAGAACACTCCAAAGATAACTGTAGTTACCCCTTATTACCAAGCAAAAAGGCACTCCATTTGACAAATTTCTAGAGCAACAAAATGTATAATTTAGTTTCAATTACTTTTTATATAATTTTTAAATGTACTACAATAAAGGAATTATTGCAACCAAATATTACACTTTAGAACTATTAGACTAGTTGTATAACTGGAGCACGTGCCTTGAAACTTTCTCATATCTCCAACTACTGCTTTCTAGTCACCTTCCATCCTCCCCTCTCTCAGATATATCTAACAGAATATGGCCACATGATCTACCTAGGGTACACAGATGACTTTCTGCATGCTGCTTTAATCAAAGATTTAAATTTGTGTCACCTTACGTTGTTTCTTTGAATCGAATAAAAGCAGTTTTCATCATCTTTTAAGGGGGTTTAGCATCTTTTTAGTAGGATTCAAAAACATTTATTTCAGTTTAGTATGTACTTAAAAACTTATTCTTCCTTGTACAACTTTGGTATGAAATTTTGCCTTTTTACAGATTTTTAGACCACAATTAAGCCTATTCAGTCAAGTTGCTTTTCATTTTCTACTTTTCACCCCAGGCTAACAATGAAATGAGACCCTTAAGATTGGACAGAGGGTATAGTGGGTTTTAGACAATATAAAGTTGTACCATTATTTGAAATTAAAAACAGAAAAAAAAGGAAGATTCAGAAAGCTACTAAGAGTGATAATCACCCTCTTTCTCAAGCAGAGAGGAGAAAATATAAGCACACATAAATACGTAACTAAGTTTAAGAGATGTTACTCCTTCAATCAACTCTCCTAATAACCACCTCTCTGAACTAATAAACAGGATGTAGCATGTGATGCTACAGTATGATAGAGAACAAAACAAAGTCCAATTTCAAAGGAAATTTTCTTTCCTAAAAACTTGCATTAAATAAAATTAGGGATACTGGTGTAAAAAATCTCACTACATTATTGCTATTTAGTTTACTTAAAAATTTATTATTAAAATACAAAGTAATTATTGCAGTGCTTTAAAAATAATGGATACGTTAAAAAATATACTTAGGCAGTATAAACATTAATTGGAAAGAAAGGTTAAATGGTACTTTACCAACAAACATTTCATGAGTAGGTGTCCTAGTAGTAAAAGTGGATACATCTGAAGAAATGGGAGGGTGAACATCACCACTACTTTTTGTGAGGAAAGGATTTAAGCTTGGAATGGCATCATCAACAGCATCTACAGTAGCAGAGAAAGGATCTGTGCAGTCCAAGTGCATTATAGCAAAATGAAGAGAGGAAGTAAATTAATTAGTATTGTAATCAGTCAAAAGATGCAAAGTGAAAAGTAGTAGCTATATTATTATTAATCTAAATGCAAATGATCAAATCTAATCACCAAGATAGAAGAAATGCATTTAACATATTTTAAAATGAACCCTCAGAAAAAAATACTTATGTGTCCATAACAACAGTAGCATACGAAGGCCAGATCTGCTTTACATCAGAAAGCCAACAGTCATGTAGTTAAAAAAGAAGATAAGTAAGAACAAAAATGTTTCTATAAAAGAGCCATCTACCCTGAACCGTGTTCCCCACCCAAGGTGGGAGTGTATCAGTTCTGGTAGCATAGCTATGTTTACTCACATAATTGATAAAAATAATTCAAATGTGGAATAAGCAGTATTTCAAAAGCCAAAGGGAATTAGGGGTTTCTAACATGTGAATATAAACTCTTGTATGGGTTCAGATGTAGGAAACAAAATAATAAAGACGAAGAAAAGGTCTAATGATGGGAAAGGAATTTTAGAAAAATTAAGAACAGAGACAAAAGACTGGCCATCCCAGTAGACTGGGATTAGCTTTGAAGGCCTAGCTATGAGTTTTAAAGCCTAAATGATTTGGAAGGAATAACAAAAGTATTGTTCCCTACTAGAATGGTACCAAATATGTACTTTACTATCAAATTTAGAATCACATATTTACTATACCTATACCTCATTCAAGATAACTGTCACTGTAATGACTGAAAGCCATTCATCATACCTTAAGTTAATGGGGAGAAGAAAAAATAAAGAGCAGCGAAAATATAGTGTCATAATTTTTTCTCTTATAACACAATTAAAAATGAAAAGATACTCCTGTACTTCCAACCAGCACCTGTTCTTGCCTCTTCTAGTCTAGTTTGTGGTCCTTACTTAAGAATACAGTATTAAGCACTGTATTTTACTCTAAGACTGTATGACAAAACAATAAGGAAGCAATGGCCTAAGGATCAGCTTCTGCAAAACAATATAGGCACACTTTATCCTTAAAGTCAATAAATTCAAAGCTAGTGTTCCACAAATCCTGCAACTGCAACTTTAAAAAGAAAAATATCAAGATAATATTGAGGTCATTGTATGAAGTCCTACAAACATCAAAACTCACTGATGTACTATTCTAACTCAAATGATCATGTTAAACATCTTTCCCACCCCTCCACTTCTCAATAAATGGAACAATGGGGGAAGAGAGTCAGAAAAAATAATTCAGAAATAAAAAGCAGAAAATAGTCAAAAACAGGATTCATTTTTTTGTACTAAAATAAAAATGTAATGATGACCACTCTAACTCCCTCTTGTATAAGAAAGGATTTGCGTTAAGTTTAGAGTTGACCAGTTTGGTTGAAAGTACTACTTTTAAATATTTGATAGAGGCATGGAGTTTTTAAAGTACATCATACTTTGTTGGACAAGTAACACAAAACTTCTCTCTGGTTTTCCATGCAAAAGAAGTCATGAGAGAAGTCATTCAAAAAGAGTACACATATTTCTACAACAGATCTATTAGGTTCATGAGAAAAGACATGTTTGGAAAAAGTTACTAGTTATCTGCTATTCTATTGATTGACACTTTTTACCTAAGCACTTAATATCAATCATTTCCTATTATATGAAACATCCTAAAGAAGAATATGCAGAAATGCATAAGTGAATCTGTATATTTAGCAGACAATAAGAAAAACCAGCTCTTAATCTACCTTGACAAAACACTACTACTATGGGTAGCAGATTAACATCATTTAGATTAGATGACGATTTTTAAATCTAAATGTTAGTCTACTATACCATAAATGATTAATTCAAATTCATTAAAGATAAAAAAAATAGTAATAATGTTCCAGCTATTCCAACTTAAACTGTACTTATCAGACTGGCAACTCTAAAATTCCTTATACTTTTAATAAATACTTTTTTCCATTATTTTTATCATTATTCACTTGGAAGTTTAATTTTATGTTACATTAGAGTCATAGAAAAATAATGCAAAAAGTTAAAACAAAAATAGTACCAGTCATATTCCAGTCTTGAGGTAAATATTTGATATCTACGTTTATTCACAGAAAATTGAGTGTTTTCATAGTGTTGTGTGTCTCATGCCAGCTGAGACTAAAACAAATTCAACTTCAGAAAGGGTCATTCTTTTTTACCTGAATTAAATTTTGAAATCTTGCTTAAAATATACAACAGTGTACTTAACCTGGTAATACTGTATATTTTTAGATTTGCTGTAACTCAAAGTTTTCAAGGTGATGAAAACTGATATCTCAAGATATTAGTATTCAACACCAAGTGCTTGTTTAGATGCCAGACCATTTCTTGAAAAATCAAAGGCTCACTAATAATGCAATGAGAGAAACAGGAGAGCTTGTGTTCTCTCTCTTCAATGTTCATTTTTAGGTGGAACCGTAAAATGCCTCTCACATTAAACATACGAACTTTACCTCCTCTTAACTCTAATCACTAACCTAGCTGTGATTGGGAATATACATCGTTTCTGTGGTGCATATAAGAACTAAATTAAATACCAAATCTGTTGTTAACATCCATTTTTAGCAAATGAGAACAAGGAAAGCATAGAATAAGATTTTAGAATTATCAAAAAAAAAAAGCATACTTCTGTTTCATCACATACTATAAAAAGCATGATGTAAAATGCTACATATTTCAAATGTTCAGGTAAATGGTTAACGTCAAAAAATGCCTTTTAGAATTTACTGTTATGATCAAAGCTTTTTATATGTAAGATTTATTTATCTTAGTAACTTTAATTTTAAAAATAAAGTAAAAAGTCTTAATCTGAATGTCATGGGTATGAACAATACAATGACTAAATTAGTAAGTATTCAAAGTTCTTGGCTTAAAATACTCTTCCACTATCCAATTATGCAGAAGTCAAAACTCTGAAATTATCACCAACTCAGAAGCCAAATATCTTTATATGAAATATAAGACAAGATTTCATTCTTCTTAAATTGAGGGGTTTATATAAGATCACTGTCCTTTCCTCGTATATAATTGTAAGCTTTTGGAAAAATAGTAGTCAGTTGCTACTGCCTCTGCTCTCAACTATACTTGATAATACTTTTTTTTTTTTAAACAGTTTAACAGTGTCACTTGGACACAGCAAGCCTAATGTTAAAATATGGGGGAAATTTTGATGAAAATAGTACATAAACCAAAATAACCTAAACTAGAAAAGGAAATCATGATTAAATGTACTCCCACACTGTATTCACACACAAATTGCCATGGAATATTTCTTCTAACAGAATATAAAACAATTTTTACAGGCTGAAATTACTTAAAATTATTCTCCTACAGTAACAGTCTATCTGCCTTCATGTATGAGCTCAATAATTCCAAGCAGAAACTTTGTCATTGTTAGAATTAATTGTACATGGTATCCAGACAAAATAATTTCACAGTTCAGTTTCATTGAAATGTTATATTAGTCCTCATTAAGCCTTCTGTAAAATTTTTCATCTATCTAAAAATACAACTTTTCAGCCTTAATTTTAGAAAAACTGGTTTGTTTTCTTAAAAGGTGAGCAAGCTAAAACTGCTTAAACGGTCATGTTAATCCTACTAATGTTTCCTAAAGCAATTCACAATAAGCAGGAAATAAGCATGTAAATGTTGGCAGATTAAAAATCCTAAAATTGTAATGACTGTTAGGATATTAAGAAAATGCTTTCTTAACCTTAATTTGCTGTCTACAGATCATTCAGATAAATAATTCTAAAATATTTACTGACTTTAAAACTAGCTTATCATTTTTAGAAATTACTCCCAGATCTTAAGATTTAGCTAAATTAAACTAGCTTTCAAAATCAATTAGTTTTAAAAATCAAGTTATGGCTCACAAAATTAGTCTAAAAATCTAGTATTTTAGTATTTCACTATTCCTGTTCCCTGCCCTGTCTTGAACCACAAATAACCTGCCCCCCAAAAAAGAAAACGTCTAATCATTCAACAAATATTTACAAAGTACATGTTATATATCAATAAGTGTTCTAGGCATCAGGGATATATCACTCAACAAAATATTTTAGAGCTCTTCCCTTCACATAGTTTACATTCTATTATATAAAATATAGTCTTAAGAAATAACTATTAAAAAACCCCTAAAAAGTTATTAACTCAAATCAGTGAAATAAAGATGAAAAAGTCGAATACACCATAAAAACTCACTAGAACAATGAATTCTGCTATGAGAAGTAAGCTAGTCAATTCCGATTTTACATGTGACCAACATAAATGTTAAGGTAGCTTGCCATTCTCTAACGGTTCTCTAGACAGTGTCCTTTCTCAGAGTATCTTTCCCTCCCAAATAGTTTTTCAGTGTTTATAAAATAATATTGATACTTACATAAAAACAAACAGAAGTACCAAAACCAAACAAAGGAAATGATTTGAAAACATACTAAATGTCTAAGCAAAACTGCTTAAAAACTGACATGGACTAGGCTCATTCCTTCAAAGATGCCAGGTCATGATCATAATATGGTCACCTTAAGATCAAAGAACTACTCAAGGTCAGCAAACTTTCCTGTTGGTACTAGGGGAAAAATTCTTTGAATACCAAAATCTTGCAGGTCTGAATTAAATCAACATTTTAAATACAAGTAGCATAAAGTTTGTCATGACATTCCTGCAGAGAAGATAGTGCACTGCCTGATAACACCATCCGAATTTTATTAGAACTTTTATTAGATGAGTTTTCCCCTCTGCAAGTAAATTTTTTTTATATACCAAAGGTAAGACAACCATTACATATTTTTGGGTAATAGAACAGAAATTCAACATTGAAAGAATGATTTCATAACTAAACATACGTTTGGTCCTTTTTCATCTTCATTAAACTTCATTTCATAATTTAATTGAACATACATTCCAAAATTGCATTTATAAATGAATGGAAATGTCTTCAAGGGGCAAAACAACTTCACTGTCATATTAATATTTTTCAAGTACTCATGTATCAAGTGTAAGGCAAGTAAACCCCACAGAATGGGGAAGGGAGATGCCTATACAACATACAAAGTAAGTTCATTAATGCTTACCTCCCCATGTACTTGCTACCTGAGAAGCAGCTGACATAGGAAGTACAGATGGGTGAAAAGTTGGCTGTTGCAAATCAAGCAGATCATTTGGTAGCTTTGATGTGCTAGGAAGATATTTTGAAAAGATGCTTTATTTATTAGATAAACTTTGCTACATTAGCCACTCCCCTCATCCACCCCAGTAAATAAAAACATTAAAAAGAAAAGTGAAAAAAATTCCCAATAATATAAATCTCCAAAGGAAAAACAGGTGCAACAAGATAACAGTTGCATACCCCT
Source organism: Leucopleurus acutus (assembly GCF_964270905.1). Lineage (NCBI taxonomy): Eukaryota > Metazoa > Chordata > Mammalia > Artiodactyla > Delphinidae > Leucopleurus > Leucopleurus acutus. The sequence continues at coordinate 47,056,787 of NC_139151.1, read as the reverse complement.
CACGTAACAGCATATTTCTAAGGAGGCCTGGAAAATTATTCAAGTACCATATCTTAAGTTTACATAGGATTCAAATAATAATAGCCCTTCTGGAAAGAATCAATGACTTCCCCAGGAAAAAACTAATTTCTTTATTGAAAAGAACCTAGAACCTAAACAACATAATTTTAAAATATGAAACGTCATGGCAATTAATTTTTTTAAAAGAAATTTGTTTTCTTAATCTTCAAAAAAACTTCAATTAAATTTGCAACACTAATACTCCTACAAAGTAAAATACCTGTTAACCTTACCTTTATTGCTTCAAATATCAAACAACATACCAACAATACATGGAAAAACTTATACATGCATATATGATATAAATTTACAACGAAGCCACCCCATTACATAACTCTAGGGGAGTACTACTTACGTAATATATTTCGTGTTACGTGATTAAGGAACAACACAAAAAAAGATCCCAGTTTCCATGAATTGAGGCATTATGTGTATCTCAGCATAGATTATTTTTAACTTACACTTATTCAAAAACAAAAGTTTTGAAGACATATCTTTCAGATGTAAAACGTAGTTTTATAAGTAGATAAATCAAAATACAAATGCATTTAGTGCTTTGGGGAAAAATACAGAATGTGCAATAAGCATTCTGTAATAGGCTGTAGGTTTGTCCTCAATTACTGTTAAAAAGGTGAAAATGTTGAGGGTACTAAGTGAAATAAAAAGATTAGTTCTTTAATAATTTGTTTCATCCTCAAACCGTCAACATTCTTTTCCATTTACCCCCATCCCCCCACCCTACTAAGACAGACTTCTTTTTAAGGTCCCTAAGTGAAAAACTTGACACTTAATGGTTCAGTGTTATTGGGGACTAAGGAAGGTATTATACAAAAATCAAAACAAACAAAAAGATAAAGCTGAAAGAGAAACACACAGCTAAATTCAACATCTACTAAGACTTCAGAGAGCAGGTAGCAGCTGAGTTAGTAAAAGTTACACTGAGCTGTGACGGGAGTCGGGAGGTGGAAGGGAAGACCATTTAAGGATGAGTTAATAAAATAAACAGCAACAACAACAAAATCAAAGAAACACAAGCAAACAAAACACCCCATCACTCTCTATGTAGCATTTACCATGCACTAAGCACTGTGTTAAACCCTATACTAGTGATCCTGTGACCCTGGCAGAAATGAAAATTCTTGGGCCTTACCCTGCAGGTGGGGCCCAGAAACCTGTGGTTTAATAAACCCTCCAGGTGATTCTAATGTTAGGTAAAGACTGACAACCACTGACTTATACCATACATTATCTTGCTTGGAAACAGGTTTAAAAAAAAAAAAAGATTAAGAAATAAATAAACCAGGATTCAAACCAGAATCTGAATTTCAAATTTCTCTAAACCACTCTGAGGTAAAACATAGGAGGAATTTAGAAAAATCCAGTTATTCCAATTTGCCTGGAAATATAATATTCCTATTGTTAAGCAGCTTGAAGTTGGGCTGGTAAGCTTCAATACCACAGAAATCTGGCAACTAAACTCTTATTGTGTTCCAGATTACTGAGTTTGAGTTTAACACCAGGGACTAGAAATGAAAAACATTTAACATCCAATGAAAGGATATCCTGAAATACATATCATACATACATATCCAAGAGTTATATACAGGGTCTTGAACCATTAGACATTTCACAAATGTGTTTAACTATAGTTAATTTTTTTACAATGAAACGTTTGCCCAGAGATAACCCACCACCTTTCCAACTGGTATACCACCACCTTTCCAATTGGTATAAGTCTATCATTTAGCCATATCCCATTTCTTAAATATTTGAAATATAAAGTCTTTCACTTTATATTTAGCTATTATACCACTACCACCATTTATCACTACCTCCTTTGTGTGAATTTATGATTACAAAATCATGTATCAAACTAAACCTGAAAAACTCTGCAAAATTTCTGTTAGAAGTCTTTAAGCCTAAGTATTCAAAGGTAATCATTAACCACTCCACCTACCTGTTAGAAGAACTAGGGGTAGAAAATATGTCAATGGCTGGTGCAGTCACTATACCCCCTGCTGAGGTGGACACAGGAGAGGCTGCAGTTGTTAAAGAGGTATGAGGTTTCTTTGCAAGTTCTTTTAGGCGCTGTTCCTGTTGAGAAAGGGAACTACCATAAGGAATCCAGAAACCAGATTTGTTTGTATGGCCTCTGAAAAAAAAAAAGCATTTTCTAATTTTGTTTTGATAGCAGAAAGGTATTCTCTGTTTTGCCAGTCATTCAATGTCAGGATGAAAAATTAGACTACTGAATGTCACCCCATTTGTACAAATATTTATTAAATACTGTTAGTCTGTACAGAAGTCCCAGTTACTTTATGAACGCCTATACTTGTTTTTCCAAATAAAGAGAATGCACACACCTACCTTTAAAGCTTTTAAACGAGCCTGTTCTTCCTCTAATGCTGCCTGCTTTTCCCTTTCATCCACTTTGGTAAGAGACAGGCCAGTGCTTGCCAGGGAAGAGACTGCATTGGAAAGTGTTGTTGCCCTTGGATAATCAGACAAAGGTAATTTGGTATTTTGCCAAACATTTATTTCACTGGTTATGAAATGGTCTAGCAAGCTAGCCATGGATAGGCACCATAATTATGAACTAAACTTATGGAGTCAAAACCCATACTTCAGATGAAATATTCTACCCACTGACCTAGAGGATTATTAGAAATTAGTTGATCTACACATACATTCATTTATTTTTTTAAAGTAAGTGTTAGACTTTGGAAAGGGTTCACAGTAAAGGTGAGGGACATTGCCTCTTCCAAGCCCCAAGGTAGGGAACCAATGCAATTAGAGAAAAGCTCACATACTTCTAGGAAAACCCTGATGTGTAAAAAGTATTGAATTTCTCATAGAAAATGATCTTCTGCTAATTTACAGCCTGGGTTTGGCAGTACTACTACAGAATACTAAAACATAAGTACCAGCAATAAATAATGTATGTCTAGGTATGTTTCCCTTATAATAACACCCAAAGATGTCATTCCCAGAGGATCCACAGGTTCTCTCAAAGGAAGATCAGTTTCATTCCAGTCACTGGTCCATCTGGCTCCCCCTTTCTGTCTGCTACCCTTTTGCCAAGCTAGAATTTTCTTTTCAAACATATTATATATGCACAATACATCATCCCTTACTGATGGATTCACAGCAAACCACCTCATTTCTCTTATATCAAAACCTTATCCAGCTCATAAACCCCAACATTTAATTCCCCAATGTTATTAATCCTAGGCAAAATAAACATGTGTGGTAAAGAATTCTAACAGGAAACTACTCCTCAGTGACTGCTACTAATGTTCCTTTTCTCACACACCAAACACCATTAATTTCTACTCTAAGCACACAAGTGGAAAAACTAAGTTTTATGTAAAATCAATTTTATAAATGAGCCAATATAAAGATATAACTCAGAAGACAAAGGAAGAGTAATACTGCTGTGAAGAAATACAAGAAACCCAGAAAATTTTATGTTAAAAAACATATGAGGTAAATCAGTGTACCTGAGCTACCTGGCTATATTTTTCATTACTTTCTCAAATAATCGGACCTTATAACTTGGCTTATACTTCTAAAAACCTACTAGAAAATCCAAAGAACAAATCTACAATTAAAAAGCATTAAAATCCAGTAATGACATTTTCCTTTACAAATTACTTAAATTTTGTTGCTAAAAAAAAAAGTTCTGAAACAACAATCAAAAAGAAGAGTTCTCATCATACTTCATACAAATTTCTTCTTCATACTGCTAAAAGGAAATCTTCATAAGAAAACATGAGAATTACTCAAGTTACTAACCAACACAAAAATCACGTTACAAGGTCAATAAGCGATGATGTATATTACTTTCAATTTGCTGGTCTTGGTCTTGGAAATCAGCTAAAAGTCTAATAGAATGATTAAAATATGTCCACAGTCAACCCCATAAACTGGCATTAGAGAAAGATGATGAAATCTTATGTCAGACATCCTAGGTTTGAGTCCCAGAATTACTACTGCATACTTGACAGGGCTATTGTGAGGGTTAGTCAAATCTGTAAAAAAGGCATCTTGTAATTATAATACACCACATGAACCTATGCATTTCATCTTAAAGAGAAATACTGACACTATGAACACCATTCTAAACCACGTAGTTTTCACTGCCATCATCTTAACAGATGCTGACATTTACTGAAAATTACGAACTATCCCCAAAACTTACATGTGTTAATCCTTAACAGCAACTCTCTGAGGTTGATACTATTATTAAACCGACTTACAAATGGTTAAATCAAGATAAAGAGCAGTTCAATAACTTGGAACTTCAGCTAGACTCATCTACTTTCTCAGAAACATCACTACTGTTCTTTGCCCCACAAAGAATAATGTACCTGCTTGCAGCTGTAGAATCTTTGATTTTCTTTCCTTCCAAGGAAGCTAAATGTTGCTCCAAAGCATCAAGAAGACTGCTGGGGGCCTAAAATTGTACAAATATTAAGACTTTCTTTCGTCAAAATAAATCAAGTATCGTCTAACACAGGAGAGCAATAAAAATAAATAGGTATATTCCTCATGATCTAATTAACAGTGTAGTTTCAGCCACCTAAGAATGACACTATTATTTTTATTACATAAGCATGACCTGGTAAGGAGTATTAACAAACATAAAGATATAAAAACTAAGACTATGTGAACATGAAACATTAAGAGAATCTTAGAATTTTCTATATTTAACTTACTTAAATTTTAAATAGAAACACAACCCTAAAAATCAGACATACTGTTGAGCATGGTCCTGGTACTTAATAACTACTCACTGAGTAACTGAAAATGTCCAAACACTATTTCTGAATAGTTATTGACAAATGAAACTGAAGACTAACATCAAGGAAACAAAAACTGAAATCACAGTGAGATATAAACTTCTTACCCACTAGAATGGTTAAAGTTAGATAGACTAGTAATATCAAATGTTGATGAAGATATAAAACAAATGCAACTGTCATACAATGCTGGTGGGAGTACATCCACCTTGAAAAAAGCTATGGGTTTTTTAAAAAAATAAAGTTAAATATACAACTACCTTAATTACCCAATTCTATTCCTAGCTATTTATTCAAGAGAGAGACAAATGTTATCTCCACAAGACATGTTCAAGAATGTTTTAAGCAGCTTTATTTATGATAGTTAAAAAACTGCAAATAATCCAAAAATTTCCAAATTTTCCAATTTAGAAAACAGATAAACAAAATTGTGGTAAATTGACATGATGGAATACTATTCAGCAATTAAAAAGAATTAATCAATGGTATATTCAACAATATGGACAGATCTCAAAACATTATGATGAGCAAAAGAAGCCAGATATGAAAATAGTTGCATGATTCCATTTATATTAAATTCAAAATCTGATACAAATTATTCTATTAGAATTCAAAATAGTTATTTGTGTGGAACGGATTAGGGAGTGACTGGTGGGGGACAGGAGGATTGGGGTGATGCAACTGATTTATATCTTGAATGGGGTGTTGATTACACAAGTGTTAATGGTTATCAATCCTCATTCAAATAGATATTTACCTCAATTTTTTTAAAAGACTAGCTTTAAACCTTCAGTCTATATATCAAATCTCAATTTAATATGAACAGTTAATTACTTTCAAAAGGAAATCTTTTCTGTGAGTTGAAAAGGAATTTTTCACTATTTTTAAGTGAAGCAAATACATCAGTGGCATTCACTTACATCAAATATTCTTTAGGATTTCAGATAGAGTTTCTCAATTACAGGGATCCAAAAGCAGTTGCAAGAGACAATACTAGCCAACTTCTCTGCCAATTATGACCTGAACAATTTCCTTCATCCTGTATTTTCTCTCTACATATCAAGACCTTAGCACAAGAAAGATATGGTAGAAAACACTGACTTCTTTGTTGATCTGAGAACACATGTGCACTCCCTCAACCCCAATAAATCAGCAGGCCAACTACTGTCCCAAGAGCTATTGTTAACAATAGTGGTTAACATTTAAAAAGCTCCTGTAACACCACAGGCACTGTGTAAGCTACCTTATATGTAATCACTGACTCTATGAGAAACACACTACTACATATCCATTTTACAAATAAACAACCTGAAACTGAAAATTAAGCAACTTGTCCCAGATCACATATCTGATACATAGCAGGAGCTAACATAGTGTGCAAGGTTTGTCCGATCTGAAAGCCTAGATACTAACTACTATGCTACAGAATCCTAAATTAAAACTGTGGTCATTTAAAGTGTACTTTAATTTTTTCTGAAGGGTTTAAGCTGTGCTTACAAATATTAAACTACCTAGTTATGATAATTAATAAACTATTTCCCAAATCCCTTCTAAATGTATCTGGCTGTTCTTTAAAAGTCAAACCCACATTACAAAGAGTGAAGGAAATGTGATGCTTCACATCCTAAAAAGAGCAATTTATAACAAACAAAAAAAGAATAAATAATCTCAAATTTCCTCTCTTGTGTTTAACTACCATCTTCCCTTAAGTATAAAAAGCTTTGTTTTAATTCACTTGAAAATTTTCTGAATCATTCAGAGATCATCAGTGAAGAGGGAGGGACGGAGGAGGGTCAGAGGCTGGCCAACCCTACCCAATCACAATACCATGAATATTAAAGTACAGACACATAATAACAGTCTGGCCTGCGGCTGATGCTTTTTAAACAAAGATAGGTGAAGCTGACATGACAAATGGGGTAATGGCTTATCTGAAACTGCCAAATTAGCTTATACTACTATTGTTCAAACAATGACTCTTCTCACTTTTAGCCTACAGTAATGTGCTTAATCTTAATGACATCAATTATCTCATGTGGGCATATGCAGAAATTTTTTATTTAGATACAATCCATAACTAAATCTAGTGCATACTCTTAGCCTGGTGATCAAAGGGATGAATTAGAACAAGTGAGTACAGAGAAAAACAGTACGAACCTTGATACATAAGGATAGTTTATGCCAGGTACTTTCATTCTTAATGCTCAGTACACAAACACCAGAAAAGGCCAGAACTTCAGGTTTAAAGTTTCCTTCCCAGAAATTTTTAGAAGATAATGATGATAAAAATAATATTATAATAGCTAACATTGAGTACTTAATGCTCTAGATGTTTTTTAGGTATTAACTCATTTAATCCTCCAAACTACCTAATGAAATGGGTATTGTAATATCTGCATTTTAGAGATGAAACTGAACCATAGAGAGAACTTCTCCAAATCACAGGGCCAGCTAGTGGAACAGCCAGGACTCAAACTTAGACAAAGCCTGCTCTCTTAACCCAACATCATGTTCTGAGGTTTATCCCATTTAATATATTTACCTGAGCCAAAGAGCCAAAGTGGAAGGTTTAAAACAGGAAAAATAAATCCTGTATAAGATAATTTTATACTGTAATAATGTTAGAACAATTGTCAGCAATATATCAAAATGTTAAAATCTGTCAAGAAAAATTACACTGATCTCCTTGACAGCAGGGGCTGCATATTATTCATCTTTGTACCCTTCATACCTAGCAGAATATAGCAGGCAGTGATTGGTATTATAACAATACTTACCTGTGAAAGGTCTGGTATATCACCTCTGTCAATTCCAACTTGCTGTAAGAAGAAGAAGCATTGTATTTAATAGATAAAATTACAATAGGGTGTTTTATAAGTAAAATTTAGAAAATGACATTTATGACTAGTACTATGAGCAATATTTTAGAAAGAATTCTTTAAAATTAGAAGAATATTTAATCCCCACAGATATCATTCAGTACTTCCAAGGACTCAGATGTTGTCTGATGGCTCTAAAAGTTCTAACAGGAGGGGAATAAGAGTTGGAAATTCAACAAGGCTCTTAAGTTACCATCTCCACATCTTCTAAACACCTATATAAACCACCTTGTCACAATCTGAAAAATCCATCACTTCTCTGACAAAAATATTACACCAAGAATGAGAAAGGCTGACCATGAACAAGTCCCCTGGGGCATAAGAAGAAGGAACAAACCTAATGACAATGACTCTCTCTCCATATAGTATGCTTTCCCTGGCAATCACCACAGATAACAATTTTTAAAACCTATGTTCACTCAAGCAGGTCAGGTTTTATACAAATATCAAGTGATATTTAACCAGGATATAACTGTCACCACAAAGCAATCCCCATACACTTTCATGATGTTCAGGTACTAGGTAATTTCTAGCAAAAAAGATAAGAACCATTTCTATTTATTACAACACCCAAATTTAAAAATTCTTTTCCCTCCCATGACTATATGACTATATTTCATTTTCTAATCATTCTCTCTTCCTTTTCTCAACCTCTCAAGGGCCAGTCCCAGAATGATAGCAGTAGAAAATTTGATAAAATAATTCATACTAAGATCTTAAGAGCTAATTGATATGTTTGTCCTCTTCAAACACATTTAAAAAGGTTACTTGCGTCTTTTTTCATTTTTAAGTATCATTTTGACTTTATTTATTTTTATTTATTTTGGTTGCGCTGTGTCTTCGTTGCTGCGTGTGGGCTTTCTCTAATTGCGGGCAGCTAGGGCTACCCTTCGTTGCAGTGTGCGGGCTTCTCATTGCAGTGGCTTCTCTTGTTGCAGAGCATGGGCTCTAGGCACGCAGGCTCAGTAGTTGTGGCTCACGGGCTCTAGAGCACAGGCTCAGTAGTTGTGGTGCATGGGCTTAGTTGCTCCGCAGCATGTGGGATCTTCCCGGACCAGGGATCAAACCCATGTCCCCTGCATTGGCAGGCATACTCTTAACCACTGCATCACCAGGGAAGTCCCAGTTATTTGTGTCTTTACTCCAAGAGCTAAGGTCTCATAATGAAATTGCTAGCCCAAAGACCGCCTCATGAAAGAAAAGAAGCCAAAGGGAAAAGCCAACAAACTAAAACTTTATTTAAGGAATTTGCTAGAATCATAGCATAAACACTACCTTTTTCTGGTTTTAGTATGTGACTGACCCTAAAGAAATGGGGAAAAAAAAACATTGATTTCTCCTTGAGAGATACTTTAAATCCAAAATAAATTTCAGTACACTTCACAAAATAGCTGATTAACACCACAAAGCTATTTTCTTCAAAGGTCTCGTCATCCTTTTCTATCCTATTCCATCTGCTACAGAATAAAACATCACTATGGTAATAGAGCTAGAATCACCAACTTGCTAGTTTCAGATTAACTACTTTGATATTATTAATCAGTTATATAGTCTATTCATCTTCTAGAATTATCCTAGCAAGACACCTCTGGTGGTAATGCATAGAGGGCAGAGAAAGGGAAAACAAACAAAAACACTTCAAGTGCCGCCTCTGTGCAAGCAAGATAATGCCCACAAGCATTACCACAACTACCTTCTGTGACAGTCGCAGAAAATTATTTTTTAAACCAATTTGTAAAATTAGATTATCCTATAACCTACGTTCATGGTTTTCATAATCAATGACAAACAATAAATGCACTATATTCACTTCTGAAGGGAACAAAACATTTTGAACAATGTGGCTCCAGCTGCAACTCTCGCTGGAGAAAAGAGACTTGCACTAACATAGAATATTCTCTACCATATTGAATAGATTAAATCTTCTACAATACATGGCCAATTCCAAACATAAAAGTCACTGCCACCTACTTGATTTTATAGAGAAATAAACAATTTAAAAATAGATTACCTTTCAGTATTCAATACTGAATTAAATATACAGGAAATTTTTTATTCAATATTATATCATATTCATACCATAGCACAGAATTCAATATTGCATAGTGATATAATTGAATATATACCTTACTATACTTGACACTTCTTTCACTTGGATATAGACTGATTTCTTTGAAATGCACGCTTAAAGACAAAAAAAGCAACTTAAGAGATACAGTCACTTAAAGACAGTTTACCTCTGCAACTTTGAGAAACTCTGAGATTCTTGTCATCCTAGTCAGGAACTTCTTATAGATGTCAAGACCTTCTTTGCACTGGTTCTTTTTCATATCGAAATATTTTTCTGCAAAAAGTAGATGTAAATATACTTTTATTCACTTCAAAATATAACACTCAAAAAGGAAAAAGATTTAAAACAGCTCTAAAGAGATTATATTGATGTCTCAGAGAACACATTCACCCTACAGAAAAAATAGTGTTAAATAAGCTTAGATATTTAAAGCAAATTAAAATAGAGATGCTGTTATATTAAAAACTAAGAAATTATGACTTTACTCATATTACTAGTATGTTCTACAATATTTCTTCCCTCACAATTCCCTAAATATATACTTGCATGTTAATACAGATCACATTTGACTCCATTTAAAACAGTGCTAACATCTATTTCCAAATATTCTTACTAACGATAAAGAAAGATGGGGGCTTCCCTGGTGGCACAGTGGTTAAGAATCCGCCTGCCAATGCAGGAGACATGGGTTCGATCCCTGGTCCAGGTAAATCCCACATGCCACGGAGCAACTAAGCCCGTGAGCCACAAGTACTGAGCCCATATGCCACAACTACTGAAGCCCGCGCTCCTATTGTCCATGCTCCTCAACAAGAGAAGCCACTGCAACGAGAAGCCTGCACACCGCAACGAAGATTAGCCCCCGCTCACTGCAACTAGAGAAAGTCCGCACGCAGCAACAAACACCCAACACAGCCAAAAATAAATAATTAAAAAAGAAAGAAAGAAAGAAAGATGGCAACTTTTCCACGTCCAAATGTCACTTGGAAAGCTAATTTAACTTAATATATAAACAGCAGTAAAGAGCTTAATTTATACCAATCACAAGGTGGGAGACTATGCCTTCCAAAACTCTGTAGAAAAGAAAACTTTCGATTTTTCACTTGTTAAAAAAAACAACAACCTTATTTCCCTATCTCCATAGATTAAAGCATCCCTGAACGAGTCTGTGTTAAGCCAGCGTATGAAAAACGAATTTAAATAAATTCTAAAAAAAAAAAAAGTACTGAAAAGGGAGAACAATTACATTGGAATATTTGACATCTGACACTTGATACTTTGGCACACTTGGCAGACTGTTAATTGTCTACTCCAACCAAATCCCATTAAAAAAACTAGCATCTCTAGACGAAATTAACTGCATTCCATATATACTGAATACACAGCAAAGCACCACATTCCTGAAATGCCTCAAAAGTAAAAAGCATCCTTAAAAATGCGTGTTTAATTATTTTAAAATAATTAGCAATTTGAAAATTAAGTTTAGAAAAAAATACCAATTTTACAGTTAAAGTTCATTTTGGAGTAAATTGTGAGGAAATGATTTTCCTGAGACAAAAAATTCCAACTTAATTTTTATGAAATTTTTGTATTTCTAAAAATAATAAAACTGATAGAAAAAAAGATATATCTAAAAAATACAAAATTCATCTAGCTGAACATTCTAGTTGTATAAGTATTTAATCACTTAGCATATGTAGTCAGATATAAAATTCTTTTCTCCGAATTGTTACAATGAATGACTATATCTCAGTGGATTTTTAGGCAGCTTTAAGTAACAACTTAGACAATATTATTTACTATATGACACAAGATAAGAAATAAAATGTTATTTAACTATAGAAATACTTACCCAGCAGGTTAATAATTCCTTCATTGTATGCTGCAAACAGTCTAATGGCATCTTTGAACAGGAGCATGAAGGCAGCATTTATTACCCCATTTGTAAGTTCATTGCTATTAACCTGGAAAAACAAAAAGAAAGATTAGCTAATGTTTTGTTTTAAAATGACAATTACTTCCTTCAAATTAAAATACAATGAATTCAAACATTTAGGTGTATGAGAGGAAGACATTTATCTCTAGCAACCAGTTATAGCCATATAGTGCAAAAATCTTGATCAAAGAGTTCAGATTTATTTAAAAGCTACAAACACAAATCCTACAACATTCAATTTAGTTCAGAAATAAGTCATTGAGAACAAAAGTACCCTTTAACTCTTGAAATTCTTAGGCTACATCTCAAAAGTCTTTTAAGTTCAATTCAACATTAAATACTTCTAACTGCAAAATAAAGCCCATTTCTAGGTAGAAAAGTTCACTCTGAGTCATGAAGAATTTACTGAATATTTATAAATCAAAAAATATTTATTAAATGGCTACTACAATCACCAAGGCACTGAGTTAAGCTAGGCAGAATATATATATTTTAAAAATATAACTTTTCCCAATATTACAAACAAGCTCACCTTCATAATGGTTATAATATTTCTACCTCACACAGTTACTGGGAGAATTAAATGATATACTGAGTGTAAACAGCCTGATGCAGTACTTTACAAATAAATGATCAATATTTATTATTATTAGTGAATTATGCTTTAACAAAAAAAGCACTTATTTGTTTACCAAGAAATACAAGAAACACCTTTAGTTTTATCTTAAAGAAAGAATCAAAAGGATAAACCAAATTTATCTTAAATTCCTTTTTAGATATCTAAGTACATGATAGTTACCTTGTTAGGTATAGAAAAATATAAGCACAAAACTGAATGGTAAGCAACCAACTGGTAAATATTTGCAGAATATCTGACAAGGTTGACTTCCATCATAGAGAGAATTCTATAAGACAATTCACAAAATAAAAAATACATACAGCTAATAACATGTGAAAAGAAGTTCAACTTCATTGATCAAGTAAATTAAAATAATCAAATTAAATTCCTGAACTATCCTTTCTTGAGCACCAGACTAGTAGGTATCAAGATAATCAAAACCAAGGTATTATTCTATACAGATAAGGATGAAGAAAAACAGGCACCTTTTGACAAGTGACTAGCTCAACCCTTTTGGAGTGTTAAGTTGGCAAAATTTAAATTTCTTAAAAATTTAAATGCTGGGACTTCCCTGGTGGCGCAGTGGTTAAGAATCTACCTGCCAATGCAGGCGACATGGGTTTGATCCCTGGTCCAGGAAGATCCCACATGCCGCAGAGCAACTAAGCCCATGTGCCACAACTACTGAGCCTGCGTTCTACAGCCCACGAGCCACAACTACTGAGCCCGGGCACCACAACTACTGAACCTGTGAGCTGCAACTACTGAGGCCACACTCGGCAACTACTGAAGCACGCACACCTAGAGACAGTGCTCCACAACAAGAGAAGCCTGTGAACCACGACGAAGAGTAGCCCCGGCTCGCCCCAACTATAGAAAGCCCCCGCGCAGCAATGAAGACCCAATGCAGCCAAAATAAATAAAGTTAGTATTCCTTAAAAAAAAAAAAATTTAAATGTTTATGTCCTTGAACCACCAAATTCTTTTCCTAGGCATTAACCCTATAGAAGTAGGTTTATAAATGTGTAGATACACTATTATCTAACACACACAGAGTACGTAGTGTCCCTCCCACTTGTTTTTTTTCTCCATTTATTTTCTGAATTAAAAAACCAAAATACCCTAAATATTTATCAACAGGAGGATCATATAAGTTGTTACACACAATGCAGTGTAATAGACACTGAAAAGAATATGCAATCTTATAAAGGTACCCACAATAAATTAAGTGAAAAAAAAAATTCATGGTTGGACCCTTTCTCTATAAAAACCAAAATAAAGCTCAGTAGTTACATTAATCCCCTGTCATGTAGACTAGGGGCCAGCAAACTTTTTTGTAAAGGGCCTGATCGTGAGTATTTTAGACTTGCAGGCCATACGGTCTCTGTCACAACTACTCAATCCCGTTATTACATCAAAAAAAGCAGCCACAGACAACATGGAACCAATGAGCCTGTTCTAAAAACACAATTGTGGACACTGAAAAATAAACTTCATATACTTTTCACCTGTTAAAAATATTCTTTTTTTTATTATTTGCAACTATTTAAAAATTTAAAAATATTCTTTGTATTATTTGCAACCATTTAAAAAGGTTCTCAGTTCACAAGCCTATAAAAAAATACTGGTTTGAGAACCTGTTCTAGTCTATAAAGCACCTTCAGGATTCATTTATTGAATGTTTACTGAACACTATCTATGTGCCACACACTACTGACAATGGAGACACAGCAGGGAAAAAGAAGACCTGGTCCCTGCCCTCCAGAAGCTTAAGACTACCAATTAATAGCATACCATTAACGGAAAATCAATTTCAGCATAAAACTGTCACAGTTCCAATCACTAACTTGCACTTACAAGCTCTAAAATACAATGTCTCTAAGCTAGATGAACCAAAAAAGAAAAGACTTGTAAATGCTAACACCTAACATATTACAAACAAATGACAAAGCTGGCAATTTGGTTCAAGTAACAGTCATTAAAACAAAAATCCCAGGGAACACAACATCCTTGGGCAATAGCTATATAACATGTTGTTACAAGTATATTTGAACTTCCCTTTATTTCTCAATAACTGTCATGCTTTGAGTTCTACAATGCAGACAAAAAGTGAAATATTAAGTTAGCTTATCATAAAGAAAATCTTTATACATTTTTAATATCTAAAAACCATTATCAAAAGAAAGTAGATTTTCACATCAATCTCTTCATCTCTCCATCACTTTCTTTAGCTTATATACCCTATAATTTGGGGGTTAGAGAAGCACCACCAAAGAAATCAGAGTAAATCTAAAACAATTATAAAAACGGAAAGTAATCTGGTTTGGGACCACATTTATAGAAAATCCTTAGGCAAATAGGATATTAGTGTGAAAAAATTAGTCTATGATAACTCGAGAATAAAAACTCTGACCAATTAAAATGATATAATTTTTAAAATCTCAAATTATAAAAGCATTTATGCAATCAACTTACATTAAAATCAAGAAGGGCATCCATTTGATTTTGAATAATTGGTACAGTTTTTAGGAGTTTTTCTGTGTTCATTGTTCTCATAACTCCATCAGCCCTGTTTAAAAAAAAAAAATTGAGTTTGTTATTAAATCTACATTTTGAACTCCCATCTGGTTCTCTATTTAAACAGAGAACAAGGTGCTACAAAACATCGCATGTTTTTATCACTTTTTTTTTTTTTTTTGCGGTACGTGGGCCTCTCACTGCTGTGGCCTCTCCCGTTGCGGAGCACAGGCTCCGGACGCGCAGGCTCAGCGGCCATGGCTCACAGGCCCAGCCACTCCGCGGCATGTGGGATCTTCCTGGACCGGGACACGAACCCATGTCCCCTGCATCGGCAGGTGGACTCTCAACCCCGTGCCACCAGGTAAGCTCCATCGCATGTTTTTAAGTCATTATTGAACCTGAAACCTCAAGTATCAATAGAAATCATATAGAGAAAAAAAACAGGAAACACCGTTATGTCCAATATCAAGGTGCTCGTTTATAACTAAAAAGATGTAAAGCATGAGACATAAAAATAAAAGCTTGCATTATATAGCCAAGTTTATACTATACTTTTTACATGAGAAAATCGTCTGATCCTCACACCACTCATATGTGTGTAAAGGGCAGTTTTACAGATTTTTTTTTTAAATTATAAATTAAAAAAAATCATTTCCCTCAAATCACTAAATAGGACACAATGGAGTCTGCAGTTGAACACAAGTCTTGGTGAGCACCACTTTACTTAAGGTACTTTATTTGTGACTCAAATCAAAATAAAATTATTTTATTATAAAATAAAGAACAATTTTACCAAGTCATTCTAATCTGGCCATTAAAATAAGTGATAATTAAGAGGAATGGTTTTTAATAAAATGTTCTGTTAAATATTTCCAAAAAGATTTCTTTAAATATTTCTTTAGATATTTCTAAAAATAGAGAAATATCAGCAGTACCAAATAAACTAGAATTTTACAAAACTGACAACAAAAACACTATATAAGAGGTACTGGGGTTAAGGTGCAGAACTAACACTAAGTGTTTATTATATATCAGGCTCCATATTAAGGGCCTGATGTATGTTTTTAAAATCCTCACAAAAATCCTCTGGACAGTCTTGTCCCATTTTATAGACATGAAATTTTAGGTTCAGGGAGGTTATGACTATCTAAGTTCAGAAAACAAATTCATTTTAGGGTCAGTATGTAAACCCAGGTGTATGAGACTCCAAAACAGTGCTTTTCATAACCTTTTGGCAGAGGAACAAGACCCTTTCAAAAAATATACAGGCTTTCCCTAATTTACAAATGATCCATACTTATAAACAGCTGTTCTACCTTAAGCTACCCCTTCAACCACAACTCCAGATACCAGAAAAACAATTAAGCTATGAAAAGCAAAAACAGTGCTTTGCAGGACAAAACAAGAGTTTAAAGAACAAACACTGGACTGCCTTACATAGGCAGCTATTGACCAGCTTTAGTCCAACAACTCTCCCACATAAGATGTGTTAACCCACCGACACCTATATCCTCTCAGGTATTAAACTACATTGACTGGAGTTTGGGATAAGGACGCCACTCCCTCTTTGTAACCCTTTATTCTCATACACATCACACTCTCGTTTTATCAGTCACTGTTAGTCCCCATTTAGTTCTTCCTCCCTCTCCTTGCTGAAGTAATTTTTGATCTCCTGGTCACTTCCCCTCCATCACAGAAGACTTGAATACTGGCTCAGTTTTTCTCAGTTAACTTCAACATCTTAACATGCACAACCAATCCAACACCTTGATCGCAAAATCCCTTAACCACAACCCCTATTCCCATAGTCAGATCCTAACCTTAACTGCCCACCCCCCAAGAAACAACATTATCCCTACTCCCACTCCTACTCCCTTACCCCCAACTTAAGAAAAAGGCAAAATTCAGACACCTTATCCTGACAATAACCTTTTAACTTTCCAGCTGCCTTGGTCAAGTGTCCCATGGCAAAAACTATTTGACTTTATCATAAACTTCAATGCATCAACCCCACCACTACCCACATTGATCCCTTTTCATTTTTCCTTCTTTAATCTAGCTTATAATTCCACAGGTCATTATTATAATCACTCCCTTGCTAATACCCTAACTCTCTTACACCTCTCATTCCCTTGCGGTCACTTGGCAAATTCACAATCCTGGGTGAACACACATTTATCTTCTCCGTGCCTGTACACATGCAGCTGAGTGCTAGTAAAGAAAACTGGGTAAACTGGTTAAACTACAAATTCTTGATCATCAGCCTCAAATGGGGACTCAGCATTGCCAGCAGTCCTCTTAGCCTCTCTAGTGAATCCCTCCCCTGAGTACTTTCAAACCACCTTCTCCCACCTGTCCTTCTCCACCCCTCCCCCACATCCAACACACAAACTCTCAGCTCATAACTCTCAAAATATTTCATTCAGAAATAGAAAATGACAAAAAGAGATTGTCTGATTATCTTGCCACCAAAACTATATTTATCTGATCTGCTCATATTACAACAGAGGAAGTCTATTTCTTTCTATCAAATGTAAATATCAATCACACAGGTCCTTTGGATCCCGCTCTGTCACAATCTTTGGTTATCCTCTTTCTCTTTAACACAGCAGTGTCCAATAGAACTATCTGCAATGGTAGAAATGTTCTACACCTACACCATTCAGTATGGTAGCCACTAGCCACACGTGGCTACTGAGCACCTGAAATGTGGTTGATGGAACTAAGGAAATGAATTTTTAATTTTATTTCAGGTGAATTTAAACAGCCACACGTGGCAAACAGCTACCATATTGGACAGTGCAGATCATTAATCTCTTTTAGACTATCTCATTCCCATGAACATGCAAGCGAAGTCTACCACACTTTAAAGATTACCACACTTTAAACACAAACACACACACACTTGCACTAACCCCACATTCCCATTCAGCTACCACTTCTATTGCATAGTCAAGCACACTTTTTAAAAGAATTGCCACTTCCTTTTCATTCATTATTCAATTCACTCCAGTAAAGATCCACTCTTGCCTCTCCATGTTGCCTCTCCAATGGGTACTTGTCTAACATTACCTGACTAGACTTCTCAGCATCATTCAAAATTTCCCTCATTCTTGTAATACTCTGTCTTAGCATCCCCTATATCCCCCACTCCTTGTTTTCTGCCTACTTCACTATCACTTTTTTAGTCTCTTTCATTGACTCCTCATCCTCTACTCATTCTCTAAAATAAATGCTGTGTATCTCAAGATGTTTCTAGGCCCCCTCCTCTCATTCTGTATTTATTCCCTAGGATACTGTCATTCCCAAGCCAGAAATTACCAAACTACCACTGATATATTTATATTCCCAGACTAGAAATCTCAAAGTTCCTAGTTAGTATTGTTCAATTGCCTAATTGATACTTTAACTTATAAAAATTACAGGCATCTAAAAACTAATATTTCAAAAACGAAATCCTTAATTTTTAATCACTATACCCTACCCTACCATTCCCAAAAACCTTCCCAGTAAAAGGTAACATCTCCCCAGTGACTTAGGCCAGAAACTATGGGGATGTTTTTTTATTCTTCCCTCTCTCACTAGCCACATCATTTCATCCCAGAGAACTTTAAATTTTTCAATTAAGAAAAATCCTAAGTTATCACATGCTTACATCAGACTTCAAAAAACTCAACTCACAAACCCAAATGCTTAAATATGATTCAGAGCAAATGTATGACAGTTCATACTCTATGTAGAAAACAAGCTTTTATTACTTCTTAAATAGATTATAATTCAGATACTTGCTTCCCAAATATAAGAGCAGTGAATTAAAGGATGATCATCCATACCCTTACTCACAGACAATACCTCTAATATTCTTTCTTTTGCTTGTTATGTAACAATGTCTTGTTACTTTGAACCGTACTAATTTAGAATTCAAGATAATTAAACATGGTAAGTTAACACTATCAAAAAATGGAATGTTAAACAAATAGAAAATGAAGGGACCAATCTTTTTTTTTTTTTTTTTTTTTTGCGGTACGCGGGCCCCTCACCGCTGTGGCCTCTCCCGCTGCGGAGCAGCAGGCTCCGGACGCGCAGGCTCAGCGGCCATGGCTCACGGGCCCAGCCGCTCCGCGGCATGTGGGATCCTCCCGGACCAGGGCACGAACCCATGTCCCCCGCATCGGCAGGCGGACTCTCAACCACTGCGCCACCAGGGAAGCCCTGAAGGGACCAATCTTTAACACAACTAACTAAAAAGATAAATCTACAGGCAATTTACTGGATCCATTTTTCATAGAACCGTTTAATGTACTATTTAGAAACACCTAGTCATCTTTTCAAAAACTATTACATATTTACTATGTTTAGATACTGTGGAAAGTCCTGAAGATATGAATCTGAGTAAGACTATATTGTCTTCATGGACGGACAATCTCATATAAAATCTAACAGAAATAAGGCTTCCTCAAAAAAATGATGTTTGAGTGAATTCTTGAAGAATGACTAAGAATTTGCCAGAATAATGAATAAGGGGCTAGATAAAAGAAGTATATTTAAGTGAAAAGTCATTTAACCATACAAGGGTAATAATTCATTTTGATTTTGAATATCCTATATTTCTATTAAAAATTACAGTTATCTCCACCTCAATTTCTAAATACCAAGATATATTCTAAATGAATTAAAGATTTAAATATAAAATACTGGATCCATAAAAATATCCAATGAAAACATAAATAGCTGGTTGATCACTTTGGGGTAGAAAACCCTGCTCCAAGTTTGCTTAAAAAACAACAGCCATAAAAATAAAGATAATGGGCTTCCCTGGTGGCGCAGTGGTTGAGAGTCCGCCTGTCGATGCAGGGGACACGGGTTCGTGCCCTGGTCCGGGAAGATCCCACATGCCGCGGAGCGGCTGGGCCCGTGAGCCATGGCCGCTGAGCCTGCGCGTCCGGAGCCTGTGCTCCACAACGGGAGAGGCCACAACAGTGAGAGGCCCGCGTACCACAAAAATAAATAAATAAATAAAATAAAGATAACAATTTTTAACACATAAGATTTTTTTTAAGTTTCAATACTGCTAAAATAAAACCAGGAGCAATATTTGTAACCTGTCACAGTTTATTTTCCCAATAAAACCAAAAGCTTATTTGTTACTTTGCCATGTGCTATAAGCATTACATAAAATATATCATTTAATTCTCATAACAATCCTAATAGATAAGTGCTATTAACATCACCATTCTACAGATGAAAATATATTTACAGATGAAATAACTTGGAGCATAAGTCAAGTCTTCCCAGTTGTGCCACAGCAGACTACTGTGGTACAATTGGATTATATGTATGCCAACACATTAATGCCTAACCCTTCAGCCTCAAACAGTCTTCTCCATGTAACTAACCCACTGTCCTGTACAAATAACATAAGTTTGTGTAGCATGATGCCGAAATAGTTAGCAAACTGATGGATATGTAAAAAAAAGATACTTGTTCTTAGGAAATAGACATTGAAGTATTAAGAGCTATACAATGTAAAAAGGCATGAGGTATGTAATCCACTTTCAAATGGATCAAAAAGAGAAGTATACAAACACACATACACAAAGAATGATTAAACAAATGTGACAAAATGTTAAAGCCTGGTAAATCTGACTAAAGTGTATAGGAGTTATCTGTATTATCCTTGCAACATTTCAGGAAGTGAAATTATTTCAAAATAAAATTATTTTTTAAAACTTAAGCTGGGGGCTTCCCTGGTGGCACAGTGGTTGAGAGTCCACCTGCCGATGCAGGGGACGTGGGTTCGTGCCCCAGTCCGGGAAGATCCCACATGCCACGGAGCGGCTGGGCCCGTGAGCCATGGCCACTGAGTCTGTGCGTCCGGAGCGTGTGCTCCGCAACGGGAGAGGCCACAACAGTGAGAGGCCCGCGTACCGCAAAAAAAAAAAAACAAAAAAAAAAACTTAAGCTGGCTGAAGTATCCTACTAAAATCTTTCATATAACTGGAGTGAAGCTAGAAATCAAACCTAAATTTATCTGACAAAACAGCCAGTTAGTCTTAAGACAACAGAAAAGAATTGTAAAAGCCCAACAGAGAAGTGGGCAAAGGACACTGAAAAGCAATTAACAAAGCATGAATGGCATTTTTAAAAAGAGAGAAAGAGGCTCAATATCACCATTTAAAAATTAGTTGATCAACCAACATAAAATGAACACCTGATGAGCTACATTTTCATGATGAGGGAAGAAAACAGAGGAAGAGGTATTTATAGCTGTAATTAACTCAGTAATCTGGTACCACTTTTATCCAGGGCAACTTAATATTTTCTAATAAATGGTAAATGTCTATAACGTTTGACTTGTCAATTCTAAGAATTTATTCTACAGGAAACTTCACTTAATGCAACCAGAGAGGACAGACAGAAGAATTATAATCCCGCAGCCTGCAGAATGAAAACCACAATCACAGAAAGACAGACAAAATGAAAAGGCAGAAGACTATGTCCCAGATGAAGGAACAAGATAAAACCCCAGAAAAACAACTAAATGAAGTGGAGATAGGCAACCTTCCAGAAAAAGAATTCAGAATAATGATAGTGAAGATGATCCAGGACCTCAGAAAAAGAATGGGGGCAAAGATTGAGAAAATGCAAGAAATGTTTAACAAAGACCTAGAAGAATTAAAGAGCAAACAAACAGAGATGAACAATAAAATAACTGAAATGAAAAACACACCAGAAGTAATCAACAGTAGAATAACTGAGGCAGAAGAAAGGATAAGTGACCTGGAAGACAGAATGGTGGAAATCACTGCTACAGAACAGAATAAAGAAAAAGGAATGAAAAGAAATGAAGACAGCCTAAGAGACTGCTGGGACAACATTAAACGCACCAACATTCACATTATAGGAGTCCCAGAAGGAGAGAGAGAGAAAGGACCCGAGAAAACATTTGAAGAGATTATAGATGAAAACGTCCTTAACATGGGAAATAGGCACCCATGTCCAGGAAGCACAGAGAGTTCCAGGCAGGATAAACCCAAGCAGAAACACTCTGAGATACATAATAATCAAACTGACAAAATTAAAGACAAAGAAAAAATTATTAAAAGCAACAAGGGAAAAATGACAACATACAAGGGAACTCCCATAAGATCAACAGCTGATTTCTCAGCAGAAACTCTGCAAGCCAGAAGGGAGTGGCACGACATATTTAAAGTGATGGAAGGGAAGAACCTACAACCAAGAATACTCTACCCAGCAATGATCTCATTCAGATTCAACGGAGAAATCAAAAGCTTTACAAACAAGCAAAAGCTAAGAGAATTCAGCACCACCAAACCAGCTCTACAACAAATGCTAAAGGAACTTCTCTAAGTGGGAAACACAAGAGAAGAAAACGACCTACAAAAACAAACCCAAAACAAGAAAATGGTAATAGGGACATATATATCGATAATTACCTTAAATGTGAATGGATTAAATGCTCCAGCCAAAAGACACAGACTGGCTGAATGGATACAAAAACAAGACCCATATATACACTGTCTACAAGAGACCCACTTCAGACCTAGGGACACACACACACTGAAACTGCGGGAATGGAAAAAGATATTCCATGCAAATGGAAATCAAAAGAAAGCTGCAGTAGCAATGCTCATATCAGATAAAATAGACTTTAAAATAAAGAATGTTACAAGAGACAAGGAAGGACACTATATAATGATCAAGGGATCAAGCCAATAAGATATAACAAGTAAAAATATATATGCACCCAACAAAGAAGCACCTCACTACATAAGGCAACTGCTAACAGCTCTAAAAGAGGAAATTGACAGTAACATAATAATAGCAGGGAATTTTAACACCTCACTTACACCAATGGACAGATCATCCAGACAGAAAATTAATAAGAAAACACAAGCTTTCAATGACACAATAGACCAGACAGAACTGATTGATATTTATAGGACAGTCCATCCGAAAACAGCAGATTACACTTTCTTCTCAAGGGCACACAGAACATTCTCCAGGACAGATCACATCTTGGGTCACAAATCAAGCCTCAGTAAATTTAAGAAAACTGAAATCGTATCGAGCATCTTTTCCGACCACAACGCTATGAGATCAGAAATAAATTACAGGGAAAAAAACGTAAAAAACACAAACACATGGAGGCTAAACAATACATTACTAAATAACCAAGAGATCACTGAAGAAATCAAAATATACCTAGAGACAAATGACAATGAAAACACGACGATCCAAAACCTATGGGATGCAGCAAAAGCAGTTATAAGAGGGAAGTTTAGAGCAATACAATCCTACCTCAAGAAACAAGAGAACTATCAAATAAACAATCTAAACTTACACCTAAAGGAACCAGAGAAAGAACAAACAAAACCCAAAGTTAGTAGAAGGAAAGAAATCATAAAGATCAGAGCAGAAATAAATGAAATAGAAACAAAGAAAACAATAGCAAAGATCAATAAAACTAAAAGCTGGTTCTTCGAGAAGATAAACAAAATTGATAAACCTTTAGCCAGACCCATCAAGAAAAAGAGGGAGAGGACTCAAATCAATAAAATTGGAAATGAAAAAGGAGAAGTTACCACAGACACCGCAGAAATACAAAGCATCCTAAGAGACTACTACAAGCAACTCCATGCCAATAAAATGGACAACCTGGAAGAAATGGACAAATTCTTAGAAAGGTATAACCTTCTAAGACTGAACCAGGAAGAAATAGAAAATATGAACTGACTAATCACAAGTAATGAAATTGAAACTGTGATTAAAAATCTTCCAACAAACAAAAGTCCAGGACCAGATGGCTTCACAGGTGAATTCGTTCAAACATTTAGAGAAGAACTAACACCCATCCTTGTCAAACTCTTCCAAAAAACTACAGAGGAAGGAACACTCCCAAACTCCTTCTATGAGGCCATCATCACCCTGATAGCAAAACCAGGGAAAGACACTACAAAAAAAGAAAATTACAGACCAATATCACTGATGAATATAGATGCAAAAACCCTCAGCAAAATACTAGCAAACAGAATCCAACAATACATTAAAAGGATCATAAACCATGATCAAGTGGGATTTATCCCAAGGATGCAAGGATTCAGATACTGTAAAACTCTTAGAGTAAAACATATGCGGAACACTCTCTGACATTAATTGCAGCAATATTTTTAATCCACCTCGTTGAGTAACAGAAGTAACAACAAAAATCGACAAATTAAAAGCTTTTTCACCACAAAGGAAACCATAAACAAAACCAAAAGACAACCAACAGAATCGGATAAAAATGTTTGCAAATGAAGCAACCGACAAGGGATTATCTCCAAAATATACAAACAGCTCATGCAGCTCTATGTCAGAAAAACAAACAACCCAATCGAAAAATGCGCAGGAGATCAAACCAGACATTTCTCCAAAGAAGACATGCATGGCCAAGAGGCACATGAAAAGCTGCTCAACATCACTATTAGAGAAATGCAAATCAAAACTGCGAGGCATCACCTCACACTGGTTAGAATGGGCATCATCAGAAAATCTACAAACAAATGCTAGAGAGGGTGTGGAGAAAAAGGAACCCTCCTGCCTGTTGGTGGGAATGTAAATTGATACAGCCACTATGGAGAACAGTATGGAGGGTCCTTAAAAAACAAAAAAGCAGAACTACCATACGACCCAGCAATCCCACTACTGAGCATATACCGAGAAAACCGTAATTCAAAAAGACACATGGGGCTTCTCTGGTGGCGCAGTGGTTGAGGGTCCGCCTGCCGATGCAGGGGACACGGGTTCGTGCCCTGATCAGGGAGGATCCCACATGCCGCGGAGTGGCTAGGCCCATGAGCCACAGCCGCTGAGCCTGCACGTCCGGAGCCTGTGCTCTGCAACGGGAGAAGCCACAACAATGAGAGGCCCACATACTGCAAAAAAAAAAAAGACACATGCACCCCAGTGTTCATTGTAGCACTATTTACAATAGCCAGGTCATGGAAGCAACCTAAATGTCCATCAACAGACGAATGGATAAAGAAGATGTAGTATATATATATAATGGAATATTACTTGGCCATAAAAAGGAACAAAATTGGATCATTTGTAGAGACGTGGATGGACCTAGAGACTGTCACACAGAGTGAAGTCAGAAAGAGAAAAACAAATATCATATGTTAACGCAGGTATGTGGAATCTAGAAAAATTGTACAGATGAACCAGTTTGCAAGGCAGAAATAGAGACACAGAAGTAGAGAACAAACGTATGAACACCAAGGGAGGAAAGCAGCTGGGGGTGAGGGAGGGTGGGATAAATTGGGAGATTGGGATTGACATATATACACTAATATATATAAAACTGATAACTAATAAGAACCTGCTGTATAGCATAGGAACTCCACTTCACTGTAGAGTAGAAACTAAGACAACATTGTAAAACGACTATATTCCAATTAAAAACAAAAACAAACCAAAAAAAACTGCCCAGTCATATGGTTTGGCCCTCTTTAGGCAGAAGAGTAGATATTCTCCAGGGATCTCTGATCAGATCCCTGGAAGCTAATTTATAACAAAGCCCAAAGCTAATGGCTCCCTATGAGGGCCACAGCAGCATCCACATACAAGGTATCAAGATGAGGAGTGGGCCTTTGGTAAATCATACAACTACTATGCTGATTAATCCTTCTGCCCACAGTTTTCTTGTTGAAAGCCCTGACATACATTTTGATGCTGTGTAAAGGTTCCTTATTCCACATGTCCATTCCTAGGGAGTAAGCCCAAATCTAGTTTGTTATTCCCCCTTATTCTCTAAAACAATAATACTTGTATATACATCTAACATATAATTATGTTAATTAAAAAAAATGCAACCATATGTAAAAGAATGGTCAATGTGTTACTTTTGTAAGATAAAAAAAATGGGAATAGGGCTTCCCTGGTGGCGCAGTGGTTGGGAATCTGCCTGCCAATGCAGGGGACATGGGTTCGACCCCTGTGCTGGGAAGATCCCACATGCCGTGGAGCAACTAAGCACGTGAGCCACAACTACTGAGCCTGCGCGTCTGGAGCCTGTGCTCCACAATGGGAGAGGCCGCGACAGTGAGAGGCCCGTGCACTGCGATGAAGAGTGGCCCCCGCTCGCCACACCTGGAGAAAGCCCCTGCACAGAAACGAAGACCCAACACAGCCAAAAATAAATAAAATTTTTAAAAAAGGGAATAAATCAAATGTACATCTAGAACATAATTCTAAAGCCATTCAAAAGAATGAGATGGGGATTTCCCTAGTGGCACAGTAGTTAAGAATCCACCTGCCAATGCAGGGGACACGGTCTTGAGCCCCGGTTCGGGAAAATCCCACATGCCACAGAGCAACTAAGCCCGTACGCCACAACTACTGAGCCTGTGCTCTAGAGCCCGCAAGCCACAACTACTGAAGCCCATGCGGCCTAGAGCTCGTGCTCCTCAACAAGAGAAGCCACTGCAGTGAGAAGCCCCGCACCGCAACGAAGACAGCCCCCACCTGCCACAACTAGAGAAAGCCCGTGTGCAGCAATGAAGACCCAACGCAGCCAAAATAAAAAAAAAAATTAAAAAAAAAAAAAGAATGAGATGGATCTATGTGTACAGACATTGAAGATACCTAAAATATATATTAGGGGAGGGAAGCAGTCTTCAAATAATGTGATTATGTAATTTTCTGTGTCCCTTCATACACATATTTACACACAGAAAACTGATTAGATACACCAAAATATTGTTTCTTTAAGTGAGAATGCTATGTTGCCTGAATTTTTGTAATAGTTTATTACTTTTGCAAACATAAAAATTCGTTACCCTAGTAAATAAAACTTTACTATATACTACACAAACCCTCTCCAAAACTGAAACAGTCTACTCAGGTTTTTGCCATCATATAATAAATTTCACACCTTCATCTTATACTCTTATGTTCTATATTCTTCTTTCTTATTTATACTGATATATATGTGTATGTGTAGGTATCCGGGTATTTTATACACCCAGATACATACACATGTTGTGCTACTCTTGATTCCACTCAATCATAGGTCCTCTTTGATTCACTTTCCTTTTCCTTAGCATTAAATAAGAGTAATTTCCTTTAAATCAGTACTAATTACATTGTGTATAATCAAGGACTGTTCTCATCCAAGTAATAAAAGTTTGCTCTATTAAATATAAAAATGCAACAACACTCCTCAATTGAGAAACTGACCCTTCAGATTAGAAAAGAAGTTACAATTTTAAAAATATATTAATCTGGGACTTCCCTGGTGGCGCAGTGGTTAAGACTCCACACTCCCAAAGCCAGGGGCCCAGGTTTGATGCCTGGTCAGGGAACTAGATCCCACATGCATGTCACAACTAACAGTTCACATGCCACAACAAAGGAGACTGTGTGCCACAACTAAGGAGCCAGCAAGCCGCAACTAAGGAACCCGTGAGCAGCAACTATGATACAGCGCAACCAAATAAATATTTTAATATATACATATGTATATATATATATATTAAAATGTGAAATCTACAAATATCTTGATCAGTTTTAACTGAACATGCTTTACAGGGAAGTATTAATATAAACCCAGCTGGAAAGTGGTTTACTGGACAGAATACTGAGGGTTAAGAATCAGACCTCTAATATGATCTCCTCTATCATAATCACCTACAAAGTACCTAAATATATGAAACAAAAATCTGTGGAATTCAGTTTTGGTAGGTTCCAAACTCATCACCTCCCAATTAATTTGAAACAGTGACACAGAAACATTTAAATTCAGCTTTAAAACTTCTTGAATAACTGAGAGGTTACTTTACATTTGTATTAAAATTTCCATTTCAGTCTAGTAATTTAACATGTCAAGAGAACAATTTAAAGGAACATATTAATTGCAAAGATCTTTGGGATCTTTAAAGAGCAGGGAAATTCAGAAACTCAGAGTATTTCCGCAGAAGCCAGATTCCCCTCAGGGCAGGCCTCCATAGTTACAAGGGTCATCGATGCCCCTTAAGAATGTCTTCTTTCCTGAGGACTCATCATATATCCTAAAAAAAGCCTGTACACCGGACTTTTTATCAGGTATAGAAACACTGATTCTATCATTCATGAGATTAGTTCTTATGACAAGAAGACTGTGATTTAGGGCACAGCAAGAAATAAATTCAACCTCTGCGTTCAAGATTAAAAAGAACCTTAAATGCAAAACAGCAATGAAAGAAATTACACAAGTTAAACAGAAAGATATCCTGTATTTATGGATTAGAAACAATGTGTTAAGACACTTAACGCTTCCCAATTTGATCTACAGATTAAATGCAATCTTTATCAAAATCCAGCTACCATTTCTGCAGAAATTGATAAGCTAATCCTAAAATTCATACGAAAATGCAAGAGATACAGAATAGCCAAAACAATCTTGAAAATTAAGAAGAGAGCCAGAGAACTCACACTTCTCAATTTCAAAACTTACTACCAAGCAACATTCTTCAAAACAAGTGTGGTACTGGCATGAGGACAGACATAGATCAACAGAATAGAATTGAGAGCCCAGAAATAAGCCTTTACATTTATGATCAATCCATTTTCATCAAGATCATTCAATGGGAAAAGAAAAGACTTCAACAAATGGTGCTGGGATAACAGAATATCCACATACAAAAGAATGAATTTACACCCATACCTCATACCACATACAAAAATTAATTCAAAGTGGATCAAAACCTAAATGTAAGAGCTAAAACTACAAAACAGAAAAAAGGTAGGAGTATATCTTTGTGATCTTGGATTAAGCAATGTTTTCTTAGACATGATGCCAAAAGTATACACAACCAAAGAAAAATAAATAAATTGGAATCCATCAAAATTAAAAACTTACGTTTTTCAAAGGATACCATTAAGAAAGTGAAGACAAGCCATGGGAGGTGAGAAAATATGTGCAAATTATATATATGATAAGGAACTAATGTCCAGAATATATTTAAAAACGCTTACAATTCAACAGTAAAAGGACAACCCAATTAAAAAACAAGGACTTGAACAGACATTTTTCCAAAGAAGATATACAAATGGCCAATAAGCACATAAAAAGACACTCAACATCATTAGCCATCAGGAAAATGCAAACCAAAACAAGATACATCACTCCACACCCACTAGGATGGTTATAATCAAAGACAGAAAATAACAAGCATTGACAAGAATGTGGAGAAATTGGAACCTGTATACATTGCTGGTGGGAATGTAAAATGGTTCAACTACTTTGAAAAACAGTTTGCTACCTAAGGAGACAAAAGACCTGTACTCCAAAAACTATAAGACACGGATGAAAGAAACTGAAGATTATGCAAACAGATGTAAAGATTTACTGTGTTCTTGGATTGGAAGAATCAATATTCTTAAAATGACCTTACTAACCAAAGCAATCTGTGGATTCAGTGCAATTCCTATCAAATTACCAATGGCATTTTTCACAGAATTAGAACAAAAAATTTTTAAATTTGCATGGCAACACAAAAGATCCCAAATAGCCAAAACAATTTTGAGAAAGAAGAATGGAGCTGGAGGAATCATGCCCCCTGACTTCAGACTATAAAACAAAGCTACAGTAATCAAAACAGTATGGTACCAGCACAAAAAGAGACATATAGATCAACAGAACAGGATAGAAAGCCCAGAAATAAACCCATGCACTTATGGTCAATTAATCTATGACAAAGGATGCAAGAAGATACAATGGAGAAAAGACAATCTCTTCAGTAAGTGATGCTGGGCAAACTGGACAGCTACGTGGAAAGAAAGAAATTAGAACATTCTCTAACACCATATACAAAAATAAGCTCAAAATGGATTAAGCACCTAAATGTAAGACCAGATACTATAAAAACCCCTAGAAGAAAACTCAGGCAGAACACTCTTTGACATAAATTGTAGCAATATTTTTTTGGATCCATCTCCTACAGTAACAGAGATAAGAACAAAAATAAACAAATGGACCTAATTAAATTTAAAAGCTTTTGCACAGAAAAGGAAACCATAAACAAAAACAAAGACAACCTATGGACTGGAAGAAATTATTTTCAAACAATGCTACCAACAATGGATTAATTTCCAAAGTACACAAACAGTTCATACAGCTTAACATCAAAAAAAGAAAACTCAATCGGGACTTCCCTGGTGGCTCAGTGGTTAAAAGCTGCCTGCCAATGCAGGGGACACGGCTTTGTCCCTGGTCCTGGGAAGATCCCACATGCATGGAGCAACTAAGCCCATGCACCACAACTACTGAGCCTGCACGCCCTAGAGTCCGCACCACAACTACTGAGCCCACACACAGCAACTACAGAAGCCTGCATGCTCGAGGGCCTGCGTGCAGCAACTACTGAGCCAGTGTGCTGCAACTATTGAAGCCTGTGTGCCTAGAGCCCATGCTCCACAACAAGAGAAGCCACCTCAATGAGAAGCCCACACACCACAATGAAGAGTAGCCCACACTCGCCGCAACTAGAGAAAACCCTTGTGCAGCAACAAAGACCCAATGTAGCCAAAAGTAAATTAATTAAATTTAAAAAATAAAATCCAAAAATGGGCAGAATAAAAAAATACTTTTTTTAAAAAAGGGCAAAAGGCCTAAATAAGACATTTCTCCAAAGAAGACATACAGATGGCTAACAGGCACATGAAAAGATGCTCAATATCACTAATTATTAGAAAAATGCAAACCAAAACTACAATGAGGTATCACCTCACACCAGTCAAAATGCCCATCATTAAAGTCTACAAACAATAAATGCTGGAGAGGGTGTGGGGAAAAAGGAACCCTCCTACACTGCTGGTGGGAATGTAAACTGGAGCAGCCACTATGGAGAACAGTATGGAGGTTCCTTAAAAAATGAAAATAGAGTTACTATATGATCCAGCAATCCTATCCTGGGCATATATTCAGACAAAACTCTAATTCAAAAAGATACATGAACCCCAATGTTCACAGCAGCACTATGTACAATAGCTAAGACATGGAAGCAACCTAAGTGTCCATCAAGGACAGCTGAATGTATAAAGATGTGGTATGGGGCTTCCCTGGTGGCACAGTGGCTGGGGGTCCGCCTGCTGGTGCGGGGGATGTGGGTTCGTGCCCCGGTCTGGGAGGATCCCACATGCCGCGGAGCGGCTGGGCCCGTGGGCCATGGCCGCTGGGCCTGTG
Organism: Leucopleurus acutus; assembly: GCF_964270905.1. Classification (NCBI taxonomy): domain Eukaryota; kingdom Metazoa; phylum Chordata; class Mammalia; order Artiodactyla; family Delphinidae; genus Leucopleurus; species Leucopleurus acutus. The sequence goes on along the minus strand of NC_139151.1, from coordinate 47,025,672 downwards.
CGTCCGGAGCCTGTGCTCCGCAGCGGGACAGGCCGCAGCAGTGAGAGGCCCGCATACCTCAAAAAAAAACCAAACAAACAAACAAAAAAAAAACAGATGTGGCATGTATATACATATGGTGTCTCTACATGATAGAATATTACTTGGGCATAAAAAGGAATGAAGTACTGATGCATGCCACAACAAAGATGCTGTAACTTGATTATGCTGAATGAAAGAAGTCAGACACAAAAGGCCACATATTGTACATACAAAATGTTCAGAACAGACAAATCCATAGAGATATAAAGTAGATTTGTCGTTGCCAGGGTCTAGAGGAAGAGGAAAATGGGAAGCAATGAAATGTTTTGGGATTAGATAGCGGTGATGCTGCACAACTTTGTAAATATACTAAAAACCACTTAATTGTACACTTCAAAAGGGTGAATTTTATGTTGTGTGAATTGTCTCAATAAAGCTGTTATAAAATTCAAAAGAACTTTGAAAATCCTAGTGCAAAAAGTATCTGATATACTTCTTCAGAGAAAAATGAAGTTCACCTTTTAAAACTGGCCTGAAATTCCATAACTCATAATCAATAATGCCTACGATTTATATTTAAAATATTAAAATACATCAAATATCAAAAAAAAAGCAAGCTTAACTCACCCTCTTTTCACTTTTGTGAAATCAAATGCAACTTGTCTGTATGAAACTGCTTTTTCATTTAGATATCTACTATACCGCCTAATAAAGGTAGACATATCATATCCTGTAAGAAAAGAAACAGAAAAGGGTTTCATAAATTATTAAAATCCCAATTAGCTTAGAAAACCAACTCATTTCATCCAATGGCCATACTGTCTTGTTATCCCACCTTCAATTTAGTGATGTAAATTAAGTGACATTAAAATCTAATACTTAACATTTTTAAAGTCAGTTATGTCATATGTGGCTTAGAAAAATTTTCCCCCTTAGAATTTCACTAAAGTAACAATTCTGTTTTACTTCTGACCAATATTCCTATCTTTTATTTAACAGGAATTGAAAAGCCTGTTTTCTTATACTACCTGATAACCTCATAACTCAAATTTAACATCCTATGGAACCACAACCCCACTCCTTAAATCGTTAATCAATTTAATTATTTTCATACTTACTAATCTTTAGCTGCATATGACTTAGAACAACTATAACTTATGTGTGCCAACCTTATAAGTAGCAGAGAAAATTACTGCATAGTACAATGAAAGAAATGGCAATACGAAAGTTTAAGGCCTAACAAAAAACAATTATGTGAATGTTTTCAACTAAACTTCCAAAATGAATACCTAAATCATTCTAAGATTTTGTTTCATCACAATCATGAGATTTGAAAACTTCAGCACCATAAAAATCTAATCAGTATTATTAAAAAAAAATAAACTTGTGTTTTAGCTATTGCCTGGCTCAGTGAGGTCTACAAATTTTTGCTTCTCATTGTACAAGCAGGTCCATTCTATCATTCTATTTTAGGTCATCTTCATCTAACACATTCAACTTTAGTTGTTGATGGTCTCTGCTACTTTAAAAAGATAATACCAAAACAAGCAAAAAAAAAAAAAAAAGAAAGAAAGAAAGAAAAGTAAAGTGACTGGATTTAACATAATCACCAATTCATTTATTCAGCAAATATTTCTTGAGTGCCTACTAATTTGCCACTGGAGAAAAATCAGTAAATAGAAAAAAAAAAAAATCACTGCCCTCAGATAGTCTCATAGCTACTAGTGCATTTTATAAGGTGTTACATACTCACATTCTTCAGCTCTTTAGTTAATATTGTCCCCTCTAATCCACTCTACTCCATCCTCGATAATGGGAGAAATCTCTCTTATCCTTCAAGGCTCAATCTCTGAAACTTTCCCTGAGCTCTTTGTGCTCCCATATTATTCTTACTCCAAGTACAGCTCAAAGCTATTAGATGTACACAGTGTCTATCTCACTCACCAGACTGGAAGTTTATATTATATACACCCATTATATATTTAAGAAAATATACCAGACTCCACCCAACAAAATACATCAGCAATCAAAACTACAAAAACACCACTGAATTATATACTTTAATTACCATTTCAGTCTTACCTTCATAATCTCTTTAGAATATGAGCCTTAAATAAAAGGCCTAAAAACTGTTCTCTACATAAAAGGAATGAAAACCTTAAAACCTTATGACTAGAAGTGCTTAATTTCCATCTTAAGAAAGTAGAAAATCAGTAGCTAATAAGACACAAAAAACCCACTTGGACATATGCATATTTTCTGCTCTAGAGTAGTGGTTTGTATATTGCTTTCCACAGACTCTTACAGTTCAAATGAACTGAATAAGGGGGAAACCAGAAATAAAAAGATGAGCAGGCAGAGTTTTCTCCATGTTCCGGAAAACACAGCAGCTCCAGTTTCATCTGTTATATGTATCTAGCTTCTATTTAAGATTTTATTTGAGAAAGGGATTCCACTGCTTCATTTTTTTCCCCCTTAACTATTTAAGGCATTATATCTCTCATTAAAGTAAAATCAATCTTGTAACACTTGGTCCTATGTATAGATTACTGACCTTCCAGAATCTCTGGAAGACTGGGTATTCAATTCATTCTAATTAATACTTCCATCTGCCAAAAGTAAATAAGTATTGAACTGGACAGTTCCTAAACACAAACACAGTTAGTCACTAAATTCCATTGATTTTTATTGCCGCAAAAACCACAATTCAGGCCCTCATTAACTCTCTACCAGATGACCAAAATAATGACCAGAGCAGTCTCAAAGTCTTTAAGACTTTATTCACTCGAATCCAACCTGCACTGTGCTATGGTGCTTTCTTTATAACACACACTCCCTCTGTCCTCCTCCCTCAACTCAAAAAAGGTTGATGGTTTCTCACTGCATTACAAAATCCCAACTATATCAAAATCTTTTGTGCATGATTTTGGCCCCAAACAGCTTCTTGAGGGCTATCTGTCACTACATGTTCTCTAATACCTCCACCTACATTCTATTCACATTCATTTGCTCTATAAATCTTAAACACCCTTTCTCTTTCACATCCACGTCCATCTGTGTACCTTTGCTTAAGCCAACTCATGTTCTCATCCATCTTTCGAAGCGCAGCACACATCTCCCAGATCTCTAAAGATACTTCCCAGTTGAACCTTATTGCTGAGTATTCCTTTAGTTTGTCTTAGTATGGTCTTAGTATGTCCTTTATGAGGCTCTTCCTAGAGTTAACATTCTATAATGCTAACAGCCTAGTTCTGGAACTAAGTATAACAGATCCCATTAAGACAGAATGTACATGGAGGGTGAGAATACCAGATTACAGCAATTTCCACTTACTGAATTAAAAGTAAAATAAGTAACAGGTAAGTATCAATGAACAATTCATCTGAATAACACATAATGCTTACCTTTGCTACTAAAATGTATGATATTCCCAACTACATTTCTTGGAATAAAGCATAAAATAATAAGAACAACAATGAAAGCAGATACTTACATAGTGTTTCCTATTTGCCAGGCATCATTCTAGGCACTTTACATGTATAACTAGGTTAAGCCTCATGATAATCCTACAGGGTGGGTGCTATCATTATTCCTGATTTTACAGATGCAGAGAGGTGAAGTAACTTGCTCAAGTTTATGCAGTTGGTAAGTGTTACAGATGGGATTTGAATGCAGTCCGTCCAGTTCCAGAACCCATGCTCTCAAACTGCTACCTTATGCTACTTTTCAAAAAGCTCTGGGTGTCAAGTAGTGAAGTCCATCTTTATCTTCACATGAAAATACAGTTTTTCCTTCCCTACAACCCTCACTAAAACATGAGGTTCCTCCATAGCACATGTTCTAAAGGAAAGAGTTCAACTCTGCAGTAATCCTCAAATGGGGTCACTCTTGATTTTCTATAATGAATAAGTTGTTTTTTACCTTGCAATCCACTTTTATCCAAAAAATTGCTTAAGTTAAACAACGTGTTTCTTGAAGCCAAATACTGAATAAAACGCTGGGGAAAAAAAACAAACAAACAAATAATTATGTCAAATAGTACTGCCATCTAAGAAACTCTAATTTGAGAATTAAGGGAGAAAGTGGTGGTTAACACATTCCACTAATCTTATCTAGTTTAAATTTATCATCCTCAATCCCCCTAAAAACATAAAATATATTTTTCACTAGCATGCAGGAATTTATTAAAGTCTAATGCCCACAGCTATGGTATTAAAGTTAAAATAAAAGGAAACAGGCACTTTTAAACTAGAAGCAGTAATTTTTGGCTTTACTATAGCATATTATGGCTATAGTTAATCATCAGATGGTGCCTTTATTTTACACGGATACCTGGTGACTCAAAAATTTTTATGACTTTTTTTTTAAAAAGCAAAATACCTGTAATCATACTGGAGTATAATATTACAGACATCCTCTTACCCACTGTCCAGATTAAACACATTACCATAATCACTTCAGACCCCTTACAGAATCAAATTACAGACTATTGAAGACACACACCTTCAAAACCATTCCCTTCCCTCCCTCCCTCTTCAGAGGCAATGGCTTTTCTGAAGTAGGTTTACATCATTCCCACAAATGTTTTTACAATTTTACTACATATATAAGTATCTATAAACTGTACATAATTTTGTTTTCTATTTTAAATTTACAGAAATACCATACTGTACTTATTCTTTTCCAATGTGATTTTTAACAACTTCTTCCCAAGAATTATCCATTTAATACATGTACATCTAGTTCATTCATTTTAAACAACGTTTGAGCATTTAAATGAACTACTATATCATTATGTATCCATTTCTATACGGATATTTAAATTCTTTGCAAGTTCACTATTATTAACAATGTTTCACTGACATCTTTGTACTGGTCTCCCACCTGCAAACATACAAGAGTTTCTCATGATATATACTTAGGGTTGAATTGTTGGGTCGGTATGCGTATGAAAGTTCATTTTCTCAAAATACTGTCAAAACCCTCTCCAAAGTGCTTACCACAGAACACTACCTTAGCTTCCCTTTACATACAACCTCTAAAATAGCTAAAGAAACTCCTTTCGATTTCCTTTAAAGGATTACTTTTTTGTAAATGTATGCAGAGGATTATTATCAATTTTATGTACACCATCACTTCTCTGACTCAATCTTGTTCATCAGCGATCACCCCAAACAAACCAGAATTTTGAAAAACAATTTGTAAATCGAAGACTCCTCTTTCATCATTTATCCTAAAACAACCTGTTTAAAAAGGTGTTAAAATATCCTAAGAAAATATTACACTCTATGATTTTTTTATAAGTTTTGATCATTCTTTTTTGTGGGGGCCTTGTCCTGTGCATTATAAGATGTTTAGCACGCCAGTAGCCTCTACCTACTACATGCCAGTAGCATCCCCTCCAGTTATGAGCAATGTCCCTTGGGGATGAAAATCACTCTCCGCCCTTGCCCTATTTGAGAACCACTGTTCTATGTAATTTCCAACACCATAGCATAGTGAAATCCTATGCATACTCTCTCACGGACTAATAACACCTGCCAATGCAAAAACCTGAGGGTTGTACAAACTAGCACCAAAAAAAGAGCAGAGCATTGGATTTCTCTTAGCTGCTGAAGGGAAACTAGAGTTTATCTGAAAACCACTACTGAAATGCTACCTTTCTCTTTCTGTCAGTCAACTGTAAGGAATGACAGTCAACTTTCTGGGTTTTTTGCCTTTATAAAGTTTTTGCTTCTGGTATCATCACCTTATTTACCTCTGAAAGTCACCACTGATAGTGTGCCTCCTTATCCAGCATTGTAGTTGGTTATATTTGTGGCTTTTTCTTTTTAAAGAATAAACTATATATATATTTTTAAAAAGGTAAAAAATACATACAAGCCTGAAATTCTTCTGACTAAATGATCATGATCTTAGACAAACACATTCCTGATGAAAATAGAAACTAATATCCTAGTTAAGATCAAAACGTTTCGAGTTACACGGAGGCTAGTAATATCCAAATTTTTCTACTGACTCTATATACTGCTTATAATGAATGAGAAAGCAACTGAGTAACATATGTCCTAAAAATGGTCACGTCTGTTACCCAAGTAATCATATTTCAGGTAACGCTTCTGGAACTAATTTTTAAAACTTAAGAACTACAAATAAAATCATTCAATGTGATACTGTAATGGTGAATAATCGGAAAACTAAATTTCCAGGAAAGAGAAGAATTAAGAAAATGATGGACCATATGATCAATTATGTAGTCATTAAAGATGATAAACAGAAAGAACACAGAACATGGAGATGCTTCTTATGTTGTGATATATAAAAAAGTTAAATATAATATTTTATATAAATTATTATAGCTATAAAAAAGACCAGAAAGGAACATCAAAATATGCAAACAGATGTTGCAATGTAAGAGTTATGGGTAAATTTCTGCTTTAATTCTGAACTCTAATGATGTTCTCTTTGGTATCTGTCAAAGATAACAGCAGGGGCTTCCCTGGTGGCGCAGTCGTTGAGAGTCCGCCTACCGATGCAAGGGGACACAGGTTCGTGCCCCGGTCCAGGAAGATCCCACATGCCACGGAGCAGCTGGGCCCGTGGGCCATGGCCGCTGAGCCTGCGCGTCCAGAGCCTGTGCTCCGCAACGGGAGAGGCCACAACAGTGAGGCCCGCGTACCGCAAAAAAAAAAAAAGATAACAGCAGAGTCTCATGACTGAAAAACCCAAAATAATGAGTAAAGTGATGGATGTCAGAAAGTCATGTTTATAAATCTGATACCAATGAATAAAGTCCCTCCCCATCTCTATGGGCGCTATCTCCCAGCAACCAGTGGTCTGCATTTTTCTAAGGCACATACCAAGGTATCAGATTTATCTAGTTCCATTCAAATTTTCTTTTAACACAATTTAAAATACTCCTTTTGACACAATTTTACAAGTAAGTATGCTAGGCTGGGAAAATCACCTAAGGTAAGAACTCAAAAATTAGCTATCATGGAAAACAAGATGATTCTCTCCAAACAGTTAATTGCAAAAGCTCATGCATCTTATCTGTTACCCCTTTTTGGGAAACAAAGGCTTTAGACACAACTCTTCGCTGAAGAAGGCGTTCTTCAGTCAGTCTCCTCAGCAAAATGCCATCTTAGTCCTTAATATCACAGCCTTGAACTAGGCAAAGAGCGTCTATAGACAACTACATCAGATCAGACAGAAATCTGATTGGGCTACGATAAAAAAGTAAATGAAAATAGACGAACATACAATCTATACACAAAGGCCTGCAAAAAATCAGTGATGCTTATAGAACCCATCTCTAGGCATTAATCTTTGCTTCCTGATCCCATTACTGAAAGTGCCCTGTGCTCTGACCCATTTTCTGCTTTCTGACTTAAAGGCCATCTTTCCTCAAAGTGTAGGGTCTACAGTTATATTTCTGTATAAGCACCTTGCCCTTTTTACCTATATTATTCAGTTGCTATAGCCATTTCTGAAGTGTCAGTGAGAGAAACAAGCTGAATCAGTCAACTCCCCAGTATACTTGTTAACTAAAAATACTGCTTACCTCATTTCCATACACCATCAAATGATGAGTTGTAATGAGAGATTTGAAGACCACCACCCAACTACTGTTAGTAGTTCTTTCAAATAAACTGTCTGCCAACTGCGGGATGTTCACATTCATCTCATTTGTGCACTGAATTAAGTCTGCAATAAAAAAAAAAAGATTAATTTACTCTGGCTTTCATTTATTTTTAATGCTAGATCTGCATACTAATAGGGTAAAGATCTAAAAAGAGTGGAGCAACAATGGACAGTTTGCAGAAGTTGTTAAAAATCTCTCAAGAGAACAATTGAGACAGTACTTCTACCTGAGAAGTAAACAGCGCATTGATTAATATCACACAATTGATCAGTAATACCAGAAAGTAAATCAAACTCCTTTCACCCTTAAGTATTTTATTTATCTCAAAAGGAACTGTTTCAAGGCCTTGAGTAACACTTTCAGTTCTCTTACTACTCACAAACCTTTAGTTACAATACTAATATTATACATCCCTACATTTAAAAAAGAACTTTAAAAATTCATACATATGGAAGCATAAACAAGCTGAAGTTCAAACACTTTATTAATATCCCCCCCTAGAATGCTGTGTTTGCACTCATAGAAAGAGCAAATATGTGGTCTGTGAGTGGATAGGATTCTCAGTTTGTTTAAATAAAATAATTCTCATTCTTTTCTCCCTTCAGTTCTACTGAGTTAGCTCAGTTTTCACTTGATATCAACTAGCTAACACTGACAAACAAAACTGAAAATGAACTGAAAGTTTCTCAATGCAATAAATTTCCAAAGAAGTGATCCAGGAATTCTACTTGATTATTACTCTGAACAGTTAAAACAATGTAAGTTCTAATTTTATATTTTAAAATATAAATAATTGGAAAGCATTACCATACAATAATCTAATACACAATTGTTTTAGCACCAAAACTGAAAAAAAAAGTTAATATACCTCAGAGTTTCACCTCCAATCTGCTTCAGAGATATTACTGGCAAATTCAATGAAGAAAATACAAAATATGGTCCAATTTAGAGACTTAATGAAGAGGAAGACCAAGAAATGAGTTGTTTTATTTTTAAAGTATGCATAAAACAAAGTGTATAAATACCTCCGTTATAACTACCATAAAGGGGAAAAAATTAGTTATCTGTGCCTCATCAGCAGTTTTGTCCACTTTTAACCTTTAGTACCTAATGATTAAATATGAATTCAAGCGACCTAACTTGGCCGTGATTGCTAGTAAGAAACATCAATGTTAACTATGACCGTTTATCTGCTTATAATCTTTCAAAAATGTTTGTTCTAACAGGTCTAATTACTATACAAAGTAACATTTGATAAGCAAATGCATTTTAGAGAAGCAGTTACCCTGGCCCACAATGCCTGAAGAACAAAGCACAAAACAGTCAAACAGAATGCCCATGGAACAGGAGAACGACACAAGGTTTTCACAATTGAGACTACCTGCAACAAAAATTAAATAGTACATTCAACTTGGTTTGTATGGCTCAGCTTCTGATCTTTCACTTCTGGTATTTTATAATTTGACCTCTGCCTTCTCTGAAACTTCTTGAATAGTACTTTATACCTGTCCTATGGTACTGAATATACTGTACTTGCCTTATTCCCAAAGATAAATTTTCTGTCTCTCTCAAAATATAATTTACTGGGGGCAAGGCCTATCCATGTCTTGCTCATTCTGAATCCTTTAAAACTTCAAGCACAGTGGTCAAGTTCTGAACTTTATAAGAAGTTATATTTCTAGCTTCCTTTTTTCCCATGGATTTATCCTTATATATTTTTCTATATCCTTCTAGAAACTGTTAGAAGAACTCTAACACGCTCTCTGAGTTTTACTGGCACTTAATGTCAAGGATGAGGGAGACTGTCATGCAATGCACAATTAACACTCCACAATTAAAAATTACCCCACCCAAAACTGTCCCCACTGAGAAAATGCTGGACTGACTGGGCTCTTCACTTCTAACGATACCTAATTTGGGGTCTTACCCATGCCACACTTCCAAACATTCTCTAAACTGGCCATAAACTGACCTATAACACAACACTGACTGTCACTGCCTAACCTCAATGATGTCCCAAATGCTTACAGGATTGGCATACATTTCATCTTTGTCCATATCCTCCTTCTTGAACCTTAGCTTCCAACACAGAACCACCTTCCAGCGTTCTGTAATGTTGCCTTTTGCTGTTACACAACCGAATCCTTCCATTCTTGCTCATTCTTCAAAATGAATGACGTCTTTTCCTTTGTGAAATCTTCTCCTCCACAGACTAAGGTACCCACCAAACAGACACTAAAGCTGGCACATAATTCTACATTTTCATTATTTACTTCCACATCATTCTCTTCTTCTACAATGAGAGATTTTAGAAGGAACCTGCAAACACTTTTGTTAGTAATTTCCATACTCTTAATCAGGGAGGTAAGTAAACTGCTAGATTAGTCAGATAGAGCCTGATCCTAAATGAAGCCAAAAGTATAGATTTCAGTTTCAACAACTACAGTATTTTATATATTAGAATATATATATTCTATCTATGCTATGTTCCCTTTGTGATCAGCTCTCCTCTCTGCAGCGCGTTGCTTCAGTTACACTAATGTCTCCTTTGCAATACCTCCCATGAGTCAAGTACCCTTACCTCAGGAGCTCAGTACTTCTGTTCCTTGTGCCTAGAATACTCTTCTCCCAGATATCCACACTTCTCTTACTCCCTGGCTTTATTACTATAGATCTTTGCTCAAATGCCATCCATCAGAAGAACATCTCTCAATATTTATAAAAAGTAATAAAGCCTTAAGGGCACTCCTCTACCTCCATACCCTCACTATACCCTCTTACTCTGCTTTATTTCTCTCCAAAGCACTTACCATCACCTAACTCATTTTAATTTGTTTAATGTCTTTCTCTCCCAATTAAAGTATAAGTTCCATGTAGGTAGGGCTCTATTATGTTCTCTGCTGTATCCCCAAAGGCCTAGAATAGTGCAACACATACAGTGGTCACCCATACTTTTTGAATAAATACACTTATTTTAGTATGCACAAGGACAGTCGTAACAGGACCATTCAAAATGGTTTTTTTTACGTAGACTAAACCAACGATCCACAACTCTCTGCACAACCTGCTGTTCCCAAAAAGTTGAAAAACAAACCTGAGCCCATCGCATGTGAAAATTTTCAATTTCAAGTTAAAGAGGATCTAACAAATAATGGTTTATCGTAATGCTATGAAACCTATATAGTATGCTTTAGAAATGACCACATAAAAACTGAAGGAAAACTCCAGAAACTAAAATGTAACACTTCACATAAAACAGGAAAAATGAGATGAGTTCATGCATGAGTTCAGAGTAGACCAAAAGCAAAACCAAAGATATACAAACATTACTGGGAGAAAAAATACTGCACGGGTTATACAAACTCTGCAGAACACACTTCCCCATAGTACTTTAACTCAACCAGTCATTTTCTCCAGGGGTAACTTTTCCTCTGAACAATGTTTCTACTATAGTAGTAACCTGAAAATGCTTTTAAATCTGACCTCCAACAACTCAGGAAGGAAGATGTTTTCCCCACCTCTGACTAACCAAAAGCAAATTGTTTCAAACAAAAGTCAAGCACATCATGGAAATCTTGATAGCTACTGCTTTTCTCATTCTCAATCCAGATTTCATTTCTTAAAAAGCACAAACTTGGTATTAAACCTCCTTTACCAATCAAAAGGCTTCCAAACTAGAAACTCATATTTTTTTTTAGCTATTTACCTTAAGAATATTAAAAACTGTAAAACCTTCTTTAATATTATATTAGTAACAAATCCTAAACCCTACACTCAAAAAGTAACTACTATATGGCATAAAGATTCTCTGCTTTAGGTAGGTGAGAATTCATGAGGATTTCTAGTATTTAAGGGCAGGGAGAAAACAGGCCCACTATGGAAATGAAGAGCATTTTTCCATACAGAGACAGCAGAAGGAATCAATCCCTACTATATTAAAAAAATGTTCTCACTTTTATTATTTAATATGCCTCTCCAACAAACAAGGTCTGGGGTAGATAAAATAAATGTTAATTGTATTAACACAGGTTAGGTGCTTACCCATAGGTAAGATCACAGGAGCTCACTACTAAATATAACAGATTTATTAATAGAATTAAATTTTTGTAAAAGATAAGGGTGCTTGGAAACATATACGAAGTGAATACCCAACCAGCCAATTTAATGCAAGTTCTAAATTTCTAGCTAACTAAAAACAAAAAAACAGAGAAAGTAGTGAAATGCAAAAAAAAAATTTTGTATTCAAGGGAAAATGTTCAGCAAAGTACAAAACTTCGGAAGTAACTAGTTACCAGATGGTTTCATTAATCTTACAGCCGTATTCATAGAACTTGCCACACGTCTGTATAGACCTCCCCAGGCAAAGTTCACCAACTTTAGAAACTTACAGGACTTGGGGCTGACTTCCACAGCAAGTCAGGCAATCCAGCCAGTGGCATGCACCATTAGCAGAATGTAGAGGCCTCAAGTTCCCATCTAAACAGGCACTCTCTAGGCTATATCAAAACTATGCTGACACCCAGGCAGATTTTCTAATAAATGAGCTTGCCTAAAACTTGTCTTTAAGATAAAAAAAATTTTATATATATATATATATATATATATAAAATCATTTAGCCACATATCATTGTCTCTTTCAAAAGGGTCACTTCGAAAGATACTCTTTTTGCAACTGCTTTCATAAGTGATTTTAGTAACATAAGACTGATTTCATCAACCATCCAGAAAACTGGAGACACTCAGTTTGGAAGGCAAATTAAGTGGTTCATCAAATGTTCCTTCACTGATCAGATCTCTGAAATTTTTCCTGGGTAGGAGTACAAATAAAAAGAAAAAATATTCACCAAATATCCAGTAACTAGAGGATAAAGAAAACAGTTTCTGAACTTTTGCTATAAAGTATTGGCACAATTTTTTTCACTTAGCAAAAGTGTGAAAGTATTTAGAAAACATGCAAGCTGAAATCAGACCTCAGCCAAAAGATGTCTGGGAAACAAAATGAACAGTCTTATACCTTACTCCATTCAATTTTTTGTGTAAGGGGTCACAAAACACGGTCCAAATTAAGATGTAACTGTTATAATTTTATCTTTAAAGTTTGTGGGATCCTCTGTGAGAAACATGTTACACTTTAACATAACTTCCATTAGAATTCACTCAAAAATACAGTCTTCACAGACTGATTTATACCTTAAGGAATAAATCTAACCAACATTTTAGTTGGATGTTAAAATTAAAACTTGGGAAAGACACAAAATATAGAATGCTCAGTACAAGTAATAAGGATTGAATTAATTTGAAAAGAGGAGAGAAAGGAGCATCCAAAGTACTAAAAAGAAATGACAAAGGTATCTAAAAGGCTTTGATAAAAGTACTCTGACGCTAGGATACCTAAATCACAATGTGGGTGGGCACGTCCAATAATGGAGCAATAGCTCATTAAATGGCAGCAGTCTGACAGTGAAATACTATGAGGCCAACAAATACATGGCAAGAAAAGCTGAGTGGGGAAAACGCTCACAGTATATTATATCAAAACCATGTTAAAGGGACTTCCCTGGTGGCACAGTGGTTAAGAATCCGCCTGCCAATGCAGGGGACACGGGTTCGAGCCCTGGCCCAGGAAGATCCCACATGCCGCAGATCAACTAAGCCTGCGTGCCACAACTACTGACGACCCCGCGCCTAGAGCCTGTGCGCTGCAACAAGAGAAGCCACCGCAAGGAGAAGCCCGCGCACCGCAACAAAGTGTAGCCACAACTTGCCTCAACTAGAGAAAGCCCGTGCACAGTAACAAAGACCCAACGTGGCCAAAAATAAATAAATAAATAGATAGATTTATTTAAAAAAAAATGTTAAAGAACCATGCAGAGTAAGATTCCATTTTTTAAAATCATAGATATACTATATTTTCTGATATATAGTGTATTTGCCCAAATATGGGATGATGCAAAAAGAACTGAACACTTTCAAAATTACTCAGCAATTAAGTTATATATGAACATGTAGTTAAAACCAATATGTAACAGAACCATATCACTGTTATTTCCATAATTTCACAAATTTCAGTAAGCACCTCTCATGTCACACAGCCAACACCAATCCTGTACTGTAATTCATTCCAGACCCTTTGGAGCATATTATGATCAATGGTTGAAAGGACAGCACTGACATGTCCCTTTATTTCCTCAAGAATATGAGGAAGAGGTGGTAAAAGTACAAGCGCTGCATGGTGTAACAGCTGGAAATTCGGCAGCCACTCTTGCAGAGGTAGGCCAATATTCTGAATACAAGCTCAATCTCTCACCATGGTAGGTGAGTCTTGAGGAATCTCCAGAACCCATAAAGAAAGTAAGGCAAACTCCCATCTTACTAAAAAGAAACAAGTTGCAGCTGTAGGAAAAATCAATCTCTTAGCACAACTAGATATGCTATTTCTGTCACCATGTTTTCTGCAAAATGAATGGACTAAGAATTCACACGTGAAAACTAAGAAATGTAAAGATAACTCTACAATTTGATAATCATATATTAGTACAGTTATATTAATAGTATGATAGTATAGTTATTTTTAACCTGGTTATTGAGCGGTAAGTTTTTCTTTAACTTTTTTTTTTAATCACCATGTAAAAGGAGAGGTTTTTTCCCCCTTAGAAACTATTCAACAGAAAAGCTGCTATAAATCTTCACAAATTCTCTCATTACCTGGTTTTGTTTATTTTAAAAAAAGTTTTTTTGAAGAAGATATTAACCTGAAAACACCTCCATCAGTGCTAATTTCAGGTGCTTATGGAGGCCACCAAAAGAAATCAATTTTTTTAGTAAGAGGAATTAAAACAACAGATTTAGGAAGTGTTCAGTGCCTTCAGAACACTTTAAAAACCAATAGAAGAGAAAGGATTGACCTCCTTTACATCTGTAGCAGAAGAAAGAAGAACAACTAAAAAGGGAATTCCTGGGCTTCCCTGGTGGCGCAGTGGTTGAGAGTCCGCCTGCCGATGCAGGGGACGCGGGTTCGTGCCCTGGTCCGGGAAGATCCCACATGCCGCGAAGCGGCTGGGCCCGTGAGCCATGGCCGCTGAGCCTGCGCGTCCAGAGCCTGTGCTCCACAATGGGAGAGGCCACAACAGTGAGAGGCCCACGTACCGAAAAAAAAAAAAAGGGAATTCCTAAGAGAAGAAAGAATTCAGATGGAACTAGGTAAACAAAGCCAACCCTAAGGTACTCTACATTAATATTTCACTGAAATTTAGCTCTTATGTCACAGATTAACACAAGCCAAGTTTGCTGAGTCGTCCATACTTTAATTTTAAAAGTTCAAAATAAATTGTTTTAGTTAATGGAATCATCACGTAGTTGCCGTAAAATTTTAATCACACACCAAGCATCTTCTTCAAATCAGCTCAACCTGTCTCTTAAAATTATCTATTATTATTTATTCATCGCAATCTGTCATACATAAAAGTCTTACAACAAGAGCAGAAGAAAGTTTAAGTCATGAAAGCACTACACAGAGAAACATATACTCCTGGAATACTCTCAGAATTCACTGCCACTACCTTCTTTCTCAAGTGACATGGTCGTTTTCCACCCCCCGCCACTATCAAAATGTTTTAGCCTACTATGTAAAAGCATTCTTAATATGAAAAAGTCTGAAAACCTAAAGCTTTCTCCACAGTGTTGTGGTGTATTCTGCATTCCTACCACTAGATGGGAGACTGTACAGAGAAACAACAGGACTGGCAAGAACAGACAAGGGTTCAAGCTTACCTATAAACAGACCCCTTAATTTTGAGACTGCTTAGGATTCCACATAATTTCCAAACCTAGACAAGTTTAGTCCCAACCCAGATTCCAAATAAGATCTTAGAGGTGAGGAGAATCACATTTTGGTAAGCACTACCTCAGAGGTAACTATTACTTCTGTATTAATGTTTAATTTACCAGATAATGTAAGGTAACAATAAAAAGTTACTTAATAGAATAAAAACACATCGCTTAATATAAGAATAAAAAAATTTATTTAAATTTATTTAAACAAAATAAAAACATTACAGTGTTCCAACTTAAAAAAAAATCACATGTCTATGGTACAAGCACAAGGCATTCTCCTTCCCTTCTTTGAAGATCTGAAGTTTCAGAATTACAATCCCACCTGTAGAAAAGAAAACAAAGTACAGATTGAGTAATTTAAGAGTAAATGCCAAAATTACAAATTCTCTTTGTACTACATTCTAGGAACTTAGTAATAGTTCATCAGCCCAGTTAAGGAGATATAACCAGGATTCTCAAAAACAATCGAACACTGGATCAGAAACACACAAAACCTGATTTCCTAAGCAAAATAAAAGGTCAACTAACAATACATTACAAGTTCTGTACTTACCTCCACCAATGCTGTAAACCAGAACAGTCCAGGGCTCCAGAAAATATGGAACGAATTCTTTTCATTCCACTGAGACCAGGAAAAAGGAACCAAAGCTTGAGATTCTGTGAGTGCAGATCAGAGTTCTCTAAAGGAGAAAAAAATTATGTGGAGAGGTTCAAAGAACTGGGACTAAGTCTGTAGGAAAGTATGTTATTAGTAAGGGGCGATCAGTGCCCTGATTTTCCTGGAACAGTCCTGGTTTACACCTGTTGTCCCAGTGTTCCATTCGGATAGCATATACTTCAGATAGCATATACTTTCACTCTTGAAAGTGACCCAGTTTGGAATATAAACCGTATGTCACTCTAGTTATAAGTGACCTAATAAAAGTCTACATGTAGCTACGGAATTAATAGACAATCACCATCTACTCCTAGTATATTTTGCATTTTTCTTTCTCTGAGGGCTATACCATTCTATTTTGTCCTCTCATCCCCAACAAAAACCTCTAGGCAAATGATTCTCAAGTTTCTTCTCTGGGGAATTGGAAATACTAGAAATTTTCACCTCTATGTCCAAAAATATCTTCTGCTTAAAAAACAGGAACATAATCTTAACTGTAACCTGACTGTCCCACCATTTTTGTTTTAAGTGATCAAGAGTCATTCTTTGCTTTTTTTAAATAAATTCAGGAATCTTTTGTTTCCTTTTATCTTCCACAACGTGTGGCATGATTCCTTGTACATGTGTTGATATGATGGTATAAATACTTGTAGAGTTATAGGTGAAACAAAAGTCCATTTCTCCACTCTAAGATCCAGAGGGAAGAAGAGAGAATAAGAGACAAAAAGTCCTCCCCATAGCTAGGTTAATGTTATTCAGTAACAGCCAACCCCACGTCTAAAAAGTAGGAATCCAAAAGAATTTTAATGGCTTCTCTTAAGAGTTTAAATCTGCCTAGACAGAGGGAATAACAAATTGCAGTTAGCCTCTGTGCCAAAGTCTACTCACCCAGAAAGCACAAATTTCATGTCCCCAATGCAATTAGAACAATAGAATCTTTATATTCCATCTTCCCACAACTTTGCAAACTTCAGTACAAACAAACAGAAATCCCATTTCTTCTACAATACTCACTGCATACTATAATATGCCAAATAGTCTGACGAGTTAGAAATATACAATAGTGGACAAAGTTCCTGCCATCATGAAGCTTATATACTAGTGGGAGAGACAATCAATAAACAAATGAACAAAAACATGTCAGATGGTGAGAAGTGCTAAGGATTTGTTAGCCCTTAAGAAGAATGGGGCAGGTGCTTGGGGGAGGTTGCTATTTATACATGATAATCAGGAGTCTTGCATAAACAGACTTCTAAAAATTAACAGCAACAATGGTAGGGTGTCACCAGTGGCTTGGAGGCCTATGGAACTGACCACCATGATTAATTACCATCTTCCACATAGTAGGGAAGTACGGAGGCATTCCATTCATTCTACATCACCTATGTGTGCTTCACCCTTACCAAACCAAAGTTATGCTGAACAGCAATCTTGTTGATTCTGCAAAGCCTCTAGTTTTATGTAGTTAAGTAGAGACAGTGGAAATCTCATTTATTCACACATTTCACAATTAAATCAAAGCAATACGTTCACCTTCAGTGAGTCAAAATGGTACCAGCCATCTACTACAGTTCATGAAGTAGGCATCAAGAGACCCCTCAAAGCTAGTGGGTAACAAAGTGAATGCCATTTCTGAAAACCTTTTTTCAAACTGATGTAAACAGTAATGACAGATATAACCAAAAATAGTAAGCACCAAACAATAACCCACCTACATGGCTTTAAATTTTGAAATAATGCTAAGTGAAAAATGTGAGTAATCAATATATTAACAAATCCCAATAAACTAAAGCCAAAGTATTTTTCCTAGTAAGTTTAAACTTGAGCCTTTAAGTTTCTACAGGAAAAAATAATCACTCGGAGTATTTCAGCCAAAAGATCTCCATTCTCACACATTTCGTAACCATACAACTGTTCTTATAAAATTCACTATAACCCATGTTTGCCTATTTCTCAGCATAAAAGAAAAAAAGCTGAAAATTTCATGACAAATGACTTTCTTGAAAGGCGTAATAGCTTCTGAGATAAAAATCTGCTTTATAAGATGTCAAAATTGAAGATATTACTTTTTTTAACTTAAAAATCCCATGTAAATTATGCAATAATATTAAAGAAAAAAACACCAGTTTGAATCTAAAAATCCAAGCTTTGGCCATTAAAAATTGTTTGTTGATCTGAAAACAACACTTTTTCAGAACTATGCAGGAGAATAGGGAAAGGAATTTGGTACATTTATTTAAATTCTAAAATAAAGTTATTTGAGCTGTTTGAAAGTCATCAACCGATTAGCTCTTCTATTAAAAGTTGACAGGATCACAACTTATTCTACACAGTTAGTTACGGATTTATTTCCCCTAAATATAGGCTTTAAGTATTTCTCAATACAAGACATTTTGATAAACAGATCTCTGCTGCTACAGAATTTGGAAACAATCAATTTAACACAACATATATTGTACATAGTACTTACAGTGGGTTTTAATTTAGTTCTGCTTTTATGTACCAACTTCAATAACGCTAATAATAAAAGACTAAGAAAAACAGTTGATTCTTTCATGTAAGTATCTATATTTAGGTAGATAGATAATATCACATATATTTTCAAAATCCACATTCTGTCTGTGGATGGATATCTGAAGAGTTCCTCAAATTTGAAAGAATGTATCTTTCACTTGATTTGTTATGGTAAGGTAACACAAATCTTAAACGGTCCAGACAAGTAGCAGGGAAAATTTAACCACCTTTCTCCCTTCAATTTACAATACGACCCTTACACCAATTTCCCTTTTGCTGCAGTGACAAAGGCTCCCCAAGTAGCCTTCTACCCAACTAAAATGCTACTACTTTGAAGACTACTATTTTTAGGCTACGATCCTTGCCAAAAGACAATTTTTCCCACTGAAGGCGGGGGTGGGGGTGGGGTGGGGGGGTGGATGGTTCAGGCGGTAATGCGAGTGATGGGGAGCGGCAGATGAAGCTTTGCTTGCTCTTCCACCACTCACCTCCTGCTGTGCCGCCGGCGTCCTGCTAGGCCAGGAGGACCCTGCTATATTGGATACCTTCCAGAATGACTGGGATTGGCCAGTGAGGAGAAGGAACGTCTGTTTTTAGTTCTTTCTATTCCTTTAAAGTTCATTTCTCCCTATTAGAGCTCTTCTCTGACTCCACTTATTTGACAGTCTATCCTAAGTGCTATTCATTTCCAAAATGCATCGAACAGTAATGATGGGGATGCTAATTCCACCAATCACTAAAATTCTGCTCTAGGCTCTCCTTCCAACACTCCCATGCATGGCTGAATCCACTTCCATGTGCTAGGACTGTACTGTAACAGGATGAAGTGACATCAGAATAACCAAAGGATCCAGAACCAAATTCTAGATTCACTATTTTACCATTATGACTTCAAGCATGTTAATTAGCCACTCAGTTTCAATTTTGCCATTTTAAAAACAGGGATAGCAGTAATTAATTTTCACAACAATATAAACTGTAAGACAACATATTTAGAGTACTTTACAAACTTTAAAGCACGATTAAATATTAGATATCATTCATTTTACTTAGTATCATATTTTACTGGTGAGTTTTCCCTCATTTTAGTAGACTATATTCCTCTATCACTTTCCTAATACAGTACTATGAAACCACCTCAAACTCAAGGACATCTGCAAAACCTTCTTCAGAATGTTTATAAAGCCCAACTTCTTCCACTGAGAAGTGTTAACTAGTTACTTGCACTGGATTGTAAGAGGGGCAAAATCTTTATACATAGGGATTTCTTCATACTTTATAACAAAGTTCTTTCACATCCTTAGTCTTTTGATTTTGTATTACAATAGCCTTGTGACAAGGCAAGGGATGCTTTGTTATTTCCATTGTAAAGATTTAAATACTTGCTTACCTTGCCTACCTAAAGTAACAAAAACTAGTAGCTGTGCTGGAATTAGAGTCTTTAAGAGTATTTTCCACTAGAGGAATGGATGAAGATATATACATATTTTCCTCTCAATTCTCTCTCTCTTCATTTCACATGGTTTGAGTCTTGTCTTCACCTTCTCTAATTATTCTAAAATTCACACATTTCTTTTTAGCCCTCACAAATCTAATTACTAGTACAGACAGTAACCACCTCTTAACTAGTATAGTATATTCTGCTCATTAACATCCTCGTTTTCATTCTGACTACAATAAACTGAAGTTGACAGGGTGTAAGGAAGGAACCATATCATTCAACTAAAGTTCACAAAGGAATGGGTTTAAAGAGTTTTGGCATCCCCATCTCCAAGTGACTCAGAAACTGCAAGCCTTAATTTACAAGCAAGGTTTAAAAAGCCAAGAATATTACAAAACAAAGTCAACTCACCAGATTTTAGGTGAGTAGGGCTTACATGATTTTACATGAGAGGAACACATAAGGCAGTTTTCCAGTCATCTGCCAGAGATGTTATCATTCCCAATTCTAAGTAATAGGAGAAGAGGTAAACTATGTTTAAAAGGGCCTCAAAAACTACCATACCTTCTGGTTGGTCACTGGCTAAGTTAGGAAAACCTAACTCTGATGAAGAAAGTCAAAGAAAAGGCACTTCTAGGTTAAGTCTACAAGCCCAAGGACAGGAAGCAGCTTAAGCTTGTCTTAAAAAGTTTTCCAGCTCCTGATCGGAAGAAACAGCTTTCTCCCAGCAGTTAAGCAAGGAGTGTCTCAGCCTCCTCAGCTGCTTTATAAATATCAATAGCTTTCTAACTTAGCTGCCAGTTGTAACTCTGTAACTAATTTCTTTTTCTGTAACTGATTTTTAAGTCAGTACTTATGGTTGTTGTTTACTGCCACTCAGCTATGTTTATGCAGTGTTTCTGGGATGTGCTACAGAAATCACCTGCAAATAATGCCTTGGTCCACTCTAGGTTGCCAATTCAAAACATTTTGCAAGAATATGAAGAACAAAAATAAAGGAGGGTTGGGCTTCCCTGGTGGCGCAGTGGTTGAGAGTCCGCCTGCCAATGCAGGGGACACGGGTTCGTGCCCCGGTCTGGGAAGATCCCACGTGCTGCGGAGCGGCTGGGCCCGTGAGCCATGGCGGCTGAGCCTGTGCATCCAGAGCCTGTGCTCTGCAGCAGGAGAGGCCACAACAGCGAGAGGCCTGTGTACCGCAAAAATAAATACATAAATAAATAAAAAATAAAGGAGGGTTTATACCATACCATGTCTAAAATCTCATACTGAATTAATACCTAACACAAATTCCAAACCTGATAACTAATACACAATTACATAGTTCTGTGAAAAGTTACAAAAGTTAATGCTGAGAAAAGAAAAATAAAAAAGGAAATACTGCCTGCTAAACCTTAACTTCTCAGTCATTGAAAAGCTGGTGTTACTTCTAAAAAGAAATGTACAAATGGGAATAAGGATAATGTGGTTATATCTTCCAGATCTGAAAACTGAAGACAACGTGATCATGTAAAGAACAAACCAGATCTTGCCTCCTTGAGTTTCATACCAAGAGATCAAACGCAGCTAGCCTGTAACCCTCTTGGATATGCAGTTCTTAAAAACAAATTCACTGTAGAGCAATCCATTCAATTTCGTATTTATACCAATTAATCTTCACACTGGCCTTATAAATCAAAACTAGACCCATTTCCCCACAACATCTCATCTGAAATAAAGCTAGTAACTGCAATTAGTGAGATGTTTTGTTTTCTACTCACCTAATATAAATGCTACACATTTCCAAAATCTTGCCCCTCCCTCCCCAAAAATGCTACCTGAAGACAAACTTAGCAGTTAAAAAAGATACCAACAAATATTAAAACAAGTTTCCTAGGTATAATTCATATTGTATACAACTAAAGATTATTCTAAATGATATCAATAAGTTACTTACTTAAAGTTAAAAAAGGTAAAAAGACTGCCAAAAAGAAAGACAGCTCACACTGTATTTGACAAGTTAACTCAAAACTAACTACATATACATGTACCTGCAAGTAAAACTTTTTTTTTTTTTTTTTGGCTGCACTGAACGGCTTGTGGGATTTTAGCTCCCTGACTGAATCCGGGCCCTCACCAGTGAGAGCGTGGAGTCCTAAACCTGGACCGCCAGGGAATTCCCTGATCTTCTCTTAGTGGTGGCCCTAAGAACACAAAAGGTTGCAGGCCAAAAAAGAGTAGGCAGCTATACTTGGAAAAACGGATGCAGTGTTGGTCTATTACAAGTTCCAGCCTTAATAAGTAGACATATGCAACCCCCATCCACAATATATATCCATAGTATACATATACTTCAAGAAACAGTCTCTCCAACAAATAAATAATCTTTGAAACAAAAATAACGCTTAATTTCTATGGTTCTATGAAATTAAAATAAGTGATAAAAATAAGGTATAAGGCTTTAATTCACAAATTCATCACTTAACCAAATAATTTTAAATTACTGTGCAAATGAACACAAGGGGATGGATTAGTGATGCTCCATTATATACAGTCAACTGATCTCCCATTATAACCAACAGCCAACAAAAGCAAGATAATCACCAGTGTACATCATTTAGTCTGTGGCAGTAGTTAAGGGACCACCACCATCCCCGCTTTTCAGGTATCAAATTCATAATCCTAGCATGAACACTATGAACTTATCAGGTGAACCAACTAGCTAAAGACCAAGATCATATCTGAATATTTGCAATAAAGATTCTGTCCAGGAAATTCACATTTAAAAAATAAAACAAAAAACTGTTGACTAGTTCATTAACCAGCCCAGTATATTAAGTCCATTATCTTCATCAAAGATTTATTAAATATTTACTAAGATATTATTATGCACCAGGCATTCATTATATTCTGGGTATTGGGGATACCGAGACAAAACAGTCCCTGTTTTCAGGAGAAATAAACAGGCGCAAGATGCTCTGAGTTAAAAAAAAAAAGAAAGAAAAAGAAGACGACGAAAAAGAAAACAGAAAAAAGAAAATGCCTCTGCAGAGGGATAGAGGAGCAATTTGATTACAACTGCTACTGAAGGCTTGACAAATATGGCTCATCTGACCAACCAGGGAAGGGGGAAGAGGGGAGAAGGGTCCTGTTCTCCCTCACCAAATAAGGGCATCCAACTCAAACATAAGTGCCCCAAGGGGGCAAACATGAAAGGAAGATAAACATCCTGTGGTCAACCTGGCTGACTTAAATGAAAAATTCAGAAAAGAAAGCATCTGAAACATGCTTGGAAAGGCTAATAGGAAGTATTTTATTATCAAGTATGTTAATATTTTACATAATTCACATATTTTTAATAAGATAGAAGAAAATTCACATTTTTGTTGGCCATTTTCTCCTAAAACAAAGTCACAGAAAACAATGCTACCCCTCCCTCCCAATGACAGTAAAATATTTAAGTTAAAATTGTTTTTCAAGGAAAGATGATACACTGGTAGGTGAGCTACTCTAATTAATGGAGAATGAAGCAAAAGCTCATAAAGAAACCATCCTTAATCTTAGTTTCCAAAGCACCAAGCCAAGAACAAAAAAGCTAAAGGGGCACAAATACAGCATCACAGAACAACAGAGCAGGGAGGCAATTTAGAAAATAAGCAATTTAAGTGAGTAAGGGATTTTCCTAAGGTCATATGGAGCTGGGGCCAGCACACCACATTCCAGTTCAGGCTTATTCCTCTAAAAGCATAAGAAGTATAAGAAGTTGCTGTTTCCAAATGTAATCTTACATATTTACAGAAATTATATTTCTCAAAGAAAGGCTTTCTCCTAACTATATCCCATTCCCTAAAAGTTCTCTGTGAGCTAAGAGATTCCCCAGATTGCCTGACTTCCACTCAAGGTTCTTCATTGCCATTTAAGTGCTAAATTTATTCTCTATTTCCTTTTATTAATAATGTTTCCTTTATGTATCTGTATAATAGAGCTAATAAGACTACATATTCAATAGGTTTTTTTATGAAGATTAACTGTGTTCATGCATGTCAAGTGCTTAAGACAGAAAGGATTCTTTAAATCTGAGCTATTATCCCCACCATGCAGGTTGTGTCCTTAAAAAAAAACTGATCTGATCAGATTTTGTGCAACACTGAAGACTGAGTGTCCTTAAACTTTAATAAAATCTCTATCTTCAGATCAAAATTAGGAATATATTATTACTGTTTAGAAGACTTCGTCAATAATTCATTCCTGTGCAATCTATATACTCAGAAATCCCCAAAGCCTTAGATATTGCCACTATTAATACAGTCTATAACCAAGTTAATATGAGATATAAAATCTCATTCTCAGCTTCAATATCAACAAAACTTCTTGCCTTCCCTATTTTAACACTGGCAGCAGAAAACATAGTGCAACTTTGAAAATCAGCTCTAACTATGGTTCAACTTTACCTACAGCAGCCAAAAGCTACCAGGAGATGAGATATATCTAAAGGTCATATGATTAAAATCCATACTCCCTCCACAATCTCACCTCAGACAATTGCTCCATCTCTCTCTCTCCTTACGCCTAACCTGTCCTTCCTCTGGCCTCAAAGCACCCCATTTACCATCTCAAGTTAAACAGATTGCTTTGTTCCCCAAGCACAGTTCCAGCTTTCCTACCTACAAATGTTTGCTCAATGCTCTTTCCTCCAGCTGAAATGCCTACTGCTCCTCCCTAATTATCATTTAAGGTCCATTTCTCCCCCTCATCGAAAGCAGTTCTCTCTCTCTCTCCTCTAATTTTCAATGACATCTGATCTGAGCTTATCTCACACTGCCTGGTAATACAACTATCTGTATATGTCATCTTCCTTACTAGACTGAGGACATGATCAGCAATTTCAGTTTTAGATTTCTCAATAATCTCAACATGGTAACTTGTTTATATAATAGACACTCAATATGCAATTGCTAATGAGTATATTAATTTCCACTAGACTAATAAAGTCTTGTTTGGTAGAAATCAGGCTTTAAAAACCTAAAGAAACTAATAATTAATGTATCCTTTGTAAATAAATTGATATCAATTGTTAAACCACATAAATCAAACATGCCCCCAAGAATCTTATCAAACTTTTCCTCTTCACGCTGACCATCGTCAGATGATAAGATAGTTTGTGTTTAAGTTCATTCATAAATTTGGAACTCAAAAAAACTTCACTTGCATCCAAGCCCACAAAAGCCATGAGATCAGTGTACCTGATTTTATTTACTCAGTGAGCCAAACCACCATGTATAACAACATTCAGAAGTACAACTTCAGGTGCCAAAGCTCATCTAGCCCCCTGCACAAAAGGCAACAGGATTGTAGATTCCTATCTTCCTTCCCTTTCAATAACCCTGCCACAAATTACCAGGAAAAAGGAAAGCAGTTCCTCCAGTTCCATAACACTGGCATCTAAAGCTAGGAAAGCAGCTAATAAATGGGAGGAAAGGGGATCCTAAAATCAGGATCTGGGGAGGAGAGACCAGAGTCTATCAAGATAACTCCTGTCCTTACAAGACATTTAAGGGCTCTCTCTCCAACCTCATCTCCCTCTTACTCTCATTAACACTTTACATTCCACCATACAGCACTACTTAAAGTTTTCCCCAAACACATCAAAATGCTTTCTTGCCTCTGTGTCCCTAAATGTGCTAATCTATTTAGGAGGAATCCCTTTGTCCATCTGGCAAATCATTGTTCATTCTTAAAAATTCTTGTTACCTCCTCTACAAAGCTGTCATTAACTCCTTCAAAATTACTCCAGCCCCTACTTTGATACTTAATGTAAATAATATTATGCATTTATCTCAATTATTACAATTATTTGTTTACACATTTTCAACATCAGATCTCATGTTCCTTTTAGAGTAACGATTAAGTGCCATTCATTTTTACATTACTTTCTAGGCCTTGATCACTTTTCCTCAGCACCCCATTTAATGCTTCTAACCAGGGGTTTTGCCAGCACTGTTCAATTCAACAGAACTCAATCTCAGAACTTCTACCCCATATTCTTGCTCATAGAACAAGTAAAAGATTTTAATACAGTTTCCTAGATAATTTTACTAAAATAACATGAAATTTTAAAAAAAGATTTGCTCTTATAATTCTCTTTTTTCCACTCAGGTCTTCTCCAAGAAATATAAAGTCACACAAAATAAACTCTTGAGTCTGTAGGTACACAAATGAATTAAGATTTATCTACATTACACATTCAAAAAAAATTAATTTGGATTTCCATAAGCAATTCACCACAGAGCCCTAAGACTAGGACAAAAAGGGCATAGGTGAAGTAGGTAGTAGAAAGAAGCCAATCAAGGTCAACATCCAGTTCATTATAGCCTATTAAAGACATATACTTCATTTCTATCTTACTTTACAAGTTTTGCCAATATCTTATAACAAAAAACACAAGCATTTAGCAAATAAGGCCTATAGCATTCTGCTATCAGGTGTGAACTATCACAGGTAACACAAAGTCTAAAATCAAAGACTGCCTGGAATTCACTTACAACAACCATACATTAGCAAATAATACTCATAATAACAGGGGAAAAAAAGAAAACAAAAACAGAAGAAACATTTGAAATCAAATATACCAATATTAAGTAGGTCCTGGAATAAATAATATTTTAAGTGTGTCAAACTACCCTAATTTATATAATCTAACTCTGGAAATTTACTTCTTAACTTCCATAATTCCTCACATTTTCAACCAATAAAGAATAAAAATTTACTTCATCATGGAAACAGAAAGAAGTTTAAACAAACAACTACTACTTATAGCAAAGGCATTACCCCTACAGTAATCTTTCTCTTCCTTTATGGAAAAAATCCTAAAACGTTCTTTGATAACACATTAGAAACCCCTCATGGAAATTTCATCCCTTCTTCATTCTTTCAGCATCTTTTTATTACATACTTGCTATATGCTCTATTTAGCACAGTAAAGAGGACACACAAGGGTTTTCTGTAAACACTTATAATTATAGAAGCTATACGTACCCCAATGTCCACTGCAGCACTATTTACAATAGCCAGGACATGGAAACAACCTAAATGTCCAACAACAGATGAATGGATAAAGAAGATGTGGTACATATATACAATGGAATATTACTCAGCCATAAAAAGAAATGAAACTGGGTCATTTGTAGAGATGTAGATGGATCTAGAGTCTGTCATACAGAGTGAAGTAAGCCAGAGGAGAAAAACAAATATCGTATATTAACGTATATATGTGGAATCTAGAAAAATGGTACAGATGAACCTATTTGTAGGGCAGGAATAGAGATGCAGACATAGAGAACAGACATGTGGACACAGGGTGGGAAGTGGAGGGTGGGATGAATTGGGAGATTAGGTTTGACATAAATACATTACCAAGTGTAAAATAGATAGCTAGTGGGAACCTGCTGTAGAGCACAGCGAGCTCAGCTCCATGCTCTGTTAATGACCTAGATGGGTGGGATGGCGGGGTGGGAGGGAGGTCCAAGAGGGGGGATATAGGTATACATATAGCTGATTCACTTCATTGTACAGCAAAAACTAATACAACATTGTAAAGCAATTTTACTCCAATAAAAAAAAGAAGTAGTACAAGTCATTATGGAGAAGTACAAGATACTATGGAAACATACACACCATTCTGTATAGACAAAAATTACTGCTTATGGACACTCATGCAACTATGTATTATCTCTTCACACATTTAAACTATCCCAAGAACCTAAAAAAAAAAAAAAAGGTTGTTGGATTAGATTAATTAGTCCATTCAGTTGAAAAATGTTTGACTTGAATTTTCCATAGTCAATGAACTATTACCAGTACTGGAGAATGCCATCAAGGAAAATTTTTTCTCCCTCACTAATCTCTATTTCCCCATTACACAGAGGTAGCAGAGTTGTACCCCATGTAAACCTCAAAAGAAGCGGAAAAACTCAAATATCCTTCATTTTCCTTAACATCACCTTGTGTCCACACACCATATATAAAAATTAACTCAAAGCTGATCAAACCTAAAAGAGCTAAAACTCTTAGGACTAGGTGAGGTGTAAATCTGCGTAACCTTGGATTAGCCAATGGTTTCTTAAGATATTATACCAAAAGCACAAATATTCAAAGAAAATATAGACAAACTGAACTTCAAAATTAAAAATTTTTGTGCATCAAAGGACACTATCATTTATTTAAAAAATTATGAATCACTATGTTGTATACGTGGAACTAATATAATATTGTAAATCAACTATACTTTGCTTTTTAAAAGGGCAGGGAGAACACTATCAAAAAAGTGGAAAGACAAGACACAGGATGGGAAAAATATTTTCAAGTCATATAAGGATCTAGTATCCAGAATATGTAAAGAACTCTTCTAGCATTCCAAATAATAAAGAACCAAATTTAAAATGGGCAAAGGATCTGAATAGACATTTTTTCAAAGATATACAAAGGGTCAATAAGCTCAACATCATTAACAAGATGTTTAACATCATTAGTCATTAGGGAAATGCAAACCAAAATCATGATATATACTATATATATATATATATTTAACTAGGATGACTACGATGAAAAAAATTTTTAAATACCCTGAAAATAACAAGTGTTAGCAAAAATACGGAGAAACTGAAACCTTTATACATTGTTGTTGGGAATGTAAAATGGTGCAGCTGCTGTGGAAAACAGTCTAGTAATTCCTCAAAAAGTTAACATATAATCACCATATGACCCAGAAATTCTTCTCCTTTGTACATACCCAAGAGAACTGAAAACACATGTTAACACAAACACTTCTATACAGATGTTCATAGCAATACTATTCTTCCTGGATTTAAAGGGATAAACAACCCAAGTGTCCATCAATGGATGAATGAGCAAAATGTGGTATATCCATACAAGGGAATATTATTAGGTTATAAAAAGAATGAAGTGTTGTTACATGCTACAACATAAATAAACCTTGAAAACATTATGCTAAGTGAAAGAAGCCAGACATGAAAGGCCATGTATTGTATGATTCTACTCATATGAAATGTCCAGAATAGGAAAATCCATAGACAGAAAGTAGATTACTGGTTGCCAGGGAATGAGGGTGGAGAGATGGGGGAAGTGATTGCTAACAGACAGGTGGTTTCTTTTGGGGGTGGGGGGAAACGTTCTGTTATTAGATACTGGAGATGGTTGCACACAACACTGTGAATATATTTTGTTATGTGAACTACATCTCAATTTAAAAATTGCATTAAAAAAACCACTTTGCCTCACAATCCCCCTTTTCACATTAGCTTTGGATTAAATGACAATATCTCAAATCAGTCAATACCATGCATGATAATAAATTTCTGCAAACAACTGTTTTTAATACACCAAAAAGGTCTGCAAATCCTCTCTGGTGTGAATACCACCCTATTTACTTTTTGGTATATACTTGAATTACGATAAGATTTTTGCATATTAGATGTACTTAAAATGTTACATTTGTATTTCTCAAGCTTCCACGGGATAACTAACTCTATTACCAGCACATAAAAATTTTAACATACATACACACACACACACCATGACCCTTGTTCTCAGAGCTTATAAATCACATGAGGAGATCTATAATCAGCAGAAACATGTACATTAAAATATAGCAACTGAGTATACCCTATGAAGTCACTTGTAAAGTATACCTGCAATCTTTAGTGAGGGAAAAAGTTTGCAAAGCATATCTAGCTTCCTCAACCACTACTTGAAAGAAATGTCCCTTGAGTAAAATCAGGGCCCCTAGCAAGCTTTCAAGTACTAAGTTTATGGCTATAAATACCAGCACCCTTTCAGAAATCACTGCTGGAATTCCAAGCATTCAGAGAAGACTTGCAGCAACTCCTACCAGCCCCTGGAATGAACTGATGATCTGGATTTAGTGGTCTTACTATCATGGCCATCACTACTTAGCACTCCAACCTTTGCTTACCCTACAAGGCTTCGTTCTAAAACGGTCATTTCTTTTCTTTTGCATCTTGACGTTACCTATTACGTGTACTTTAGGCCATCACTACTACTACTCCAACCTTTGCTTCATACCTCACAAGGCTTAATTCTAAAAGTCATTTCTTTTCTTTTGCATTTTGACATTATGTATTAAGTGTACTTTATCCTAAAGTGAGGCTGCCACACAGTTATATACTGGAGGCACCCTGCACATAGATTATAATGTGATCAGCACCTCCTAGAGCTGTACAATGAAGCAGCTCTGATAAACATTTCAAATCTAATTCTGGTACCCTGTTTAATTCTTAAAATTAATTTCTACTTTTAAGACCATATCCTCAAAAACCATGCATTTGAACATAGTTTTCAAACTGAGTAGCTGTAACCAAGAAACTTTTTTTCTTTGCTATAACAATACTTTGGAAAAACCACATAATACCTAAACAAAACTAAACCTCAATGCCTCATAGGTGCCATAGCAATTTGTTATAATCTTTTTTATCAATGCTACTGAATGACTTCATATATAATTTTGTAATCAGGTGATTACCATTCACTGCAACTAAGATAATGCCCATAAAAACATTATTAAAATATCTACTGGAATAGCTCTCTACGGTGTGTCCACCATACATTGTTCATGGAATAGCCTGAGCTGTGACGGGAGATTATGTGTAATCATTCAGTACTTACTGGGCACCCAAAGGGCCACTGATTAGTTACTTTGAGAAGAGACATAGAACAGTACAAAAAAGAACAGTTCCTATTCACAGAGAAAACACACATGAACCCAATATATACATAAAAGCATAATACTGAGTACAGTTTAATAAAATATATATATATATATATATATATATATATATGTAAACTTTAAATGGTGATAATGTTGGACTGACAGAACCAGGGGGAGTTATTCAGTAACGTCTTTAGGAAAGAGGTTACTTTAAAGGTGAATGTTAACAAAAGCAAGTTAGTTTAAAGAAGGTTTAAAAGGAAGGATGCATCTGTACTGACAGAGAGGTGACGATATTTTGTGTCCAAGGAATGGGATTTGCAAAGGCTGGCTCATAGTTTGAGGGTCAAGAATTTATTTGGTTTTATTTATTTTGGTTCAACTGGTACCTAACCTGCTTGGCTGAAAAGAAATAGCTTAGATATATTTAAAACAAAACAAGTGAGGAAAAATAGATCAAGAGTCTCAATTAATGATGGACTCTATCAAGGCCTTTTAGGAAAACTTACATTATTACTGTTAGAGACTCTTTTTGCCCCCCAGAAGTCTCCTTTCCAAGTCACACAGCACATTCTTTCCAATCTACTCAACCGCATGACATAATCAAAAGATCACGTCACATCTCTTGCTCAGTCCTACAATGATTGGACCACTGTTACCCATCAAATCAAATCAAAATTACTCTGAGAATTTAAAGGACCACTTACATCTAGTTTCTCTCTAAGTATTCTTTTCTCCCCTCTTCTAAACACCATTCCTTAGAGTTGTATTTTTTAGTCTCAGAACCTTTACAATCTTAAAAATTGAAGACCCCAAAGAGCTTTTGCTTATGTGGTTTTTCTCTATTGGTATTTACTGTGTTAGAAATTAAAACTGAGAAATTTTTAAATATTAATTCATTTTAAAATAATAAAATTCATCATATGTTAGCATTATTCATAAAAAATAACTGTATTTTCCAAAACCAAAATTTAGAACAGTGGCATTGTTTCACATTTTTTCCCAAAACTCTTTACTATCTGGCTTAATAGAAAACAGTTAGATTTTCATTATCTGCTACTACATTCAATTTGTTGCAGTACCACATAGCCTCTGGAAAACTCCACTGTACAATAGTGGAAGAATGAAAATGGAAAAGGAAAATAAGGTCTCAGCATATGAATATAATTTCGATTTCACAAATACGCTGAAGGGGTCTTGGGGACTCCCAGGAATCCCCGGACCACACTTTAAGAAACAGCCATGAATAGATAAACATGGTGTATTCATTCTCTAGAATAGAAAATCATTACATAAAAAGTTACACTAAAGTGAAAGCCAGACCTGATGCTAGACTACCTGGGTTCCAATCCCAGTTCTCTTCTTCCTGGCAACGTGACCTTGGGCAAATTACTAAACTCAGTGCCTTAGTTTCCTCTTCAGTAAAATGGTGATAATAATAAAATCTCTTGGACTTCGCTGGTGGCACAGTGGTTAAGAATCCGCCTGCCAATGTAGGGGACACAGGTTCGAGTCCTGGTCCAGGAAGATTCCACATGCTGCGGAGCAACTACTACCGAGCCTGTGCTCTAGAGCTCGTGAGCCGCAACCCGCACACCTAGAGCCCATGCTCTGCAACAAGAGAAGCCACTGCAATGAGAAGCCCACGTACTGCAACAGAGAGTAGCCCCCACTCGCTGCAACTAGAGAAAGTCTGCGCGCAGCAACGAAGATCCAACGCAGCCAAAAATAAATAAATAACTTTAAAAATAATAATAATAAAATCTCTCACAAAGTTGTTGAAAGGAATAAACAAGTTTATAAATGCAAAGTGTTCAGTAATGTGAGTGCCCAGCACAAAGTAATCATAAACATTTGTTAAATAAATATAAACACAACCTAGGCATAAACACAAAAAACATGTCTAGCTGTGAGTATTGCCACTATATTCTAATGTAACTTGAGAAATCCTTAATATTCTGATAACCCGGCAAATTACAATTCTGAACATAATTTTTAATACAAAGGTTTAAGTTCATTAAAATTCCCTTTTAAAGGAATATCATTAGTAAACTGTAACTGCCTACAAACAATTCTCCATGAAAAGAACCATATACACAGTGAATACACAAAATTTTGAAAGATCAAATCCAAAAATTTCAATTCTCTAGAGAAATATATAAAGCCATTTAACTGGGAACATACTGAGACAGAACACAAAGTAACGGAAATGCTATTTCAGCCACCAAAAGAACAGGAAAAGCAAATATTAAGCCTTTACTTTGAAAATCTAACCCTACTTCTTCTTGGTAGGGCGCTAACCTCTTGCCAAGAAGTCTTTAAGTTTATTTTACTTGCTTCTTTGACTTTAAGGACAAAATCACGGAACTAAGCACTTTGAAACTGAAGAAAACAGAAAAGACTTTCTATGTATTAGGGTGAACTTTCACATTAAATATTCTAAATGATAATCAGAGTCAAAATAAAGTATTTTATTCAAATTAAAGCAATTCTGATGACTAATTAAAATCAATTATTTTAAACAAATTGGTGAACTTTCACATTATTTAAATTAAATCAATTCTGACTAGTTAAAATAAATTAAACAATGCATTTTTCAAACATCTGGGGGGGGCTTCCCTGGTGGCGCAGTGGTTGAAAGTCTGCCTGCTAACAGGGGACACGGGTTCGAGCCCTGGTCTGGGAGGATCCCACATGCCGCGGGGCAACTAGGCCCGTGAGCCACAAGTACTGAGCCTGCGCGTCTGGAGCCTGTGCTCTGCAACAAGAGAGGCCACAACAGTGAGAGGCCCGCGCACCGCAATGAAGAGTAGCCCCCGCTTGCCACAACTAGAGAAAGCCCTTGCACAGAAATGAAGACCCAACACAGCCAAAAATAAAAATAAATAAGTTAAAAAAAAAAAATCTAGGGAATTCCCTGGCGGTCCAATGGTTAGGACTCCACGCTTCCACTAAAGGAGGCACGGGTTCAATCCCTGATCAGGAAACTAAGATCCCTCAAGCTGTGCGGCACGGCCAAAAAAAAAAAAAAAATAGGGACTTCCCTGGTGGTGCAGTGGTTAAGAATCCACCTGCCAATGCAGGGAACACGGGTTCGAGCCCTGGTCCGGGAAGATCCCACATGCCGCAGAGCAGCTGGGCCCATGTGCCACAACTACTGAGCCTGTGCTCTAGAGCCTGCAAGCCACAACTACTGAGCCCAGGTGCCGCAACTACTGAATCCCGCATGCCTAGAGCCCATGCTCCTCAACAAGACAAGCCAGCACGAGAAGCCCACACACCGCAACGAAGAGCAAACCCACTCACTGCAACTAGAGAAAAGCCCGCACACAGCAATGAAGACCCAACACAGACAAAAATAAATAATAAATAAATATTTTTTAAATTTAAAAAGTAAAGTGGAAGAGCTTAAAAAAGTTAAAAAAATAAAACATCTAATTAAATATCATACAAGTGCTTTACAACTCAAATGAGAGGGAAAAAAGCATGTCACTTCATAATGAAGTTTCACTTCTTTTCCATTGAAATTAAATTCTAAGACATCTTTAAAAATTATTCAGATATATAAAATATATAAACAAAAGAAGCACTGCTACAAGGATAAAAAATAGATGAATAAAGTCTAAACAGTACTTCTTAAAGTAACAAGTCCACCAGTGAAGCCTAATTACTTTACAAAGAAATATTAGAATTAATTTGCTAGTTACAAATAAGGCAGCTACCGAAATGGCTACAGGTAAAATTCTCTTCAGGTTGCTCTTTTAAAATACATACTATTCAGAAACATAACTAAATATGTCAAGGAGGAAAAAACTTATATTTGTGGAGTTCTACTATACATCTCCTACATTTGACATAAGTAGTCAAATCTTGCTATTACCACTTTGATGACTCAATTACCTTTTTTTTGTATTTCAGAACTATTAAAGTAGTAAGGGACAGAATAGGTCAAATAATGAAAATGAAAATATAAATCATACGATTAATTCTTATGGGAAAGAACAGTAAGCCCAAACATAACTATAAAATAATTGTCCATTTGGAAAGCCCCAGTTACCTTATTTCTAAACAAGCGCCATCTAGGGGCAGATCTTCTACTTACTATCTTCCTCACAGGTACCTTCTTTCAAATCAGATCCCAGTTACCAGATATATTCTTGACAATACGCAAACTAAGGACCCACTGGATATCATTAACTAAGACATTAAAAATCAATAATTTGCTTAGAAAGATAATTATTTTGGGTGCATGTCAATATTTTATATGTATTTTCAATGGTTATACAAACCACTTACCCAAATACAAATTCCACCCTCTACATATTCAAAGCATTCACAAATTCTTACTTAAAAAAAAATATATGTTTCCACAATTAAAATTAGGCAGAGTCTAGAGCCATTACACAACACACAAATACCCACACTGTATCTACCTTAGAGATATGCTTATAACAGATACTTAATAAGAACATGATCTTGATTTTGTTATACAGAATGTAAGGCAGATGGTGGCTGGGATGAAGTGTCCCTTGAAATTAACTGTAAAAAATATGGATATAAAAGTGAAAACATTAGAGCCATTAACATAATATTTCATCTCAGTGAAACATGCCCCAACATAAATGTCCAAGGAAAGTAAACAAGTATAGAAAAAAGTGTTCTTGTCAAAAAACAAGAGTAAAGGTTGTGAAATCAGGTAAGAATGTTTTTACTTTAAGAATTTATAAATTTTAAAACTCTGTTCTGGGCTTCCCTGGTGGCACAGTGGTTCAGAGTCCGCCTGCCGACGCAGGGGACACGGGTTCGTGCCCCGGTCTGGGAGGATCCCACATGCCGCGGAGCGGCTGGGCCCGTGAGCCATGGCCGCTGAGCCTGTGCGTCCGGAGCCTGGGCTCCGCAACGGGAGAGGCCACAGCAGTGAGAGGCCTGCGTACCGCAAAAAAAAACACAAAAAACAAACAAACAAAAAAAACCTCTGCTCTGTCTGTACTTCAACCAATAATGTTTTAAGTATTCTATACCCTTTTTAAATTTAGTTAGAGATGATCTTCTATGCATATGACTTGCCTCTCCCATAGCTATGAGAAAGGATTAAATTAGATAATGGTTAATAAGTGCCTGGCAAACTGAAGTCCTTCAAATACAAGGCTGCTATTCTTCTATCTTGATTATGGCCATTAGAGGCCTGAAATTAAATGCAAACCATGTTTAGTTTTAAAAATATGCTTCAGGTTTGACAACTCTTTTCACATTAAGGACACTACTTAACATTATCATCTACTGACCCCTATAAGCAAAGCAAAAGCTCTTTCTTAAACAAGTATACAATGTAGTATGAATTAAGCCATAATTCATGGATTACAATCATCATTTCCTAATATAGACAGATTTTGGCGAAGTACACAGAAACCACCTCCACACTCTAAAGGCTTATAGGAAAAAGCAGTCTTAAGCATATTTTTGTTAAATACTAATATTTAAAAAATGAAATCATTTTCATTAGGGTCAACTAATTAGGCAACAGTTTCTCAGTATATTAAAAGGCGCAAGAGAACTAAGCCTTCACTAGAAAGAAAAATTCCTAAAAGAGGAAAAATTGTATCTACATTAAAGACTTAAAAGTCCATGATGTCAAAACCCAGAACTGTTTGTGAAAGCCTTTTCAATTTCCTCAAAGTATGTTAAAGTGTGTGGGGGAAGAAGGTGTTTACAAAAACCACTCATTGGTCAGACTTAAATTTATTCCATTTGTGGAACTGGTTATAAGGGTGTTTTAAACAACAATATAAAGAAAATAGTATTTTTAAAAAATTGTATTTTAATAATAGAATTTTAAAAACCTCATAGAGTAAGTGGCTCCTTATTCATACAGATTTTTTTAAAAAATCAAACATTACCAGGAATATTCAGGTTCTAAAGTGGGAATTTATAAACACAGCAGTGGTAGAGAAAAAGACTACAAATGTGAGATTATCCATATACCAAACTTAATCCCAGTTCTTATCTGCAGCAGCTTCCATTACAAGAGAAAAGGCTAACATTCATAAAACCACAAGCAAGTCTCACTCTGCTAAATTTACCTAGCCTATTTTCTGACCTTTTCCACAATGTGTTAGAACTGCAACATTTGAAATAAGACAAGAACCTTTAAAAAGACTTTTAAAAGTGGTATCTATTCGTGTTATAAGTTATCATTTTGAAGGGAGAGATGAGGATAACAGTTCACAAAGTCACAAGTAGTTTCTTCAACGCCAAAAACAAACAACAAAACCAACCTAACAAAAGAATTAACAGTGTTAGGGCAAACCATAGATTGGGTAGAGCAAGCCAAGTAGTCATTTGAAGAGAAGTAAACAGTAGAAATGTCTACTCCAAATATCAGACAATCAAAAGAAGTACTTAACAGCTTCATAATGTATTTAAAAGAATTTTCCATTTATAAATGTGTCACCATTTAAATATATTCTGAATTCTTTAAAACAGTCAAGGATTGATAGTTAACAAGCAGCCTCCATGAACCGCACATCAAAAGAAGAACCAAGCAATAATGATGCCTTTTTAAACTTTTCCACAAGGAAGGAATAAGTCACAGTGAATAATGGGTTTGTCTGTAGCAGTAACTTGTTCTAACAGTACTTCATGAGCAAAGTATCTTGGAAGAATTCACATTTTGTACATTTTTTTAAAAGGCGCAAACCTTACGGCCAAAGTCCAAACGAGAACTCAAAACAGGACTCTCATCAGTGAATTCCCTTTCAGGACATGCTCACTCTTGCTTCAAACAGTAAAGCAAAGTAACTTTCACGTAGGATGAAGTCAGTCAGGCTTATGTGTCCAGTAGCCATTTAAAAAAGGAACTTATCTATTACAATGCCTTTTTCACTATGTTTCCCTGAAAAGTTTCAGGTCAAAGCTCCATTGAGTCAAAGCTTGAGTAATCCACTGATCTTTGTACCTTGAGGTAAAGGAGTGGAATAAAAAAGGAGGATATTACAGGTGGCTTCCAGGTTTGGAAAAAGTTGGGAGGAGTTAGCTCTAGTAATTGTAGCTAAGTTAGTGAATGGTGTAATATCATGCGTGTAAGAAAAACTAGTTCCTCAAAAGATAACCAGCATAAATTAAAACGGAGTCCAAACTCAAGCATCACCAAATATCTTTTTACCAGTTTTTTAAAGGATGTATGTTATTTGTAGATTTGATTATTAATCTATTTTGAATTCCAATAGTCTACGCTTCACTCAAGCTTCAGAATTCAAACCGCCAGGCTTAACAGCTCTAGGAACTGATACCAAAATCAGCAAACCCTTTTCCATATCCCCATTAGAAAAAAGAAAAGGGAGGGGGGGAGTGACTGACATTCACAAATTATCCCAGTCAAAAGCATGAAAATACAATGATTAAACCCCACCAGAGGTGATTAAAAATCCCGGCGTTCCACAAAGCTTTCCCCACACCAACAGAATCCCTTTACTTTCACGCTCACGAAGAAAGTAGTCAGGGGAAAAAAGTCGGATATTGAGTATGATATTTACAATGAGACGAAGGAACTTAAGTGAAGATACAGAGGCAAAGAAAGGTAACCCAAAGGGCGGGGGGGGGGGGGAAGGTGGACGAGAAAACCGGGAAAGGAAGGGACAGAAGAGGCTAGTGGAGCAAAGGAAGTGGGAATCACTTCAAGGGAGGCGGCCCTCAGGGTTGCGGAGAAACAGGGATCCGGGCCCACGGAACCGGGCGTTTACGGAAACCCGAAGAAGGCTAGTGGGGAAACAATAGGGCGGTGAGGCCGGGAGCAAGCGGGGAGACGCTCAGGAGAGGGCGGCTAGGCAGCACGGGACGGATGGGAAGAAAGAGTAGAAGGCTGCAGCAGACAGAGGAGGCCGGGAGGTGAGGGGCTAGGTGCAGAGGCAAGTTGGCCGGCTGTAATGTGTATCGCGGAGCACCGGGCAGAGAAGCCAGGGTCCCCTAGGAACCTGGAGGGGAGTGGCTTGTCAGGGATTTTTAGACAGGGAACGGAAGCCGTGAAGGCAGGTGTGATGGAAGCAAAAAGAACACAGCTCGGATGAGCACAGGACCCGCCGCGCCAGAGAAGACGCAGGGAGGGAAGAGGGAGCTGAAGCGGGGAAGAAAAGAGATGGGGAGAAGGACGCGGGTCGCGGGGGCAGCGGTCGGCTTCACTCACAGTCCAGGTGCTTTTTCTTGGGCCCCATGATCTCGTGGGTCGTGGCCTTGCATACTGTCTTGGACACGGCGGAGCCGGTGACACTGTGTTGGGCGGCGGTGATTCGGTCCGTCAAGCTCTGGCCGGACATCTCTGCGGCTCCTCCGCCACCCCTCCCGCTCGGCAGCCGGCGGGGACTGGGACCCCCAAGCGCCGGAGGACCCCCACCCCCCCTACCCCCACCGGCTCCTTCTCCGCCTGCCGGCCTGGGGCGGGGCTCAGGGCCGCGCGCTGCCACCCAGCCCGGAAAGAACCGGCTCTTGTCACCCGCGGGGTCAGGCACGATATCGGGCACTCCCCTGCCCCCGCCTCAGCTCAGCCCACCCCCTCCCTGGTCAGCTGAAGCCGGGCAGGGCAAAAGGGACAGGCAGCTGCAGGAAAATGGCGGCGCCAGGCTCCTCCTCGGAGCTTTCCGGGCTGCCCCGGGTCACGTGACTCGGGCACCGCCCCTCCTTCTCCGTCTCCCGCCCCTTTTCCCTTCTCTTTCCTCTTCGACGCAGGCCCTCCCTCGCTCGGCGAGGGAAGAGCGGGGCGGCGCCCGCGCGTTACGTGATGGAACTCGCCCGGCGGGCGCAACAGGAGGCTCCCCCGCGGGGGCAGTGCGCGGCCCGCCGCGTCACGTGACGCTCCCTGCTACCAGGTCGCCCGAGGCTGGGCTCGCTGGGGTCACGGGGGGGGGAGGTGGGAGGCGGGGCGAGAGACATATGGCTTCTCCCTTCTACCCCACAAGGGTGTCCTAGTGTCTGTGATTGAAACCAACGGCTCCCCACAGAGGAGGTGCAGCTACCTTCACAGCTACCCCTGAGCAAGGGGGTGTCAGAGCTGCTTGGGCTTTCCTAGCGGAATCAAGAATGTGTTTAGGGAGGCCCCCAAAACCATCCTCCTGGCTTTAATGAAAAGGAAAAGGCTTCCGTCGGCCCATTCTCGGAGGCTGTCAGCAGACCTCTCCCTACAGTGGGTATTGAAGCTCTCCCTGCTTACTTACCCCAGAAGGGTTGGGGGTTTTTTCCCCTTTTCTTGAGAGGCTTGGAAATGTCACCTGTTTTTGTTTCTCTCTTCCCTGAAAACTTGACACATTGCTGCCAGTCTAAATTTGGATACTAATGGGCCAGTATTTTTTCTCTAGGGTGTCAAATGGGACAGGAAACACATAGCTTCCCTGGAATTTGAAAAGGGAAGTAGTACGATGATGTCAACAGAGATAAGCTGACCCTACAAGGCTGACTGCTGTGGTGATTAAAGGTCCAGACCATAGAAGGAAGTGAGAAGGTAGTAAGTGGAGAAGTCCCATTCAGAGAATCCAGACATCACTACCTGCCATCTCCCCTGGTTTAGTCTTTGTTCTCTTTGGCCTCTTTTTCTCTTGCGTAAGCCAGATTTTCAGGGAAAGAAGACACTTGAAACTGTCCTGTGGGCATTTTAGAGGAATTATTATATCCTGTGAATCTATTCTATGAGCTCCAGATCTATTTCACAAAGTCTTTTAAAATGTTAAAATGCCCCACTTTCAACACAAGTTTAAGGATAAATTTTAAAATCTCCATGAATGTTAAATTACCATGATAGTCCTATGTAATCTTGCTAGTTTCAAATGAAATGCTAACATACTCAGAAAGTCTGTGTACACCATCTGCTAGCCAAGTCCAAAATACTGTGCTTCAATCTGGTGACTCTCAAAAGATGCAAAGCTAATGGTTAACATTTTATGTATCATCATGAATTTTGTGGTCTCCTCCCATTCCCTTTCCCCCCCTTTTTTTTTCACTATGGCTGGTGAAAATTTGCAACACCATGCTTTTGCCAAGAACATAAAGTGCTTAAACCAGCAGGCTTCATCTGTGTCAAGCCAGCCCCAAATTTCTCAAAACTGTAATGACTTCCTTCAGTGCATCTGCAATCCATCTGCAGTTTGGTGCCCAGTTTGCTGCCCTGTGTCCATTGGGCCGTGGAGTTACCCAATTCTTAAGACCTCCTTACTATTCTTTTGTGGGTTCCACTTAATAAGTTACCGGGTGGCCTGAGCCTCTGCATTGGTAGACCCCTGCTGAGGTCAACAGGAGCTAAATCAGTAGCTAAATATTTCATCTTTAGGGAAAATGTAAAAGTTATTCCTAAACACACAGAAGGCAACGTGTATTTTTTGCACTACTATGAATGACATTCTAGGAAGGTATTTCACCATTACTTTTACCAAAGAGATTCTTACAAACCACCATTATTCAAATAACTGTAGACATGTTCACCTTATAAATAAACTAGCTTCTGTTAGAAATATCACTGTACTTTTTTTCAAGGGTGTGTTTTAGAAGTTTCTAAATATGTAAACAATTAGTGTCAAGTAATTGTTAGGGTCCCCTAAATTAAAAAGTATATTGTAGAGAGGTGCGAGGTACAGGGGAGGGAACAAGCGTTTTTTTGAATGCTTTCTATGTGCTAGGAACACTACATGAATTTTTTCATTTAGTTCTCATTACTATAACTCTAAAAAGTATTGTGCCACTTAATACAGGGAAGAAAAAAGTCTTAGAGATTAAATGCTTATATAATTTTTCTCTATTGCTTAAAAAAAAAATTCTTAGAAGTCCCAGAATCCCACAAATACTCAAGTGATAGAAGCAAGATTTAAAAACTCATTGTCTTTCCATTACTTTATCTAGATTCTTTAGGCAAGACTTGAAGCAACTACCATATATATTAAATTCATTTAACAAATACTTCTTGCCTGCATACCCTGTGCTAGGCATTGCTAGGTGCTGATGTAATAATGTGTGACACAAACATGGTCTCTGTTCTCAGAGTTCTTACACTATTTTAAATGACAACAGAGGAGAAAAATAAGTGGGGAGAAGAAAATATGCTGCACCTGAAGAATCTTTATGATGTCTGTAACTTTAAGAAAATGAGGGAGAAAAAGAATATGGAAGAGGGGATTGATCAGAATTTTTACCCTTTATTATTTCAGTTAAGCCCATTCCCAAATCCAAAGAGTCTACCAGTTCCCTACACCCACTCTTCTTAGACATTAAGGTTATCTAAATTATAATCTTTTGACATTCTGTTAGCTAAGCTGACATGAACAACTTGGCAACCCCTTCATCCCTCACCTTTCAATGTTTATGTTTCCTGATGCTGCCAAATCAGTTAAAGATCATAATCTTATATAACCTTACACAAAGGTAAGGACTTTTCTTTGAATGTAGCTGAGCTCTCTTGCTAGAACCTCCAAGCAAGGACTTCACTTCCTTATTCAGACTCGCAGCATACACCCTTGTGATAATAATAATTACATGCAACTGTGTTGATTACTTACCCTATGCTAAGCACGTTACATGCATTATCTCAGTTAAACCCTAAGACCACCTCATGACCTGAAGTGGCAGAGACACCTCTGAATTCCCCAAAGTCTGTTTCCTTTTCTCCTGAGCACACATACTATGTTTCCCAGCCTCTCCTGTGATTACTTGGGGTCAATACACAATAGACTGTGGACAGAAACAATGAAAGCTGTTTAAGTTTTGGCCCACAAAACCTCTAAAACCTCCTACACATGCGCCATATTCTCTTTCTTTCCCTACCTACCAGCTGAATGAAGATTTCAAAGAATCTAGAGGAAGTCAAAACTGCAAAATAGAAGCAGCATGGGGCCCCAAATTAGTCCTTGAAGGAATCCTGCCCCAGAGAACTGCATGACCAGGAACACCTGTATTGGATTTTACTTGTTTTATTAAATTATGCCTCTAAAATTTTAATGCTGTGTGTTATAGTAGTAATTAGCTACCCTACCTAATGCCCTTCTTTTCTCTCCATTTTACTGATGAAGAAATTGAGGCTTAAGAAAAGTTAAGTAACTTGCTTAAATTTGCTCAGCTATTAGGTAGGGGAGCAAGGATTAGATCTCAGGTCTGTCTGACTTTAGAGCTTGGGCTCTCAC
The DNA here is from genome assembly GCF_964270905.1 of Leucopleurus acutus. Taxonomy (NCBI): domain Eukaryota; kingdom Metazoa; phylum Chordata; class Mammalia; order Artiodactyla; family Delphinidae; genus Leucopleurus; species Leucopleurus acutus. The sequence continues at coordinate 46,982,691 of NC_139151.1, read as the reverse complement.
TGCTTGAGATCCTCATGATACTATTTTATGTACTTCTAAAAACTTTATTAAAATTTTAATACACACTGCTTCACCTAGCATGCAGAAAAGACAGAAATCAGGGTAACCACCAGGTTCTCTCCCATATGTGAGACTGTCTTACTATCTTTTTTTTTTTTTTTTTTTTAATGGCTGTGTTGGGTCTTCGTTTCTGTGCGAGGGCTTTCTCTAGTTGTGGCAAGTGGGGGCCACTCTTCATCGCGGTGCGCGGGCCTCTCACTATCGCGGCCTCTCTTGTTGCGGAGCACAGGCTCCAGACGCGCAGACTCAGTAGTTGTGGCTCACGGGCCTAGTTGCTCCACAGCATGTGGGATCCTCCCAGACCAGGGCTCAAACCCGTGTCCCCTGCATTAACAGGCAGATTCTCAACCACTGCGCCACCAGGGAAGCCCTGTCTTACTATCTTTAACTCATTCCTGCCACATTTTCCTTTCTTCCAGGTATATTAATTCTATAATTTCAATATGACTTTCAATGTATTTGGGCCTTTTATACCTCTTGAAAGATGACATGTGGACTAGCTCTTAAATATAATCCTTCTCTTAAAAGGAAAGACTAACCAAACCTTGACCCTGAATCATCATCAAAAACTCTCTAATTATGAAGCAGAATAAAAGTAGGATACCTGTGCTGTTAAGGTACCTGGGGTCCATTCTTCTCTGTAATATAAAGAGGCTGAATCAAGTAAAAATGTATTCGAGCATGCAACACTGAACTAAAAGATCAGAGTTTCAATGTTAATGGTAAAATTAGGATAATAAATTTTGACCAGTAAGTATCACTAAAATTAAGGAGATTTATTAATTCATTTGAGGCAATGGGAGAAATACCAGTTTGGAGTCAGACACACTTAGGTTCGAAACTCTGGGCAAGTTATTCAGTTCCGTCGTATGTAAAACAGGGGTAGTAGCATATATCTTACAGATTTCTTGTCAGGATTAAGATAATGTACATTTGTAGCCTTTATTTAAATTCCACGTATAAGCAATATCATGTGATATTTGTCTTACTTCACTCAGTATGACAATCTCTAGGTCCGTACATGTTGTCGCTAATGGCATTATTTCATCCTTTATTATGGCTGAGTAATATTCCATTGTATTTATGTACAAATGAACTTATCTACAAAATGGAAATAGAGTTACAGATGTAGAAAATAAACTTATGGTTACTGGGGGTAAGGAGTGGGGGAGGGATAGATTGGAAGATTGGGATTGACACATACTACTATATATAAAATAGATAACTAATAAGGACCTACTGTATAGCACAGGGAACTCTACTCAATACTCTGTAATGGCCTACATGGGAAAAGAATCTACAAAAGAGTGGATATATGTATATGTATAACTGATTCACTGTGCTGTACATCTGAAACTAAAACAACATTGTAAATCAACTATACCCCAATAAAAATTAAAAAAATAAAATAATGTGCATAAAAACTAGTACAGTGCTTGACACACAGTTGTCACTCAATGAATAAAATCATTCAACAAACATTTGCTCAGAATTTACTATGGGCAAAGCCCTCTACTAGAGTCTCAGGATACAGACATAGATTAGACAAAATGTTAATGCAATGTACAATTAACCCTTGAACAACATGGATTTCAACTGCACAGGTCCACTTATACGTAGATTTTTTTCAATAAATACATACTATAGTCCTACATGATCCCTGGTGGTTGAATCTGCAGGTGCAGAGGTAGGACTGTAAAGCTATGCATGGATTTTCGACTTGACAGTGGGATGGGAGATGGGGGCTAACTCTTGCCTAGTTCAAGGGTCAACTGTATTAAGTAATATGATAGAGGTATGCCTAGAGTACTATTAGAACAAAGAGAGATGACACCTAGTTCTTCCTGATGGGATCAACGAAGGTTTATCAGGGACAGTGACACATAAACAGACTCTTGAAGGATGATTAGGAATTGTGAAGGAATCAAAGAGAAGTTATTGCAGGCAGAGGAAAACCACATCTGCAAAAGAAGGAGCCATTTGGGGACTGCAAATTGTTATATACGGCTGAAACACAGTGTATGTGACGTTTTTATTTATTCAGTCAATCAGCGAGTAGTTATTGAGCACCTACGTATGCTGAATAGTGTTCTAGGTCCTGAAAACACATCAGTGAACAAAATAGAAAAGTTTTCTGCCTTCTTGAATGGTGTGTATATTCAAGTGGGGCATATAACAAATAAATATGAAACAGATGCAGGGAGAGAAGAGTGCTATGAAGAAAAGTTAAGCAAGGTAAAAGAATCAAGAGGACTTTAAATTGGGTGATGACAAGGGAAAGCCTTTCTAAGAAGGTGACGTGTGACCTGAGTGGATTGTGGGAGTCAGCGGTGCAAATATTGGGGAGATCATTTTGCATAAAGGGAACAATGAGTACAATGTCTCTCAGACAGGAGCAAGGTTAACTTGTTTGTGGAACAGTAAGGACAGTGTGGCCACCAAAGAGAGAGTGAAGAGAAAAAGATTCAGGAAATGATCCCAGAGATATGACCAGATTATGAAGGGCTTTATAAGGCATGTTGAGGAATCTAGGTAACATCTAGAGGTAGATGTCCCATGAGAAGAGACAGCCCTAGGTCCTTGGAACAACTAAAGACCGCATGAAGTAGGCTGTTTCCAACCAAGACAGCTGGAACAAGACCCCATTTGTTGCCATGTTCTTCTTTGTACCTGTATCCCCTTGGGTTTGCATCTTTATCTTCTCAGCTGTTTTCTTCCCCCACTTCAGGATTAAGGTCCAAGATAGCTAATGGCTATCTGTGTCCTTTACTCATGGTATCCCCAAGACCTGTATTCCTCATACACTAGTAAGGTTGAATAAACCCTACCCAAATTAAAGGGCAAAAGAAACTTGATTACATAAGGAAAGTCCAAATAGATTGTCACATGCTTTCATTGTTCAGTTTTCAAAATCTAAGAATATGGCTTTCAAATGCCTTTCAAACTCTAATAATTTTTGTCTTAGTGTCTGTCTGCATAGCAGTTACCAGATATATGATCTTCAGAGTCTTAAATGCTGCTGCACAGCCACTGCTAACACTAGATGATTTACAACTGATCATCCAACCAAAAGAACAAGAAAGCCTGATACTTATAGAGGTCAATATGACTACCATGAAAAATTCAATACGTAATTGCAACTTACTAAATAGCAGTGCAGATCTGGATTGATCACCTCCCCAGGAAAATAATCGTCCTTCTTTCGACTTAGGCTGCAGATTGACCAAAAGAATGGGGAATGAGAAATGAAGCAAAAACTAATGATTTGCAAAATGAAATGAAGCAAAAACTGAAATGATCCCCTGTACCATTCCATGATATGTAATAAAAACTATTTAAGCTCTTATTGTTTTAACACCAGCTTATTTAGGCCCATTTGTAACAATATAAGACCACAAATAAACTGATTTAACTGTAACTCTGCACAGATTCATAGGTTCTAGTAATTCAATTACTTTACAAATTCTAACCAATTCCTGCCTAGGCTACTAATATCCACCTCAAAGGCAGCCTATGGTTAATCCTATAAATATCTTTCCCTTACCACCCCCTTTTGAGACGTTATTGAGACTCTATTACTGTGATGCTTCCCCTTATTAGCAACTTTAACAAATCCATGTTTTTATGATGAAATATTTTTCTCATGATCTTTGTATGGAATGTGGCAGACTAAATCATGTGCCCCACAGAGGTGTCCATGTCCTAATTCCCAAAACCTGTGAATTTGTTATCTTACATGGTAAAAAGGATGTAGCAGATAAGATTGAGGATGGAGAGATTATTATCTGGGTGGGCCTGATGTAAGGGGTCCTTATAGAGGGAAAGAGGAGGTCAGAGGGAGAAGAAGCTATGTGACAGGAGAAACAGAAATTGGAGTGATGTGACCACAAGCCAAGGAATGCCAGTCACCTCTAGAAGCTGCAAGAAACAAGGAATGGGTTGTCTCTCGAGCCTCTATAAGGAACCAGCCCTATTGTCACCTTGAAGTGAATTCTGGAGGTTACAGATCTAAAATAAGACAACAGAATAAATTTCTATTATGCAAGTCACTGAGTTTGTGGTAATTTTGTTACAGTAGCAATAGGAAACTAATGCAGAGAACTTTGGCAGGAATTTGAATTTTATTCTAAGTGAGATGAGAAGTCATCAGATGGATTTCAAAAATATATATATATATATATATATTTTTATGTACATTCTTGCTGTGTGGAGAACAGAATTTAGAGCAAGGTAGAAGCAGGGAAAGTAGGAAGGAATTGCTTTAGACAAGAAGAGCAGTCAGTGACAGTGACTTGAATTAGAGTGGAAGGCATGGAAATGAACAGTAGATAGATTTAGGTATATTTTTAATGTAGAATCAACAGAATTTGCTGGTGGCTCAAATGGTGGGGAGAGACTCTGAGGACAGTGACTCAAGGGAAAGAGATTATACAAGGATGACTTCTAAATTTTGGCCTGAACAAGTGGGTGAATGCAGAATAGGGGCAGATGAAGCTGGAATGAAGATAGTAGGCAGGTCATGAAGAACCTTGCTGTGTTTAGGAATCTGGATATTGTCCTGAAGGCAAAGGGAATGCATTGAAATATTCTAATCACAGGAATTGGATGGAGGTCTAACTGACCTTTGTGTCCCTTTCATTTTCTTAGTTCGATTAATACATTAAAAGATGTCCCAAAGCCATAAACCATTATTCCATCTCTTTCCTCATTCTCTACCTGTGTAATGCTTTGGTTTTTAATTTAATTGAAGCCTTGTTATGAGAAAAGTTATCAAGAAAGTTCTGAACAGCTAAGCTTTGCATTTTATGGTCTGCACTGGGCCTGATTTACAGAAGTCTGATAGATTAGAAAACAAAAAGCTTATAAAAATAGTTGTACTTGTTCATAACACTTAGCCCAAGGGTAGATCAAGGGAAAACTGGTTGGTGGGTAGAGGGCATTGTAGCAGTGGCATTAGAGAGGGGAAGAAGGAGATAGATTCTAGAGATATGAGGGGAAATGCATAGAACTTGATAAAGAGATTGCATGAAATATGCAAGGGAGAACACAAAGTAAAGGTTGATTCCTAGGTTTCTGATGGGGTTCATCTGGATACATCATGATTCCAGTTACTGAAAAGGAGGAACCTAGAGGGAGAGGAAGTTGGGAAGATGGCAGGGAGAGAATGATGCATTCAATTTGGATATAATTTATTTTTTAACTAATAAAATTGATATTTTAAGAGCAGTTTTAGCTTCACAGCAAAACGGAGTAGAGAGTACAGACAGTCCCCGTACACCTCTGTCCCCACACATGCACAAACTCCCCCACTATCGACGTCCACAGCGGTACATCTGTTACAACCAATGAGCCTACACTGACACATCATTATTATCCCAAGTCTGAAGTTTACTTTAGTGTTCACTCTTGGCGGTGTACATTCTATAGGTTTGGACAACTGTATAATAACAAGTATCTACCACTGTATTATCATAAAGAGAAGTTTCTGCCCTAAACATTTTTGTGCTCTCCCTTTTTATCCCTTCCTCCCCACCCCCAACCTCTGTCAACCACTGATCTTTTTACTGTAGTTTTGCCTTTTCCAGAATGCCATATGTTGGCATCATACGGTATGTAGCCTTTTCAGAGTTGCTTCTTTCACTTAGTGGTGTGCATTTAAGGTTCCTCTATGTCTTTTCATGGCTTGATAGCTCCGCTTTTTTGGTGCTGAGTAATATCCCATGGTCTAGATGTACCACAAGGTACTTTTTCATTCACCTACTGAAGGACATCTTGGTTGTTTCCAAGTTTTGGTAATTATAAATAAAGCTCTATAAATATCTGTATACTGGTTTTTGTATTTTGTATAGACATAAGTTTTCAATTCATTTGGGTAAATACCAAGGAGCACGATTGCTGGATTGTATGGTATTAGTATGGTTAGTTTTGTAAGAAACTGCCAAACTATCTTCCAAAGTGGCTGTACCATTCCCACCAGCAATGAATGAGAGTTCCTGTTACTCTACATCCTCACCAGCATTTAGTGTTTTCATTGTTCCGAATTATGGCCATTATAATAGGTGTATAGAGGTATCTCTTTGTTGTTTTAACTTGTAATTCCCTAATGACATATGATGTTTAACATCTTTTCATATGCTTACTTGCTATCTGTGTATCTTCTTTGATGATGTACCTGTTCTGGTGTTTTGCCCATTTTTTAAGTGGGTTGTTTGATTTCTTATTGTTCAGTTTTTAAAGTTTTTTGTATACTTTGAATAAGTCCTTTAATCAGATGTGTCTTTTGCAAATATTTTCTCCCAACCTGTGGCTTGACTTCTTTCTCTTGACATTGTCTTTTGCAGAGCATAAGTTTTTTACTTAATTAATTCCAGCTTATCAATTTTTTTTCTCTCGTCGATGATGCCTTTGGTGTTGTATCTAAAAAGTCATTGCCATACCCAAGGTTATCTAGGTTTCCTCCTATGTTATCTCCTATGAGTTTTATAGTTTTGCGTTTTATATTCAGGGCTATGATTCATTTTGAGTTAATTTTTGTGGCAGGTGTAAGGTCTGTGTCTAGGTCTTTTTGTTTTTGCATGTGAATGTATTCCAGTACCATTTATACAGAAGACTATTTTTGCTCCATTGTATTGCTTTTGTGCCTTTGTCAAAGATCAGTTAACTATGTTTATGTGGCTGTATTTCTGGGCTCACCATTCTGTTCCATTGACCTATCTGACTATTCTTTAGCCAATACCACACTGTCTTGATGACTGTAGTGTTATAGTAAGTCTTGAAGTTGGGTAGTGTCAGTTCTCCATCTTTGTTCTTCTTCTTCTATATTGAGTTGACTTTCTGGGTTTTTTACTTCTCCATATAAACTTTAGAATCAGTTTGTCATTGTCCACAAAACAAGTTGCTGGGATTTGGATTGGGATTGAAAGGAATCTATAGATCAAGTTAGGAAAAACTGAAATCTTGACAATACTGAGTCTTCCTATTTATGAATATGGACTATCTATTTATTTAGGTTTTTAAAAAAATATCTTTCACTAGAGTTTTGTGGTTTTCCTCATATCAACATTATACATATTTTGTTTGATCTGTACCTAAGTATTTCACTTTTCTGAGTGCTAATGTAAATGATAATGTGTTTTCAATAACAAATTCTGCTTCTCTGTTGCTGGAATGTAGGAAAGTAGCTGACTTTTGTTTATTGGCCTTGTATTCTACAGACTTACTATAATCACTTATTAGATCCAGAAGGTTTTTTGTTTTGTTGATTCTTTCAGATTTTCTATATAGACAATTGTGTCATCTGCAAACAAAAATATTTTTATTTCTTCCTTCCCAGTCTGTATATCTTTTAATTCCTTTTCTTGTCTTCCTTCATTAGATAGTTTTTGTTTTTTGTTTGGTACGCGGGCCTCTCACTGCTGTGGCTTCTCCCGTTGCGGAGCACAGGCTCCGGACGTGCAGGCTCAGTGGCCATGGCTCACGGGACCAGCCGCTCCGCGGCATGTGGGATCTTCCCAGACCGGGGCACGAACCCGTGTCCCCTGCATCGGCAGGCGGACTCTCAACCACTGCACCACCAGGGAAGCCCAGTTTTTTTTTTTTTTAATCTCCACACTTTAAATATTTTACTCCACTCTCTTCTTGCTCATGTGGTTTCTGAGAAGTCAGATGTAATTCTTATCTTTGCTCCTCTATAGGTAAGGTGTTTTTTCCTCTGGCTTCTTTCAAAATGTTTTTCTCTATCTTTGATTTTCTGAAGTTTGGATATGATATGGCATGATGTAGCTTTTGTTTTGTTTTATTGTTTTTTATTTGACATATATCCTGCTTGGTGTTCTCTGAGCTTCCTGGATCTGTAGTTTCGTGTCTAACAATAATTTGGGGACATTCTCAGGCATTATTGCTTCAAATAATGCTTCTGTTCCTTTAGCTCTTTCTTTTCCTTCTGGTATTCCTGTTACACATGTTATACCTTTTGTAGTTGTCCCACAGTTGTTGGATATTCTGTTTTGTACTTTCAGTCTTTTCTCTCTTTGCTTTTCAGTTTTGCAAGTTTCTATTAGTATATCCTCAAGCTCAGAATCCAGTCATGGGCTTTCCTCTGCCATTTCCAGTCTATTGATGAGCCCATCAAAAGCATTCTTCGGGGCTTCCCTGGTGGCGCAGTGGTTGAGAAGTCCACCTGCCGATGCAGGGGTCAGAGGTTTGTACCCTGGTCCAGGAAGATCCCACATGCCGCGGAGCGGCTGGACCCGTGAGCCATGGCCACTGAGCCTGCGCGTCCGGAGCCTGTGCTCTGCAATGGGAGAGGTCACAACAGTGAGAGGCCCGTGTACCAAAAAAAAAAAAAAAAAGCATTCTTCATTTCTCTTACAGTGTTTTTGATCTCTAGCATTTCTTTTTTATTCTTTCATAGTGTTTCCATCTCTCTGCCTACATTATCCATCTGTTCTTGCATGTCGTCTACTTCTTCCATTAGATCCCTTAACATTTTAATCATAGTTGTTTAATCATAGTCCCCAGTCTGATAATTCCAGCATCCCTGCCATATCTGACTCTGGTCTGATGCTTGTTCAGTCTCTTCAAATTGTGTTTTTACCTTTTTGTATTCCTTGTAATATCTTGTTGAAATCCGGATGTGAGGTACTGAGTGAAAGAAACTCCAGTGAATAGGCCTTTTGTGGTGTGGTGTTAAGGTGTCAGGGGAGGAAAAGCATGCTCTAGTCCTATGATTTTGGGTCTCAGTCTTTTAGTAAGCCTGTGCCCATGGACTGTGAACTTTACCAGTGCTTCTCAGTTTTCCCCCCCTTAGGTAGGACAGGATGGCCAGAGGGGGCTGGAGTTGTGTATTTCCCTTGCCCCAGGTAGGTTAGACTCTGATAAAACCCAGCATGTTAGACTCTGCTAGTTTCTCCTGAAGATAGACCTTATTAAGAATAACAGAATGCTCTGGTATATTTCAAAATGGTTCATTTTCTCCTTCCTCTAATGGAAACACCAGGGGAATTTTCTCTGGTATTTGCTGTGAGGGCCTGGAGGAGCTCCTAGAAGTAAAACTCACAGAAATGGGGGGCCCCTTATTCCTGAGTTCCCCTGGAGATTTTAACTCTCAGACTTGTCCACACTTGAGACACCAGCATTTTTTTTAGCATCTTTATTAGAGTGTAATTGCTTTACAATGGTGTGTTAGTTTCTGCTTTATAACAAAGTGAATCAGCTATACATATACATATATCCCCATATCTCCTCCCTCTTGCATCTCCCTCCCACCCTCCCTATTTCACCCCTCTAGGTGGTCACAAAGCACAGAGCTGATCTCCCTGTGCTATGTGGCTGCTTCCCACTAGCTATCTATTTTACATTTGGTCGTGTATATATGTCCATGTCACTCTCTCACTTCATCCCAGCTTACCCTTCCCCCCACCCCATGTCCTCAAGTCTGTTCTCTACATCTACATCTTTATTCCTGTCCTGCCCTTAGGTTCTTCAGAACCAATTTTTTTTTATATTCCATATATATGTGTTAGCATATGGTATTTATTTTTCTCTTTCTGACTTACTTCACTCTGTATGACAGACTCTATGTCCATTCACCTCACTACAAATAACTCAATTTCATTTCTTTTTATGGCTGAGTAATGTTCCATTGTATATATGTGCCACATCATCTTTATCCATTCATCTTTCGATGGACACTTAGGTTGCTTCCATGTCCTGGCTATTGTAAATAGAGCTGCAATAAACATTGTGGTACATGACTCTTTTTGAATTATGGTTTTCTCAGGGTATATGCCCAATAGTGGGATTGCTGGGTCATATGGTAGTTCTAGTTTTAGGTTTTTAAGGAACCTCCATACTGTTCTCCATAGTGACTGTATCAATTTACATTCCCACCAACAGTGCAAGAGGGTTCCCTTTTCTCCACACCCTCTCCAGCATTTGTTGTTTGTAGATTTTCTGATGATGCCCATTCTGACTGGTGTGAGGTGATACCTCATTGTGGTTTTTTTTTTTTTTTTTTTTTTTGCGGTACATGGTCCTCTCACTGTTGTGGCCTCTCCCATTGTGGAGCACAGGCTCCGGACACGCAGGCTCAGCAGCCATGGCTCACGGGCCCAGCCGCTCCGCGGCATGTGGGATCTTCCCAGACTGGGGCACGAACCCATGTCCCCTGCATCAGGAGGCGGACTCTCAACCACTGCGCCACCAGGGAAGCCCCTCATTGTGGTTTTGATTTGCATTTCTCTAATGATTAGTGATGTTGAACATCCTTGCATGTGTTTATTGGCAATCTGTATACCTTCTTTGGAGAAATGTCTATTTAGGTCTTCTACCCATTTTTGGATTGGGTTGTTTGTTTTTTTGATATTGAGCTGCATGAGCTGCTTGTAAATTTTGGAGATTAATCCTTTGTAAGTTGCTTCATTGCAAATATTTTCTCCCATTCTGAGGGTTGTCTTTTCATCTTCTTTATGGTTTCCTTTGCTGTGCAAAAGCTTTTAAGTTTCATTAAGTTCCATTTGTTTATTTTTGTTTTTATTTCCATTTCTCTAGGAGGTGGGTCAAAAAGGATCTTGCTGGGATTTATGTCATAGAGTGTGCTGCCTATGTTTTCCTCTAAGAGTTTGATAGCGTCTGGCCTTACATTTAGGTCTCTAATCCATTTCAAGTTTATTTTTGTGTATGGTGTTAGGGAGTGTTGTAATTTCATTCTTTTACATGTAGCTGTCCAGTTTTCCCAGCACCACTTATTGAAGAGGCTGTCCTTTCTCCATTATATATTCTTGCCTCCTTTATCAAAAATAAGGTGACCATAGGTGCGTGGATTTATCTCTGGGCTTTCTATCCTGTTCCAATGATCTATATTTCTGTTTTTGTGCCAGTATCATACTGTCTTGATTACTGTAAGTTTGTAGTATAGTCTGAAGTCAGGGAGCCTGATTCCTCCAGCTCCATTTTTCTTTCTCAAGATTGCTTTGGCTCTTTGGAGTCTTTTGTGTTTCCATACAAATTGTGAAATTTTTTGTTCTAGTTCTGTGAAAAATGCCATTGGTAGTTTGATAGGGATTGCAATGAATCTGTAGATTGCTTTAGGTAGGATGGTCATTTTTACAATGTTTATTCTTCCAATCCAAGAACATGGTATAGCTGTTTGTGTCTGTTTGTGTCATCTTTAATTTCTTTCATCAGTGTCTTATAGTTTTCTGCATACAGGTCTTTTGTCTCCTTAGGTAGGTTTATTCCTAGGTATTTTATTCTTTTTGTTGCAATGGTAAATGGGAGTGTTTCCTTAATTTCTCTTTCAGGTTTTTCATCATTAGTGTATAGGAATGCAAGAGATTTCTGTGCATTAATTGTGTATCCTGCTACCCTACCAAATTCATTGATTAGCTCTAGTAGTTTTCTGGTAGCATCTTTAGGATTCTCTATGTATAGTATCATGTCATCTGCAAATAGTGACAGCTTTACTTCTTCTTTTCCAATTTGGATTACTTTTATTTCCTTTTCTTCTCTGATTGCTGTGGCTAAAACTTCCAAAACAACATTGAATAATAGTGGTCAGAGTGTGCAACCTTGTCTTGTTCCTGATCTTAGAGGAAATGGTTTCAGTTTTTCACCATTGAGAAAGGTGTGTTGAGCCATCAGCAATTTGTCAATTATAGTTTAGGTTTCCCTACGCTGGTACTGGTTCCCGTGGAGGTTTCTGCTTGTGGGTTTCTGCTCCTGCAAATTGTGATTCACTGTGTTCACCTGTGTGTCTCTCCAATTTTAGGGGCAGTTTGCTCTGTGACCTCACTTCTCTGACAAATGTATGAAGAGTTCATTTTTCAGTTTGTTCAGCTTTTTACCTGTTGTTGTGACAGTGTGCTGACTTCTAAGCTCCTTATATTTGGGACCAGAAACCAGAAGAGGGGATTTTGAAGTGCTCATGAGACACCCAAAATATACCAAGGGATAGTAATGTGGCTTTCAGTAAGCTGGAGATACAGGCCCAAACAATATGAGTGTACAAGTTGTGCAGTTGGTGAAATCACAGAGTGTATGAAGTCTACCTAGGAGTGAGCTCCCAGGAGTGAGATGAAGTCCTAGGGAATTCCAACATTAAAGAGGCAGCATACAATTTTAAAGGAGCACTGAAGATATAGCCACCCTCCAATAAAATTAAATTTTCTCTGGTACTTTGTTGTAGCTCATATAAATTTATCAAAGTTCATTACCTTTTATTCTTTTACACCCACACCTCCCACACTCCAATTAACTGAAGCAATTGTATTACATAATCTTCTCATCCTGGGGCAACTTTTAACGTGGATACTTTTAAAAAGTATAATAAAATATTTTAAACTGCCTTTTAAATTACAATCTATAGATTGTCCTATAAATTTTTTGTTTAAAAGTATCACTGTAAAGAGAAGATATTTTATTCCAATTGGCAGGCCACCAAAAGTTTTGAGTACCAAGTTCTGAGCCTCCAAAAGTAGGATTAAAATTTTAGATACTGAAAGCTTTCAGGAAACAGCAGCATTCTGCCTGCTACAGTAAAATGAAGACAGGAGGGATACATCTGCCAAACTTGACATTGTAACTAAATCACTTTGTACTGACATAGCTTTACTTTAGTGGAGAATGTTTGTGGGGATTTTTTTTTTATATGTGGGGATTTTTAATCAGATAAAAATAGGGCTGCTGTTTTCTCTATACCAATTAACATAGTTGACATTTAGCCAGATCTGCCCTGGACACAGCAGGGGATGTACAGTTTGTCCTGATTCTGTGGGAAATGAAAAATGCAGCACTTGGCACAAGAGAAAATATGTGAACCCAAAAAATGTTGTCAAATATAGCAAGTCAAATTAAGAAAATTGATTTACTGAAGGGCAGTCTATGCTTTCTAGAGAACAAAGGAGGAGGGAGGACTCTCTGGACTTCTGAAAAAATTAGGGATCTTGAGTTTAACTATTAATATTACATATTAATGAATAAACATTTAGTTAAAGACTTTCCTACAACCCTATTAAATATGCAATTTGTCTTACTGTGAGTTTGAGAAAGGAACTGGTAGTGGCTCAAGCATAGCATATAAAGACTTATTGAACATTTCTTAACAGAAAGTCAGCCTAGATGTCATCTAGTCAAATTCTTTCATTTATGGATGAGGAAAATTGGTCCCAGAGATGTTAAATTACTTTTTATGAAGTCCCTCTGATACAATGCCCTCACAGACCCTTTGGCTCATGGACTGAAAACTTGATGGGGACATCAATTCTATAGTAACATTTCAAATAAACAGAGTGTTTGAAGAATAGTGTATTCTAGTTCATTTAAACTGATGGTTAAATAAGTGTTTGAAAGAAAAGTGTTTTTATATGTATAACTGCTTAAAAATTGATCTAAGGTATCTTAGTTCATAGTCCTACCTTTATAAGTAGTGGGTTGAAAACATGAAATTGCTGATATTGGATAATTATTTACCCACAAAAAATCACAAATTTCATATGGTTCAACCTAAAGTAGGAAAATGAACTGAACTGAATATTTAAATAACTTGTAGTAACTCAAGTTCATCACTCCAAAGAGTATTTTGTATACTTTATCATTATGGCTTCAAATATAGATGGTTCAAGTGGCTACATAGGAAATATTCTGGTTCCCTAAATACCCTGAAAAATTTGGGACCTGTACTAGCCAGCCTCCATGATGGACTTCAGTGATCCTCACCTCATGGTATTCATGTCCCTGTATTGTCCCCTCTCACAATGAACAGGAATGGCCTACGTGGGAACATTGAGGAAATGATGGCGTGTGTCTTCTCAGGATTGATCATAAAAACTATTGCAGCCTTCACTTTGCTCTCTCTTGGCTCACTCACTCTGTCAGAAGTCCATCACCATGTTATGAGAACACTCAGTCTAACGGAGAGGTGCACGTGGCAAAGAACACAGGCCTCCCGCCACCAGCCTGCATGAACTTGCCAGCCTTGTGAGTGGGCCATCTTGGAAGCAGATCCTCTGGCACCATAGCCAAGTCTTCAGAAGGCCTGACCAACATCTTGATTGCAACCCCAGGAGAGACCCTGAGCCAGAATCACCCAGCCAAGCCGTTTCCAAATTCCTGATCCACAGAAACTGTGTGAGCTATTGTGTTAAGCCACTAAGTTTTGGGATAATGATAACTAATACAGGGCTTTAAAAACATATCTCTGCCCTATGTGTTAGTTTTCTAGGGTGACTGTAATAAATTACTATACATTTCGTGGCTTAAAACAACACAAATTTATTCTCTCACAGTTCTGGAGGCCAGAAGTCCAAAACCAAGGTGTTGGCAAGGCTGCACTCCCTCCTAGGCCTCTAGGGGAGAACGCTTCCTTGCTCCTTCCTGCTTCTGGTGGCTCCATGTGTTCCTTGGCTTGTGGCTGCGTTGACTTAATTCTGCCTCCACTTTCACATGGCTTTCTCCTCTTCTCTGTGTGTCTCCCCTTTGTGTGGCTCTTACAAGGACCCTTGGATTTAGAGCCTACGCAGATAATCAAGGATGATTTCATATCCAGATCCTTAATATAATTACATCTGCAAAGACCTTTTTTTCAAATAAGGTCACATTCATATGTTAGAGAATATGGACATATCTCTGGGGGGGGCACCATTCAACCTACTACATGTTATATGAGTTTACATATAATTTAATATATAATTTGCTTAAGTCACCTAAAAGAGTCATGAAAGCAAAATGATAATAACGGTAATAATAATAGTAATAATAGAAGACCTGGTTAATTGAGGGCTCTAGTGAATGGGTTTAATTCTCAAAGCTGCATCATATCATCTTTTTGTTTTCATGAAGAGGAACAAGAATCCTGGGTTCCTAGCTACCACTGGTTGTATGGTCTTGGCAAAAAGCTTTACTTCTATGATCTCCCTTTCTTTTTTTTTGGCCATGCCGCGCAGCCTGTGATATCTTAGTTCCCCAACCGGGGATCGAACCCGTTTTCCCTGCAGGGTAATCATGGAGCCTTAACAACTGGACCACCGGGGAAGTCCTTCTATGATCTCTTTTAAGGGAAACTCCTTTCCCCTAGCCTTCTTCCATGTGCGGATACCCCCACTAGAGGAAACCCCCTGGCCTCTCTTTTCCTCCACAATCACTCTCCCTAGGGCAAGAGGAGGGATTTATCTGATGGGTGAGTTCAGGAAAAAGAAATGGACATGCTGGCTAGGGCCAGGATGGTATGAGGCCAGGGAGGTATCTGGGGCACAAAATTTAAGAAGGCGCTCACACTCAGGGTCATGAGACAGACATGGTCATGAGCCTGAGAATGCGGGCCTCTTTGAATTCTGCACCCTACACACTCTAGTCCTGTGCATAGCCTTCACCTGTTTGGATCTGCCTGCCTGCAGAGGCCTCGTGTCTGGTCTGTCTCTGCTAAATGGTAAGGGGCCTGGGCCTGCTTAGGGAGGCCTGGTGTCTCCAGTGGACCCATGTCTAGATGAGTAAGTCTACCCAATTTGGGGGTGAAATGTATATCAGATTGGAAGATATTTGGTCACATATCAAAGCCATATCTTCCCATTTAGCTTTTCACCACTAATAAAGCTGCTATTTTAATCTTCAGTTATTTTAATCTGAATTTATTCACTATTTTAACCTGAATCCTATATCTGTCTCTCAGCTGATTCCTATATCTGTCTCTCAACTGATTCCACAGTCAGGTAGAGGAAAAGAGCGCTATTAATGACATTCACACACACACACATCACAGTTCCCTCATGGATAAAAAAAAAAAAACAACTAAGTAACAGTAGGAGCCTTTATAGCATTGTTATGGAAGAGGAAGGAGACAGAGGGATGGCATTTCGTTTGTTTGAAAATATTGTTTACAGCTCATGTGATTTCCCTGGACCTATAAGGCCCTAACTCCATTCCAGGGATTATATTATTGGTCTCACTCCAGTGCCCCTCTGTGAAATCCTCCCTGCTGGATGATTCAAGATCACACCAATCTTTCTCTACTTTGATCCTCCGTAATACTTGTTTGGACCTCACTGTTCACAGTTCTTAGTAACTATTCTCTAATTTTTCCAAGTATACATCATTTACCCCTTCAATTAAATTTTAAACCCTCGATGTTGGCCAACTATGTTGGGGCACATTATATGAACATCATTACCCATTTATTGATTGACCAAATTAATAGGAACACTTCTTCAAGAAAAACCCACTTATCATGCTTTTCCTCCATGAAGATCATTTTGTCTCAGAAATCATTCTTTATTTTAGAACATAGTACAGAGATTTTCCACATGGACTATTTTCCCCAAGAAAACTGTATAGTACTTAAAACACCTAAATCCCTTTTGTAATCCTCTTGAAGGTATTCCTATTTCAGAAATGTGCTAAATTTTTTGCTGTTAATTTGCTTTCCCGGTTTCTTAATTTTTGACTCTACTTGTGAGGCTACTGATTTAACTATATTATTTTAGACAGGCCAAAATACCAGTTAGGCCAAAATGAGCTTGCTGTGTATGGACTCTGCCCAAAAGGCACACCCCTAACATATGTGGAGGTGAGACCAAACGGTACATAGAGGGCCACATATCATATGTCTACATGTTTAAAAGTTACATATCAAGTTCTCAAAGTTTTAGAGAAAAAGAACACCCTATACTTCTACTTGACATATTTTCTCTTTTCTTTTCTGAATTTCACATTTACGTTTTTCTATTTCTATCTTGGCCTGAACTTGTACTCACTCTTAATGCTCTAAAAGATTGAAAAACAAAATGTAATTGTATTCAAACTGTCCAAACTTTGAATGTATTTTCCATCAAAAAAATATAAAGTAAACAAAACAACCTGAAAATTACAATTATTTTTGGATTAAGGTGGTCAAAAAGTGCAAAATTTCAGTTATAAGATAAATAAGTTCTGGGAATATAAAGTACAACATGACAGCTATAGTTAAAAATACTGTCTTGTATATTTGAAAGTTGCTAAGAGAGTAGATTATAAAAGTTTTCACCACAAGGGGAAAAAATTGTGACTGTGATTTAATGGATGTTAACTAAGCTTATTGCGGTAATCATTTTGCAATATATACATACAGTTGGCCCTCTGTATCAGCGGGTTATGCATCATGGATTCAACTAACCATAGATCAAAAATATTTGAGAAAAAAAAAGTTCCAGAAAGTTTCAAATAGAAAAACTTTAATTTGATCCATACAGGCAACTATTTACATAGCATTTATATGGTATTAGGTATTATATGTAAGCCACAAATGATTTAAAGTATATGGAAGATGTTCATAGGTTATATGCAAATACTACACCATCTTATATAGGGGACTTGAGCCTCCATGGATTCTGGTATCCAAGGGGGGTCCTGGAACCAATCCAGAGATGACTGTATCAAATTATTATGTTGTACACCTTAAGCTTACACAATGTTATATGCAAATTGTATCTCAATAAAACCGGAAATAATTGCAATATTTTATATGTTTTTTTAACATCTTTATTGGAGTATAATTGCTTTACAGTGGTGTATTAGTTTCTGCTGTATAACAAAGTGAATCAGCTATATGTATAGATATATCCCCATATCTCCTCCCTCTTGCGTCTTCCTCTCACCCTCCCTATTCCACCCCTCTAGCTGGCTACAAAGCACTGAGCTGATCTCCCTGTGCTATGTGGCTGCTTCCCACTAGCTATCTATTTTACATTTGGTAGTGTTTATATGTCCATGCCACTCTCTCACTTTGTCCCACCTTACCCTTCCCCCTCCCCGTGTCCTCAAGTCCATTCTCTACGTCTGTGTCTTTACCTCTATTCCGCCCCTAGGTTCTTCAGAACCATTTTTCTTTTTTTTTAGATTCCATATATGTGTGTTAGCATATGGTATTTGTTTTTCTCTTTCAGACTTACTTCACTTTGTATGACAGACTCTAGGTCCATCCATCTCACAACAAAAAAATTAATTTCATTTCTTTTTATGGTTGAGTAATATTCCATTGTATATATGTGCCACATCTTCTTTATCCATTCATTTGTCGATGGACACGTAGGTTGCTTCCATGTCCTGGCTATTGTAAATAGTGCTGCAATGAACACTGTGACTCTTTTTGAATTATGGTTTTCTCAGGGTATAAAAAAAACTTTTTTTCTAGAGAATTCAAAATTCTCTCCCTAAATATTGAAAAGGGAAAAATAAATTGTAGTTATTGAATATCAAAATTTTAAATCAAAATTACAGAAAAAATTTTTGAAAGTTTATTTTCATTATTTAAATATTTTAATTAAAATAAAAGTATTCTTGATTCTCACATTGACCATCCAGTGGCCAACGTGAGGAACTGATATCACCGCTTCATGTATGTTATGTTAGCCTACATGTACACACATGTAAGAGTAATATGAATTGTTTTATGTTGCAAAATGTCCCTCAGCCATCATGTTCAATTACTGTAAATAATATGCTAATTCACAAGTACGTCTGGAGACACAAATTAAAACGTGAAGAAAAGCAAGAAAATGGATGCTTGATACGCTAGAAAGTGATACCACGCTATGAAAAATCTCTTGCGCTCACACTATCTGAGAGGAGGAATCTGAAAAGGTAGTCTTTTATTCTTCCTAGGTGTTTCTACTATCTAATACCCAAATTGCTGATGTACATCTCCAAGTTTAGTGGTGATATAATCCACAGGACTTCATAACGTTTAGACGCAGTTGCCTTTTCACTCAAGGACATAGGAGAAGGATCATAAAGAAGCATTTCCCTGGGGCCTGAATGCTGTTAAGCATGAAAGTGAATGTTTAAGGACATACTGTGCCAATGCTGAGCACAGAACTCAAGTGCCAGAGGTGCCCATGTGCTATTCAATAAATTTTGTGTGTGTTTTTATGATAAGTGAGGCCTTCTAAAACACAGGGTCTAAGGCAGGGCCACCTTGGGAGCAGAGTTGGTTGCACTACTGCTCCAAAAGTCAATCATTGAAAGTCAGAAAGTTCGTTCTAGTCCCTTATGTGATTCATGGATTAATGAATTAAGTTATTTGTAGTGTTACAGTATCATAGTGAGAGCACACAGACTCTGGAGACATAGTGCTTAGGTTCACATCCCAACTTTGCTACTTAGTTTTGAAACTTTGGGCAAGTCACTTAACTTTTCTACATCTCAGTTTTCTTATCTGTAGAAGGGGGGTGCTAATAAAAATAACTACCTTGAAGGACAGTTGCCATGCTTAAAAACACCTGTCTCATTGAGTAAAGTGTTGAGAACAGTACATGGATTATAGCAAGTTATATATATGTAATTATATATTAATATAATATATAATGATTAATACAATATATTAGTAATTACATGATATATCATTATTATTATATATGATTATTCTATGTTTTAAACCAATTCGTTCTTGGAAATAACACAATCATTAATAATAATTATAATAATTACAACTAGTTTTTGAGTGCCTTCTATGTGCCAAGCACAGCATTTACATTATATCATTTGAGCCTCAGAACACTCTCAGAACACTGAGAATAGGCATTATTCTCAATTTTCAGAGGAAGAAGCTAAAAGTAAGACTAGTTAACTAATCTGCTCAAGGGCACAGGTAGTAAGTGACTGGACTGAGCTTCAAATAGATGTTTTCTGAGTCTTCAGCCTGTATTTTTTTCACTTTGTTCTTGGTGAATCAACCATGTCTCTTAATCCCAGATTCCAACTTCACAGGGTACATTGTTACTATTATTCTTAAGGATGAAAATTGTAAGTAACTTTTCATCACCAAACTTTGAGCTCCTTGAGGGCAGAGATTGTTTTATTCAGCTCTTAGCACAGTGCCAGGAATACAGTTGACACGCAATATGTTTGTCAAACTAGAAAAAGACAAATGTCATATGATGTCACTTATATGTGGAATCTAAAAGATGATACAAATGAACTTATTTACAAACCAGAAACAGACTCGAGTACATGGAAAACAAATTTATGGTTACCAAAGGGAAAAGGCAGGGGTTGGGTGTGAGAAGGACAAATTAGGAATTTGGGATTAGCAGATACAAACTACTATATATAAAATAAAAAACAAGGTCCTACTGTATAGCACAAGGAACTAAATTCAATATCTTGTAATAACCTGTAATGGAAAAGAATATGAAGAAGCTTATATATGTATATGTATAACTGAGTCACTTTGTTGCACACCAGAAACTGGTGTACATTGTAAATCAACTATACTTCAATTATGTGTATATATAGGGTTAGCAAACCAATGATGATTAATCTGGAGCCAAGAACAGGAAATTAACAAACATAATATTTTGTGATTTGAGAGTCTAAAATAGATTCACTGAGCTAACTGCAGTACTACCTCTGCTTCATGTAACAAAATTTTATATAATTAAATAATGATTTTTTAAGTTCAGTCATTTCTATACCCTTAGTCCTTGTTTTGACATGTTTTACCCAGGGCATGTAGGCCTTGACTCTGCCATGAAACTTTTTGAAGACTAGGAACATTCCAATTCTTTTCTTTCCACTATTATTCTCAGGATCCTTGCTAGAAAACAAATTACAGGATGTTTAGAGAGATGTTTTCCTTATTTAGGTTTGAACTGCATGTGGCTATATTTTTCTCAGAAAAATCTCATGGTACACACAGGTTCATACCAGCTTGGGATATTATTTGTTTGCCTGCCATTTTAAATAACATTTAAATTTAAGTTCGTATATTTACAGATACAGTGATGATTCTATAGAGTTTTATTCTGAGTTTCCACAAGGAACAACCTGCAACTAGTACTGAACAACATCCTAAAATGCATTTCCTAGCAATTAGTAGGAGGAGAAAAATGAACCGCTGCCAGTTCTTCTACTGGACCAGAAGCAGCAGCTATTTATTTACACTTTAGTCAAGACTGGGAAAATGGGATTTCAAGCAGACTCAAGCAGCATAAGCCCAAGTGAGTGGCTAACCAAAACGGTGATGACAGAAGAAAAGACTTGTGTCAGACGTAATCCCAAATATCCACTCCTTCATCCTTACTTGGTGATGGAAACTTGAGTTAAGCTGGGTTTATAGCCACTCAAAAAACAAAACAAAACAAAGTTTCTTTTGCAGTTAGGTACGTCTATATAACTAAATTCTCATCAGTGAGATGTTAGTAGAACTGTCCTTTGCAATTCAACCTGGTTTATATATAGCATTGAAAAGAACCACACACTTGTTTCTCCTAAAAGCTTAGCATTTCTTTCCAAATGTTCCCTCGTTTTTATAATCTAATCTCTAAAATCTTTCAATCTATTATTATATATTGAGTCCTATGTTGTAAGGTTATAAATTCATTTCTTTTAAATTTTCTTTTTACCCTTGAAAAGATATTTTACGTTTTGAATAGTGAATAATTATTAGGGAGGTAGATAAGCGTAGGGGGTGGGAGGAGAAAAGAAAATGAAATGAAAAAATTAGACTTTAACACAAAAGAAAACTTATCTAAGCGCACATTAAACATTTTGGCCAAGAAAATTCTAATAAGAAATACCAAAAGATTTTTAACCAGCAGGAACAGAAGTCTGACAAAACCAAAAGGCAGGTTGCCTTAGGATCTAATAAGATAATTTTGTCTTCTTATTAGCGAATGGATGTTGTTAAAATAACACATGGAAGAATATGCTCAGATGTTCCCCCAATGGTAACAATGTGCATGATTCAGTCTGTGAGCAATGGCAACTTACCATGATGTTGGGGAAATGCACACAATTGCCAAATCATATCCTCAGGCACCAGAATATGTGTGAGTCCTCTACCCACTACCGACTCATGTCTCTAAGATATGTTGACACACTTGTCATGTGTCTGTTTTTAGTCAGCAGTGTAGTGTAATACAAAGAGCACTGGGTTCAAGGTCAGAAGACTTGAGCCCCCGGCCAGGCTCTCACACTTCATGGCCTTGTGCAAGCCGCTTGACCTTGCCCAGTGTCAGTTTCCTCATCTTTAAATTGGGGTTAATAACACCTGCACTGCTTGTTCAGAAGTCTGTTGTGAAGATCCAACGATGTGTATGTGTTAGTGCTTTGTAAATTATAAAAGTTCAGCATTCTCTTACTGCAGGCTTTTTGGCCTATACCTTCGGATCTACCTTGATATTTCTTTTCCTGAAAATCTTTTTTTGAAAATTAAGAGTGAGTCTGAATCCTTCAGTTACCTCTTTCGAGAACAAATCCCTTATCCTCTTCAGCCTCTTTATCATAAATGGTGAGTCGGACTAGACTGATAGGTCAAACTTCTATTCAGCTGCAGAAAAATATTTTAAATAAATGTATTCAGAAGATCAGCATGTAAAAAGGACAGAAACAGTTTTGCTCTTAGTTGAGATGGTTGAAGCTGGAATGAGGAGAGCTCAGAATCCTGTCTAATTAGACTTTCCCCCCCCATACCCGGCTCGGGCAGCTCCTGAAGCCTTCTCAACAAAACTCAGATCCTTCCCACTCTAACCTACATTGTTGATGTTATGATTCCAGCCCTTATGTTTCTATGATTCTTCATGCAAACTCTGTCTACTTGAAAAGGGTAAAGAAAAACTGTAGTATGTTATGGACAGATAGATGCCTTGGCATCTGAACTCCTACTAGCTGGCCAACAAATTTGCTGAAATACAGCCAAATCTGTTTAACCAGATAACTACCAAACTCCTCGAGACAGAAGATGTCTTTAAGAAGCTACGTGAGGGCTTCCCTGGTGGCGCAGTGGTTACGAATCCACCTGCCAATGCAGGAAACACAGGTTCGAGCCCTGTTCCAGGAAGATCCCACATGCCATGGAGCAATTAAGCCCGAGTGCCACAACTACTGAGTCTGCGTGCTGCAACTGCTGCAGCCCATGTGCCCTAGAGCCCGTCCTCCACAACAAGAGAAGCCACTGCAATGAGAAGCCCGTGCACCGCAACAAAGAGTAGCCCCCACTCGCCACAACCAGAGAAAGCCTGCGCACAGCAACGAAGACCCAACACAGCCAAAAGTTAATAAAATAAATAATTTAAAAAAAAAGAAGAAGCAGCTACGTGAAATATCTCAGCAGTCCCCATGAAGCTGAGAGCTCTGCCTGAAACCATAAAATAAATATTGAATGGTCAATTCTCCAAGCTGTTCTACACTAAATATACAGCAATTCTGCAGGCTCTTTGAAACTGTTTTCAGTAAGAATGACTCAGAGATGAAGAAGCCACTTATAACAAAGCAAGTAACGCAATACCATTTCTCAATGCCCCAAACAAGAGAGCTTGCTTAGGGAAGTTGGCTTCAGAATACACAGATCATATAATCGCATAATGTCAGAACTGGAAATAATGCTAGAGAACACCTGGTCTATTTTACAAATGACAAATCTGAAATCCAGAAAGACTGTGAGCTGCCCAAGATTAGGAATTCATTCAAGCTTCATTAAGTAAACATTAGCTGAGTACGAGCTATATGCCAGGTGGTAAGAATAAGTAGGCAAGTAAAACACAATCCCTGTCCAAGTGGTGAGAAAAGACAAGACAAGTAAATCCATAACTGCAGTTAGATTGTTGCAAAACCAGGTTTCAAACTCTGTGTCCAAGTTCTGAAGCCAGTGTCTGTCCCACCACCTCACACACTACTTCTCAGATCAAAAAGCTTGAGAAATTAGTAGTGGGGAACTATGGCCAAAATGATCCAAAGATAAATTAATGTCAACTAAGCCTCAGTCTTTGGGGTGCACAGGTACTTATCCCCATTTCTTAAGGACCTATGAGTAATAAAGAGGGCTCTACCCTTAAATGAAAGAAAATTTTTATGACGATCGCTCACTAATATTTATAAGGACTTCTTAGAACACTGAGGAAATCACGAATGAGAAAGTCCTACAAAGAAAACTAATGATAGCATGGTCTCTGCTTAACTTTTGGAGAAGATGCCATCAAGGTCAAAGTCATGAAAAATTCCATTGACTACTGGCCTACTTTTCAACCTACTTAAGCAAGAAAAGGAGACTTTTTTTTTTTTTTTTTGTGGTACGCGGGCCCCTCACTGCTGTGGCCTCTCCCGTTGCGGAGCACAGGCTCCGGACGTGCAGGCTCAGCGGCCATGGCTCACGGGCCCAGCCGCTCCGCGGCATGTGGGATCTTCCCGGACTGGGGCACGAACCTGTGTCCCCTGCATCGGCAGGTGGACTCTCAACCACTGCGCCACCAGGGAAGCCCAGAAAAGGAGGCTTTAGTCAGCTGTTTTCATGGGTTTATTATTTTTCTTTAGTATGTAAAATACTGAAGAAATGTACGAGATTTCAAAGACCTATGCCATCATCCAGAAAGAAAAACAAAAACAAAGCCAAACAAAAACCTATGGCCCCACCTATAAAATCTCATTTCTTCATTGCTGGTAAGATGCTAACATGAATTCTTTCTTGTCAATTCCTACCTATTGTGTCTTTTCTAAACTGCATTGTGGTTTTCAACTACAGTAAAGTAAAATCAACACATATACCTAAACAAGAAAACTTTAGGAAACAATATCCCTACATTTATTTGGCAAAAGCCTAGCATTAGTAGACCTGAGGTCAGGCCCCTTACAAGGAATCCATCATCTATCCATCTATTGTCCATTCATTCATCTAGCAAGCATTTATTGAGTGCCTTCCTCATGAATACCATGACATCAGAAGCTATGTGAAATACTTACGACACAGAATAGTATTTCTCAAAATGTAGTTTGAGGATCCACCTGCATCAGAATCACTTGGAGAACTTGCTAAAACCTAAGTTCCTAGACTTCACTAGTATTAATCATTTATATTGGTTATAGCACCCTATAGTTCTGCAAGCAACAGAAACCAACTCAGGCTACCTTAGGCAAAGAAGGAGCTGATTGAAAGGATATCAGAGGCTCACAGAATTTACCAGAGATTGGAACCAAGGAAGCTTTAGAGGAGTCACAACAAAAATCATAAGGCAGGAACGATGTGGTCTGCATGCTGACGCTGCGACTATGCCCAGTTGTAATGTCAACGCATCACTGCTCTAGACTGAAAGTTCTGAAAAAGAGCCTCCAAATGATGGGGCCTGCAGCCCAGGCCCAGGGGAATTTTCTGAAGACTACACAAAGGGAGATTCCACTAAAAAGAAATTAGAAAGAAAATGGGAAGTGGAGTTAAATGCCAGTTAGTCAAAACTGACAAATGACTAGGTAGCTATTAAATCAGAATCTCTGAGGGTTAGGCTGGGAGTTTTCTACATTTTTTTAAACAAGTTTCTCAGACAATTAAACAAGCTTCTTCAAAGTCTGAGGAACAATGATGTGAAGGATAGGATCTATACCCTAGAATGCATTTTTTTTTTTTTTTCAGTATGCGGGCCTCTCACTGCTGTGGCCTCTCCCGTTGCGGAGCACAGGCTCCGGACGCGCAGGCTCAGCGGCCATGCCTCACGGGCCCAGCCACTCCGTGGCATGTGGGATCTTCCCGGACCGGGGCACGAACCCGTGTCCCCTGCATCGGCAGGCGGACTCTCAACCACTGCGCCACCAGGGAAGCCCCCTAGAATGCATTTAAATTGATTTTAATCGAAGTGGAAAACAGAGACATCTTATTTATGAAACTGAAGAATAATTCCAAGTTTCTTATCAGATGTCTCCCTATAGATATTGCCCCCCATGTCTACCTCTTGCCCTCATCAGCCATTATCTCTGCAGTCAAAAATGAACATCTTTATAAAAAGAGATATTATGCTTATACAATAGAATATGCAATTACAATAGAATATGTGTACACTCATATTTTTATGGAAAAAATATATAAATGCATAAAAGTAGGTTTGGAATACCACATATCAAAATGTAAACAATGAAAAAAAGAATAATTCCAAAGAAAATATAAAATGCATGACAGGTACATAGAATATACAGTACATACAAGTAACAGAAATCCTTTATTTCAAACTCTTATGTATTTCAATATTTTCTAATTTTTCTGGAATGAAAAAAATACTCTAATCCAATGCATTTGGACTGTAATTGATCATTGTTAGTGACCATCTTTAGACTTTCATATGGCTGATAGTTTAGGACTTTCTAAAAGCACTACATGTCAAATTTTTTAAAGTTATAGAAATTTTCATCAGTATCACTTACTGAATGTCAAATGCAGAGAAATGGTCACCAAGAAGATGCTACAGTGCAATTAATTTATTCATTCCAACTGACATTTGAGTACTTTCCACATGTATAGTGTTATCCTAGGCTCTATGTTATACAAAAAAAAAATGTAGAAGGGAACTAGTTAAAGAAAAAAGATTATTTTAGTAGGAGACTACTAAAAAACAATGTGAAAGCAACTTATAAACAAATACATGATGGTATAATCTAGATTCTAGATAGTGTCTAATGTCTGCTTGAACAGCCCTAAAGCATGCTCCTCTCAAACTAACTCCAGTGGATAAGAGCAAGATAAACCATCAGCTTTTCTTGTGTGTTGCATTGATCTGAGATAGGAGTAGTCATAAAATAGAAGACTTACAGGCAGTTCTGAAATACAGCATCAACCACTGTGTGGTAGCTGCCTCCCAGGACAGCTGAGAACAGCCTGGCTCCTTTTAACAGAAAAGTACCCAGCATTCCCCAACAATTACCTTGCCTCTGGCTGATCACAGGGCTCGGAGGCAAAACTGAGACCAGGGAACCAAAAGGGCAGTTAGTAGCTGTGTTCAGGCAGTTAGGACAGTAGCTGGCTCCTAGGAGGAGCTCAGTGAATGCTCCTTGTTCAATAGTCATTTATTTGGAAAGAGCTGCTGCTGTTACATGGGTCTATCCAACTCTTCTCTCACCCTTTCCTCCTTATTTTCTCACTCCTCTGGGTCTCCCTGCCACATACAACACAAAGAGAGAATAATCACCATTCACATTCAAAGTGCTATCTTTGAATGAAACACAGAAGTGTTTACCTGGATGCCAAACACTTAAAACTACCAAAGTATCTCAAGTGCATTGCAAAACATAACCTAAAATGTATGTTTAGCTAGAGGCCCCTCGAAAGAAAGAAAGAATAAAAAGTAATTTGGGTTCAGGCAAGAAGGGATGTTTCTGCTGTTTTTATGCATAATGTTTTAAGCTTTGTCTCTACAAGGCTTAGAGATACTTGTTAAAAGCACATTAAAATGCAGCCAGCTGGTTAACTCACAAGTCAAGTCTTGTAGGTGTAGATCTTTATTATTATAATTATAACAGCTAATAATTATTATAATCAACACTTATGTAGTGTTGTACGTTACCAAATGCTTTACGCTATTCTTGGCTCTTATTCTGCTAATACTAAATCAATTAAAGCCAAGAGCATTTCATTTTTATTCACTAATGACGATGAAGTTTGAATGTTTTGTGGAACTTACAGAGAAAAAGACAGATGGACTAAAAGTTTAAATATTTGGTGTAAATTACAGTTAAAATATTCAACTGTAGGAACTCCCCTGGTGGTGCAGTGGTTGAGAATCTGCCTGCCAGTGCAGAGGACTCGGGTTTGATCCCTGGTCCCACATTCTGTGCAGCAATGTGGAATGTGATCCCACATTCCGTGGAGCAACTAAGCCTGTGCGCCACAACTATTGAGCCTGCGCTCTAGAGCCCGCGAGCCACAACTACTGAGCCCGCGTGCCACAACTACTGAAGCCCGTGCACCTAGAGACCGTGCTCCGCAGCAAGAGAAGCCACCGCAATGAGTAGCCCGCGTACCACAATGAACAATAGCCCCTGCTGGCCGCAACTAGAGAAAGCCCACGCGCAGCAAAGAAGAACAAACGCAGCCAAAAATAAAAATAATTAATTAATTATTTTAAAAAGTAAGAGCAAGTTTTAAAAAAATATTCAATGGCGTAATTTAATTGAAGCTTCACACATTATAAAATCAATTATTAAAGTGGCTATTTAAAAAATTTATGTATTTATGTATGTATGTATTTATTTATTGGAGTACAGCTGATTTCCAATATTGTGTTAGTTTCAGGTGTACTTTTATTTTTTATTGTTTATTTATTGAAGTATAGTTGATTTACAATATTGTAAAATAGTTATTTTATTTTGATTTTGCTTATAATTACAGAACATAACAGATACTGATAGCCTATATCAGTGTTTCCATAACTTTTCTAATGATATGAATTACAAAGGAATATTTATTAAAAATACAATTCCTTAGCTCCCAAGCCTTGGAGTTTCTGATTCATTAGCTCTGGGATGAGACCAAGAAAATTGTAATTTTAACCAATACTGTAAGAACTTTTTATTATCAGGGAAATTTGGGAAACAGTAGTTTCTGTTAACTGGTATCCAACTCCCAGACCCCATGGGAACTTGGAACATACAAACTCTACTTGTATAATCAATCTGTCAGACACTGGGCTCAGGGCTTTCCACCTCTCTTTTGGTCTCCACAACATTCCATAAGATAGAGAGTGTAACCATTTTGGGGAATCAAATTTTGAAAGGTTGAATAACTAGACCAACAGAAAAGTTGAATAACCAGAACAGGAATACAAAGCCAGGTCTACCTGTCTCCAAAAGCTATGCCCAATCAGTCTGTATTTTCTTCTGCACATTGCCAAGTCTTGCATCTCAGAAAAGGAGAGAGGAGGAAAAGAAGGAAATAGAATTCCAGTAAGTGCACTTTAGCTTTTCAAGAGATTATTGAATATACACACTAAGTCAAAAAGTTAAATACACCTTAAAATTATCCAACTGAAATGTAAAATTGTTAAAAAGAATCATGTAGAAGTTCCAGGGGAAGACCAAAGGGAATAGATGGTCGTAAAATAGATCTAAGATGATAGTTGATTTCTATATTAGTGTTCAGGTAGTTGTTATTTTGTTGGGAAGTAGAGAGCCCCTTCTGTTTGAGGAAGGAGAGGAAAGAATAACTAGGTTATGATGCTTGAGGGGAACTGGTTTATGGTTTCTCTGAAGTTGGCAATTTAAACTATAAGGAGAACATTCTTTTCCGATGGCTGCAACCATTAATCTTGACTGAAGGAATGAAGCAAAAGTAATGCACAGTCTGTAGCTCCGATCTTTGTTCTGCATTAATGATGCTGAGAAAGGAAATTCTCCAAAGTCTCATGATAAGCAATCCTAGTTATAAGAATCAGATTATTTTATAAAAATGCAAGACCTGAGTTGAGCTAACTTTTTCAGAGAACACAAGCTGAGTTGAGCTGGTTTTTGCACAGAACGCAAGCTCTAATGTTACGCTGAAAGGCCCAGCAAGCAAAACCTTCAGGCCTTTGGTGCAGAAATGGGACAGATAGCCCATGACGAGAAAGGGTGGAATATGTCAGCAAGTTGTTATTGAAATAGCACCGCCCCACTTTGGGTTGGTGGTATTGGTCTGAATGCAGACAATGGTGATTATTTTTCAGTTTTGTTATGGATGTGGCTGCTTCCTTGGCTTTCAAAAAATTCTACTGCCTTGGTTTCTCTGTTTCAATGTGTCATAATATCTCTGCTTTACAATTAGGGTCGGTGGTCTTGGAAATAGACTAGTATGCAGGTGGGATTTATAGCTTAGGGGAGACTACAGTATGGTAACGAACTTAGCTCAGGGGAGCTTCCAGAAAGGTAACAGACCCATTAACCTGTAAGAGGACAGTTATAGGAATGCGTCTGAAAGTGAAAAAGCCATTATAAAAGAGCCTGATAAGCTGAAAGGGCCTGGCTATAAAGCAACATCAAAAACCCTGTTAATTCCCACCCTTCTTATATAGTTGATATAGATCAGAAATTAATCTAAGAACTTTGTGTTAGAAAAGCAAAGTAATATCCCAGGGGAGATGTTTAAACACTAGGGCAGGGTGTTGTGGTTTTCACTTTCAAAGCACAGTTTGCATATAAGGAAGCATCCTGGTGAATATAAATAATTTTATTATTTTGTCTATATTGAATTTATTTCATTTACACTTAATTTTTTAGCTGAAGATAGGTTTTTAAGACCTGAATGTGTAAAGTAGGGATGTCGAAGAAAAGGCCCAGTTCTCAAATGCAGAAAACTACTACAAAAAGTGGTGTGATTTGTCTAGGCATTTGCTGCCTTGATGCTTTGCGTGCCTGAGATCAGGGGTTAAACACATTGTTTTTTGAGATCCTCCCAATTCTAAGAGCTATATATCTATGAACCAGAATCTGAAGGGGAATAAAAATAAAGCCTTTTCTTATTAGTATGTCTAAGAAACATTTTCCAACTAGATTGTATTATCTCTCTGTGTCATGTCATATACTATCTATATGCCAAGTGGAAAATATAGTTGGAAATTTTTTTTTTTTTTTTTGCCAAATATAACTCTGTTCTGGGAAACTACTTTCTTTACCAACCATGGCTATTCAGTCACATCTTAGAATGTAGTATAGGTGTCCCAGGAATACCCACCATGGTCTTCTGAGTCACTGAATCAACTCTTAACAAAAATTACAGATATATTACAAAGGCACCAGGGACTGGCATAGTGTCCACCTGTTTTTCTTGCAGATGTCTAATCTAGCCAACCAATTGGTTGTGCATTGTGAGAGGGGAGAACAGAAGCATCCTGTAATAACCAAGCAAGTTGGTTTCTTAGACATCTCCATATGACTGTCTCATAGGTCTATCGTACTTAACATATCCAAATCAAACCACATCCCCAAAAAGTGTTCTACATGCAATCTTTCCTATCTTGGTAAATGGTATCACCATACACGCAGGAATTCAAGTCCAAACCTAGGACTCATTCTAGTTCCTGTTTTACCTCACTCCCCAAATCTAATTCACCAACACATTCTGGAAATTCTGAACAAATTCTTCTGAAATAAATCCTGAATTTCACCATTATTACTCTTATGATCCCACTCTAAGCCACCATCATCACTCATCTGGACTGCCATAAAAGCCTCCTGTTTTCACTGTTGCTCCTCTATACTCCATTCTCTAGCCAGAAAATAGAATCATCTTTAAAAAACACAAATCAGTCCATATCTCTCCCTTGTTTAATTTAACCCTGTCCATGGTCTTTCACTATAAAACATAGCCAATAGTCTTACCAAACCCTATAAGATCCTACATGATCTGGCCTCTGCCTACCTCTATGGTCTCACCTCCTACCTCTCACCCTTTTCTTCAATTCACCTCAACTAAATTGTCTTTTTCTTCTGTCCCAGGAACCTGTACACCAAGCTCCGTTGCACTCGGTGCCTTTGGGTTACTGTTCTCTATGCCTGATATGCTTTTCCTGGACCTTTTTATAACTGTCTCCTCATAATTCAGGTCTCAGCTCAGGGATCACCTCCACAGAGAAGCCTCTTCACCTCTCCTCTCCCTATTCATTAGATTTATTTTGGGATTTGATTTTTTTTAAGCTATATTATTTTTTAAAGCTATATTTAAAAAATCTATTACTTTGATTTTTTAAATTAAGGAAAAATAAATATATAAACAAATAAAATAGCCTCCCTAGTCACTATTATATGACTTTGTTTTGTTTTCTTCATTAGAATCATAATTTTCTCAAATTAATATTTTTATTTATGAGTTTACTTGTTTATTGTGGGTTTCTCACTATAATGTAAGCTCCATGAGAAGGGAGATTTGTTTCAATGACCCCCATGCCTGCCATATCAACCAGTGTATCCCAGCACCTACAAGGTCTTTTGTACATTGTAGACTCTCAATAAATATTTGTTAAGTGCATAGATTTCAGTCGCCTAAGAGAAAGGTAGTTTTCTTTTGGCTGAGAATGGTCACATGCATTCATTTAAAAAGAATGTTTTAATGAAATATTTTGTTCAAGTTGGGTTCTGTTTGCATGTTAAGATACTATTGCCAGGGACATCCTTGGTGGTCCATTGGTAAGACGCCACACTTCCAATGCAAGGGGCCAGGGTTCGATCCCTAGTCGGGGAACTAGATCCTGCATGCATGCCGCAACTGAGTCCACATGCCGCAACTAAAGATTCCTGAATGCCGCAGTGAAGATCCGGCATGCCGCAGCTAAGGCCTGGAGCAGCCAAAATAAATAATAAATTTTTTTTTAAAAAAATCGAAGAACATGGTATATC
Source organism: Leucopleurus acutus (assembly GCF_964270905.1). Lineage (NCBI taxonomy): Eukaryota > Metazoa > Chordata > Mammalia > Artiodactyla > Delphinidae > Leucopleurus > Leucopleurus acutus. The sequence continues at coordinate 46,950,546 of NC_139151.1, read as the reverse complement.
TCTCCATCTATTTGTATCATCTTTAATTTCTTTCATCAGTGTCTTATAATTTTCTGCATACAGGTCTTTTGTCTCCTTAGGCAGGTTTATTCCTAGATATTTTATTCTTTTTGTTGCAATGGTAAATGGGAGTGTTTTCTTGATTTCACTTTCAGATTTTTCATCATTAGTGCATAGGAATGCAAGAGATTTCTGTGCATTAATTTTGTATCCTGCGACTTTACCAAATTCATTGATTAGCTCTAGTAGTTTTCTGGTAGCATCTTTAGGATTCTCTATGTATAGTATCATGTCATCTGCAAACAGTGACAGCTTTACTTCTTCCCACGCACATATGGTCACCTTATCTTTGATAAAGGAGGCAGGAATGTACAGTGGAGAAAGGACAGCCTCTTCAATAAGTGGTGCTGGGAAAACTGGACAGGTACATGTAAAAGTAGGAGATTAGATCACTCCCTAACACCATACACAAAAATAAGCTCAAAATGGATTAAAGACCTAAATGTAAGGCCAGAAGCTATCAAACTCTCAGAGGAAAACATAGGCAGAACACTCTATGACATAAATCACAGCAAAATCCTTTTTGACCCACCTCCTAGAGAAATGGGACTAAAACCAAAAATAAACAAATGGGACCTAATGAAACTTCAAAGCTTTTGCACAGCAAAGGAAACCATAAACAAGACCAAAAGACAACCCTCAGAATGGGAGAAAAGAGTTGCAAATGCAGCTGCAACTGACAAAGGATTAATCTCCAAAATTTATAAGCAGCTCATGCACCTCAATAACAAAAAAACAAACAGCCCAATCCAAAAATGGGCAGAAGACCTAAATAGACATTTCTCCAAAGAAGATACACAGATTGCCAACAAACACATGAAAGAATGCTCAACATCACTAATCATTAGAGAAATGCAAATCAAAACTACAATGAGATATCATCTCACACCAGTCAGAATGGCCATCATCAAAAAATCTAGAAACAATAAATGCTGGAGAGGATGTGGAGAAAAGGGAACCCTCTTGCACTGCTGGTGGGAATGTGAATTGGTACAGCCACTATGGAGAACAGTATGGAGGGTCCTTAAAAAACTACAAATAGAACTACCATATGACCCAGCAATCCCACTACTGGGCATATACCCTGAGAAAACCATAATTCCAAAAGAGTCATGTACCAAAATGTTCATTGCAGCTCTATTTACAATAGCCCGGAGATGGAAACAACCTAAGTGTCCATCATCGGATGAATGGATAAAGAAGATGTGGCACATATATACAATGGAATATTACTCAGCCATAAAAAGAAACGAAATTGAGCTGTTTGTAATGAGGTGGATGGACCTAGAGTCTGTCATACAGAGTGAAGTAAGTCAGAAAGAGAAAGACAAATACCGTATGCTAACACATATATATGAAATCTAAGAAAAAAAAATGTCATGAAGAACCTAGGGGTGAGGCAGGAATAAAGACACAGACCTACTAGAGAATGGACTTAAGGATATAGGGAGGGGGAAGGGTAAGCTGTGACAAAGTGAGAGAGAGGCATGGACATATATACACTACCAAACATAAAATAGATAGCTAGTGGGAAGCAGCCGCATAGCACAGGGAGATCAGCTCGGTGTTTGTGACCACTTAGAGGGGTGGGATAGGGAGGGTGGGAGGGAGGGAGATGCAAGAGGGAAGAGATATGGGAACATATGTATATGTATAACTGATTCACTTTGTTATAAAGCAGAAACTAACACACCATTGTAAAGCAAAAAAAAAAAAAAAAAGTAGAAAAAAAAAAAGAAAAGCAAGAATCCCCATTTATCTCTTTAAAAAAAAAGAGATACTATTGCCAATACTCGTTCATGTGGAATATGATACAAATGAGAAATTGTCAACATACAGATAGAGCTTAAAACAAAGATGGCAAATATCTTTACCCATTTCAGCATGTCATTGGTGAGGTTCACATCAAAGTAAAAACTGAAAAGCAGAGTTAATGTTGACTTGCATCTGATAGCTAATTTCTGAGTTCTGCTTTCTAGGCAGTGGTGAACTGGGTAGAACTGCTAATGTTGGAAGTGAAACCAGAACATGAGAATGCTCTAGGCTGGTTTGCAGCACAGTGAAAATGGAAGAATAAGAGGTAGAAGCAGCTGCCTAGAGACTCCAGAAAGAATACACAGTTCTGAGGAAGAGATCAGGGCAAGTGATTTAGAATTAGGGCTTTGAAAAGTAAGGCTCTCATTGATTGAATGCCTATTATGTGCCAGGCCATGGCCTGTAATCCTTACAGAAACAACTCAGGTAGGTATTATTTCCCCATATTACAAATGAGTAACCTGAAGCTCAGGGAGTTAAATGACTTGCCAAAGCCACATAGCTATGTAAAAAGTAGAGCAATGACTTAAATTAGATTTTTCAAATCCCAAAGTTGATGTGCGTTCCACTGCAGCACACTGTCTTCATTAGATTTATCAGTGTGATTTCTGGAGAGTAAACGCTTCTGTTGCCAGGGGATGTGGCCACCTAAGTGAAATGTCCAAGCTGAATTAGGTTCAAGGTTTGCTGACCAAATAGGTTTCAAGCCTCGTGCTCATCCCTGTTCCTCCAGCATCCCCTCGGCAGCTCACCTCTACCTCTGTCCGCTGGGGAAAACATCTTCCAGGTGCTAATAAGAAAGCTACTCTGGCCATAGCGTGAGGGGAAGAGGCAGCTCAGCGAAATCACTGCTGAGAGCCTGGGCAGGCTTAGGCCATGTGATCTGAAGAGCTGAAGTGTGCAGCCCACAGAGAGAAAGAATTGGGTAAAATGCAAAATTGAAGAGGAGGATAAGTGTAAGAGGAAAATCTTACTGACAGAGGTGAATTAGTTATGGGACTAATTCCCCAAGGGAAGAACTGTGGCTCCGTTTTCCAACTCCCGAGCAGAAAATATGCTGCAGAGGACAAGGGGGAGACTAGGGGGGAACATCAATGACTAACAGGCACTTTCCACCTCTGAGTTTTATGAAGATGAGTGAAGCACTTTTGAATGGAGGAAGAAATTTTAAAATATAATAAAAATGGAAAGATGGAGCTGACTAAGGCACTGAAAAGATCAAGAGGAATGGAAGCTTTTGGCCCTCATGCTGAGTGAGGAAAATCTTTTCTTCCAACCAGGAGATGCAGAGCTGAGCGGTTCAGAGGTTTGAATTCAGAGTTCAAGCTCTGCCACTTGCCAACTTTATGAACCTGAGCCAATTACTTAGCCTTTCTAGGTTGCAAATCAGGAATAATACCCTATTTTATTGGCCACTTCTCCATACAAAATAAGGCTAACCCCATTGCAGAAGGTTCTTGTGAAATTTGAATGACAGAACTCATGTAAAAACAGTGCCTAGCACGTGGTAAGCACTCAGTGAATGACAGTCATTATTATTGGTCGTGGCTCTGTGTGGAGGGGGAAATATAGCTGGATCATTATTATCAAGGTCAGATTGTAGGGACAATTCCTCCCTTTATTCTTAACAATGGTGCCTCCTTGGTTTAATTATTTGCTATGCTGTTAGCTCACACCCTCACTACTGACTTGGCTTTCTCTCACAGAGAAGATGAAACCCAAATATGGTAGATCCCATCTCTCTTCTTTGGCAACCTTGCCTAAGAGAAGTTCATTCCATGTTGTTACTCCGTATCATTCAGAGGATAAAGCCATCTCTCCATGGAAGGGTGTTGTGCACAGAAGCTAATACTAATGACATTTTATATTTATTCAAACTTTTACAGTTTACAAAGCACTCTTACCTTAAAAGGGTTACTATCTTCATTTTACAGATGAGAAAACACACACTTAGAGAGGTGAAGTAATTTGATTAAGGTGACATAGATAATTGGTTGCTGGAGCAGGGATCCACACACGGCTTCTCTGACCCCTAGTCTGGAGGTCTTTTGTCCCACAAGGTGTTATATAGGACACGAACAGCTAGCAGATTAGAAAGCTAGATGCTTCCAGTGATAAAACCATTGAATTTAGAACAGGAAGGAACTTTCAGGTTACCTAATACTGTGGTTTTTAGACTGTGTCCAGGGAATCTGGTAGGAGGTGGGATTGTATGCAGCTCAGCTTTTATTAATTAAATTTATAACATTACCATGTACTTTGAATAAATGTTTAAAACATTAAGATGTTCCTTAAAAAAGGAGAAAGTTTGAAAATCCCTGATCTAGTTCAACTGTTTCATTTCTCCAAGTAGGATACTGAGGCCCAGTCTGGTTAAGTAACTTGTCCAAATCTCTTAACTACTCAGGGGTAGGGCTAGAACTAGGACTCTGTCCTTGTCACCTGCTTATTTAATTAGTGTGCCATAAATATCCTCATTCTCCAAATATTTTTCTTTGATTACCTCAAGCAAGTCACTTATTTGTGACAATCAAATCATCAAGAAGAAATTAGCCCTGGGGTTAGTTTCTCCTGACTACTCACTACATGACCTTGGATCAGTCCACTGATCTCTGAACCCTCAGCTTTTCCATAGGTTAAAATGGGATGATAATTCCTGTCTAGGCAACCCTCAGTGGGAATGTTGTGATGACTGCAAAAAAGAACATGTGGAGGTTCACAGGGTTCTTGAGGGAGCGAGACTCAGCAAGTTCAATATGGTATTATTTACAAATGCCTACCAAGTATGTCACTGCTTATAAGCCAGTCTCTGCAATTTGCCGTCCTTATTTATTTGTTGTTCCTCAACTGAGAGGGCAAGATAATTTATTTTTGTAACCATGTCAAGTACTACTGGTTTGTCAAATAGCCTCAAAAACTTCTTATCACACTGGCTTTCTGATAAGACTTTGTGATTTCTTACTACTGACACGTGGAAAGTAATCTTTTAAGGTTAAATACCTTTCATTCTAGACAAGTTACAGAGGCAGCTGTCACTGCAGGGTTCTCAAAAGACTGGGGAGCCCAAAGCCAGATGAGATCAAAGGACTTGTGTGCAAGTTACAGGGTTTGGAAGCCTTCCACCTAACAGGAAGTTTCTCCTCCTTCAACAAGGAATACTAAGAAAACACTATCACAGACCTTCAGACTGATCTTGAAAGCAGCCTAATTTACTTGTGACTTTGGCCGAGTTTTTAATCTCTCTGAGCTTGTTTTCTCACTTGTGGAAGGCAGATATTTAGTGCCTTCCATTTCCACCTCATAGGGCCATCAAGGATCGAAAGAGAGAGCACAGGGTGGAATGTGAAGTATTTACTAACTAAAATCATTGTTATTTTTAAGAATTTGTAAAATGTTACATTTATTTATAATGTGCACTTTAACGAAATCCTCTCAATTTGTTAGAAATACCCACTTAGAATGATCAGCCACTCAGGTTGAAGAGAGATGTTTCAATTTATGCTGATCTCTGTGAAGAAAGTGAAGTGTCAATACTGAGCATGGATGAGTTAGATCTAGGGAGTTATCTCCTTAATTGGCATTATCACAAAACAAGAAAAATTTTTATATTTTCAATTAAGAACATTTTAAACTAAAACAAACAAACAAACACAAAAGCATGAAACAGATCTTTACCAAAATTCTGTCCTGAATCCGCCAAATTTCTAACCACCTCTCTTGGAGAATAGCATTTCTATACTTACCCATGTTGATTATTGAAAAAATCTGGACCTAGTTTTCATTATGCAGACAAGCCAGACACAGAAGCCATCCAATATTTTAAGACTACAACGTTTACTAATGGATGTCTGGCTAGAAACAGTGTTGGCAGAATTCTGGCGGAGGCATTTACTCTCACTAATGATGTGGAACAGGGCTGCGTAATCATGTCTGCTTGTATTAAGTCTACCCAAGACTGTCATATTTTACAATGGAACCACAAACAAGCACCACCCCTAAAAGTCTTGGGATTTTCCTGGAAGAGAAATTACGTCAGAATTGGTTCAGCCTTCTCAAAGTCATTGCCCCAGCCAGTCATTTCACTTTGGACCTTCTTTACAAAAATGACTTCACAGAGTACAGTGGACATCAGACTGTTTCACACAATGTTTAGAGACATAGACAGTATATCCTATAAATGGACCATCCCAGACCAGGAAAAGTCTATCAGACATTTCCTCAGAAACCACATCAAAGTGCTTCCCTTGCGCATATATTAACAGATCCCTAAGGTAGAAGGACATTAAATCCATTCCCCCAACTCTGCCCCAGGAAAGCTATTGCTAGTTGTGCATTATCGTTTTCTTTCCTAGCTGGACCTGGGATAGAATCATCAGTAGTTATTCATCAATAAGGAAGAAGGACAATGACATTCATTTTGACTGCCTGGACATTGTTACTGTATCATTCTTCTAGGGGAGAGTAATTTCTGTCTATTAAAGGAGACAGATTCCAAACTTAGATATGTAAGAAATCATTTGGTATTTAATAGAATTCAAGTCATGCACATAGCCCTAAAAATTATACTCAACCAGAAGCAAGGAAAATGAATAACAGCAAACCTTTAAAATGGAAATCCTTAGACTAAAGGAGTAGCTGTTATCATATTAGTATTACACAGTATTAAAAATATCAAGATACTGTCATCGGATTTCTTTCCCTTCTACCTAGTTCCTAGACCTCCAAGGAATCTTCATTCTATTTTCTGAAATTAGATGTTGATTCAAAGATTTTAGAAGTAAACCATGAATTGAAGGCAGTAAAGAAGCATTAATTTTTGCAGATTACTATTAAATAACATCTTTATCCCATATTAATAATTTAACCACAGTGTTTGTCAAATATTCCAAAGATCTGCTTTAGAAATATCCTGTATTATCTGAAACCAAACCTGGTTATTTCAAGTGGATTGGAACTTGGCTCTGTGATTAAAAAGGGTCCTATGTCCCTCCTCCTCTCTTCCCTTCCTTCTTTCCATGCTCCCTCCCTCCCTCCCTTCCTTCCTTCTTCCTTCCTTCATTCTTTCCTTCCTTCCCTATGGCCTTAGGGTGCTCCTTATCTATATCTAGGGCAATATTTCAGTGGAAGGTGTACCTCAGGAAACAATGTGCTAACATGTTCACGTAGTAGCATCGAGACAAAGAGATGTACTTGCAAGGCATGATGCTGTCTGTAGTCATTTGGGCTCCGATACATCCTCTATCAAGATGTCTGTGCCTTGATTGTTGATGAAGATGTAAAGATTATCCCTTTAATTTTTAACATTGTCAAAGTTACTATATACCATTTACTTTTAGACATTGTCAATGTTAATACAAACCTTTTAATTTTTAACATTTTAAAAGTTAATATAAACTCCATTAATGCTTCTCAGCTGATCAAACACAGGAATGATCACTATGCACTAGTTGTATCAGTAGTTTTTTCAGTAGGGAGCCAGTACATTTTTTTTGGTGATGATATTGTCAACAGTCATAATGATATCTACCTATATTTAGATTATTTAAAGTACTGTCATCCTCAGTCCCTCTTTGAGACTCTCCTTGGACCACTGCTCATAGCTCCAGGCTTCTCCCCCAATTGCCTCTGTAATCTCATGACCTCTTCTCCATGCTGCTGCTCCTCCAATCCCTGGGCCTTAATTCTTTAGATGTACATCCAATCTATCCTTCATTCTTCCAAGTGTAGTTAACACAGGCTATGATGTGTGGTAGATTTTACTGAGCATATTCATTTCCTAGGGCTGCCATAACAAAAGTACCACAAACGGAGTGGCTTACACAATAAAAATTTATTGTCTCAAAGTTCTGGAAGCTAGAAATCTGAAATTGAGGTGTTGACAATGTTGTCCCTTCTGAGAGTTATGAGGGAAGAATCTGTTTGGAGACCTTTCTCCTTGACTTGTAGATGGTTCTATTCTTCCTGTGTCTCAGCGTTGTTTATGCTTTATGCCTAGTTGTGTCCAAACTGCCCCTCTTATAAGGTCACCTATCATATTGGATTAGGGTCCATCCTAATGATCTCATTTTAACTTGATTTCCTCTGTGGAGACCGTATCTCCAAATAAGGTGACCTTCTGAAGTACTAGATGTTAGGACTGCAACATATCTTTTTCTTTATAGTTTTAGTTTTTTATAGTTTTCTTTATAGTTTGTGGGGGACACAATTCAACCCATAACACTAAGTCTTGAAGGTAATACGTGGGAGTACAATATAGAAAAGAACAACTTAAACTGAATCTCAAGTGTCATTGTCATGGAATCCATTGACTATGTTACAGGGTCTGATTCTCTCCTTCTTTCTGTGCAATCTGCTACCATGTTTCTGGGCCCAGCTCATCATCCTAGATGGAAATACTATTATGCACATCTCTCATTTCCTGTGATGGTTAATTTTATGTGTCAAATTGACTGGACCACAGGGTGCCCAGATATTTGGTCGAATATTATTCTGAGTGTTTCTGTGAGGGTGTTTTTGGATATTAACATTTAAATCTTATGAGTAAGGCAGGTTGCTTTCCATAATGTGGGTGGGTCCCACCCAATCAGTTGAAAAACTCAACAGAACACAAAGCTAGCCCTCTCCTGCCTTTTCCTGTCTGATGGGCTTAGAATGGGAATGTCAGCTCTTCCTGGTTCTATAGCAGCTTCCAGCTTTAAGACGCAAACTAGGACACTGGCTCCGTAGAATGTACACACACACACACACACACACACACCATTGGTTCTGTTTTTCTGGAGAACCCTACCTGATACACTCCCTAAGAGTTACCTATAAAGAAAAATCACAAATAACATAAGTATCCCTTCACATTCACAACCTACCTGCCACAAAGCCAGCTCTTTATCTTACTAAATACAATATCCAGCTCCTCTAATCTTAAGCCTTTACAACTGGGTTATTCTCCTGGGTTTTTTAGTCATCTTTATGATTAAAAATGCTCCCAACTGGTCTCTCCAAGAATAAAGCAAGAGCCTATCCTGAAAAATCCAGCTGCCAATATTAGTGCACCCATGAATTGAGAAATACTGAGGTCCAAACCTACAGCCCCTCTGATACGTTCACAAAACTTCTCACATATTCTGTGTGTACACTTCAAGTCACTGAGCACTTTCTCAGGTTCTCCTCATCTAATTTCATCTAAGGTTTTTCATGCAACTAGACAATTCCTTTCTCAAACTGTCTTTCATAGTTTAATATTGTATGTGTGTGACTTTGTACAGAATTAGCCTTGTCTAATTAGGACTTAGCACAAAACACTCCAAAGTTTAAACACATCAGAGCTGAACCAAATAGGACTCTTGAAAGAGTGTTTACAAGTTGGAAGGGGATGAAAATCTTCCCCTGACTCTGTGGCTTGACTTTCATCTTTACTTTGGGTCTCTTTTCCTGATTCTCTGTGTCACCACATCACCTGTTCATGCCACATCCAAGGTTCTGTGGGTCCACCTTTAAAATTTTCAATGTGGACAAAATTGTTTCCCTTGCCATAACTGAGACAGGCTGGTATTTTCAAGAACAGCTTTACTAAACATGAGGGAGAACAGAAAAGAAATAATGACAGAAAACATACACAGGATAAAAATAGCCAAATTTCCAACTGCAGGTTTCTGTTTCTAAAAATTCCATTAGAAGTAGGAAAGCTTTAGTGGGCCTCAATCTAGTTTGCCCTTAGTCAACCACATCCCTTAACTTTGCCATATCCTGTCTGGACTCCTCTCTCACCTCCAACACTTCATCAGCCCCTGAGCCCTGCAATCTTGAGCTGCTATTCTGATTTTTTGAATCCACATCTCAAAGAAAGAATATCCAATAACTTACTTTTTGAATTAGCATTCTCCTAATAAAAATATCCTGGACTCCCAAAGACCAGTCAAAATGCCTGCTTACAAGAGATTTTCAAGTTTTGAAGTTGAAGATCCACTGAGTCTCAAACATTACCTCTTCTCAATACTGATATTAAACCAGCATAAAGCAAAGTGTATTCTAGGAAATGATCCCTGGGATAATGAATATTCTCTACAATGGCAAGTAGGGTTCTGTGGCCAAATACTTTTGAGGAATGTTGGGTTAAATTAAGTTTTGCAGTTTTCTCCACTGCATAATTTCTCAACTCATCACGCAGTCAACAACTATTTATTGAGCACCTATTATGTGCCAGGCACTGCTCTAGGTACTGAGAAAACCTTGGGGAAGAGTGAATAGGACAGGTAAGATCCTTGCCTTGCCTTCATAGAATTCACTCTCTAGGTGGAGTTCACCAAGAAAAGTGAACAAACAAACAAATAAGATTTCGAATAATCTTCACAGCCGAGGACTGTGAAGACCTCAAAGGGTGATGTTATAGGGAAGGACTAGAAGTGGGGAACCCAGCAGACAGAGGGAACAGTGAGTCCACAGACCTAGCAGGACAAAGGAAGGACAAACCTAGCATGTTGGAGGAAGAGAAAAGAGCCTCTGTGGCTGGAGCTGAGAAACTGCACGTGATGAGGTATGATCTTAGAGAGCACGGCAAGAAGTAAGGTTTGATTGTTGTGCAATGGAAAGCAGTTTGAAGTGTTTTAAACCTTGGTTCAATCTAATTAACAATTTAGAAAAACAAACAAACCAACAAACAAACAACCTCTCCTTGGCTGTTGGGAAGAGGATAGAATCTAGAGGCCAAGATTATAAGCAGAAACCAGTTAGGAGGCCTTTGTAGACTCTTGAGATGATGACGGGGTTGTCAGTGCAGATAGAGAGATTGTGGATGGCTTCAGCACACTTTTGAGTAGAGACAGCAAGGCTTCCTGATGGGTTAATGTGGGTAGCAGGGACCAGAGGGGCCAGAGGAAGACGGTAATAACTTCCAGCTCTGGGGCTTGAGCAATTAATTACATGTTGGTAATACTGACTGAGCTGGAAAAGACTAGAGAAGCAAAGGCTTAAAGGCATGAGGGAAATAAAGAGATTGTTTTACCCAAGGTAAGTTTAAGATACCTATTACACATGTAAGAGGTGCGATCAAGTAGACAGGTCTTACATATCTAAGTCTGGAGCTTAGGAGGAAGGTTTGAGATATAAATTGGGAAATCATTAGCATACAGATGGCATTTAAAGTCCTAGAACTGGATGAGATCACCTAGGGAGAGCTCAGAGAGGAGTTAAGGCTCACAGCCAAGCCCTGAGGCACTTCAAATTTAGAAATCTTGTACAGAGGAGAAGCCAGCAGAGAAGACATGTGCATCAATGACTCTATGAGAGGTAATACAAAAGGCAGTGTTTCCCAAACTTATTTGACCTTGGAACCTTTTGTCACATAGCATTGCACAGGCCTAAGGTTCAAAGGACAACCTTTTGGGAAATACTTTTCAAACCCTTCTAGTGGCACTCCACCGTGGCATAAATAGATTAAGGTGACATAGGTAATTCTTCTCCCTCTAAGCAGAGAGGTGTTTCAATAAGAGCCCATCAGTTCCTAAACAAAACAGTTTCCTGATGATCTAGGCCAAAAAATACACCTACAGGAACCACACAGGTGCCAAAGGCAGTAGAAAGGAAAGGAGGACTGTTCCACCATTGCTTCAGGGAGCCAAACCCCACATGCTTGCAGTTTTTAGCCTTTTTACATTAATAATAGTTATTTTGGTGGAGAAATGAGATTCAAAGTCTGAGGAGAGCACCAGGGAGTAAATGCTCTCTCTCTCTCTTTTTTTTCTTTTTAGTGTGTATTACATAACTTTTTTCAGGATACTAGCATTTTGGTGTTTCTATTTATAGACACTATACCAGAGTATAATTTGATGCTCTGGAAAGAGTTATTTGAAAGCGTGGAGTCCTAACCACTGGACCAACCAGGGAGTTCCCAAGGAAAGAGTTAATTTAGAAAAAGATATATTTCTCTTTTTTCTAGTTAGTTTCTTTTGTTTTTGTTATAAGGAATAGAAACTCACTCAGGTATATTATTGGGATCTGAGGCAGCCCTAAGGACAGATTTCTCTCTACAACACATTTTCCCTCCCCTTCTCTCTGTCTCTGTGTCTCTTGTGCTCTCTCTGTCTCTCTGTGTCTCTGTCTCTGTGTGTCTGTTTCTGTCTCTCTCTCTCTCACACACACACCCCCACACACATACCACATACATGTAGGCTCAGAGGATGTATGTTCTTTCTCTCATAGGACCTCTGAGACCTCTCATTTTTCTAGTTATACACTGAAAGATCATAATAAAATTCTCTCTATTTGCATAGTACAATCTGAGTGAACCACATATGTTATGAACTGAATGTTTGTGTCCCCGTAAAATTCATATATTGAAAACCTAACCTGCAATGTGATGGTATTAGGAGGTGGGGCCTTTGGGAGGTAATTAGGTCATGAGAGTGGAGCCCTTATGAATGGGATTAGTGCTCTTATAAGAAGAGACACAAGAAAGATGATCTTTTTTTTAAAAAAAATATTTATTTATTTAGTTGCTCCTGGTCTTAGTTGCGGCAGGTGGGTTTCTTCATTGCAGCATGCATATGGGATCTAGTTCCCTGACCTGGGATTGAACCTGGGCCCCCTGCATTGGGAGCACAAAGTCTTGACCACTGCGCCACCAGGGAAGTCCCAAGAAAGATGATCTTTCTGTCTCTCTCAGCTATGTGAGGATACCAGGAGAAAAATAATCATCTGCAAACCAGGAAGAATGTCCTCACCAGACGTCAGATCTGCCAGGGCCTTGATCTTGGACTTCTAGCCACCAGAACTGTGAGAAATAAAAGTTTGTTGTAAGTCTATAGCCTTATAACATCTCACACTGGCTAAGACAACACACTTGGTCTCAGAGGTTTGTTTTATGAGGAGACCAAGGTCCAGAGAGGAGAGACACAACCCAGTGGAATGAGCCCTGGATGGGTTTGGTAAGACTGAATTCTGCCCTTCTGTGACTGTTGGCAGGTGGCTTCATCTGGGTCTCAAATTCCTCTTCTGCAAAGGGAGGAGATTGGGTGGAGATAAGATCTTCAAGATGCATTCTTCAGCATTTACAGTCTGATTTTATGATTTTGAGATGGAGTGGCTGAGGTCATACAGCTTGGTAACCCATGGCAGAATGGGAGCCACATCTTCTATCACCTGTTTTGTTTCATTACAGCAAACGGCGTTTCCACTTAAAAAAATGTGTGAACGTCAACTCATTTTTCTCGTCTATTTGGATAGCTGTGAAAACACTGCAAAAGGGCAGCATTGTACAGTGAAAAAAGTATAAATTTTGAAACCAATGCGACCTAGGTTTTGATCTAGGTCCACTTTCAGCTCCGTGACCTTGGAGCGGTTACTTAACCCCTCTCAGCCTCAGTTTCGTCGTCTGTAAGACACGTGTATATGACACCTGCCTCACAGGGCTGCCGATCAGATTGAAACTGTGGCTGTAAAGCATCACAGCTGTAGTAGGTACAAACATTCTGCCTTAGTGCATTCAGGCTGCTATTACAGAATACTATAGACTGGGTGGCTTAAACAACAGAAATTTATTTCTCACTGTTTTGGAGGTGGAGAAGTCCAAGATCAAGGCGCCAGCAGATCCAGTGTCTGGTGAGAACCCACTTCCTGATTTGCGGATGGCAGAAGAAAGACTAGCAAGTTCTTGGCCTCTTCTTACAAGTCCCATTATGAGGGCTCCACCCTCATGACCTAATCACCTCCTAAAGGCCCTACTTCCTAATATCATCACATTGGGGGTTAGGATTTCAACATATGAATTTGGAGAAGACACAAACATTCAGTTCATAGCATATGCTATCTCATATTCCACATCTCCCTCCCTCTTAATTATTTGGGGAGATAAAGAATTATAGCACAGGGTTCATGAACCAGGATGAGGGGGAGACATGTGGTGGCTTCGTCTTATGTATAAGTAATATTTATTAAAGAAATCATTGTAGAGACTTCCCTGGTGGTCCAGTGGTTAAGATTCCATGCTCTCAATGCAGGGGGCCTGGGTTCCATCCCTGTTCAGGGAACTAGATCTTGCATGCCACAACAAAGATCCTCTATGCCGCAACTAAGACCTGGCGGAGACAAATATACAAATAAATATTAAAAAATAAAACTAAAATTAAAAAAAGGAAGTCATTGTAGTTCTAACCCTCTTGTTGAGAATCTTTTCAAAATATTAGTTTGTGTTCCTCCTTTGGAAAGCACACACTGAATATAATTGAATCTTTCTTGATGATTGAAAATCTTGCCATGTCTCGGGCTTTTTACTCAGAACTTGAATTCAAATTATTCAACTGCCTGGATAAATATGTAGAAGGTGCAAAACTTAGTTTGAATATGTTGAACTCAGGAAATCTTCTAGAATTTTGTTGTTTGTTTTGAACTGAAATCTTTGTTAACAATTTCTTTGTGGTTCAGACTTCTAGATAGCGCAAACATTCCATTTATAGGTGAGGATCTTGGATATTGTGTTCTGGTTAAACAAATGATCAACAGATTTTTTTTTTCTTTTCCATTATGGTTTGTCACAGGATATTGAATATAGTTCCCTATGCTATACAGTAGGACCTTTTTTATCCATTCTTTCTTTTTTTCTTCTTTCCTTCTCTGTAAACACACATGTACATACATACATATGATCTACATTTTTCCGCACCGCCCAGCTTGTGGGATCTTGGTTCCCCCCACCAGGGATTGAACCCAGGCCCTTGGCAGTGAGAGTGTGGAGTCCTAACCACTGGACTGCCAGGGAATTCCCTGTTTAATCCATTCTTATATAATAGTTTGCATCTGCTAATCCCAAACTCCCACTCCATCCCTCCCCCACCCCCTCTCCCCATCTCAGCAACCACAGGGCTGTTCTCTATGTCTGTTAGTCTGTTTCTGTTTCATAGATAAGTTCACTTGTGTCATATTTTAGATTCCACATATAAGTGATATCATATGGTATTTGTCTGTCTCTTTCTGAATTACTTCACTTAGTATGAAAATCTCTAGGTCCATCCATGTTGCTGCAAATGACATTATTTCATTCCTTTCATGGCTGAGTAGTATTCCATTGTGCATATATACCACATCTTCTTTATCCATTCATCTGTTGATGGACATTTAGATTGTTTCCTTGTCTTGGCTATCATGAATAGTGCTGCTATGAACATAAGGGTGCGTGTATCTTTTTGAATTATAGTTTTGTCCAGATATATGTCCAGGAGTGGGATTGCTGGATCATATGGCAGGCAACTCTATTTTTAGTTTCTTGAGGAACCTCCATACTGTTTTCCATAGTGGCTGCACCAATTTACATTCCCACCAACACAGATTTTTTTTTTTTTTTTTGGAATGCCTACTTTGTTGAAGGACCTGAACCAGGAACCATTTTGAATGTGAGGAAGTATAAAGATTAGTTTGAGGACTTAAGGAATATATACTGTCATTGGAGAGGAAAAACATAAACTCATGAAAAAGTAACTATAACAAGATCCTGATAAATGAGTGAAGTCTTTATAAAGAAGTCAGTACTTGAAATGGGACTTGAACTGTGATTGGATTTGGACCAGCAATGGTCCGTGATAGTGTTGCAGGAAGGGGGACCCCTTCCAGGGCCCGAGAGTGGGCTCTTGTCTAACACTCGGAAATGAATTGTCCAAGGAGACACATGCGCTGACAAAGCAAAAGACTTTATTGGGAAGGGGCTCCCGGGAGGAGAACAGCAGGGTAAGGGAACCCGGGAGAACTGCTCTGCTACGTGGCTTGCAGTCTCAGGTTTTATGGTGATGGGGTTAGTTTCTGGGTTGTCTCTGGCCAATCACTCTGACTCAGGGTCCTTCCTGGTGGCGCGTGCATCACTCAGTCAAGATGGATTCTGGGAGACTGGTAGGACATATGGACGGGCGTCTCCTCTCTCCTTTTGACCTTTCCCAAATTCTTCTGGTTGTTGGTAGCTTGTTAGTTCCATGTTCCTTACCAGGACTTCCTGTTGTAAGATAACTCATGCAAGTGGTTACTATGGTGTCTGGCCAGGGCGGGCAGTTTCGGTCAGTGGTTCCTCTAACAATAGGAAGAATGTTTGCTAGGGAAGGGTTTTTAAAGTAGAGAGAATAATTTGAATATATGCCCAAGGGGGATGGGAAAGCTTGGGTATATCCAAAGGGCAATAGTTCATTTCAGAGAAAATTCAGTCTAATGCAAGATATTTAGTTGGGATTTTCCTAGTTTCTGACACCATATACTGAAGATACGGATCTCTTGAAAAGTGTTTCTTAGGCCCCTGTAGTTGTGGGAAACTGTGATCTACTGTACATTCTTTTGTAAATTAGTTTATCTCTGTGGGCTGATAATATGTAGGTCCAAGAGAATTCACAGGGCTTCAAATTTGCCCATTGTTAGAGGCCTAGACCCATCTCTTAGACACCAGACAGCCCTACCAAGACCCGTTCTCCTTTGTAGAAAAGAACCCTTAGAGCCACAGGATAGATCCTGGATTTGGATCCCCTTTGTCCTTCCTTAAACATCTCAAGCCAGGAGTGTGGAGGAGGGAGAGAAACAGGTTTCTCTAATCTCACTTGCCTCACCTGCCTCTTGTTTGCCAGCCCAGCCCTGTGCCCACCCCCATCCTACACTGGCTCCATAAAAACAAAGTCAGTTTCTTCAGAGAGGGAGATAGCATTTCACCTACCTGGTCAATGGACTTACACACAACGTCTTTTTGAAAGTGGAAATAATAGAAAAGTGGGAAAAATCTGTGTAGGACCCTGACATGACTTAGTCAGCTTTGTGGAAGCCATCACTTCCAGAAGAGGTTTAAAAAAAAAAAAAAAAAAGCATGACATAGCCATGTGTATTCCACATTGAAGTATCTAGGCAGTGAGCCTCTCGTTAAAAATTGCTGGATGGATAACCTCATCAGCGTTTCCAAGCCTTGACTGATTCTGAGAAGGAGAGAAAAGAAAGGTTGAGATTCTCAAACTCAGCTTTCCACGTGTAAAGCAAATCTAGACTATGCCAAAGAACATGACCTTTTTGCTTTTTAAGGGAGCATTTTATCCTGAACACCAAATGAGGAAGGCCCTTGGTCTAAGGCTTCCCCGTCTAAGGCCAAGGTTCCCTTCTAGTCTTCCTTTTTTTTTTTTGTCATTTTCCCATATCTGGCCTATTTGTTCCTGCCCTCTACCTTCAATCAAAATGCAAAACTGCTTCCCGTATAGTGAAAAATTCCTTTCCTAACAAGGCACAGGGCCAAAGTGGTAGAAATGGAAGGGAACTAAGAACCACTGAATTTGCCCTCCTGGCTTTTGAGATAAGGAAAATGAGGCCCAGAAAGATAAAGTGGGCTTGTTGAGTGTAGGGATGGTAAGAATGGAAGGAAGTGGTGGAAGTTTATAAGAGTGTTTGATGGTTTACAGAGTGCTATCATACATGTGACCTCATAAAACGTGTGATGTAGGTGATATTGTTATGTCCATTGTACAGGTGAGGAAGCTGAGACCCAGGGAATTCTCCTATAAGGGGAAAGAGCACATGCCTTTTCATCAGGTCAACTGGCCATGACAAAGTCTAGTGACTCTGCAATACCAAACTCTGCTCTGAAGGGCAAGGCATACGAAGATGAATGACACTGCCCGTGTGTTCATATCTATTAGGAGAAGGTTATCAGTCTCCCCTAAGGCCGCCCACAGGGAACCCTAATGCTGTCAAAAAATTATCTAAACCCTAGAGGGTTTGAGTCCCATACAGCCATTTGACTCCCTTCTAAACATGGCTATGTGGAAACTTTAGAAAGGAAGGGCCAGTTTTTCTGCAAAGGAATCTACATTTTAAATTGCACAAAATTGAGAGTCTCTGAAATGTGAAAAGTAATAAATTAAAGTTGGCTCAAGATTATAGAGGGATTTGGAGTTTAACTGGAAATAGAGATGAGGTGGTGATGAACTAAGGGCTTTCCGCCCTCTTCTTAACCAATCTTGTACTGTTCTTTGTGAAGTCACCCCCTCTGTGGCCCTGCCTTATCACGGTGACACTGACAAACATATATTTTTTTTTTCCCTTTTAATCTCGGTAAAAGAATCGGATCAACAACTAGATCATGCCCTTCATGGATGGTGAAAAAAATCTTCTGGAACCTCTGTTCTTCTAAGATTAGGGTCAGCAAACTGCTGTCTATAGGCTAAATCCAGCCTGCTGCCTGTTTTTGTAAGCTCATGAGTTAAGAATAGTTATTACGTTTTTTAACGGTTGAAAAGAATCAAAAGAAGAAGAATATTTCATGCCATGTGACTACAATATTAAATTTCGATGGCAATGAAGTTTTACGGCAGCCACTTTTATCATTTGCATTTTGTTTATGGTTGCTTTTGTGCTACAGCAATGGAGCTTGGTAGTTGCAACAGAGACTCCATAGCCCTCAGAGCTTAAAATATTTACTATTCAGCCCTTAACAGAAAACCTTTGCCAATCCTTATCTTAGAGCACTAATCATACTGTATGAGAATTGATTCTGTTCACATCCATCTCCCAAGCTAGACTTTTGAGCTTATGAAAGTCTCCACTTTGCTTAGAATGAGGCTTCACTGCTGGTTGGCCCTCTATAAATATTTGTAGGATGAAAGAGAAAACGAATGAATGCTGTGGGTTTAGGAAATTCAGTCCCCTTTTCTGGGCCTCAATTTCCCCTTTTGTGAAAAGAGAGTTGCCTAAGTTGAACTTGGTCCCTTCTGGTTCCAACATTTTATATTTTACATTAAAGTTACTGTAGCCAAAAATCAATATATCACATGTAGCTCACTGAATCTTATTTTCCCCAACTTTGCGATTTCCTTTAGTGACCTTCTGAATATTGGTTGGTTTCCCAGGTCTGTCAGTATAATGAAAGGGATGCCCTCACTAGCTAACTTCAGTGGAGCGTCTGATGTCTGTGTGTGTAGCATGTGCATTGCATGTAATGTGAAAATTCATTATAAATCAATAACTTCCTTTCTTCAAGTCTGCTTGTCTTGTATGAGTCTAGTGACCTAAACAGTTTTCTCACAGCATGATCACCATTAAGAATCTGAAAAAAAAAAAGAATCCAAATGTGTGGAGTCCAGAGACCACACTCTGGATTTATGGCCACCCCTTCACCTCCATCAAGATACATCTGTGTGATAGGCCCAGAAACTAGCCATCTGCTCTTAGAAATTTTCACTACTTTGAAGAACTTACTACTTGAAAAGGCCTCCTCTAAAGCTCACAGCTCCTCACAAGCTCACAGGGCCATGCCCTCAGGTGGTGTTTGGTGGACAACTTTACGCAAAGTTAAGGCCTGATGTGTTATTAATGTGATTTGATTTAAATCTTTATCCTGCACTGTTTCCTCCTAGAAGGGTCAATGCCTCTCTCTAACCCCACCATCGTCAAGGGAACAGAATCTTAGACTTGAGGCACCTGTGACAGGAGGACACATGCTTGCCTGTCACTGGGGTCTGATGAAACCTTCCTGTATGGAAGCCAAGACCAACCCTCATACATTAGGTGAAATTTGTCTTCTGGACTCTTCTGTTTCCTTTTCTACCCCTTCCCCCAGGTTTCTAACACTGTCCACTGTTTATCCTGGGCCTCTACTATGAGGCAACCAGCGTGGGAAACACTCAAGCTTTCAGTTCAGTATCTCCTTTCCCTTTCTCTTGTAAACAACCAGTGGAGAGGTAGAGTGGAAAAGGGTAAAGCCCTTAGAATCAATTTAGTCTGAGACCCACTTCCTCTACTCATTGGTGGAGCTTCAGTTCCTATTATCTGCTAAATGGAGATAGTACTTATCATCTCCCTCCACTAATCACCCAGAATCCCTTACAGGCAAAGACCATGCATTATTATTATTTTTTTATTATTTTTATTTTTTTGGCTGTGCTGGCTCTTCATTGCTGTGTGTGGGCTTTCTCTAGTTGCAGCGAGCGGGGGTTACTCTTCGTTGTGGTGCACGGGCTTCTCATTGTGGTGGCTTCTCTTTGTGGAGCACGGACTCTAGGCACATGGGCTTCAGTAGTTGTGGCACATGGGCTCAGTAGTTGTGGTTTGCGGGCTCTAGAGCACAGGCTCAGTAGTTGTGGCGCACAGGCTTAGTTGCTCAGCAGCATGTAGGATCTTCCTGGACCAGGGATCGAACTCATGTCCCTTGCATTGGCAGGCGGATTCTTAACCACTGAGTCACCAGGGAAGCCCGACCATGCATTACTTATTCTTCTTTTTATCTCACACTCCTCAAGTACATAGCATGTGGCAAATAATTGACATATGCCTCATACAAACAAAATGGAACTGACTTTACATATAATCATGCATGATCATGAAATGTGGAGTGTTGGCGCTAACAGGAACTCAAAGACCTATCCAGTTCAGCATCACCAAATGAGAGGCAGATGTGCCCCACCTCCCAATTCTGTGCTACATGGACAGAAACTGTCAATGTATTCTTTCCAGCTGAGTGTCTTTCCTGACCTGAGCTTCATTATCTTCAACAAAGCTCTTTGGGAGGTCACTCTCATTGACCATTGGACTCAATTATCACTGGAGGGTAAAAACCTATATACTCTACTGAGTTCAACTTCTACCTTAGAAATGAAGAAACCTAGACCTAGAGAGATGATATAATTGGCCAAGTCACAGAACTAATTGCAGGGTGAGTTGGAGCTAGCATATAGGTCTCCAGATTCTTCATCCAGTGCTCTGTCCACTACATATCAATTAGGTTCTAATGAAAGTCTCAGTGCCTTTAAGCCAAGGAGTGAGCACTGAGGGATATTTCTAGCAAGGACACATGTTTTTGTTTTGCTTCCTTTGTTCCTGTTTTGTTTTGGTGTTTTGGAGACGGGAGGGCAGTTTAGGAGGCAAGTAAATTATTCAACACACTTTCACTGACATCCTCTTCCAGGCAAAGGTGCAGAGAGGCAAAGGTCTCCAGAGAGCTAGTTAGATAAAATGAGGACTCTGCCCAGGCCTTGTAGACCCATAAACAAACAGTGAAATACAAAAAAAAACCAGGCTGATAAGTGAGCTAACAGAGATATACTTATCTCTGTTAAGGGTCAGGGGTCATGACTACTCAATTGATAGAGGGGTCTAGGAGGGCTTAACAGAGGAAGTAATTTCCAAGCTGATTCTTCCCCAAAAGAGTCAAAGTCAAAGAACAGAAAGGGTGTTCTATCAGAGGGAACTGTGTACACAAAGGCATGAGCTGGAAAGAGCCTGTGCACACAGGGAGGCTCACAAAAAGTCTGGCATGGAAGGAACGTTGGATGAGGTGAATTGGAAAGGAGAAGGGAGGGAAATAGGATGGTGTCAGAAGAGGGATCTGGAAAGATAAGCAAAAGCAGCCTGCTTTGAAAAAGTCTACAAAGGCTGATGACAGGCATATATATATATATATGTATGTATGTATGTATGTATGTATGTATGTATGATAGAATGATCCAAGGCTTTTCAGCAGCTCAGGGGAGCTCAGGGATAATTTCCCACTGGGGGTTAGAGACTATATCCCTGATTAGTCAGGCAAGGTTAGAATTGGTCCTTTTTTTTTTTTTTTTTTTTTTTTGCGGTACGCGGGCCTCTCACTGTTGTGGCCTCTCCCGTTGCAGAGCACAGGCTCCGGACGTGCAGGCTCAGCAGCCATGGCTCACGGGCCCAGCCGCTCTGCAGCATATGGTATCTTCCCGGACCGGGGCACAAACCCGTGCCCCCTGCATCGGCAGGCGGACTCTCAACCACTGCGCCACCAGGAAATCCCCAGAATTGGTCCTTTTGAACTTTGGGGATTCAAGTAGAAGATCTGCAATGTAATTGTGTTCTTTTTGGATCATATCTTTAACTTAATGGTCCAGATCCTAAACCTCCGCACACTGCCCAGTGGGGTGCCCATTCCCCTTATGTAACATGTTTGTTACATGTTTTGTTCTGTTTTGTTCACCCCTCTATCACCAGTGCCTGGCACCTAGTAGGTGCCAAATAAATATTTGTGGAATCAGTCTTTTAAATGATGTATTTTTACCGGGGCAAACACGTACTCTAGATTTTTTTCAGAGTATCTTTAAAATATCCTGTCCCTTGGTTGCCATTAGTACAACCGTATCTGTCATGCACCTGGAGTTCTGACTTAGAAAATATGGTAACAGAACCCATAGACACAATATAAGAAAGCTTCATTCTCATTTTCAGAAACCCCCTATACCAGCTGGTGTGTTTCGGAGGGAGGTGGGAAGAGAATGTGGTTTTGTGGAGACACTTTTTCTGGCCTGGAGGCTGCAGCCACTCCCTTCTGCATGGTTGGCTGCCCATGTGGGCTCAGACCAGGGCAGCCCCTCTGTCTTGTTTTTTGTCCGCTGAACACACAGACTTTGGGAATCTTGGATGAAAGTGGAAAGTACTAACATCTTGGAAAGGACGTAGTTGAGTGCTTGTGGCCTTGTTTGGGTCTTTCCAAACAGGTTTCTGGCTATTCTATTGGGAGAGGAAAACTTCCACATCTGCAGAGATGAAAGACTATGCAATGTCACAGACTTAGCCTCTGCTCCACCCTCCTTGGAATGTAACATTTAATGTGCTTGGTTATCATTGTCAAGTGGATCATCAGTGAAAATCATTATCAACCCTAGATGTCCCCCCGGTTTTTTTTGTTTCGTTTTAGGTTCAGATGTCAAATTTACTAGGTACACATAGATTTTAAAAAAATATTTTATTTATTTACTTATTTATTTATGGCAGCGTTGGGTCTTAGTTGTGGCATGCAGGATCTTTCATCGCGGCATGGGCTTCTCTCTAGTTGTGGCACACAGGCTCCATACGCACAGGCTCAGTGGTTGCGGCGTGCAGGCTCTGTAGCTGTGGTGCGTGGGCTCTGTAGTCGCTGCACGTGGGCTTAGTTGCCCCGTGGCTTGTGGGATCTTAGTTCCCCAACCAGGGATGAACCCAGGGCCCCTGCATTGGAAGGCGGATTCTTAACCACTGGACCACCAGGGAAGTCCCTAGGTTTTGTTTTGTTTTGTTTTTTTTGAGTTAAGGAAGAGGCTTGCATTATATTCTGACTTTTCACAGCCTATCTCTTCCTCTCCTTGAAAAATTTGAATCCCTTCTGTATTTAGAAAACAATAGAGAAGGCTGCCTTTCTTTACCATCCTCCCATTCACCCAAAATAAAAACTTTTAGAATTATCTCCTCCACTTGTCTCACCACTTCATTCCCAAGGCTTCCTAATTCTATCCCCAAATTATTCTCTTATGTATCCCCTCTTGTCTGAGTCATTCTAACAGCCTCTTAACTGATCTCCCAAACTCCAAGATCCCCTAGTCAGGCCAGCCTCTGCATTGCTTCCTAAACCACAAATTAAACTGTGACACCCTCCTCCTCTGAAGCCTATGCCACTCTCCTCCTCCAAAGCCATGGGCAGCTCCCATCACACAGGGAATAAAATACAAAATCCTGGGTATATTCAAGACCATGTTGAGTCTTGACAATGCTTTATCAGTCAACCTTTGGAAATGAAAAATGAATAGAAGAAAAATTACTTTATACAATAAACTGGATATATTGCATAAAAACTGTTGTCCAAAAATCCACTGCAAATGTGTGCCTATATGTGTGTATATATACATGTAGGTAGATAGATAAACAGATGTGTATATATACACACAGTGTTAGAGTGGTTATTTGGTTTTCTAGGCAAGCTGACAAAAGTCTATTCACTGTGTAACTGTAGATAAACTACTGTGTGTGCTATTAAAACAAATTACCCAACAATTCCAATAAATAAAACAGGAAAGCCACTAAAATTTAAAATTATTTTAAAGAAATATAGCTTGACTACTTGTCGTAAAGCTGACAAGATGGACAGACAAGTCCATTTGTCTTAATAGCTAACGTTTACAGCATGCTTCCAGCATGCCAGGTCATGTTCTAAGACCTTTGCAAGCATTAGCGTTACAACTATTTGTTCTCACAACAACCTTATAAAATAGATATCGTTTTCTCCATTTAACAAACAAGAAAACTGAGGCACAGGTAAGTTAAATAACTTGCCCAAGGTCACACAGGGAGTGGTAAAGGTAGGACTGAGGCAGCTTGGTTCCCAAGTTCCTGCTCTGAATGACAACTCCAGATTAAGAGCCGCTGGAGAGTTATCAGGAAGAGTCAGGACAAGTTAGTTCACAGGGGAGGATACACAGCAAGTGTCTAAAGCCATAGTAAGAGACTTGCTGGGGACAAGGCTGGGTAGTCAGGATTGGGGACTGGGTATATGATGTTTGGTTGAGGTCATTTTGATGCTAGGGATATTTTGACATTCACACTTAAGTCATTTCTATAAAGAGTAAAGCATTCAGTTTTCAACTTTTAAAAGAGCATCATGTACTCTGTGCAGAAGAAACTCAGTCTAATGTCAGGATGAAGTGAGGGTCAGATGGGGGATTCAAGGAAGGGGCTGAATCAGAGCTGTGATGGGAGATGGTAAAGCTTAGAAAAGGGGTAAGGTTGTTAAACATGTTTGTTCATTTAAAAAAAGTGATTGGTTGATATTTAGGGTCACAGGATGTCCATGGTGTCAAAACGGGCTAAACAAAATATTCTGCTTCAAAGAGTGACTTGCAGGAGGAAGAGGTTAAGCAGTGTGTGTTAACTGGGTAGAAGCAGAAGGAAGCCTCAGGCCAAGTGATGGGAGGAAAGCTGCTTTCTGTTCTGGTCGCCGAAGGGGCAAAGAATTAAAACACGACCTTTGCAATGGATGAGTTTACAGAATTACACAAAGTGTGACATGACTTGAAAGATAAGACACATTTTGGAAACATCTTCATGTGTTATCTTTTTGCTTTGGAGTATGTCTCATGGGAAAATCGGGATTATTTGATGAAGGGGGATCACCTCGGGTATACCCATGGATCAAGACAGAGTATTGTGAGAACATTGGTATACAGAACCAGGTTCAAATCCAGGCTCCATCACTTGCCAGCTGTGTGTCTTCAGGCAAATCTCAACCTCTCTGATCTCAGCTCCTTCCTTCATCGATTAAAAGGGAATAACAACCCTAACTAAGTCTCAGGGTTGTTGTGGGCCTTAAAGTGTGCCTCAGCTAGTCAGCATTCAGTAAGTATTCATCAAACGGCAGGAGTGGTTAGTGGGATTACAGCTGAGTCTTTGTTTTACTTTTCTACATTTCTTAAATTTTCATGAGCGTATATTGTGTTTGTAATTAGAAACAAAAACAATAAAACATTCTTTTTAAAAGGGACAGCCATAATTTCTATTTTCACATTTGTTTCTCCACCTTCGTCCCTTTCATGTCTCTTCCTACTGTGTAAAGCTTGGGTCCTTTCTCCACAGCCATATTCAGAGGACTCCATGGGATGCTGGTTATTCTCTGGACTCCTGCAGGACTTTGCTGGGCTCGGCTCACTGCACCCAGGCCTGCAGGACTTAAACGAGGCTGAGATCAGTTGCAGCTCCGTGCCCGTGGGGAGCTCTCTTCTCTCCATTATGCATTTATCCTTGTCCTGCCATTCCCTCTGCCACTCAGCTAGCTGCTCTCCGCCACCCCCAGTCCTCAGAGAGCTCCATTTTCTTCCTTCTTCTAGCTTCATTTATTCAGCACTGAGGTCTGGAGCTGCTGACATAGGCTATAGGAGTCCAGCCTGTAGTTGGTCTTTGGAAACCAGGGAGAGTGTGGGCAAGCGCATTAAACAAAGAAAAACGCCGGCAGGAAACCAGCTTCTGGTCTTGAAGCTTCCCCTGGTTCTTTACTTTTTCTTTATTATTTTGGGTTTGTAGGTCCCAGCTCTCCAACTTGCCTTCCGGAGCTGCCTTAGCAATAAGAGAAAAGATAGATGTAAAGATTTGAGGCTGAGTTACACTAGCCCCTGAAGCGCTGCAGCACCAGGAAGCATAACCGGGGCCCTGTCACATTTGCAGCTACCCGGTCTGTGCACCCCCTCACACAAAGGCCTCATCTCAGTCAGGGAGGCAGGGGAAGAGTCAAAGGGTCAGGATCTCTCTGAGTGTGTGGCTTCTGAGAGCACAGGTGTGGTTCGTCATCTTCCTCTCAAACCCACTTCTGCTGGCAAGCTCCTCTCTCTGCAAACATTGCTGCCGTCCACCCAGAGGCCTAAGTCAGAAATCTAGGTGTCATCCTTGACCACTTCCCCTCCTTCACATCCCACATCAAATTACACATGCCACCCTACTTACTCCTTTAAAATGGCCCTCAAATCCATCCACTTCTCTCCATTTCCACTGCTACCAACTAGCTGAGACAAGCATGGTCTCCTGCCTCTACAACTGGTAATCTCAAATAGGACAGTTGTTTGAATGCCAGGTAACCCCAAGATGACAGTTAGCAAGTGTCACACAGGTAGTCAGTGACAGATCCAGTGGAGAATCCAGGCTTCCTGGTCCCAAGTCCAGCACTGCCCTGGACATCACAAGGCTCTATTTGTTCATTCATTCATGTTGCTGGATTGAGACCCTAATAGGTGCCAGACACAGTGCTAGACACAATCATTGTCTCCCTCTGGGGGTGACTCCCCATGTTGGATTATGGTTTTCTGCCTGTTAATTTATGTCTTGCTCCTGCCTATTCTCAACGGCAGACAGAGTAGGGCATCTCACAGGCCCCTGCCGGTCTTCACATTCCAGCATTCCACAAGTGGGTTTCTGCGTGTTCTACTCAAAATAGCTTCTGAGCCAGTGAAGCCAACAGAAAATACACACGCTGAGGCACTTCATCCAAGAAAAGGACTCTACAGGAGTCCAACATTTAAAGAGAAAACGTTTCCCTCTAGACCAAACTTATAATCTACGTAGAAAAGGGGAACAGGAAAGTTGATCTGGTTCCATTTTCATTCCCTAACTTCCTGGGAAGTCAGTGCTCAGAGCATGATAGTTTCCCCAGTGTACTCAGGATTCCAACGGATTCACTTAATGTGGGTTAATAAAGATGTACTGTGTGTCAGCACAGTAATGGGTGCTGGGAGCACAATGCTATATCACAGAGACAGATATCCTGCCCTAGGGAACCTTATAAGCTAATGGAATCTGACCTAACCTATTACTTAGTTTCCTTTTAAGTATATTCATTTCTAGATACCATGTTTACAAATTTCAAATACAGGATTATAGAATCATAGATTCTAAGAGACATAAAGGAGATATTCCAATGCCTTTCAGCCCTGAGCCAAGGTTCAAATGACGTTTACAGAATCCCTGTCAAGTGATCATGTGGTCACTCCTTGGACACAGTCCAAGCAGGGGATTTCTTGCCTCTGAGGTGATCTATTCTATTTCTAAACAGCAGGGGATGTTACAGTTCTCTTCCCTGTGTTGAACCGAAGTCGGTTTCCCTAAAACTCACAATGCATTCTGCCCTCTGAGCCTACACAGGTCAAGACAGTTTCTTCTGCTCTGCGTTGGCTCTGGGCTACATGAGCCTGGTTATAATGTCCCCAAGCATTCTCTTCTCCAGACAATATATCACCACTTGATTCCACCTTTACCCATACATGTGGTTTCGAGCTCCTTCTCTAGTCAAATGGCCAACAGAGCTCCTCTCTCCCACTCTCTGGAAATATGAAAAGAATCTTCACATAAACAATATTACTCTCCTTGATTCTCCCATATTAAGCTCAGAGATCATGTGACCGTAGAGCAAACTTCTCCCACCCCTGCAACACCCCATCACATGCATAGCTCTGTAGATAGCTTTGAAACAAGCAGGTCAACTTTATTATTCACCAACTAGAGTTAATAATATTGAACTTTCAGGGTTGTTGTCAGTATATGAATGTTGAGTCCAATACTTCAACAAGTATTGATTGAGCCGCTATCACGTGTTGGCTCTGAGTAGGACACAGTCCTGAAGAAGACAGAAAAGACCTCCACCCTTATAGGGCTTACAGCCTCAAGTCTGAGGATAAGCAGCTCTCCAAGGGTCACAGAGTTCTAACTGAATCCCAGGGGTCCCCATGACCTAAGCTGGAAGCTCAAAAATGGTACCCACTGTTTATGAGTATCATCATGATGAACATAGATACAACCAAATTAATGCCAATTAAACCCTTAGGTGGTACAATTTCCTTATGAGAATACTGCTTTTAGAAACAGAAGAAAGACCATAGTGGTATTTCTTATGAATAATAACTAGTATATCTCAGATTGTCTCATTTTCTCCTCCTAGAAACCCCGTTTCCCATATATCAAGGTGTTTTATAATAAACGAGCTAAGTTAGTTTCCATGCAGTTTCTGTTTTCGTCAAATCTGCATCTCTTTCCTAACTTGGTCAAACCGAATGAGAGACCCTAGTGCAGGACAGCAGCTTCGTGGAGGAAGGTGCAGCTGCACTTAGAGGTACGCTGCCAGGCTCCCCTCCTTCATCTGGCTGTGTGCTAGGGCAATTATCCTGTCCATGAAGCTGTCTTCAACCATCATCTCATTCAGCATGCTATGGACAACAGAATGCGCTTCTAACATCAAGGAGACTTCCGGCTTTTACAAAGCTGTGTCTTGGCTTCCTTATCATTCCACGTCATATAAGTGTTTGGTCGAGGAACTGATAGAAATGGAACAGTTATTTACTGTAAAACACATAGTCTCTTTGCTCAATTGAAACCACTGATCTTCCTGTTTCTCTGTTACCATCAGATAATCCGCCATTTTAGGTGGGGTGTGTGTGAAACCACCATCTAATAGTTCACTAGGGGAGGGGGAGTGACCACAGGATGTCATTACCTGTCTCAGAAGAGTGGAAAATATTTAGCAGAAAGGACTTCCCATTTGCATATCTGAGAAGATGTTCCATGTCCACTGTGCTGCTGGGATGGGCGTTAATATCTCTTTCATTTAAGCCCCTTCCACTGGCCCTATATGCTGACAAGATTTTCAGATAGTATCTATGTATTGGTGTATTAATCATAATGATATTTATAATGGCTAATATTTATTACCTATAATTAGCCTCGCATCGCACTTGGCACGTGATGTACTTTATCTCAGTTAACCCTTACAACGATCTTGTGCGGTAAGCATTATTCTCCTTTTTCACATGAGAAAACTGGTTCAGAGAGGGCAAATGGCTCGCTCAGGGTAATTTAATACAAGTGCCAGAATTCAGGCCCACTCCAGTGTCCATGACCTTTTTATTCCCTTAACCTACTACCCTGTACACATAAATCCCAATTCAGAATAGAGGGTCTCAGGACGTTCTTCCTCCCCTACTTGTTTATTCCCTTCCATTGTTTGTGTCCTTTTCCATCTCCTACAGAGGATTTAGTTCCTATGAGGAAGAGATAACTTATTCATCTTTGTATTCCTCCCCCAGAGAAGAAAACACCATAAGTTCTCAATAAGTGCATTTTAAGTGAGAAACACACACACAAACCAGAATACAGTGCTATCGCTAGAATTTCTGACTCCTACTTCAAAATTACAGTAAGTCTCTCGTTTTTAAATTAATTATGAATCAAATCACCTTACAGAGCCTATGTGGTAGAAGCCATGGAATGACTGAACAGTAAACCCCCTTTTCACTGTGGCTCCAAATTGTACATCTTTTTACTGTCCAAAGCCAGAGAGAATGAGATCCTCCCATCTTACTGTGCCACTCAAAAGGAGTTGAGCAGAGACATGCAGTTGTTCAAATATGGTTACAGGAACTTGCTGCTCTGCACAAATAAAGAATCTTCCCAAGGGCTTCCCTGGTGGCGCAGTGGTTGAGAGTCCGCCTGCCAATGCAGGTGACACGGGTTTGAGCCCTGGTCCGGGAAGATCCCACATGCCGCAGAGCAACTAGCCCGTGAGCCACAACTACTGAGCCTGCGCGTCTGGAGCTTGTGCGCCGCAGCAAGAGAGGTCGCGACAGTGAGAGGCCCGCGCACTGCAATGAAGAGCGGCCCCCACTCGCCGCAACTAGAGAAAGCCCATGCACAGAAACAAAGACCCAACACAGCCAAAAATAAATAAATAAATAAGTAAAATTTTTTAAAAAAAGAATCTCCCCCAGAAATACAAGAAAGTGGTAGGCCTTATTGTGCAGAGTGCACGGGAGGAAAGCTCTCGCCTTCATACAAGTTTGGCTTCACTTAGACCGGTTGCAGATTGAGAGGGTTCTTGGCATTAGTATTTAAGACTCTGACACCTGAAAGTCGTCATTCCAATTGTCATGGAAGAAGCATGGAACAAATAGGTGTACAGGGATCAGCAAGCCAGGAAAGAAAGCAGACTGGGATGGTAATAATGACTCTCCATATTGATAGAGTGTTTCCGAAGTTCCAGGCACTTACTTACATTGTTTGTTTTAGTCCTTACAACTGTCTGAGGGGTAGGTACATTTTAAAGATGAAGAAGTGAAGCTTAGAGAAGGT
Organism: Leucopleurus acutus; assembly: GCF_964270905.1. Taxonomy (NCBI): domain Eukaryota; kingdom Metazoa; phylum Chordata; class Mammalia; order Artiodactyla; family Delphinidae; genus Leucopleurus; species Leucopleurus acutus. Next base: position 46,920,312 of record NC_139151.1, on the reverse strand, counting down.
AAGTAACTTGCCCAAGCCCTCCTTGTTGATAAATGTAGACCTGAGAGAATTGAATCCAAATTTCTCTGACTCCAAAGTCTAAGCTCTTAACCATTAATGCTAATCATTAACTACACTTACCTAATCATTTCATCTGGGTGATCAAGGACTAGAGGTTAAATACTAGAAACACACTGCATATTATTTATTGTCTTTATATGTACGTAAAAGCTAAATGTATAATTCTTGTTTTGTAAGATGGATGGTATCATTCTAAATTAATATTTTTGTTGTCAGTATAAGTCCAATCTAACAACCTCCTCTAGACAGTATACAAGGACAGATGGATTCAGCGTCTCCAGCCTGACAATTTTATCCAAGAAACTAATGCCCAGAGTGGGCAGACCGGACAAGCAGCAACCATTACAGACTCAAGCCTGATGAAAAATGCTACCTGTTTCACTTATGTTTGCAGGGGAGATTATGATCTACCAGGGATGTCATGTATATTATTTCATTTGATCCTCTAAGAAAATTAGGAGGTACATAAGGTAAATAATATTATCTCTATTCTACAGATGAGAAGAACCTCCCAGAATGATAAGCCTATAAAGAGGTAGAACTGGGACTCCAGTTCAGGTCCTGAGAATTCAAATCCCAAATAGATGAACTTCTAAACTTTTTAGGCTTTCAATAACGCAGATGGAACTGTGGTCAAATCTTGGCTCTACCATACATCTCTCTGAGCCGTCTCCTCTCTCAAATAAAGGATAAGGATGTCTACCTGACAGGATTTGAAACTAAATGAAATGATGTAGGTAAAGCCCCTTTGATAAAGTAGTGAACAGAGCAGATGCAGAGCCCATCCCCATGGACCTTATAGTCCGGAGTTAGGAGGTGAGGAGTGAAAAACAAACATTCAATAATTACACACTTAATGATCAAGTTACAATAATCATAAGTGCTATAAAGGAAAAACACAGAGTGCTTTGCAGGTGGAGAATAGGGTAAGCTAGCGTCCTGAGTGGCCAAGGGAAGGCCTTCCTTGGCAATGACAGCTACACTGAGACCTGAGAGATGAGTGGCAATTAACCAGATGACGTGGCAAGGTGGGAGGCGCGTGGGTGGATTGCACCAGAGGGTGCTCTGGGTGTAAGGAGCATCACAGATGAGGAAGCTTGGTGCCCTTGAGGAACAAAGAAATGACTTGTGTGGCTGAAGTGTAAAGAGCTCCAGGAAGAATGATGGGTAAGAATGCTGGTGAGGTAGGCGGCCCCAGGCCACGTGGAGCCTTGCAAGTCAAGTTAAGAAATTTGAACTGTATCCTAAGAGCATTGGGAAGTGATCAAAGGGCTTTAGGCAACTGGGCAACATTAGATTTGAGCTTTATAAACATGCAGTTCCTCATTAGGGAAAGTTGGGGTCTTTTTAAAAGTTTTCCATTATTTTTTTGAACAAATAATTTTTTAGCACACCTTATATTGTAAAGAGAAATACAGGCTGCGTGTCTGAAACACAGAATGAGAAGACCTAGACTGGGGCAAGTACCAGGTCCTCCCTTTCTTACTTTCAGGATCTGGGACATGTCACCTCAAAGACTATTTTTGCTCTTGCCACCTAATTTAGCTGCTTCTCTCTCTGAACAAGATTTGACGTCCAGATCCCCAAAGGACATTGGAAACCAGTGTACACATTTCTGAGAAACTCATTTATCCATGCTTTGTGTGGAGCAAACATTGATTAAGCACCAGTCATATAACCAGCATCATATTGTGTGCTGGGGGTACAGAGATGGGTAAGAGAGAGGCCCTCTACTTAAAGAGCTTACAGTCTGGGGTAGAGTTAGGCCAGAAAAATAACTAAGCAATAGTAATAACTATTATTACTAATAATAGTAATAATAGTAATAGTAATAGTAATAGTAACTAGTAATAGTAATAGTAACTAGTAATAGTAATAGTAACTAGTAATAATAGTAACTAGTAATAGTTAGTAACTAGTAATAATAGTAACTAGTAATAGTAACTAGTAATAGTAATAGTAACTAGTAATAATAGTAATAGTAATAATAAAATAACTAAGCAAAGTAGGATCTATTACAAGAGGAGAAGCAGGGAGGCAGTAACTCACAGAACCTAGAGTCAAAGAAAGTTTTAGAAGAGGTGATTGGAACATAGTATGTGCTCAATACATGTTAAGTAATACATGTTGAGTAAATAAAGTTTGAGCTGAGTCTTTTTTTTTCCCCACTCTTGAGATGTAATTGACATATAACATTGTTTAAGCTTAAGGTATACTGCATGTTAATCTGATACACTTATGTATTGCAAATGATTCCCACCATAAAGTTATTGAGCTGAATCCTGAAGAATGAAGGGAAGTTTAACAGGCAGAATAAGAGGAGTAGGGAATAAGCAAGATCCCAAATACCAAAAGAGTGGTTTCCTGAGATTATTTTATCAGCAGTCATCTGGATGGGCTGAAAAGGAGAGATTATGGGTGAGGAGACCAGGTAAAAACCTAGGTCAGTAATCCTGGTGAAAGGCCAAGAAGATTTAATATTCACTCAGCAGTAATCCTGGCTGTGCTGTTTGCCTGACACCAAGTTGCACTAGGTGGTACAATGTATGGCTTGAAAGTGTTTCTGCGTTTCCCCATGAATGGATGTGTGTTCTCCCTCATTAAGGCAGAGACCATGTCATCTACCATAATCCTTATAGCATTGAGTTTTGTGCTCTGTACCGCATATGTACCCACCAAAAGTTGGGTTGACAGTTGGATTCACTGGGCTTGAGTGGGAACATTCTTCCCTCCCATAAGAGAGAAGGCAGATTTTGGAAGGGGCGGAGTCAAGATGGCGTACTAGGAGGACGTGGAATTCGGGCCTCTGCAAAACTAGAGCACCTACCAGGCACTGGTGGGGGACCACAGACACCTAAGAGGACACCTACCCCCAGCGACCGGGTAGGATGTGGGGCTTGGGGGAGTGAAAGGGGAGGAGAAGTGGAAGAGGGATGGGACAGGTGCCCCTGAGAGGCAGCTGGGGGAGGAGAAGGGAATCCCTCACCCGAAGGGGGAAATTGGGGGACCACCGGGAGGACAGGGGATCAAAAGGGACCGTGGCCAGGTTTCCCCTGCCCCTTTGGGCCCCTGGGAGCCTGTTGAGATCCCGGGCCTGATCCTCTGCCCACCGAGGCGCCCTCCAGCCGGGCGGGTCCTGAGGGAGTGGGAGGGAGAGAAGGGGGAGCAAAAATAAAGACCAGACCTCCGGGACCGGCACCGCTGAGGGGTGACTGGGGGAGGAGAGGAGTTCTACACCCAGCGGGACCCACCCGCGGTTAGGGGTCCAGTGGGGAGGGGGGACACCGTGGGGGAGATGGTGGGGGGGGGCACGGAGGAACGGAAGGGAAGCACTTTCCCTGTCCACTTAGGCACCAGGGAGCCTGTTGGGCTCCCGGGCCTAATCCTTTGCCCTCGGAGCCTCCCTCCTGCTGCACAGAGCCCAAGCCCCGCCCCTACACCCCCACCCAGGGCCCTACCTCTACACTCGGAGACCCCCTCTGAGACCCCCTCCAATGCGCTGGGCCTAAACCCCACCCACACACCCTCACCCAGGGCCTTAGCTCCAAACTCCGGAACTCCACACTCCGGAGGCGCTCCTTTCCACATGCTGCCTCTCCTCTTCCACATACATCCTAAGCAGAGGTCCCGCCGAACGCTTGAACATCGCCCCACCTAGGCCCCGCCCCCAAGCTCTTTTCCTGCTGTGTGGGTCCTGAGCCTAGGTCCTGACCCACCCCAAACCCTGCCCCTGCCTAAGTTCCACCCCCGCCTAAACTCTGCCCCCATAGCCAAGGAGGGAAAGGAGGTTTTTTTCTTCTTTTATTTTTAGATTAGGGTTCTGTTTTACCTTGTTGATTCATTTATATTTTTAGTTTTCCTAATAAATCTTTTATTTTTCGAATTTTATTTTATTCTTTTTTTTTTTAAAGAAGATGTTGTGGGTAGGAGTTTATTAATTAATTAATTTATTTTTGCTGTGTTGTGTCTTCGTTTCTGTGCGAGGGCTTTCTCTAGTTGTGGCAAGCGGGGGACACTCTTCATCGCGGTGCACGGGCCTCTCACTATCGCGGGCTCTCTTGTTGCAAAGCACAGGCTCCAGACGCACAGGCTCAGCAGTTGTGGCTCACGGGCCTAGTTGCTCCACGGCACGTGGGATCTTCCCGGACCAGGGCTCGAACCCGTGTCCCCTGCATTAGCAGGTGGACTCTCAACCACTGCGCCACCAGGGAAGCCCCTATTTTATTCTTTATACTTTGTTATTGTTCTCTCCTTTTGGCTTGTCCCCCCCACCCCCTTTTTTATTTCTTTTTTCTGTTGTGGTTTTATTTTACCTTGTTGCAGTTGTTTCAATTATATTTTTATTTTTCCTGACGTATTTTTTATCTTTCTAATTTTATTTTGTTTTTTATTCTTTGATATTGTACTTCTCCTTTTTTTTTTCTGCCGTGCCACACAGCTTGCGGGATCTTGGTTCTTCCCAGGCCAGAGGTCAGACCCAAGTTCCTGTGGTGGGAGCTCTGAGTCCAAACTGCTGGACTAACAGAGAACCTCAGACCCAAGGGAATATTAATTGGAGTGAGGCCACCCAGAGGTCCTCATCTCAGCACCAAGACCCGGCTCTATCCAACTGCCTGCAAACTCCAGTGGTGGTCACCTCAGGCCAAACAACCAGTAAGACAGGAATACAGCCCCACCCATCAAAAAAAAAAAAAAAAAAAACCAACAAAAAAATATATTACAGACAAAAGAGCAAGGTAAAAACCTACAAGACCAAATAAATGAATATGTAATATGCAACCTACCTGAAAAAGAATTCAGAGTAATGATAGTAAAGATGATCCAAAATCTCGGAAACAGAATGGAGAAAATACAAGAAACATTTAACAAGGATCTAGAAGAACTAAAGAGCAAACAAACGGTGATGAACAACACAATAACTGAAAATAAAAATATTCTAGAAATAATCAATTAGCAGAACAACTGAGGCAGAAGAACAGGTAAGTGAGCTGGAAGATAAAATGGTGGAATAACTGCCAGGGAACAGAATAAAGAAAAAAGAATGAAAAGAATTGAGCACAGGGCTTCCCTGGTGGTGCAGTGAGAGGCCCGCATACCCAAAAAATAAAACAAAATAAAATTAAAAAAGAATTGAGGGCAGTCTCAGAGACCTCTGGGACAACATAAAACACACCAACATTCGAATTATAGGGGTCCCAGAAGACGAAGAGAAAAAGAAAGGGTCTGAGAAAATAGTTGAAGAGCTTATAGTTGTAAATTTCCCTAACATGGGAAAGGAAATAGTCAATCAAGTCCAGAAAGCGCAGAGTCCCATACAGGATAAACCCAAAGAGAAACACGCCGAGACACATATTAATCAAACTATCAAAAATTAAAGACAGGGCTTCCCGGGTGGCACAGTGGTTAAGAAGCCACCTGCCAATGCAGGAGACATGGGTTCGAGCCCTGGCCTGGGAAGATCTCACATGCTGCGGAGCAACTAAGCCCGTGTGCCACAACTACTGAGCCTGTGCTCTAGAGCCCGTGCACCACAACTACTGAGCCTACACTGTACAACCTCTAAGCCACAACTACCGAGCCTGCATGTCACAACTACTGAAGCCCGCATGCCTAGAGCCTGTGCTCCACAACAAGAGAAGCCACCACAATGAGAAGCCTGCACACTGCAATGGAGAGTAGACCCTGCTCGCCGCAACTAGAGAAAGCCCATGCAGAGCAACGAAGACACAAAGTAGCCAAAAATTAAAATATATTAATTAATTTAAAAAAATTAAATACAAAGAAAAAATATTAAAAGCAGCAAGGGAAAAGCAACAAATAACATACAAAGGAATCACCATAAGGTTAACAGCTGACCTTTCAGCAGAAACTCTGCAAGCCAGAAGGGAGTGGCACGACATATTTAAAGTGATGAAAGGGAAAAACCTGCAACCAAGATTACTCTACCCAGCAAGGATCTAATTCAGATTAGATGGAAAAATTAAAACCTTTACAGACAAGCAAAAGCTAAGAGAATTCAGCACCACCAAACCAGCTTTACAGCAAATGCTAAAGGAATTTCTCTAGGCAGGAAACACAACAGAAGGAAAAGACCTAAAATAACAAACCCAAAACAATTAAGAAAATGGTAATAGGAACATACACATCGATAATGACCTTAAATGTAAATGAATTAAGTGGTCCCAACAAAAGACATAGACTGGATGAAGGGATACAAAAACAAGACCCGTATATATGCTGTCTACAAGAGACCCACTTCAGACCTAGGGACACATACAGACTGCAGGTGAGGAGATGGAAAAAGATATTCCATGCAAATGGAAATCAAAAGAAAGCTGGAGTACCAATTCTCATATCAGGCAAAATAGACTTTAAAATAAAGACTATTACAAGAGACAAAGAAGAACATTACATAATGATCCAGGGAATCAGTCCAAGAAGAAGATATAACAATGGTAAATATTTATGCACTCAATATGGGAGCACCTCAATGCATAAGACAAATGCTAACAGCCATAAAAGGGGAAATTGACAGTAAGACAATAATAGTAGGGGACTTTAATACCCCACTTTCACCAATGGACAGATCATCCAAAATGAAAATAAATAAGGAAACACAAGCTTTATTTTTTATTTTTTTTTCAGTTTAGTTTTTATTTTAAAATTATAGATATATAGATGAATATACCCATACTATTAATACCAGTTTTGCAGTGACTCTATAAACACTTTCCTTTAATGTACATATAAATGTAGTCTACATTTTTGTGGAACTATTGCATAAGGAAACACAGGCTTTAAATGACACATTAAACAACAGGGACTTAATTGATATTTATAGGACATTCATCCAAAAACAACAGAATACACTTTCTTCTCAAGTGCTCATGAAACATTCTCCTGGATAGACCCTATCTTAGGTCACAAATCAAGCCTTGGTAAATTTAAGAAAATTGAAATCGTATCAGTATCTTTTCCAACCACAATGCTATGAGACTAGATATCAATTACAGGAAAAAAATACAAACACATGGAGGCTAAACAACACACTACTGAATAACCAAGAGATCACTGAAGAAATCAAAGAGGAAATCAAAAAATACCTGGAAACAATGACAATGAAAACATGATGACCCAAATCCTATGGGATGCAGCAAAAGCAGTTCTAAGAGGAAAGTTTATAGCAATACAATCCTACCTCAAGAAACAAGAAACATCTCAAATAAACAACCTAACCTTACACCTAAAGCAATTAGAGAAAGAAGAACAACAAGACCCCCAAAGTTAGCAGAAGGAAAGAAATCATAAAAATCAGATCAGAAATAAATGAAAAAGAAATGAAGGAAACAATAGCAAAGATCAATAAAACTAAAAGCTGGTTGTTTGAGAAGAAAAACAAAATTGATAAGCCATTAGCCAGACTCATCAAGAAAAAAAGGGAGAAGGCTCAAATCAACAGAATTAGAAGTGAAAAAGGAGAAGTAACAACTGACACTGCAGAAATACAAAGGATCATTAGAGATTACTACAAGCAACTATGTGCCAATAAAATGGACAACCTGGAAGAAATGGACAAATTCTTAGAAAAACACAACCTTCTGAGACTGAACCAGGAAGAAATAGAAAATACAAACAGGCAAATCACAAGCACTGAAATAGAAACTATGATTAAAAATCTTCCAACAGGGCTTGCCAGGTGGTGCAGTGGTTGAGAGTCCGCCTGCCAATGCAGGGGACACGGGTGCGTGCCCTGGTCCGGGAAGATCCCACATGCCGCAGAGCGGCTGGACCCGTGAGCCATGGCCACTGAGCCTGCATGTCCAGAGCCTGTGCTCTGCAATGGGAGAAGCCACAATAGTGAGAGGCCCGCGTACCGAAAAAAAAAAAAAAATCTTCCAACAAACAAAACCCCAGGACCAGATGGCTTCACAGGCAAATTCTATCAAACTTTTAGAGAAGAGCTAACACCCATCCTTCCCAAACTCTTCCAAAGTATAGCAGAGGGAGGAACACACCCAAACTCATTCTACAAGGCCACCATCACCCTGATACCAAAACCAGACAAAGATGTCACAAAAAAAGAAAACTACAGGCCAATATCACTGATGAACATACATGCAAAAATCCTCAACAAGATACTAGCAAACAGAACTCCACAACACATTAAAAGGATCATAAACCATAATCCAGTGGTGTTTATCCCCAGAATGCAAGGATTCTTCAATATACACAAATCAATCAATGTGATACACGATATTAACAAATTGAAGTATACAAACCATATGATAATCTCAATAGATGCAGAAAAAGCTTTTGACAAAATTCAACACCGATTTATGATAAAAACTCTCCAGAAAGTAGGCATAGAGGGAACCTACCTCAACATAAAAAGGCCATATATGACAAACCCACAGCCAACATCATTCTTAATGGTGAAAAACTGAAACCATTTCCTCTAAGATCAGGAACAAGACAAGGTTGCACACTCTCACATTATTCAACATAGTTTTGGATGTTTTAGCCACAGCAATCAGAGAAGAATAAGAAATAAAAGGAATCTAAATCAGAAAAGAAGAAATAAAACTGTCACTGTTTGCAGATGACATGATACTATACATAGAGAATATTAAAGATGCCACCAGAAAACTACAAGAGCTAATCAATGAATTTGGTAAAGTGGCATACACACTTTGGTAAAGTGGCATACACAATTAATGCACAGAAATCTCTTGCATTCCTATACACTAATGATGAAAAACCTGAAATAGAAATTAAGGAAACACTCCCATTTACCATTGCAACAAAATGAATAAAATACCTAGGAATAAACCAATCTAAGGAGACAAAAGACCTGTATGGAGAAAACTATAAGACACTGATGAAAGAAATTAAAGATGATACAAACAGATGGAGAGCTATACCTTGTTCTTGGATTGGAAGAATCAACATTGTGAAAATGACCATCCTACCTAAAACAATCTACAGAGTCAATGCAATCCCTATCAAACTACCAATGGCATTTTTCAGAGAACTAGAACAAAAAATTTCTACAATTTGTATGGAAACACAAAAAACCCCAAATAGCCAAAGCAATCTTGAGAAAGAAAAACAGAGCTGGAGGAATAAGGGTCCCTGACTTCAGACTATACTACAAAGCTACAGTAATCAAGACAGTATGGTACTGGCAGAAAAACAGAAATATAGGTCAATGGAACAGGATAGAAAGCCCAAATATAAACCCACGCATATATGGTCACTTTATCTTTGATAAAGGAAGCAAGAATATACAATGGAGAAAAGTCAGCCCTTCAATAAGTGGTGCTGGGGAAACAGAACAGCTACATGTAAAAAGTGAAATTAGAAAACTCCCTAACACCATACACAAAAACAAATTCAAAATGGATTAAAGACCTAAATGTAAGGCCAGACACTATCAAGCTCTTAGAGGAAAACATAGGCAGCACACTCTATGACATAAATCACAGCAACATCCTTTTTGACCCACCTCCTAGAGAAATGGAAATAAAAACAAAAATAAACAAATGACACCTAATGAAACTTAAAATCTTTTGCACAACAAAGGAAACCATAAAGAAGACGAAAAGACAACCCTCAGAATGGGAGAAAATATTTGCAATGAAGTAACTGACAAAGGATTAATCTCCAAAATTTACAAGCAGCTCATGCAGCTCAATATCAAAAAAACAAACAACCCGATCCAAAAATGGGCAGAAGATCTAAACAGACATTTCTCCAAAGAAGGTATACAGATTGCCAATAAACACATGAAAGGATGCTCAACATCACTAATCATTAGAGAAATGCAAATCAAAATTACAATGAGGTATCACCTCACACCGGTCAGAATGGTCATGATCAAAAATATACAAACAATAAATGCTGGAGAGGGTGTGGAGAAAAGGGAGCCCTATTGCACTGTTGGTGGGAATGTAAATTGATACAGCCACTATGGAGAACAGTATGGAGGTTCCTGAAAAAACTATAAATATCATTACCATATGACCCAGCAATCCCACTACTGGGCGTATACCCTGAGAAAACCATAATTCCAAAAGAGTCATGTACCACAATGTTCATTGCAGCACTATTTACAATAGCCAGGACATGGAAACAACCTAAGTGTCCATTGACAGATGAATGGATAAAGAAGATATGGCACATATATACAATGGACTATTGCTCACCATAAAAAGAAATGAAATTACGTTATTTGTAGTGAGGTGGGTGGACCTAGAGTCTGTCATACAGAGTGAAGTAAGTCCAAAAGAGAAAAACAAATACCGTATGCTAACACATATATGTGGAATCTAAAATAAAAATGGTTCTGATGAACCTAGGGGCAGGACAGGAATAAAGACACAGACATAGAGAATGGACTTGAGGACATGGGGAGGGGGAAGGGTAAGCTGGGATGAAGTGAGAGAGTGGCATTGACATATATACACTACCAAATGTAAAATAGATAGCTAGTGGGAATCAGCTGCATAGCACAGGGAGATTAGCTCGGTGCTTTGTGACCACCTAGAGGGGTGGGATAGGGAGTGTGGGAGGGAGGCACAAGAGGGAGGGGATATGGGGATATACGTATGCATATAGCTGATTCACTTTGTTATACAGCAGAAAGTAACACAAAATTTTAAAGGAATTATACTCCAATAAAGATGTTTAAAAAAGAGAGAGAGAGAGAGAGAAGGCAGCATCTTGAACTCAACCAAACCTGCCTGTTATCTTTCCCCTCAATCCTGATATTCCTTTTACTTGTTCGGTTTTACCCATCCCCCCTAGCTAGAAACCTCAAGATAATACTAGAACAAAGGTGGGGCGGGGTGGGGAGGAAATCATTTTTTGGACTTTTAAGAACTAAACTTTTTCTCCTCCAGGATCCTCAAAAGAGTTTTTCCTCTCATTCACACATAGAAAGAAGTAGGTGATCTTAAGATCAAGTGATGCCATTTCTCTGAATCTACACTAGACATACACTCACACAGGTACATAAAGAAGCATCTATAAGCATGTCCTTTGTGAGAGAGAAAGAGTGGAAACAGCCTAAAAGTCAATAACAACACAGGCTAAATAAACCATGGTATATTCATAACAAAGAATACAATACAGCAGCCAAAATGAATGAAGTAGTTCTTTAAGTATCAATACAGAAAGCACTCCAAGACTTTCTGTATTGTGAGACTTTCTGTTTAGTGAGAAAGGCAATTCGAAGAATGATCGATATTGTATACTAGCACTGGAATAAAAAAAATAACCACGAACAAATCAACAAACTAAAACAGTAAATTGTTTCCTATGGCTACATATATATGCATTAAATGCATAGAACATGGTCTGGGAGAATACACACAAAACTGGTAACAGTTGTTACCTCTCGGAAGGCGGGAAGGGAACCAGGGCTGAGAATGATGGTTAAAAAATTTAGTGTTATCTGTATTGAAGTTTTTTCACAAGTGTAATAATGCATTCATGTGTACATAATTTAATCAAAGATTTTAAGGTAAGAAAATCATTAAGGATGTGAAGTACTGTTTTTTAAAAAATTTAATTTAATTTATTTTTTATACAGCAGGTTCTTATTAGTTATCCATTTTATACACATCAGTGTATACATGTCAATTCCAATCTCCTAATTCATCACACCACCACCACCACCACCCCGCCACTTTCCCCCCTTAGTGTCCATACGTTTGTTCTCTACATCTCAATATCTGTCCTGCACACTGGTTCATCTGTATAATTTTTCTATGTTCCACATATATGCGTTAATATACGATATTTGTTTTTCTCTTTCTGACTTACTTCACTCTGTATGACAGTCTCTAGAGCCATCCACGTCTCAACAAATAACCTAATTTCGTTCCTTTTCATGGCTGAGTAATATTCCAATGTATATATGTACCACATCTTCCTTATCCATTCGTCTGTCGATGGGCATTTAGGTTGCTTCCATGACCTGGCTATGGTAAATAGTGCTTCAGTGAACATTGGGGTGCATGTGTCTTTTTGAATTATGGTTTTCTTCAGGAATATGCCCAGTAGTGGGATTGCTGGGTCATATGGTAATTCTATTTGTAGTTTTTTCAGGAACCTCCATACTGTTCTCCATAGTGGCTGTATCAATTTACATTCCCACCAACAGGGCAAGAGGGTTCCCTTTTCTCTACACCCTCTCCAGCATTTGTTGTTTGTAGATTTTCTGATGATGCCCATTCTAACTGGTGTGAGGTGATACTTCATTGTAGTTTTGATTTGCATTTCTCTAATAATTAGTGATGTTGAGCAGCTTTTCATGTGCTAGTTGGGCATCTGTATGTCTTCTTTGGAGAAATGTCTATTTAGGTCTTCTGCCCATTTTTGGATTGGGTTGTTTGTTTCTTTAATATTGAGCTGCATGAGCTGTTTATATATTTTGGAGATTAATCCTTTGTCCGTTGATTCTTTTGCAAATATTTTCTCCCATTTTGAGGGTTGTATTTTTGTATTGTTTATGGTTTCCTTTGCTGTGCAAAAGCTTTTAAGTTTCATCAGGTCCCATTTGTTTATTTTTGTTTTTATTTCCATTACTCTAGGAGGTGGATTAAAAAAGATCTTGCTGTGATTTATGTCAAAGAGTGTTCTTCCTATGTTTTCCTCTAAGAGTTTTATAGTGTCCAGTCTTACATTTAGGTCTCTAATCCATTTTGAGTTTATTTTTGTGTATGGTGTTAGGGAGTGTTCTAATTTCATTCTTTTACATGTAGCTGTCCAGTTTTCCCAGCACCACTTATTGAAGAGACTGTCTTTTCTGTCCTTTCTCCATTGTATATCCTTGCCTCCTTTGTCATAGATTAGTTGACCATAGGTGCATGGGTTTATCTCTGGGCTTTGTATCTTGTTCCACTGATCTATGTTTCTGTTTTTGTGTCAGTACCATATTGTCTTGATTTCTGTAGCTTTGTAGTATAGTCTCAAGTCAGGGAACCTGATTCCTCCATCTCCGTTTTTTTCCCTCAAGACTGCTTTGGCTATTTGGGATCTTTTGTGTCTCCATACAAATTTTTCATTTCAATTATTGTATTGTTCATCTCTGTTTGTTTGTTCTTTAATTCTTCTAGGTCTTTGTTAAACATTTCTTGCATCTTCTCTATCTTTGACTCCATTCTTTTTCCGAGGTCCTGGGTCATCTTCAGTATCATTATTCTGAATTCTTTTTTTGGAAGGTGTTCTATCTCCACCTCATTTAGTTGTTTTTCTGGGGTTTTATATTGCTCCTTCATCTGGTACATAGCCCTCTGCCTTTTCATCTTGTCTATCTTTCTATGAATGTGGTTTTTTGTTCCACAGGCTGCAGGATTGTAGGTCTTCTTGCTTCTGCTGTCTGCCTTCTGGTCTGCATTACTGTTTTTAATAGTGAAAATTTTGAACTACCTAAATATCTAGCAACTGAAGCATGATTAAATCAATCATGATACAATCATATGGCAGAATTTAATAAAAATGATGCCATTCATTTTTATATGCACAAATGTAAAGAAATTAATTTATAGTTCCATTTAAAAGGAAGTATATTACTAATTATTGTGTTCTGCATTATCCTTTTTTTGTGAACAAGTACATTCACAAAAAGTTTTGAGATAATTTTATATAAAAGGTTTGTAGGTGTTTCTACATCAGTGGGATTCTTGTTGTGTTTTCTTTTGCTTCTTTATTTCCTAATTTTTCTGCAAGAAATAAGTAATAAGAAAAATCCTATTTTAAAAAATGTAAATAAAATGAGGAAATTGAACTAGGAATGATGAGAGAGAGAAAAAGTTAAGAGGAGGAAACACGTGATGGTTGATGGGAATAATAAAGCAGAGAAAAGATGTTATTGGGATTTTTTTTTTAAAGAGATTTTCTTATTTTCGAGAGAGTTAAGAGGAAATTATTTTTGTTCTCAGAGTCTTTCAGTATACTTTCCAAGCCATCAAATTCCTAAATATAACCAAAGATGATGATTTTACAAGTGAGCCAACATAAACATAGTAGATGTTTATACTTCTACATTAACAACATGGCATTAGAGCTGCAAAAGTTCTTCCAAATTGGCTCTTTTATTTTTCTAAAAATTTCCATTTTGAGCCCCCCTTTAAAATATAGCATTCCCCTCCCCCCTCCCCCCTCCCCCCCACCATCCCTGCTATGGCTTTAAAGTTCAAGATGAGGCAGAAGATTAACATAGCAACATTTAGGAGTGAGGATGGGGCGGCTGGAGGAACAAGAGGGAGGTAGGAGAAGGTTAAGCATTTGGGTAGGAAAAGGAGGGGAGGACATTTTTTTAGTGTTACCCTCAAGTAGGACTACCCAAACTTTAGTATGTATTCAGGTCATCTAGGGATCTTCTGAAAAGGCAGGACTGGGGCAGGACTCCCAGATGATGCTCATAGTACAGGTCCATAGATGACTTTCAGCAGCAAAGCCTGAGAATCTGGGAATTTGCTATTCCACCTTGGTCCATCTGCATTTCAAACTGGAAACCTCTATTGTGATAACTTCTTCCTAACCTAATTCTTTTTATTTTTGGTTTTTTTGTTTGTTTCATCAAAATGCCAAATAGTGGAAAGTCTTCAAAAAATCATTTTATCATATACAAGGTACAGTTTAAGGCCCTATGCATGGAAGTGAGTAAAATGGGAACTAGAACATGGAGTAGTCAGGAACCCCCTAATATACAAATGTTACTTGTTATAAAGGGTGTGGTATTATGGAAAAAGCCCTGGACTAGATGGCAGAAGACCTGGTTTCAATCCTAGCGATCGGTAACTAGCTGTGTGCCTTTGTGCCTATCACTTCTCTCCAGTTCTCTGTTTCCTTTTCTGTCAAATAAAAGAATTGATCTACATGGCTTCTAAGATCTTTTCAGCTCTGACACTTGAGGAATCTGTAAAGGAGGTCTTATATCAACAGGAAGGGAAGAAAAGAAAGATGTGCCATCGCACACAGAGCTGCGAAGGATCCTGTACATGTGATATTATAATGGAGGACTTTTCCCCGCGTCCGCCCAGATGCAAAAATGTTATTGGAGTGAGAGACTGGGAAACTTGCCTGGTATGAAATTCTAGTACCCCTACTTCCCGCTTTGGGCAATTTAGCGGCTTGGGAATCTGTCCTCGCCCCTGTAAAGTAAGGCAGACCATGTAAACAGGCTCTCCAAGAACCTCCATGTGGCTCTGGAAGCTTTGATTCTGAGGTTCTCCATCTTTGGGGCCACCCTCGGCTTTCACCTCATTCCCGTACACTGATCAGCAGACAAATTCTGAAGCCTCTTGAGCTTAAGGTCCCAGCCAAATGGCCCTGCAGCCTTCCTGCTGGAGAAAGCCTCCAATTCCCAGCCTGCAGCCAAATCCGATCTTCCTAGCAACTCAAACCTTCCCCCCATAGCACCCCGCTGGATCCCAAGTCTGCCAGACACTGCAGACTCTACTCATGCCTAGAGCAGCCAAGTCTAAGGCAACTGGGCAGGCCTACAGTGATGTCCTCAAAGGCAGGCCTATCCTCAAAGTAAGGATCAGCCCGGAGTCTGATAAGCACAGGGTAGGAAAGGGACCTGCTGTAGTGAGATTACCCAGACTCAGGCAATCTCCTGCAGCTCTGCCTCACACCTCAACAGACCTGCCCTCCTTTCCTTTTAAATTACCAAACAGGCCTGTGGCTATTCTAACAAAGAGTCACAAGTCACCCGTAAACACGCCTGAAACACAAGCTTCAGGCAGCTTCCTGTGGTTTGCCTAAGCTGGCAGTGGGAAGGCAGCCTGACTCCCCGCCATGTTCCTGAGACCCTGTCCTCAGCAGACACTCAGGGCATGGCCTCCGGAGGTGGCCACTTGGGATGCAGTGACCCTGAGGGCTGCCAAAGGGTTTATTTTTTCCCTCTAGTCCCAGCCTAGGCTGGGCTGAATGACTGGGCTGCCAGTACAAAGGGTGCTTTTTATAAAGTTCTTCCTTGGTATTTTTGGCGTCTGGAAAGGGCTTCCTCTCCTCCCACGGTTAATTAGCAGCATGAGAGCATTACCCTTCCCTCAGCAGAAAGTCTGTTCCTGGCCCCGAGGCCAAGCAGAGGGGGCGGCAGGTGTGGCCAAATACTCCCTGAGGTTAACCTCAAACTTAAACTTAGACGTGGTTAGAAGCAGTGTGAGAGGCAGGGTTAGCTTCCATTTGGGGCAGAGTGGGCAATGGAGCACAGGTCCCTGACAAGCTAGGGAATTGTTTTCTAGCAACTCAGTCAGGTGAGGGGACAGGAGAAGGGGGTAGGGAACCAATGGGTGTTGGACACGTTTGTGAATTGTTCCTACAACAAAGGCTTTTTAAAAACAACAGAGTGGAGCTTTATATATTTGAATGAGAAGCCCACAGAGGGACCTATTGTCAGGAGGAAAAATTGCATGAGTAATTGTGCATGACTTCAGTCTTCCCAGTTGAAATGTTAGGCGTGTTAAGGATGACTGTGGACATTCCATTGTTTTCAGTGTGGGGAAGAGGGAGGAAGGAACTCCTGGGAGGTGGGGAGGTAAGAAACTTAGAAGCTCTCCCCCACAACTTTTCCTTGCTGGGTCCCATGTTTCTTCTATTTAATTGAGCTACCACCTCCTACAGGAAGCCTTCCTTGATGCATAACTCCTATCTTTTCATTATTTACTAGACTCTGATACTATTGGTAGGCCACAGCACAGTGGGCCTGGATTCCAGGACCAGACTCCACCATTTCCTAAATGTATAACCTTGGGCAAGTTACTGATCTTCCCTGTGCCTCAGTTTCCTCATCTATAAATGGGAGTAATATTTACCTTCTAGGGTTGTTGAGATCATTAAATGTGTTAATACATATAAGACACATAGAACAGTGCCTGATGTATAGCACATATTCAGTAAATATTAGAAATTATTATTTTTTATTTGTAAGCACAGTGGCTAGCAAAGTTTGTAATATATCATAGGTCAGAGGTTTTTCAACCCTCATATGCATCATAATTGCTTGAGGAGCTTTAAGAATACATGGACCTGGGCTCCATTGGTCTAGCAGCGAAACCTGGTCATGGTATTTTAGAAAAGTTCCCTGGGTGGTTTTATTATGCAACCAATGTTATAGCTGCTTAATGAATATTTGTTGAATGAATATATGAATGAACCAAATGGGATTAGAACAAATAAGCTCAGGTTACCCCTTCCTTAGGAGCATCAAGACATGATTCTGTCTCCTTCAGAAAGTTGTCTCTTCCTGAGACAGGCTTCAAGCAAACAACATGACAGTGAATATAGTGGAATATATGAAAGAATCACAATTCTCTTCATCTCAACATATTGCAATATTGAAGAAATAGGGAGAAAATGATTGGCGCTAATACTAGAGATCAGTAGGTATTTCCTCTTGTTCTCCCTTCTGTTGAGGCAGAGTTATTGCTCAGACAGATGCTGTAACAACTCTAGCCAGAAGCTGAACTTTGACCTTTCCTCTAGCTTTAATTTTGATTTGCAATCCAATCGTTAATTTAGTGGACATAATAAAACATTTAAAGACCTCAAATAAAGCATTTGCCCCACTCTAATATGTAATTATGTGCAGGATAATAACACAATTGTAATAAACTGCTTTACCTAGTTGGCTTACAAAGTTTAAACTGACAGCTGCTTGTAGAACATTATGTCAGATATCTCACAATAGAAATAAGAAACTATAGACAGGGCCTAACTTACATATTAGTGGGAGAAGTAAAGATAAACATTCCAGGGCTTCCCTGGTGGCGCAGTGGTTGAGAGTCCACCTGCTGATGCAGGGGACACGAGTTTGTGCCCTGGTCCGGGAAGATGCCACATGCTGCGGAGCGGCTAGGCCCATGAGCCATGGCCACTGAGCCTGTGTGTCCGGAGCCTGTGCTCCGCAACGGGAGAGGCCACAACAGTGAGAGGCCCGCGTACCGCAAAAAAAAAAAAAAAAAAAAAAGATAAACATTCTGAAAGCTAGAGAAAAATAAATAGAACAGAAACAAATGTAACGTTTAAACAGTGTATAGCAGCATAAAGAAGGCTTTGGAGTCAGATTTTAGGCCTATTTCTTATTAATTGTGTGACCTCAATAATTCAACTAACCTTCCAGGGTTTCAGCTTGCTCATTGACCAAATGTGGATTCTTTTTTTTTTTTTGCCACATCACACGACTTGTGAGATTTTAGTTCCCCGACCAGGGATTGAACCCGGGCGCTCGGCAATGCAAG
Source organism: Leucopleurus acutus (assembly GCF_964270905.1). Taxonomy (NCBI): domain Eukaryota; kingdom Metazoa; phylum Chordata; class Mammalia; order Artiodactyla; family Delphinidae; genus Leucopleurus; species Leucopleurus acutus. Next base: position 46,901,998 of record NC_139151.1, on the reverse strand, counting down.
TGCAGAGTCCTAACCACTGCACCGCCAGGGAATTCCCCCAAATGTGAATTTTGATGCCTATATCACAGGATTGTTGTGAGGCTTCAAAGCGACAATATATGCAAGTGTCTAGTGCTTTTCTAGTGCTTTTCATTAAATGAAATTATTTCAATTAACAAAGGAGCTGTATTCCAACAGCATGCTTTATTGTCAGAAATTTCATTATCAAGAGGAGAGATAATATGTAACGGGGGAAGCAAACAAGATGGAGAACTAAGCATAAACGTACACCAGCTCTCTCACCGCAAATCCCTTAAAAGACAGAATAATGAGTAAGTCCCAACCAGTAGTAGCAAACAAGAGAGGAGGCAAAAAATGCCAAAAATCTGGATAGACAACATGGGGGGGGGGTCAGACTGATAGAGAACCCAGAGAAGAGTATTTTTTAATTAATTAATTAATTATCAATTATCTTTGGCTCCGTTGTGTCTTCATTGTTGCGCACGGGCTTTCTCTAGTTGTGGTGAGCAGGGGCTACTCTTCGTTGTGGTGCATGGGCTTCTCATTGCGGTGGCTTCTGTTGTTGCAGAGCATGGGCTCTAGATGCACAGGCTTCAGAGGTTGCAGCATGCAGGCTCAGTAGTTGTGGCACACGGGCTTAGTTGCTCTGTGGCATGTGGGATCTTCCCAGACAAGGGCTTGAACCTGTGTTCCCTGCATTGGCAGGGGGATTCTTAACCACTGCGCCACCAGGGAAAGTCCCAGAGCAGAGTATTAACACACTCCAAAACACTCTCGAGAGACAATTTGAAGCAGAGGATCTCCAAGCTCCGAGGAAGCAGATAGAAAGAATGAGAGGGGATTGTGAAGCAATCATCAGGGTTATTAATCTTTAAACGGCTCTCTGAGCAACAGACCTCTCTCCTCCTTTCTCCACTTCAGGCAGCTGCAGGTGGGGGTGGGGTGGGGTTGGTTAACCCCAGATAAAACACAGAGCTTCACTCTAAGCAAGGAAATCACCTGTCCCAGGAGGGCACCTGCTGGGGTGTAAAGGCCTGTGAGAAAAGCACGGCTGAAAGTAACCTCAACCACCTTTCACAGACACAGAAAGAAGAAAAAGAAAAATCGTTCCTGTCTAGTTTGTCAACTGTGGTTTCATTGAAGTAAACGCCTCCTTATTTTGTCATTTGGGGATGGATGAAGTGGGAGGGGGATGATCCCCAGGCCTGCCTGCCTGCCTGCTCCAAGCACCTTACATGGAAGACTGTAGTCAAAATGTCCTACTTACAGAGTCCTAACTAACCGTCTAGTGATCAGAGGAGCCTATAGAGGAAACAGCTCAAAACCGAAGGAGAGAGACTTCCCTGATAGTTCAGGGGTTAAGAATCCACCTGCCAATTCAGGGGACACGGGTTCGAGCCCTGGTCTGGGAAGATCCCACATGCCGCAGAGCAACTAAGCCCGTGCACCACAACTACTGAGCCTGTGCTCTAGAGTCCGCAAGCCACAACTACTGAGCCTGTGTGCCACAACTACTGAAACCCACGTGCCTAGAGCCTGTGCTGTGCAACAAGAGAAGCCACCACAATGAGAAGCCCATGCACCACAATGAAGAGTAGCCCCTGCTCACTGCAACTAGGGAAAGCCCACGTGCAGCAACAAAGACCCAACACAGCCATAAATAAATAAATAAATTTATTTATTTATTTTAAAAAAAAAGAACCAAAGGAGAAACTTAAACAAGATACCTACTAATTAACCTCTCCTTTAAACATAGATATGAATGGAAAGCCACATATCACCAGTTCCTGAGGAAATTCAACAGCTCTAAAGAAAAGGACTAACAATAACAACAAAAAGATGAACAAACTGAAAACTGACCCCAGAGGAAAGACAGATAAAAGAACAGAAAAAAAAATTGTAAAAATTCTAAATAATATCCTCCTTAGAAAGATGCATGGGGATATTGCAGGAGGCTGCTATGAAAAGGAAACAAACAACTGCTAGGATAAAGGAAAAACAGCAAGCAAACAAAATGGAAATTTTAGAAGATGATAGTAAAACTAAGTAAAACAATGAATAGAATAAATAATATGATGCATATGGCAAAAACTGGGGATACTTTCCAGAAGCTAAGTGGGGATATATTTCCCTGAATATGCAAAAAAGGTCAAGAATGGGAATTTTGAGAGAAAAATCAAGAGACTGCCATGGACTGAATTGTGTCCCCTTCCTCCCAAATTCACATGTTGAACCCCTAACCTCAAGGTATATGGGGATAGGGCCTGTGAAGAGATAATAAAAGTTAAATGAGGGCAGAAGGGTAGAACCCTAGTTTGATTGAGCTGGTGCCCTTATAAGAAGAGGAAGAGACACTAGAGCTATCTCTCCGTCATGTGAGGACACAGTGAGAAGGCAGCTGTCTGCAAGCCAGGAAGAGAGCCCTCACCAGAAACTGAATTGGTCAGCACCTTCATCTTAGCCTTCAAAACTGTAAGAAAATAAATTTCTGTTGTTTAAGCCACCCAGTCTATGGTATTTTGTTATGGCAGCCCAAGTTGAGTAATATAGAGACACAAAGGATAGATTCACAAATGACTCCATTTATTCAAAAGAAGTATCAAGAGAGAACTGAGATCTGGTGGGGAAGAGATCTACAAAAAACTAAGAAAAGAAAATTTCCCCAACTCAAAGAAAGGCTCAAGACTTCTTAGGGCCTGCCAAGTGTCAGGCAAGGTGAATTTTCAGAGCCAAGAGAACAAAGGAGAAAACAAAGAGAAAAAGAATTCAGAGAAGAAAAACAGGTTTCCTAAAAGGAACAAAAATGAGCTTGGCTTCCAGACTTCCAAAAGGTAACTGAATGCTGGGCAACAATGAAGCAATAACTTGAAAATTTGGAATTAAATACTTTTGAGCCTAGAATTATGTACCATGCTAGCCAAACTAGCATTCAAGGGAGAGAGCCAAATAAAGACATTTTCTATTTCCCCTTCAGATTGTCAAAAATGAGGATTGTTTTTTAACCTGATTAAATCCAGCAATAGCAAGGTTTCAGGGGAAATGGTACTCTCAGACTGTGTGGGAATGTCAACTAGTACAACCATTTTTTAGAGGGCCACTTGGAAGTGTGTATCAAAAATTTCCATTTCCAGCTATCTAATCTGGAGAAAAACTTGTACAAATGCATGAGAAGGCTCACACAGACAATGAGATCAAGAGTGCAGATCCTGGAGTCAGAGTCCTGGGGTTCGAATCCCAGTTCAGCTCAGCCACTCTTAGTCGCTGAGATTAGTTGCCTCAGCAGTGAAATAGGGGTGAAACTACATAGTATCTATTTCACAGAGTTTTGTTGTTGTTTTGATTCATTTTGTTTTCTAAGAATTGAACAAATTACAATGTGCAAAGTGCTTAAAACAGACCCTGGTAGAGTAGTCACCCTTTATTGCTGAGGGATACATTCCAAAACACCCAATGGCTACCTGAAAACTTTGATAGTACTGAACCCTATATATACTATGCTTTTTCCTATACATTCATACCTGTGATAAAGTTTAATTTATAAATTAGGCACAGTAAGGGTTTAACAACAATAAGTAATAATAAAATAGAGCAATTGTTACAACAGAGAGTTGACTCTTGAAAAACTTGGGGATTAGAGATGCTGATCTCCACTGTAGTTGAAAATCCGCATATAACTTTACAGTCGGCCCTCCGAATCTATGGTTCTGCATCCCAGATTCAACCATCCACAGATCGTGGAATACTGTAGTGTGTATTTATTGGGAAAAAAATCCACATATGAGTGGATCGGCACAGTTCAAACCGATGTCATTCAAGGGTCCGCTGTTCTAAGATAAAAGTTATGTGAATGTGGTCTCTCTCTTTCAAGATACTGTTTTGTACAAATGTAATGCCCTTTTCATCTGAACTAAGCACTTTCTCGCACTGTGGCCATAACTTGCAGTTTGAGGTTCAATAGCAAAACTACCACGCATTTCTTTTTCCTTCTTCACAATTTCACGGCTAGTAGATTCCTTCTTACTGTATATCTTAGCAACCTCAGCGTGCAATTGTTTCCTTTTCTTAATAAGTCAAGAACTTTTACCTTTCCACATTAAGGAAGCATTTTATGGCTTCTCTTTGGCATATCCGGATTGCCAGCATCACCGTCCTTGAGCTTTGAAGCCATTGTTGAGCAAAATGAGGGTGACTTGAACACAAGCTGGTAGCAATCTGGTAACCTAGACAGCTACTAAGTGACTAAGGGGCAGGATACATCAGACAAAATGATTCACATCCCGCTGGGACGGTTCGAGATTTCATCACGCTACTCAGAACAGTGCACAATTTACAACAAATGAATTGCTTATTTCTAGAATTTTCCATTTAATATTACAAACCATGGTTGACCATGGATAACTGAAACTGCAGATAAGGGGGGATGACGGTACAGACTAAGCACTAAATAAATGAATATTATTGCCATAAAGTGTATATTAGATGTCATGAAAGGACATTAGATATTAAACTGCTTCCAATTTTGAGCTATCAGGGCATTTACAGTGACACAAAATTGGATGATCTAATATCTATTAATAGGACAATGGTACAGCCATAGTGTGGAATACTATGTAGCTGTGAATAAAAAGGTTATAGAATTATACTGATTGTATGTGCTAGCACAGAAAGATCTCAAAGACATTGTTAAATGGAGGTGAGGGAGAGAAAGCAGATTACAATATGCAATATGTACAGATTATCCCATTAAAAAATACAAGCATGTTATACTGGTTGTGTGTTCAGCGGCATACCGCTGGGGGGCAAAGCAGGAGGAGATGTCTGCCCTGGGTGTAGGCAGTAAGTGGACACGTCAACCGAGGATAACATGAAACAATAATTTTAAACAATAACTTGAAAACAATGATAAATAATAGTAAAATCTGCATTTTATTATCACCATGAACAGTGAAAATAAACAATGTGAGTGATAAAATACTCTCTGTCGGGGAGTTTCCTTTTCCCCCAACCCGTAACCCTGTATGCTCCTGCATCTTCCTAAGTGCCTGGAAAAACTTAGAACAGGAACTTATTTACAGTACTCACTAAGTAGGAGGATAATTTGCAGAAGGAAGTGGGGTTGAGTGAGGGTGTGTAAGATTTTTTTTACCTTTTACTTGTTAGCTTGTTTATTTCTCTAATTTTTTTGCAAAAAATATATTCCTTCATTTATGATTACTTGCTTGTACAGTTAAAACATTTTTAATTTGAAAAAAGGAAATAACATGGTAGGTAAAAGGATTTATTCTAGGAAGTCAGAAAAATGGAGTGCAATGGTAGCATATAACCATTCTTCCAAATGTTTTAGTTCATGGAATACGGATTAGGTATAAAGATTGCATTTTCAGAACTAAAAATCGGAACCCAGTACCTGCCAAAGAATTTTTGGTGCAACTTCTGAGTAGGAGAGGCAGTCTGGGACATCCAATCTGGATGCCAAAATAATAGAATTTTCAGGACAGTCTGATGGTTTATTATCTCAAATAAACTGTTTGAACTGGGCCCGTCCATAAATCCCCAATCCCACTTTATTTTTGGATCCTGTTGGAACTGAGCTCCTGATACGATACCCACTTAAAACCTAGCATTCAGCTTGCTTTACCCGAACTCCCCACAAGTCCTGGGCCTCACAGACTTTGCTCCCCCTGAGAACTGCCAAGGGCCCTGACAGAGCACTCCTAATTTCTCGATTGCCTCAACAGCATCCGCAGGCATACTGTCTGCCCTCACCTAACAGGGTCACTGTTTTCCTGACTCTCTATCAGCCCCCCTCGTTCCCCACTGGCCTTCTGCATCCCCACCCTCCCAGCTATCCCCCCAGCCCCCTGCCTCCCTCTGCATGTAGCGGAGCCAGCTTGGCCTGAGCTACTGAGACCAATCCTGCTGAGGCTAGCTCAAACGGTCCCAGGCACAGGGTAAGCTGAGGCCGTGGAAATGAAATTTCTGGGTACAGAAAGGAGGAGGGTGATAGCCCCAGAGAAACAGGAAAGAGTTTGCCAGGAAACCAGACTGACGTGGGCTGAGTGGAAAAGAGAAGTTGGAACAGGACTCACAGAACATCTTGGGGCCAGTAAAGGAAGTGGGAGAGAGGTAAGAACTGCACACACACTGCAGTTTTAGTTTTAAGTGTGAAAAAGGATGTCAAGGTAAATGCACGGATTCATCACTGAGAAGGAGAAAATGGAAATGTTCCAGTGGGCCCTAGAAGATTCTGCTAGGGAACAGGGTAAGAACATGTGTCAGGAAGACCTGCTCCCCATCCAGGCTGTGCGACATCAAGAAAGTTCTTTAACCTCCTGAGATTCACCTGTCCGTTGGGGGTCCTTCTAAACGTGAAATAAATACAGGTAAGTAAAGCTCTCGGGCCAGCATTCAGTAAATCTGAATTTCCTTCTCCTTCCATCAAAATGTGGATGGTCATGATGCAAACTCACCTACAGCCTCTCACTACCCACTCCAGCCTCAGTGAAGAGCAGTGGACACAGCAACTAATCGTTAATTATGATAGTTACCATAGAGACAGGGCATCTTATTGCAGGTTCTGTTCTAAACACTTTGCAGCATTAACTCCATCCTCACAGCAACCCTATGAAGTAGATACTATTACTCCTAGTTTACATATGAGAAAGTTAGGGTTCAAGAAATTTAAGTAACTTGCCCAAGACGCATAGCTGATGAGACGCAGAACCGGGATAAAAATCCAGCTGTAACTGCAAAACCCACGCTCTTTAACGCTGCACTAGATTCCTTCCAATAGTAAGGCAGACAATAGAGAAAAGGTTAAACAAGGAAAGGTCCTGTCAGAGGCATCCATGGAGATGACTAGGAGGGCTCCTCTTATCCTGTGTCCTTGTGTGGGGACAGCTGCTATAGGAGGATTCCTAGGGAGCTCCCATTTGACCGTGGGATCCAGGGGAAAAGCTACTGCCAAGATGAAGTAATAACCCCCTCCACATCTGCTGCAGATGGGTGATGGCATCCGAGAGGAAGCCAATCACATATGTAACCAGTGCAAACAAAGCTGTAGACAGGGGCATTGCCTCATGTTATGAAAGTATCTTGCAATAAGGGATGGGGTAATAAGTCCAAAGAGAAGGGTGATGAGTTGGCAGGCAGTCTAAAACAAGCCGAGTCAAAGTTTGCCTACGTGACTATAGCTCTGTCCACTCTAATTCCAAATGTTCCATCCTGGTTCTCCAGGCAAAAAGCCTTGAGACGAGGAGAAGGGCCTGAAGGAGATGCCGCTTGGGGAAGGTCAAAGCACAAAACAAGTAATGTCCATTCAGTAATGCCAATGATGTGAGGTTTTCATTAAGGTTATGATCATCACCACCACTTCATTTATTCACTCATTCATGTATATACCCAGGAAATATTTATAGAGAGTCTACCGTGCTCCAGGCCCTGTGCTAGATGTAAGAGGTCCCTAGGAGCTTAAGGGTAGTCAGGAAATGGTAGAAAGCAGGTTCCTTCAGCACAGTCAGGTAAAAGCTCTGCTATCAGCGAGGGCCTACCACAGGCTACCACCTAGTCCTCCCTGCAAGGAGGCAACTGCGCCCTTGGGGAGTCAGGAAGTTCCTCCAACAATGTGCAAGCCAGATAGGACGTTTGAGAAGAAGTCCAGCTCCCTCACTGGATAGAGAAGGAAGCCATGGACCTGAGTTATAAAATGGATAAACTGCAAATCAAGACAACATATGGCAAGTATCAGCTGAAGGCACTATCACAAATGTCCCAGGAGTTTAAGGGAGGTAAGTATCACTGTGAGTTAAGAAGACTTCCTCAAAGAGGTGGGACATAAGCTGGGCTTTCCTGGAAAAATAAGGGGTGTGGGGGGTGTGTGTGTGTGTTGTGTGAAGGCGAGAACCTGGTTTTAGATATTGATCAATTATTCCTTTAGTCTGTCTAATTTTCTTTTATCTGGCTTGCTAATCACCCAAAGTCCTTCAGAACTGCAATTTTTATTTTTGTTCTTTTGTTTGAGAAGATCTGCCACAAGATGTGATATGAATATTTGCACAGGCTTTGGAGTCCAACAGACTTGGAGTCACTTTCAGGCTCTGCCATTTCCTAATTGTGTGACCTTAGTTTCCTCATCTGTTAGGTGGGAATAGTAATACCTACCATAGGGTTGTTATGAGTATTAACTGAAATAATATATGTAAAGCATGTAGCATAGGGCCAGACACTCAGGAAACATCTAGCATAGCTCCTTAAATGTGATTATTACTTACCTGCATGGACCATATGACATTTACAGTGTATTCATTCAGTTTCCATGAAATCTTTTGTCAAACAGTTAAATGTAGTGCCAGGCACCATGCTAGATGTTGAACACAGCCACGTACCAGGCAGACATTTTCCCTGCCTCCTCAGGGCACTCTAGAGGGATGTCAGACACGTGAACACATGCTTGAAGCACAATGTGAAGTGCACTGTTAATAGTGCATGGCAGGCAGTAGTTACTGGTGGTCAGTTCTGGGTAGGCTATGGCCTTGAAAGGCCATACCAGGGCCTGTGGGACCTGACATCAGGGTGCAGCAGCCCTGGAGACCAAGCTGAAAGATGCCCCCAATAGCAATGTCATTACCACTTCTTGATAGCTCTAAGCTTGCTTTATATTTTCTACAATGTCATTTCCATTTATTAGCAGAATTACCTGAATAGAAAAGAAAGTTCTCTCTTAATAGTCCAGCATCCAGCAGAAACTACAAGAAGCAGTAGAAATGCGCCTGAGCTTAAGCTTCGGAAAATTTTCTTGGTTCCTCCTCTCTTCCAGTATGCTGAGTGCCTGTGGTATCAAGCATCCCAGATGGCTCCCAACAGTCCCCACCTGTGCACATCCCACCCTGTGTATTCCCCTCCTGCACTGTACCATGGTTAGCCTTTGTGACCAACAGAAAATGGCGGAAGTGATAGCGTGGCACCTCCAAGGTTAGGTTATAATATTGTGTGCTCTCTCTCACACAGGCTCTCTCTCTTGTATGACTTACTTTGGGGGAAAGTCATGTCTTGAGCAGATCCATGGAGAGGCCCACAGGGCAGGGAACGGAAACTTCCTGCCAACAGCCAAATGAGTGAGCTTACAAGTGGGTTCTCCAGCCCCAAATGAGTTTTCAGAGACAACAGCCCTGGCCAACAGCTTGACCCCAAGAAAGACCTTGAGCCAGACCAGCCAGCTTAGCCGTTCCCAGATTCCTGACTCTCAGTATATAGATGAGATAATAAATGTTTGCTTTAAGCTACTAAGTTTTAGGGTGACGCGCTTTGTAGCAATAGATAACTAATACAGTGCCCCGCCCCCTCCGGTGCTTCAAGCATTCTGCTCCTCCCCTGTCATGGCACTTACCACACTGTGTTGTAACTACCTGTTTACATATCTGTCTCTTACTCAGACCGTGAGCTCAATGGAGATGATGTCTTATTATCTTTGTACCCTCACCACCTGGCGCACGCCTGGCCCGTAGCAGATGGTCAAAAAACTTTGTTGGATGAATAGCTTGCATTTGTATGGCACATTAGAATTGACAAAGTATTAGTATCTTGTAATAACTTATAACGGAAAATAATCTGAGAAAAAAATATATAACTGAATCTCTTCCCTATACACCTGAAACTCACACGATATTGTAAATCAACTGTACTTCAATTTTTAAAAAAAAATTGACAAAGCATTGGTGCATTCATTCTCTCATAGTCTTTTTTTTTTTTTAGTGTTTCATCTTCAGTTTTGATTGACACTTGATGCTTGCAAATTTTGAAACACATTTTGAGATCATGATGACTATTCTGAAGAGATTTCAACACCAGCACTAAGATTTGTATATTCCGTTGGTTTGCAATTGACTTGTTAGCCATTTACACAGTGTGTAGTACAGATTTGTCACAGGTCAGATCACAGTGTTGAAGGAAAGAAGTACCTTCCTGTAATCAGAAAGGATCCCCTAGTCTGCACTCAGCTTAAGACATCCAATGTACAAGAGCATGAAAACCATCATAATACTGTGGCCCCAAGGAAAATAGTTTTGATAAGGAAAATAACCTAAGCTTCCTTTTCCCACTTTAATTACTGAGATCTCTAACAATCTCATAGAGTGTTCATGACAACTCTAGAAGGTAAGTACTAATATCATCCCCATTCAACAGGTAAGGAAATTGCAGCTTGGTGATTTGCTTGATTATCTCACAGCCAGTAATTAATAAAATCAGGACTCAAACCCAAGTCCAATTCTTTGTCTATGTTTCCTCCTCTACACCAACTGCTCTTCATTTAGCTTGAGGGGTGGTTGGGGTAGGAGAAAAATTAATCTAGAGTTGGAGTGTTGTTCCGTCATGGATGGAGCTTCATAGAAGGGACAGCGGACAAGAACATGGCTCACTTATGTGCAGGCCAGCTCTCTGTGGGCCTTCCCCATACCCCACATTCAATATTTCATTTAGTCCTCACAAAAATCCTAAGATAGGAAATCTGTTCTTTTCATTCGCACTTTACAGATGAGAAAACCAAGGCAAGAGCTCACATATGTCAAGTAATAAAAGCTGAGACTCAAGAAAATATATTCAAACTCCTAGTTCAAGCTTCTTTTTGTAAAACTCAAATTGCTTCCTCTTCTCAGTCCAGATAGAATTCCTGATTCCAGCCAGGGACACCCGGGGCAAGATATCACAGAGTCTCAGACAATGTGCAGACATGACTAACACAAGGATCCTACCTGTGCGGCCGTGTCCCACCTCACCTCCATGCTGAGCTCCAATCATGGATTCTCAGGCCCAAGGTCAAAGGTCTCACAATATCCCTTTTACCAAGGAAAGGAAATACGCTGTTGTGCTTAGAGAGGGTTTCAGTTTGCACATCTTTAAAATGGGGAAAAGAATTACAGTGATGATTAAATGAGATGATGTATGTAAAATGACTGGCATGTAATAGGTATTCACAAGCATGTAAATACTCTTCTCCCCTCTGGCTGTCTCCTATATCCTTCGGGATATTTTAAAGACTAGGGAACACATCCTCTTGTGAGCCTCTCTTCGCCCTCTAAGCTGAAGGCTTAGCAGGGGTAGTGGAAAGTGGAGGGAGCAGGGGAAACTTCTGAGGATTCTGCACAGAGTCTCCAGCCTGGAGGGAGCTCTGCAGTGGATTTCTGCTTCATGTCAGCTGCGCAGTGGGGCTGGAAGCCCTCCATCTTTGAGGGCAGGTATCGTGCTGAGGAGAAGAAGCCGCAGCTGTTCTGTGGGCCCCTAATGGAATGTGGCTCAGGGGGCTGACGCCTTGCTGGGTTGGGTAAACTTGGCCTGTTTGCTTCCATCCAAGAGACCTTTCACATTGAGGGCTTAGTGACCAGAAAAACATTGCAGAAGCCAATAACTTCCATTCTCCAGGGAGCCAGGGAGCAGACAGTTTCTGGGCTGGACATCAGGGACAAACCCATGGACTGTGTGTGAGAGGGCCTCTGTGCTCAGGGCTCCATCTGATCCCAGGACAGGGAGGGCTGGTTCCATGAGCTAGCAGACACAGCTTCCTGCCGGGGAGAGAATCTGGGCTTTGTCTCCACATGGGCCGGCATTTAGATGTGACCGTCTAGGGTTTCATGGATGAGCTGTGGCGGTAGCCAGGCTCCAGATGCAAGCTGGAGTGAGCCTGACTCTTGCAGTTCTATTCAAAACAGTTTAGAGCAATTAAATAACCAAGTGACAACTTACCGGGTACAGGTCTTTGAGGAAACAGGTGATGTTGTGGAAAGGCCGTGGGCTTTGAAATCTGAGAGCCTTCAGGTTCAATCCTAGCTCTACCACCTATTAACCGTGACTTGGGAAAGGTACCTCACCTTTTGGGGCCTCAGTTTCTTTATATGTAAAGTAATAGTAATGCCTCCTTTGCAGGGTGGAGATAAGGATTAAATGAAGTTATCCTGTGTAAAAGGTAACGCATAGTGCCTACTGCCTGATCAATGCACAGCAGACTATTCTTTTTTTTTTTAATTTAAAACTTTTTTTAAAAATTTATTTATTTTTGGCTGCATTGGGTCTTCGTTGCTGTGCACAGGCTTTCTCTAGTTGTGGCGAGCAGGGGCTACTCTTCGTTGCAGTGAGCCGGCTTCTCATTGCAGTGGCTTCTCTTGTTGCGGAGCACGGGCTCTAGGCGCGCCGGCTTCAGTAGTTGTGGCACACGGGCTCAGTAGTTGTGGCACATGGGCTTAGTTGTTCGGCGGCATGTGGGATCCTCCTGGACCAGGGACTGAACCCATGTCCCCTGCATTGGCAGGTGGATTCTTAACCACTGTGCCACCAGGGAAGTCCTACAGTAGACTGTTCTTTAATTATTAGGTTTCTTGGGGAGATGGAGGAGAGGTAAATAACAGCCACAGTTAGGGAGACAGTACATGTAAAATGCAATATAACTAATTTGATTTTTTTCAGACAGCATATATCAGAGAACCTCCTAAGTGCTAGCAGCTAAAGGAGAGATATAAGAATCATGGCCCCTGACCTAGAGGAACTCAGTTTTGCAACTGAGATGGATGAGTAAGCAAATCATTTCTATCAGGATTATAAGTGGGCGGAGATAAACAAGTGAAAATGCTATGGGAGAAGCTGTTTATGTTATCTGGAGCTAGAAGAGGCCCTGCTAAGGAAGCAACTCTTGGGCTCCACTGGTTGAGTCTTAAAAGATGAACAAACAGGAACTCACCAGGTGAAATGAGAGTGGAGGGTCATTGCTGATATCAGAGACAACGTATGGAAAAAACACAGAGGCACAAAAGAGCTTGTTTAGAGCAATGGGAACCATGGAATAACTGGATATAAGGACATGAGAAAAGACCATCAACCTTGAGAGACATTGTGAAAACTTGCTTGCCTGCTAAAGAGTTGAGACTTTGCTCTGGAGGCAACAAGGGGTTTTTACAAGATGATTCATTTGTCTTCAGGAAAGATAACTGGGTTTAGGAGGGAGAGCAAAGGGGAAAGACTGGAGGCTAGAGACTGGAAGCACGTGCAGATAAGAAGCCCATCTGGGTTACATAATCAGGAAGTTGGTGGGGAATCAGGAAGAGAGGCTGGACCTCCAGGCTCCTGGTTCAAGCTTTTTTGATGAGATTGCTCCTCCTTGCACATCTTTGAAACCTGCTTAATAAGCAGACCTTGACTTGAGATTACAGTGCTCATGTGAACAGGAAAATAAAGCACACAAAATTGCAATTAGGTTTGAATTGGACCGAGGCACCTGTTTTTTACATATGGTTTGCCACAGCATTAAAATATGTTCAGCATTTTTCTGAGCATCCATACCCTGAGGTCTATAGTCCCAAGAAGAATACAAATCCTTGATGATTTGGGCCAGTCATTCAGCCACTTTTTCAATCCATCCATCCAGAGAACCACAGAAGCATCCACCATCCACAGATATGTATTGGTGCTACTATGTTCTAATCTGGCTACTTCCTGGGGCTGTGGAGATGGAAGGCAATCTCTGCCTTCAGAGAGCTCACAGCCTAGCATAGGGGGGAGACCAGACAGGGACAATCCAGTGTGATGAGCACTAATCCAATGGGAGGGATGTGTTAATTGCTCTGGAAGTTGAAGCAGGCACACTCAACAGTCTGAGCTACCAGGGAAGGAAGGGACACTGATGACAAGCCTCGAAGGGCAAAGAAGAGGCCACAGATGTGCTCTAAGTAGACAGAAGAACACATGCTGTTTGGCGTTATGGTGCAGTGATTAGAATTCGAGAATTCAACGGTCTTCCCAGTCCTGAAGCCAAACACATGCTTTGCCTGTTTTAACTACATAAACCACATTAATTCTGATTGAACTTATCGCTTCCCTCTGTCACTTCACTGTACAAAACTAAGCCAGTGCCTACTTTCACCCAAATTACCAAATAGGCCAAGCCTGCTTGGCCCTTTCTGACCTCCTCTTTCAGCACATGTCTCAGGGGACCTCAACCTCTGGCCTCAGTGCCCTAAGTTGCTCCTCCAACACCAAGAGCTCACTTCAGCCCCTCCTGGTCAGTAGCGCAGGTTCCCAGTCTCTGTTTTCACTCACTTCCCTATCAAGTCTTAACCTGTGAGCCAAGTTCTGCCCAGCTTTTCTTTTTTTTTATTTAATTAATTAATTTATTTATTTTTGGCTGTGTTGGGTCTTTGTTTCTGTGTGAGGGCTTTCTCTAGTTGAGGTGAGTGGGGGTGCGCGGGCCTCTCACTGTCTTGGCCTCTCCCGTTGCGGAGCACAGGCTCTGGACGCGCAGGCTCAGCGACCATGGCTCACGGGCCCAGCCGCTCCGCGGCATGTGGGATCCTCCCGGACCGGGGCACGAACCTGCGTCCCCTGCATCAGCAGGTGGACTCTCAACCACTGCGCCACCAGGGAAGCCCCTGCCCAGCTTTAAGATGGCTTTACATTGGGAAACTAGAAGTCTACTGTTCATTCCTCTTTGTTGGTAACTACTAGCCAGCTTAAAGCATTCATGTTGACAGAGGTATCTGTGCTTAACATTTTCTTCCCTCCCGCAACTTGTCCTAAGGTGCATGACTTCATCATTCCTCCACCCGTGGTTTTCTGTGACATTCCATTTTCTGGGGTCACCTCCTACCTCTCTGGCAGCCCCACAGGTAAATTTCTCTCATGACACGTGTCAAACACACAGAGTTTTCACCATCTCCCTATTTTGGTCGTCCCACTAGTCTAAAAGCTTTGCATCCTGTTCATTTTTCTCTCGCCAGTTCCTGCACATAGCAGCACTAACTAACATTTGACGAATGAATGAATTAGTGAAGGGATGGACAGAAGTCTCTAGAGCAAACTTCTGCCAATGGAATGCCACTCTGGAGGTAGGATGCCAAGCATTAGAGGTGGGTTGGAGGACCGCCTTTTGAGACCTCCAGCACCCCTCTGTGCTACAGGCCAGTGCCTACTTTGCCTGTGTCTAAGGTTAGTTGTGAGAAAAGAAATGCTGCTCCTGAGAGCAGGGAAAAGACAGCATCTTATACCTTAATTTCCTTGAGCCCTGCTTGGCCTACTTTGTCCAGGCCCATTTCTGGGGGCCTGTGCTACTTTGTAGAGCTCCTATTCATGAACTAGGAACTATTAATGACACCCCAGCAGCTGATATTATACTTGACCTGAATTACGTTTTAGCATTAATGCTGTGAAGTTTCACAGAAGAGAACTAACTTGAAGTTAATGCTGCCTGAAAAGAAAATGAGTAGTCCCTGGTTTATTATTAGAAAAATCCTGGCCTTGGGTCTGAATTTTTTTTTTTTTTGTATTAAGGTCCAAAAATATTAAAAAGTTGGACTGACTAGCCATGGAAAGCCTATGTGAGAGTCCTCAGCTAAATCCAAACATGAGAAAAGTCAAACAGTGTATAGAAAACAAAGAAATGAATCACAGCGTTGGGTAAACTGCTGGTTGGCACAAATCCATAAACACAGACCAAGAAGTGTCTCTGCGAAGATGTGAGAAATATCTGTGGAAAGTATCTCAGAAATAGATCTGACTTTGACCTGAAATCTTGACTATGACTGCGCTTTGTCCCACAGCCATGGGAAGCAAAGGTAATAAAATCTGGTACTGGGAGTAGCGGAATGGGGCCAGGACCAGGTGTCGGGAACCCTGGGTCGAATAGCTGTACACCACATGTAATGTTCGTTAAAAAGCATAGCACAGGGAGATAGGCTCGGTGCTTTGCGATGACCTAGAGGGGTGGGGTA
This sequence comes from Leucopleurus acutus, assembly GCF_964270905.1. Classification (NCBI taxonomy): domain Eukaryota; kingdom Metazoa; phylum Chordata; class Mammalia; order Artiodactyla; family Delphinidae; genus Leucopleurus; species Leucopleurus acutus. The sequence goes on along the minus strand of NC_139151.1, from coordinate 46,886,252 downwards.
GGGAGGATGGGAGGGAGGCTTAAGAGGGAGGGGATGTGGGGATATATGTACACATATGGCTGATTCACTTTGTTGTGTAACAGAAACTAAAATGCTATTGTGAAGCAATTATACTCCAATAAAGATCTATTAAAAAAAAAGTCCTGTCCTTGCCACATGTACTATCATGCAACTGACTATAGACTGCTTAGTTTAATGTCCAATTTGACATTTAATTATAGTAAACTTTTTAAATTCATGGAGTTTCTTATTTCATGGTTAAAGTCATCTTGTAAATATTAGGGATACAAAGGGAGGAAGGACTTGGCCTAAGTTTTCTGAAACCTATCAGATAACTACTTCTGTGTGCTAAGTTCTAGGCACAAAAATGAGCTACCAAAAAAATGAACAGGAACAAATCGGTGTGTTCTCAACGAGTGTAGAGTCTAGGCGGAAGCATGAGACAGGAATATTTTATTTGTAAAATAAGGTAGGAGCAGAGAAGTAATGATAGCTAGCATCTATTAAACACTCAATAAGGCAAGGCGCTGTTCTAAATGCGTTACATCTACAGGCTCATTTAAACCTAACAAAAACCTTATGAGGTAGGTACTACTATCAGCTCCATTTTACAGATGAGAAACCTGAAGCAAGGAGAGGTTTATAGCTTGCCCAAGTTCACAGCTAAGGGGCCAATAGGAATTTGAACTCAACTGGTGTGACTGCAGATCCCGCGTGCCTAACCGCTAGACTATTCTGCCTGCCGAGGATCACCTGAGAGATACGTACCAGAAGTGTTCTGGGAGCTCAGCTGAGGGAGATATTCACTGCACCCAAGGAGAAAGATTACCCACACTCTGTGGGAGAGGTGAACTTCGCACTAAGCTTCAAAGGATGGGGAGAATTTGGACATATAAATGTGGACAGTCAGAGTGGAGGAAGAATTCAAAGAAAAGGAGGGAAGTGTTTCCAGGTTGAGAGCAGCATTAGTACATTGAGTGGTAAACACACAGGGTCTAAGGAAATAGCCAAGATCAGTCTGGTTGTATTAGAATGTGCCAAAACAAAGTGGTGGGGAAAGGGCTCGGGGGTGAGCTGGAGCTAGACCTGAAAAGTTTGTTCATAAAGATGATTTTTACTAACCTACTCCTAGTACTTTGCCAAACTGATTAACTTACCACCAAAAGCCACTCTCAGAGAGAAACTTTGACAATACAAATGAACAGACGAGAAAGTGGGGAAAAAAAAAAAAAAAAACCTTTCCCCCAAGGAACAGCAAGTGCAAGGGGACTTGCTGGAACCTCCAGTTCCAGTTTTCTGTTTCTCAGCTATGACCATTCTTCCAGATGTTCCAAGTCAGCTGTACACTGTCAAACCATTTGATAAATAAGGGCACACATCACATATTGGATGGTAATCAGATTCTTGGCACCGATCCTTAGTAATCGTGAAGAATTCTAGAGTTTCTTTAGAAATAGTTGGGGTTTGACTTACTGTTATAGCCATGCAAGTAATATGTAATTAGAGTATAAAATGAATTCGTGTATTTATTTTAGAGTTGATAAAGCCTTTAGAAACCATGCCCACTTATCCTGCAGTGGAACAAACAAAGCTGAAACGGTTAAATGGACTTCCTTGAAGTCATCCAGCAAATCAATAGCAAAATCACTTTTGATCACAAAATTTTTGGAAAGTAGAACAAAAGCTCTTATTGCACACTTATAACATCGGCACACAGGTAGGTATCCAATGTTCTCCTGTTCCACCATTCATCCATGAGTCTTTAAAATTTGGTTAAAACACAATATTCAAATAAGAGCCTTTAAAAATGTTGAACACAGATGTTTTATGCTTAGGAAAGTGATTTTTTTTTTAATACACCAAGCTACAAAATAATTCCGTAGGGATATTAAAATTAACAATAGCTGACCCTGCTTGAGCACTTGCTCTGAGCACTTAAAATGCTTTATCTTATATCATTAGGACGACAACCCTCACAATAGAACTACTACTGTCCCCATTTTATGGTTGAGGAAACAAAGAGATTTAATAACGTGCTCAAGATTACACAGGTAGTGAGTACCAGACTGTACTCAAACCCAGGACCACCTGACCCCAAATTCTGTGTTATTAACTATTATAATACACGACCTCCATAGCTAGCAGTGGATGGAACTTACCTTTTTACCAGGAGATGTTAATTATTCAGACAAGGTATAGAAACTAGAAGGCTTAATCTTTAAAAATGTTTACCCTGAACTGAAAACCTCTACGTAGGAAACAGGGTTTTATGTGTGTCTCAACCAACCGTCTTTGCTGCACTTTGCTGGGGAAATAGACGCCCTGGTTTATTACACAGTCAGAATTTCAGTGGCTACTGTGATTGTTAGCAGCCTGTGGCCTACCCAGTGCCGTGGCCATCAAACGTCTGCCCTGCCATGAGTGAAGCCTGGGACCCTGAGCGGGAGACTAGGGTCTTGAGAAGTTGTGCTTTGGCTACGTAGGGCCCAGCCTTTTGTCCCTTCCAGACCCACCTTTCTTTCCGCTGACCACAGGCCCCATTGGCTGCACTGAAGACATGGCCTTTGGCTCTCCTGCTTCCTCTCTGTCCTCCTGCCACTGCCCTTCTTTATTTTATTTTATTATTTTATTTTATTTTTTGCCACACCGCACAGAATGTGGAATTTTCCTGACCAGGGATAGAAGCCGTGCCCCCTGCAGTGGAAGCGCGGAGCCACCGAAGTCCACCACTGCCCTTCCTCAAATCTCCATCAATCATCTCTTACCGGGACTACTCCAAAAGCCCCCTATACCCTCGTGCATCAAACCTGACACCTTCCAATCCATCCTCCCCTCTGCAACCAGAATGCTCTCTCTCAAATCATTGGAATGATCATGTCAGTCCTCTACTTTGAAATCTTTGATGGCTGAAAAACAGAATTCATACTCTCAAGCATGGCATTTAATACCCTTCACAATCTGGCCCTTCCTTACCTTCCAGGATTCAAAAAAATATTAGTAAATGCTTAGAAATATCTTCTGCTTAGAAATTCTGTTAGCAAACATTCCCTATACTTGTTATTCAACAACCAGATCTATTGAGTGTCCACAATGTGTTGAATTCTAATAATCACTATTTTTTCACAGTTATGGACGTAAAATCTAGAGACATGGGTTTAAGAGCAGTTCTGGCCCTTTCTCTCTACATGGATTTGGGCAAGTCTTTTCCTTCCTCCAGGCCTCAGTTTCTCTATCTGCCTAAAAGAAGGTAGAATGGGGCTTCCCTGGTGGCGCAGTGGTTGGGAGTCCGCCTGCCGATGCAGGGGACGCAGGTTTGTGCCCCGGTCCGGGAAGATCCCACATGCCACGGAGCGGCTGGGCCCGTGAGCCATGGCCGCTGAGCCTGTGCTCCTCAACGGGAGAGGCCACAACAGTGAGAGGCCCGCGTACAGCAAAAAAAAAAAAAAAGAAGGTAGAATGATCTCTGTGGCTCAAACAGCCCATGTCTATACTGGTCCCTGATCCTAGATTCCCCTTGAAAGAAGAACCAAGTATGTTAGCCCTTAGCCAGCCAAAGATGTGTGTCCCTCAGCTGATTCCTGCGCTTAGCAGCTTGGAGACCTCCTTTCTTTACCCTCTCACCACTTCAGCACTGTCTCTTGGGCTCTCCCCACTGGCCCTGCCCTGAATCCCAGCACTGGCGTCTACATCTTCAACGTAATAGACCCTGAAGCTGAGACAATGGAGCTCTTAGGGCCTTCAGCTATGATCTCACCTTCTGAGCTAGATTTTTCTTGGCCTATGATTGCTCAGCCCCAACGAGGAAAAAAAAAAAAGTGCCCCTACTCCAGGAAGTGCCAGTGCTGACTCAGCATGCTGTAGATCCGGACTGGAGCAGAAATTTGTGTGCGCCAGCTTTGTAGGCTCCAGTAGCAGAGAGAGAGAAAAAATCCAGTCAATCCCGAGAGCAAAGAGACTTCAAGGGTTGGTGTGAGAGAGAACTCCTTTATTGAGAACCTTCTGTGTACCAGGCACTTTCAATCTGGGCTACAACTTTGCAAAGCAGGTATTATTATCCTACTTCCAAAGCTCAGAGAGATTAAGTAACTTTCCCAGAATCCCGTGACTAGTAAGTAGCTGTGGAATTCAAACCTAGGCCTCCAAAGACCTGCATTCTTTCTTTCACACATCCTGAGGAGCAACTGGGAAAGGACTTAGGAAGTCTTGAGAGTAAAGCTAGATGCTCAGGGAATACTCACTGGATGGTTATTCTAAGGAAATGGGCGAAATACTGGGATAGGATAATATTGAATCTGAAATCCCCAGCGCTAACCATAAGAAAAGGTAGAATGACAATCACCATACTAAATTGCTTTAGGTCATAAATGAACATGGTCCTTTGCCAGGGTGGGGTGGTGTGGGGGGCACACAAAATGATGCTGTTAATCCCTTGAACATGAACGTGACTAATAAGCTGGGTGTGGCATCAGTCATCTCGTCCACACAGCTGTCTGGGCAGGCTAATCTGTGGTTGGAACCTCCAGTTCTGTCTGCCCAGTGGCGTGCTGCACTCTAATCTCTTGGCTTCACAGCTAGCTTGACATTTCTGCTGAGTCTGACTCACTCGCTTCCAGCCTCAATTGTTCTGTGCCAATGCAGACTTCTTTTACAGTTGGCCTATTTAGAAAGACAGGATGTTAGTGTTGGAAGGAAACAACCCAGGAAGTCACCTAGCATAACCCCTTCATGTTACAAATGAGAGAATGGGCCCCAGAGGAGGTTTGGTGATGTCTGAACTCGGGTGGGTTGAAGTGTGAGGCATGATGGGACCCCAGCCACACAGGCCTGTCGGGCAGCAGGAGGAAGCTGTGATCAAGCGACACTGGAGCTGGCAATACGAGCTCTGCTGCAGGATTACTGGGGCCCGGGTGGGGCACAGGGAGTGGACCCAGCCCCTTGGAAGAATGGGCTGGGATAGGGAAGCCGAGTGTCAGGATCCCAGCCAAGCAAGTCTGGAGTTCAGGGCAGGGCTTCTGTCTCAGCAGGAAAATATGAGGCTGGGGAGGAGAATTAGGCTGAAGGTTAGTTGTGAGGACTGGACCAACATGCCCAGGAAGGTGAAGGGGTGTGAAGAGTCATAACCGAGAGGCTATCGCGGTATGCAGAGGTCACCAGAGCACAATAAAGCCCAGATTAGTGTCAGCTCACCCCAACCCCATGGGGGGCTGTGGCTGATGCACTTCTTACCCTTTTCAGGAAGGCTTCAGCTTGCAGCTGGAGGTAGTCAGCAGCTCCAGATATAGCTGGGGAGCCGGGAAAGATAGCACTGAAGTATTCCATCCATTCTGCCTCCCAAATGTCTCTGGAATGTCCCTTTCCTCCATTTCTATTGACAACGTCCTGAGCCCTGGTCATCGCCCACCTGAATTATTACAATAGAGTTTTGGTTCAATCTCTTAGCCTTTGCCTCTACTAAAACATTCTTCTCGTTGTCACCAGAGTAATGTTTCTATGATACATGAGGATGTCACTTGCTTTCTATAAATGTTGGGTGGCTTACCATTGCATCATAGCCTTTCTCAACTGGGAGAGTCAAGCCCTACAGAAAATTACTGGAGTGACTCTTTTCTCCATTCTCTCTAGGATGGTACAAAGCTAGTATCATTCTAGGCATACAGGGGATAAATTGATTTGTACAATGGATACCTTAAGTCTAGAGGGCTTAAAAGTCCAAATGTCTAAGCCTGGCTTTCCAGGTCCCACACAGCCTCAGCCCAACTTCCCCTAGCCTCATCTCCCGCCCTCCCTGCCTCACATTCTGTGCTCTGGTGGCACCAAACTCTTCCCATTTCTTTATCACACTATTTTTGTTCATGTCTTAATGTTCTTCCTTCTACCTGGCCTCCCTATTGACCTTGTAAAATCTTAATCATCCTTCAGATGTTACCTCCTCTTTGGTGCTTCTGTAGACTTCAAAGGTCGATTAAATTATTATTCCTCTATGTACCCATATTATTTGGTATGTGCGCCGCTGTACAGAACATCCTTCGTAGTTGGAGGTTTACTTATCTGTGTGACCTACAAAATCTTGTTTCTGCACAGCAGGCAACATTCCCGCCCCACCCACTGCCCAGACCTGAATAGATGTTTATCAAACTGAATGGTCCACAGCTCCCTAGGTAATCAAAAACAGTGGTAATTCTGGAACACAGGATGCTTGATTCTTAGTCCGCCATTATTTGGGTTTCTACACGTGACAACAACTAAATCAAACGTTAAATATGCAGGTGTGCGTGGTGATAGTGTGGGCTGAGAGGAACCTTCCTGAATAATTCAGAGCGAGGGAGTAAGAGCTGGTAGATTCCACTGGGAAGGGAGGATGGATCCAGAAAGAAGCTAGGAAAGGTTTAGGAGTAGACCCCATCAGGAATATGCATAGGACTGACTTTGTAATTTCTTTAGGAAACAAAAAAAGAAAAAGAAGGAGAAATAGTTGGTGGTGGGGTTAAATGAAGGACACCTACATCAAGAGCTGATGCCTGAAATGACTCATCAAAGCTGAAATGTGATAACAGAGAACTTACATTTGCATGTGCAGAGCACCGTCACATATCTGATCTCACTGAATTCTCAGAATAACCCTGTGGCGGAGGTGAGGGGTGAAGTTGTGTGTGTGTGTGTGTGTGTGTGTGCACTTGTTACACGCCTCCCTTTACAGAGGAGATGATTAAGGCTCAGAAAGGAGAAGTGATGTGTCCGCTGTCCCTAAGTAACACAGCTGGAACTAGAAGGCAGGCCTGCCTTATCTCTGGGTCCAGAGCCCCATTCACTTTATTTAAGAGCAGGGAGGCAGCTCCTCTGGTCTAAAAGCTGAAGGTCTTTATAAAATCAGATAGGATGACATATAGAGGTTTTTCTGAGCCACGACTCAGAGGGACACTCCATAAACTCAAGACTTTTCTAGGCTGTTTTAAAAGGAAGATAGAAACCCATTAGTCAGCTGACTTTCAGGGAGCTGGCTGATACAGAGCGATTCTCGGCTTGAAATGGGCAACAGTCTGATGACTACAGAATCTGGGGCAGGAGACGAGAGAAGGGGGTGGTTTGTTTTGTGATCTGCCTGCGGCTCCAGTGGGTATACAGGACAGCAGATGAGGGCCCAACTGCTGCTCTTTTTGGTCGGCTTCGGATGGAGAGAGAGAGTCAGGAAGATGGAGTGGAAGAGCTGGAACCACATGAGGTTGCTCAGTTGGCACTTGCCCTCTCAGGTTTATCCATGAACCTGAGACCTTAGAATAGAAGGACCGCTAACCGGGCTCTGCAGCCAATTCCTGCTGTTGTCATTTAGTGTCTTTGTTATACATTTCCTGTTGTCCAGCAAAAGGGTGAGACCCTCAGGGGCACAGAGTTGGTTTAAATAACTTTGTACCCCACTATCCAGTGTTCTGAATATATGAAACAAATCTCAGGAGATGGCTTTTTGATTACAAGAAAGATTTCAAGTTTGTTAAAAACATCTTTTATATGACTCCATGGGATAGAATTCCTTGATTTCTCTTCCCTCCCCTTCAAAAGTTACCTAGATAGTTTTTTAAATCCTCATTTATTCATTCAGTCATAGTATTTATAGGGTCCACTTTTGTGTGCTAGGGGCCTATGCTATGTCGGCCCTATGCTAGGTTCTGGGTACCAGAGGTAAACAAGAGGCGGCCCACCTTCACAAAACTTAGAGTTTAAGGTGATGTAGACTGGCATGACTGAAAGAGACCCCAGAGACAGTCTAACTCAACTGCCTCATTTTAACAATGAGAAAATGAAGGCTCTGAGAAGGGTAGTATCTCGCTGACAACTAGTCCATGGCAAAGCCAGATAAAGAAAACAGTTCTACTTTTCAATTAAGACCCTGATCTGAAGTTATCCAGGAGGCCAAGAAAAGCATTATCTCTTTCTTGGCTTCTTCATTATTGGAGAGAGTGAGTGTTTTTCTACCCTGTCTTTTCTGGAACCAAGCATGGTCTGTTAGCAATAAACCACAGTTTCCTCATTCTCTGGAACTCTATCTTCTATGTCCTTTGCAAACCCCCTGTCTCCACAGAGGCTCTCAATCTTATTACTGGAGCCCCAGGACCAGGGAGAACGTACTGCTTGAGTTTTACTTCTTTTTTTTTTTTTTTTACAGGAAGCAGAGTATGTTAACTCTCTGTCAGAAAACACTGTGAAGTTCTGTTTCACTGTTGTCTAAAAGATTCGTTCCGTAAGAAATACTGATAATATGTGTATTAGTTAGGGTTCTCCAGAGAAACAGGACCAATAGGGGAGAGAAAAACAGAGACAGAGAAGGAGAAAGACAGAGAGAGAGAGATTTATTTTAAGGAACTGGCTCATGTAACTATGGAGGCTGGCAAGTCCAAACTCTGCAGGGTAGGCCAGCAGGATGGAGACCCAGGGAAGAACAAATGTTGCAGTTCAAGTCCAAAAGCCATCTGCTGGCAGAATTCCCTCTCGCTTGGGGGAAGTCAGTTTTATGTTCTAGTTCTAGTCAGGCCTTCAACTGATTGAATGGGGCGCACCCCCATTGTGGGGGCAATCTGCTTTACTTTAAATGTTAATCTAGTTATCATGAGGTATCATGTTCATACCCTCACAGAAACATCCAGAATAACATTTGAGCAAATATCTGGGCACCATGGCCCAGCCAAGTTGACACATAAAATTAACCTTCACGATGCTATTGATGTAAGCTGAAATTTTTACCACCTCAAGAGTCATATCAGAATTCTGAAGGAGCTGTGGGTGTCAGTTGCTGGGGGAACCACTGGATGCAAAGTCCTCATGAAACTCCAGATCAGCATCGGGGAGAAGGAAGGAAGCCTGGCAAAGGTAGGAAAATCATCAGTGGACAGAGATGTTATGATTAGAAAAGGACAATCAGAAGAGGGTTTTATTTTGGCAAACCTAGAGACTCCCTAGCCCTAATCCTTCTTCTTCTGTTCTGTTTCATAGATGAAGAGGAGGAAAATTCAGAAACCAAAGACCAGATAGGAAGACATCGCCTTTGCTCTTCCTTCAGATATGCTTGTGGACCAGAGTTCCAACAACCAGACCTTTGAGGCTGAGATATTTCCCCTCCTGACTCTTCCCTGTATAGGGAACTGAGACACTTGGCTTTGTGTTTAGGGAGTTAAGCCTGTGGCTATAGAAGAAGCTCTGTTGAGGCTGTGACCCTTAGTGAAGCAGCAGCAGCCTTATAGCTCTGAACATGTCCCAAGAAGGGCTTTGTTTTTTGTTTGTTTGTTTGTTTTGCTTTGTTTTAAAGAAATAGAGTTATTTTTTAATACAGTTAGTAACTTTTTAAAAAAATTTTATTTATTTTTGGCTGCGTTGGGTCTTCATTGCTGCGTGTGGGCTTTCTCTAGTTGCAGCAAGCGGGGGCTACTCTTGGTTGCAGTGCGCCGGCTTCTCATTGCAGTGGCTTCTCTTGTTCCGGCACACGGGCTCTAGGTGCGCAGGCTTCCATAGTTGTGGCTTGTGGGCTCTAGAGAGCAGGCTCAGTAGTTGTGGCACACGGGTTTAGTTGCTCCACGGCATGTGGGATCTTCCTGAACCAGGGCGTGAACCTGTGTCCCCTGCATTGGGGGGCAGATTCTTAACCACTGCGCCACCAGGGAAGTCTCCAAGAAGAGCTTTGAGAATCATATACATTCAACAAGTATTACTGTGCCGGCCACTGTTCCAGATGTTGGCTATACAGCAGTGGATAAAATCCACCCAAATCCCTGCTTTCCTGGAGTTTACTTTCTACCATGTGAGGCAGACAACACACAATATAAATAAGTGCAGTACAACCTATAATATGCTAATGACAAGTTGCTAAAGAGAACAATAAAGCAGGGAAGGGGACTAAGAAACACTGGGGAATGGACCCGCCATTTCATATAAGATGACTAAGGGAAGCCTCACGGAGAAAATGACATTTGAGTAAGGACCAGAAGGAAGTGAGAAAGTGAGGAATGCAGACATCTAGGGAACGAGCATTCCAGACAGAAGACCATTGTGTGGGTTGAATTGTTACCCAAAAGATACATTGAAGATCGAATTCCTGGTACCGGTAAAATTTGCCCTTATTTGGAAATAGGGACTTTGCAGATGTAGTCAAGCTAAGAGGAGGTCATTAGGGTGGATTCCAATCCAATGCATGTGACTGGTGTCCTTGTAAGAGGACACAGAGACACAGATATGGAGGGAGAAGGCCACGTGGTGAGTGAATCAGAGATTGAAGGGATGTAGCTGCGAGCCAAGGAATGCCAAGGCTTGCTGACCACCATCAGAAGCTAGGAAGAAGCAAGGGAGTGTTCTCCCTTACAGGATTCAGAGAGAGCACAGCCCTACCGACACCTTGATTTTGAACTTCTAGCCACCAGAACTGTGAGACAATAAATTTCTGTTGTTTTAAGCCACCCGGTTGGTGGTACTTTGTTACAGAAACCCTGGGAAATAAATACGACCGTAAAGAGAAAAGTGCCTGGCATGTTGAAGGAATATGGAAGCCAGTGCAGCAAGAGTGGGAGTAATAGGAGATCAGAGAGGTTACATAATAGATGGTGAGATCACATAGTGCCTTATGGGTCAGAGAAGTGACGTGATCTTATTCTTCCACAGGTTCACATACGGTTATAACTGTGCGCTGTATTTATGGCTGAAAGGAAACGTATAGAAGAACCTGGAATATATTAGGTAGATGACATAATCATAAGGAGTCGTGAAAAAGTTACCAAATTGTGTAAATACTAATGCCTATGATTAAATCTTTCATTTGTTCTTTAGGTCTATTTTAATCTGTACTGTTGATGCACAGTTAATTTTAAAAGAATGAAATTTTTATTTTCAAAACAGATTATTAGGTGGCAAAGCATGAACTCTCTTATCTCTTATCACTAGTTGACCACACTAGTGGCCAGCTGGGTTGTTCAGACCATAATCACATGACCCAAAACAAAAGTCCCATAATGTGTCAGCCTCAGTTGCCCTCTCAGCCAACTTACAGGTTTAGTGCCTGCAGCAAACTCATCTGGTCTCTCTGGATTCCCAGGAGACATCTCTGACTGGGCTTTCTCCTGGGTCAGATGTCCACTCCTGAGCCAGGACTGGGTCAGGGCTGAGGACTCGGACATTTTGGATGGAAAACTGCCCTCCTTCCAAGACTGCGGATGTTTATCTTCTAAGAAGAAGATGTGACAGTGGGAAGGATATGAAGGGCATCTCTAGCACAAAAATGCTCAGCTGTGGTGTTGTAGAAGAAATCTTCGGTTCGAAGCCAGTGATTAGTTTTGAGTTTGTCCTCTGCCATGTATTAATTGTATGACCTTGAATGGAGTCAGTTAAACTTCTGAGTCTGCTTCCTTAACTGAAAAATAGAGGTAATACCCCTACTTCAAATGTTTGTTTTCATTCACTTATTTTAAAAATAATTTTACATTTTTTGAGATGGGCACTAAGCTAGGCACAAGAGATACAGAAATAAAAGTTATAGCCTCTGCTGCAGAGATGTCCGCAATCTAGTGAAGGAGGCAGGTAAGAAAGCAAGCTCCTTTTCTGATTAAAATAGCCAGAGTTGGACTTGGTGGTCCAGTGGGTAAGACTTCTCGCTTGCAATGCAGGGGGCCCAGGTTCAATCCCTGGTCGGGGGACTAGATCCTGCTTGCATGCTGCAACTAAGACCTGGCACAGCCTAAATAAACAAATAAATATTTTAAAAATAAAATAGCCGGAGTTGGCTTCTGGTATTTGCAACTGAGAGCCCTGACTGATAACAGCTGGTGAGCCCACAGTAGGTGGTCCCGGATCCTGGGAAGCCAAAGGTCAACAAGTAACTCCCTGAGGCAAACCCAAGGCAGAGATACAGCAAACCCTCAGCCTGCTGTGCTTTTAGCTTTCCACATCCTTTATCACATTTCATCCTCACAACAGCTGTACCTGTAGGCAGGTGGAGTAGGTAGTAAAACAAGATTTTAAGATAAGAAAGGTGAAGCTCGGTGAGACTAAATGGCTTCCCTGATGTCCCCAAACTAGTGACAGAACCCAGAATACAATCCAAATTTCTTGATTTCCAGACAGAGACTCTTTCCCCCTGATAGCACTGAATGAGTAACTTGTATTGAATTTTTAAACATTCATTCACAAATACTCCATAAAGATCTATTAGTCATTGATTAGGACAATGGGCTCCCTCTATTCTAGGCTCAATATTACGTTCTCTGATACGTACTGTAATTATCAGTAGGAGGGAATTCCCTGGTGGTCCAGTGGTTAGGACTTGGTGCTTTCACTGCCAACGACCAGGTTTAATCCCTGGTTGGGGAACTAAGATCCCGCAAGATGCACGGTACAGCCAAAAAAAAAAAAAGTATCATTAGAGTATATTTGTTAATAATACTTTACGCTTGGGAAGCAGTATGATGTTGTTAAAACCTGAGCCAGACTGCCTGGGACCACCCGCATCTCCCCCACTTACTACTTGTGCATAGCACATAGAGCCTTCACATCTACACCCCGAAGTCTCCTTACGGAGAATACCTGTGACTCACTGCATGAAGAGCACGCTTGGCCCTCGTGCAGGGGAAGCTAGGAAAGCTGGCTATTTTCATCAGAAAAGGAGTTTGAGAGATATCAGGAAGATCACAGAATTGGTAGGAAGACTACAGATCCAAGCTTCAAAAACAGACATGAACCAAAGGAGACCATCTCAGGAGACAGAAAGACCACATCACAGAAACATCCCAGTCAAGATGCTGCTGTCACTCCCACTGAGCAGTGGACACCTGTGCTGCCACCAGCGCAAATTCTAAACTGTCCCTGTTTATTGGGTCATTTGCTTCAAATTCAAATTCTCTGCCTGAGTAACAGCAGGGCCAAACTTAGGTGGTATGCTTGCACCCCAGCTGCCAGGGATCCAGGAGGGCAAATGTCTGGCCTCTTTTCCAACTTCCATAAGGGGAAGACACACTCTGCCTTCCATGAGACCCATGTTTCATGCAGTGGCAATTCCCCCAGACATAGGAAGGGGGCTCGGATGCTGGGCAGCCAATAAAAAATATAATCCCTGACAAATGTCCTAAACTAGAATCCTCAAAAATCCCATCCAACTCAGGATGTGGCGTAAGTGAGGACATTGGTTCAAAATTGGAAAATTAGGACTAGGAGGTCATGATTTACTGAGTAGCAGCAGTGACTTGAGACGTTTTATTTACCAGGAACTGTTCAAGGCGCTGGGTACAAAGATGACTAAGGCACAGGTGCTGGCCTCAAGGTGCTCCTGCCGGGTAGGGAAGAAAGATAAACAAAATACTAAAATAAAATGTGATAAGAAAAGGCTATAACTGATATACAACAAAGTAGAAAGGGAACATGGAGCAAAGGATTAATGCTGGGGGCCATGGGGGTGGTCAGGAAAGCTTTCACAGAGAAGATGGGTCTAGAAGGATGGAAGGGGAGAGGAGGAAAGAGCATTAGAGGCAAGGCAACATCTGGTATGAGTTAATCTTCCCGATTAGCCAGAATCTGGTCCTGGTATTTCCTGCTCAGTTCTTTCCCACTGACACCAACCACAGCACATATGCTACTATGATTAAGGTCTAAAATTAGTATTCGTAAGGTCTAAGTGTTATTAGGGTATTGTTAGATCCTGGTTCTTCTTCTCCTGCTCTCCCCCAAATCTCTAGTGCATAATGGCATTGACACAGGCTTACTGCTGCTTCTGTTGTTTTTAGTTGTTTTAGTATGCAACCTACTCAGTCAGACCCAGGTTTAAATAATGGGCCAGATACTGACAAATTATAAGACCTCTCCAAGCCTCGACTTCCTGGAAAGTAAAATGGGGATCAAAATTACTTGTCTTCCAAACAAACAAACAATCAAACTCATAGAAAAAAGAAAGCAGATTCTTGGTTACCAGAGGAGAGAGGAGGAGGGAGGGGGAATTGGAGGAAGGTGGTCCAAAGGTACAAACTTTCAGTTATATATAAGTACTGGGGATGTAATGTACAACATGATTAATATAACTAACGCTGCTCTATGTTATATCTGAAAGTTGTTAAGAGAGTGAATCCTAAGTGTTCTCAACACAAAGAAAAAAATTTTTTTTTCCTTTTCCTTAGTTTTGTATCTATATGAGATGAGGGGCGTTCACTAAACTTCTTGTGGTAATCATTTCATGATGTTATGTAAGTCAAATCATTGTGTTGTACACCTTAAACTTATACAGTGCTGGATGTCAAGTATATCTCGATAAAACTGGAAGGAAAAAGAACGACTTGCCCTTCAGGACTGTTATAGGGATCAACTGAGTTAATGTTGGCAAAGTGCCATGGCTCAGCTGTTAGTAGGTGCTGTGATTGCTGGGTTGAGGCAATTCTCTGCAAGTCTGGTGAACATGACAATACCTCTCTGCTCTTTCCCTTTGACCTAAAGGGTTTTGTAGAGTGGCTGAGGAGATCACAAGGAGGAAGCGTCTTCCAGGAGAGAAGGGGCCCACGTTTTGTGCCAAAAATGTAAGAAAACTGGGGTGAGGAGGGAGTAGATATGAAGTTTATTGTGAGCTCTGAGCCCCTTTCAAAGCTTGACTTCATGGTGGGACTGTGAGCCTGGTTCCCGGAGTTGAAGAAGGTTTTCCAGTCCCACGAGAATGATTTCAAAAACAGCCCTACTGGCACTGAGGATGTTTGCCTCTGCCCATTATGAGGAGGAAACGATTTACCCAGATCCAGGCCTGGTCAGGCTCCCTTCTCTGTCAAGAACAGGAGGCAGAGCTTGGAAGGGTGGAGGACAGCATATCCATTACCCAGCCATTTTCACATACTGTTCCCACACAGCGTTTGAAAATGAGTGCACTGTAACAGGTTGAATAACACTGGTGGTGTGACACTGTGTCCCTTCAGAATAATAAGCATGATATTTGAGGGGAATTTGCTACAGGCTGAAGCGGCTTAATAAATGGGGGCATATCCAGATGTGAAAATGCTGTGTGGCTTGGAACAGACACCCAATTATATGGAGTATGAGTTTAGATCTCCTTTCTGAAATTCCTGGTGGTCAATTTATTAGTCTCTTCTTACCAATAAACTATGTTATTCTATTCCAACCTTGGACTTCTAGGTAAATTCTGATCATTCATTCACTACACAACTATATAGTGAGTACTTACCACATGCCAGGCATTGTGAGGAATTTACTGGATTTTGATTCTGATTCTGAAGAAAGGAGAGAAGACTGTTTTGTAAAAATTCAGAGGCCTTCTCCCTTCAAACATTATTTGTGAGGGAAGTGTGAATGCCCTCCCCAACCTCATATGGAGAACATAATTTCATGCAGAATGGCTTCGTTCCGGTGTTCACTGGGCTCTTCATCTCATCTGGGGGCAGGCTCAGGAATGGGACTATTGCTATGGTAACTTGGCATTAACACACCTGAGCTCCATTGTGTCGCCCCCAAGTTACCTTTACAGCCAGTGTACATTTTCAGCACATGGGAAGCTTATTTTAATGTCCACACAGCCAGTTTGTAAAGTATTATCCAGGGCACATAGACAAAGGGAGGGTCCTTTGTTTCTGAGGCTGAGGCTAAGCTGATGCTGTTTCCTAAGCTACAAGTATAGAATCAGGATCCAGACTATCGTTTCCTTTAATGGAAGATTTCACTTTTAAATCCTTTTTACATATGTTGTCTCACGTTTTATTGCCATGTTTGTTAACCTCATGCTTAAGCAAATCAAAAAAGCAAAAAAATGACCCTACTTAACATTTATGCCTCACCATGTGAGATAGGAATTAATATCCCTATTGCACACATGGAAGAAGTAAGACTCAGAGAATTTCCATGGTGTGTCCAGGGTCACATGGTTAGAAATGGTAGGATGATGAATAAAACTAGGCCTTTAGTTTCCAAATCTGGTGTCTTTCTGTTATATCTCTGCCGACTTCCAGTCTCTTGCAGCCTTTGTTATTTTACAAAACTACAGATGTATACAAAAAAAAACAACCAGTTTGTGCTTTGCTTTTTTTAGAAAAATGGCTTTATTGAAGTATCTTATACATATATATTTCATATATAATTTCATATATAATTCACCCATTATAAGCATACAGTTGAATGATTTTTTTAAAATTTTCTGCAAGAGCTGTATTGAGATATAATTCATATACCATACAATTCACCCACTTAGAATGTACAGCTGAATGGGTTTTAGTATATTCACAGAGTTGTGCGGCCATCACCACAATCAATTTGAGAACACTTTTTTCACCTCGAAAAAAACCCTGTACCCTTTAGCTATCACCTCCCAGCCCTCCCATTCTCCACCGCACCCCCTAAGCAACCACTAATCTACTTTCTGTCTCTACAGATTTGCCTGTTCTGGAGCTTTCGTGTAAATCGTATCATATAATATATGGTCTTCTGTGACTAGCTTCTTTCACTTAGTATAATGTTGTCAAGGTTCATCCATGCTGAAGAATGTAACAGTACTTCACTACTTTTTATGGCCAAATAACATTCCAGTGTGTAGATATATACTGCCTTTTGTTGACCCATTCATCAGGCTATGGACATTTGGGTTGTTTCCACCTCTTGGCTATTACGAATAATATTGCTATGAATATTCGTGTACATGTTTTTGTGTGCATGTAAGTTTTCATTTTTCTAGGAATGAAATTGCTGGGTCAAATTTCATTCCTATATATCTAGGAAAAATTTTAAATTTCCATCAACAATAGGCGAGGGTTCCAGTTTCACCACACCCTCACCATCGTTTGGTGTGCTTTGCTTTTTTCACTTAACATTATTTCTTAGATACATTGCTATATCCATGTGGTTGCCAGTTTTAATGGTTATATAGTGTTCCCAAGCAGTTAGCTTGACACTGTTTAAGCATTACGTTAAAGCTGAGCGTTTGTATTGTTTCCAGCTCTCTTCTAAGTAGTGGGAGGAGGCTCTGTATCGCTTACTACTTTTTTTCCTTTAGTTTATTTCCTGGCGGTATGCTCTGAAGTGGAACAAAGGGCACACACAGCTCTTTGTTACTGCTCCCCAGGTTGTGTGTAAAATGCCACCTGGAGATCTCAAGCCTGCCTACTTCCCCATAACCTCTGTCAACATAACTCTTCATTGCTTTATTCACGTGCGCTAATAATATAATATATAATAGAAACTTAAAGTTGTTTCTATTTGCATTTCTTTTGTTGTTGGTAAACTCATAATTTTTTTAACAGCCCTCAGTCAGTCTGAGCCCTTGATCCAAAGAGGCCAGGCAGTGCAGGAGAATCTACGGGTCAAAGGAAAGGGTCGCAGATGGAGCTGGGTTTGGAAACATGGGTTCAGTTATATTCAATAGGGTGTTGTAGCCTCAGCCATAAATGAAAAGAATGCTGCTAGAATGCTGTGCTGATTTAGGCAACTTCTTTTTCAAACTTTCCCTTCATTTGGCACCTCTCTTAGTTTTGCCCCTCCCTCTCCGACCTTTCCTACTCAGTCCCCTTTGTCAGTTTCTTTGCTTTTACTTGCCTCTTAGAGATTGGTATTCCCCAGGATTTCATTCTTGGGATTCTTCTTTTTCCACTCAGTACTCTGGGCAATCTCATCCACTCCCATGGCAGTAATGACTCTGTAAATGCTGACCACTCCGCAGCATTTATCTCTAGCCTAGACTTTTCTCCTATGGTATCCAGATACACATATCTAACTTCCTACTGTACATCTCCATTTGAATGTCCCCTAGGCATCTCAAGTTCAGTGTTTCCCCTTCCAACCAACTCCTCCTTTTCTCACATCTTTCTGATGGTGGCAATATCTACCCGATCACCCAAGTCAGAAACCTGAAAGTCACTCCAAACTCCTTCCCCACCCTACATATGCCTACATGTCTCTCAAGTGCACCTTCTTTTCTCCAAACCTATTACACTAATTTAATTCATGTTTTCATTAGTTCCTATTAGTTAGGGTTTTATTGGTCATAATTATGTCATTTTAGGAAGGAAAAAAAGATATACTGAATGGATACAAGCATGGAATGAAAGGAGGAACTGAGCAATCACTGGAAAGTCAGCTTCAGGGCTGTTCCAGGGACCTTGGCAGCAAGCAGGTGGCCCGTGGGCTATCTCTCGAGTAACTGCTATGAACGTGACTTGCTTCTGAAAATGCTTAGCCTCTGCCTCTCTCAGTTCAAAACAGTAAATTTCTGGGAGAGTCTGAAGACCAGTGAACATCAAGAGGGTGGAGGCACTGAGTCCCTCACCCCTCACATGAGGGAAACACAGCTGCTGGAGGATACGTGAAGATGTATCGGAGGCAATTATCAGAGAAAAAGAGAGGGCATGAGATGGACAGTCTTTCCAGAAGTTGTCTACTACATTGTCACAAGTTCAGGATTGTTCTTCCTGCTCTAGTCTTACCCTTCACCAACCCCCTTCTGCCAGAATGATCCTCCCAAATACAAGTCCGGGAGAAAAGAGAAGTCGTAGGGAAAGTATGGGCATGAAATCCTCATTCAGCACTTACTACGACTGGGACTTTTTTTTTTTTTTTTTTTTTTTTTTGGCTGCGTTGGGTCTTCGTTGCTGCATGCAGGCTTTTCTCTAGTTGTGTTGAATGGGGGCTACTCTTCGTTGCGGTGCTCGGGCTTCTCATGGCAGTGGCTTCTCTTGTTGCGGAGCACAGGCTCTAGGTGCACGGGCTTCAGTAGTTGTGGCTCACGGGCTTAGTTGCTCCACGGCATGTGGGATCTTCCCGGCCCAGGGCTTGAACCCGTGTCCCCTGCATCGGCAGGCGGATTCTTAACCACTGCACCAGCAGGGAAGCCCACGACTGGGACTTTGAGCAATAATAACTGTCATCTGTTTCAGTCCCTACTGTTTGCCAAAGCTGTGTAAGCACTTCACATATATTATTTCTTCTCCTTGTGACAACTTTACAAGGTGAATATTATAACTGCTGTGCAGGGGAGAGCAGCCAAGACAGCAGGGTAGAAAGGCCCTGAGCTCACCTCCTCTCATGAGCATACCAAAATCACAACTATCTGCAGAACAACCATCAATGAAAAAGACTGGAACCTACTAGAAAAGAACTTCTGCAAGTAAAGTTCATAAAGAAGGAACAACAACGAGATGGGTAGGAGGGGCAAACTCGTGATATAGTTAAATCTTATACCCCCGAGGTGGGCGACTGACAAACCGGAAAATAAATATATTGCAGAGGCCTCCCACAGGAGTGAGAGTTCTGAGCCCGCTGTCAGGCTCCCCAGCCCAAGGGTCTGACACCAGGAAGGTGAGCTCCCAGAGCATTTGGCTTTGAAGACCAGCGGGCCTTAATTGCAGGAGCCCCACAGGACTGGGGGAAATAGAGACTTCACTCTCAAAGGGCGCACATAAAATCTCCCACGTGCCAGGAACAAGGGCAAAACCGTCATCTGATAGGAACTTGGGTCAGACCTACCTGCTGGTGTTGGAGAGTCTCCTGGAGACGCGAGGTGCAGTGGGGGGCAGCTGCAGCTCAGGGGCATGGACACAGGTGGCAGACATATTGGGGGACGTTCAGCAGTGTGAGCACTGCTGCTGCTGGTGACTGCTAGCTTGGTTGGTTAGCTCCAAGATGTAGCACCAGCCAACAGCCTGCAAGCGCCAGCGTTGGGACGCCTCAGGCCGAACAACTAACTCAGGGACACAGTCCTACCCATCAGCAGACAGGCTGCCTTAAAGACTAAAGAGTCCACAGCCGCCTCTGGAAACGGCCCTAGACACAGCCCAGCCCACCAGAGGGTCAAGACCCAGCTCCAACCACCAGTGGACAGGCACCGGCCCCTCCACCAGGAAGCCTGCACAAGCCTCTAGACCCACCAGGGGGCAGACACCAGAAGCAGGAAAACCTCCACCTCACAATGCAGGCCAGATCCTACCTTGGGTCCAGCTGGGCCCCGGCCCTGCCCACTAGCAGGCCTACACAACCTTCGGGGTACCCTGGGCCCCATACCCAACTGTATCAGGAACCACCTCCCACCCCCAACCCAGCCAATGAGCTGAAACGAGCTCTGGCATCCCTGGGCCCTGCAGCCGGACTCCAGGAACCAGCTCTGCCTGCCAGCAGTCCAGCACTAACCCCAGGGTCTGGCGTCACCCACCAGTGGGGGGACAACAGCCCCAGAGTCTTCAGGATGCTGACTCCACCACCAGTGAGCCAGCACTAGCCTGGAGCCCATGAGGGTTCCAGAACCAGCTGCCTCATGACCAGGTCCCACAAAACAGTGGCCAGCACCATCTGTACAAGGCAGGGTCTGGCAGCCAACCAGACTAGGGGCTAACCAAGCCTACCAGACCGCCCACATAGTCAGCCCGCCACAACAGAAGGACCCACACAGCCCTCTTAGGGGGAACCCCTAGAGCATGCAGCTTGGGTGATGAGAGGGAAGTACGTGGCTGGGATGCAGAAGACACCTCCTACAGAGGGCCACTTCTCCAAGGTCGAGAAATGTAACCAACTTACCACATACGTAAAAATGCAAATAGCAACTTAGACAAAATGAGGTGGCAGAGGAATATGTTTCAGATGAAGGAACAAGAAAAAACCACAGAAGAAGAACTAAGTGAAGTGGAGCTAGGCAACCTATCCGAGAAAGAGTGCAGAGTAATGATCATAAAGATGACCCAAAAATGAAAATGCAGGATGGCCCCTTGATAAACAATTATTAGAAGTTTCAAGACAGCACCAACAGAGCATTAAACCAAAGGCAGGTCCCTTCTAAGTGGGGGGGCTTGTGTGACTGCACGGGTTGAACACCCATGAAGTTGGCCCTGGGGTTAGCATTAATGTGCATAAGATATTTTGTACAGAATAGATGCCCTTTAAATTGTAGCTATAATAATTGTATTAGCTTCCCATTGCTGCTCTAATAAAATGACTACAGATTTAGTGGCTTAAACAATACAAATGTATTATCTCACAGTTCTGGAGTTGAGAAGTCCAAAGAGATTTTTATGGGGCTAAAATCAAAATGTCAGTAGGGCCACATTCCTTCTGGAAGCTGTAAAGGAGAATCCAGTTTCCTGCCTCTTCCGGTTTTAGAGGCCACTTATATTCGTTAGTTCATGGCCCCTTCCTCCATCCGCAAAGTCAGCTGCATAGTGTGCTCCAATCTCTCTCCTTTTCTGACCTCTGCTTCCTTTAGCACATTCCTTTCTCTGACTCTGACCCACTTGCCTTCCTCTTAGAAGGACCCTTGTGAATACATTGGACCCACCCAGATAATCCAGGAAATCTCCCCACCTCAAGATCCTTACCTCATCACATCTGTAAAGTCCCTTTTTTTCTTTCTTTTTAAAGGGAGGTTTTTATTTTTTTATTTATAAACTTATTTATTTATTTTTGGCTGCGTTGGGTGTTCGTTGCTGTGCGGGCTTTCTCTAGTTGCGGCCAGCGGGGGCTACTCTTCGTTGCGGTGTGTGGGCTTCTCATTGTGGTGGCTTCTCTTGTTGCAGAGCATGGGCTCTAGGCGCACGGGCTTCAGTCGTTGTGGCTCATGGGTTCTAGAGCGCAGGCTCAGTAGTTGTGGCGCATGGGCTTAGTTGCTCCGTGGCATGTGGAATCTTCCCGGACCAGGGCTCAAACTCATGTCTCCTGCACTGGCAGGCGGATTCTTAACCACTGCGCCCACATCTGGGAAGCCCACATCTGTAAAGTCCCTTTTGCCATGTAAGGTAGCATACTCACAGGTTCCAGGAATTAGGATGTTCACATCCCTTTGGGGGACCACTATTCAGCCTACTACAATATGATTATTATTGTTATTATTATTTTGTCATTGTTGTGTTGCTCTCCTTTTTTAAAAAAAATTTATTGAAGTATAGTAGATTTACAATGTTATGTTAATTTCTGCTGTACCAGCAAAGTGATTCAGTGTGTATATATATATATATATATATATATATATATATATTCTTTTTCTTTATGGTTTATCACAGGATATTGAATATAGTTCCCTGTGCTATAGAGTAGGACCTAGTTGTTTATCCATCCTATACATAATAGTTTGCACCTGCTAATCCCAAACTCCCAATCCTTCACTCTGCACCCCCCTGCCCTTGGCAACCACAAGTCTGTTCTCTATGTCTATAGGAGTCTGTTTTTGTTTTGTAGACATGTTCATTTGTGTTGTATTTTAGATTCCACATATAAGTGATATCATATCATATTCGTCTTTTTCTTTCTGACTTACTTGGCTTAGTATGATAATCTCCAGATCCATCCATGTTGCTCCAAATGGCATTATTTCATTCTTTTTAATGGCTGAGTAATGTTCCATTGTATGTATATGTGTATATATATATATATATATACACCACATCTTTCTAATCCATTCCTCTGTTGATGGACATTTAGGCTGTTTCCATGTCTTGGCTATTGTAAATAGTGCTGCTGTGAACATAGGGATGTATGTATATTTTCAAATTATAGTTTTGTTCGGACATATGCCCAGGAGTGGGATTGTTGGATCATATGGTAATTCTATTTTTAGTTTTTTAAGGAACCTCCATACCATCCTCCATAGTGGCTGTATCAATTTACATGCCCACCAACAGTGCAAGAGGGTTCCCTTCTCTCCACAACCTCTCCAGCATTTGTTATTTATAGACTTTTTATTGTTGTCCGTTCTGACCGGTGTGAGGTGGTACCTGATTGTAGTTTTGATTTGAATTTCTCTAATAATTTGTTGCTCTCCTTTTTAAATCCTTCAGCAATTTCAGGATAAAGTCCAAATATTTGCAGCACATGGCAGCTCACTGTGATCTGACCCATGCGTATCTTTCTAGCTCCAACTCTACTCTCCCACGTGCACGGAACACTCCAGGAACATTGAACCACTTCTAATTCTTCAACTGCAACCTGCTCTCACTTACTGACCAACCCCTTTCCTACTGTTATTTATGCACAGAATATGCTCACGCATTTCCCCTCTTCAACATCCTTCTTCCCTTTCAATTCTTTTTATTATTATTTTTCAACACTTAGCCCAGATTTTCTCCTTAGGAAATGTTCAATCTACCACTTACCTTGAGTAAGTTATTTCACTTCTCTGTCTCAGGTTTTGTACCTAAACAATGAGAATAATAAAATAGTACTTACATTATTGTAAGGATCAAATGACATAATCCACAGAAAGCACTTAGCAGACTACCCGACAGATGGTAAGTACTCACAAATAAGTTATCTATAATTGTCATTATAAATATTTCTCCCAATGGGATTTAAGAGCTTCCTCCTCTGTCTTCTATTAGCAACCAGTACATAGAAGGCAGCAGTCTTTCCTATAATTGCCTGTTGATTTGAAAGTCTCTTCTGCTGTACTGACCATTCTTTGAGATCCAGGATCAATCGTTTATTTGCATATCCCTTGTATCTAGCACAGGGTTTGCACCTATAGGTTAGCATTTACTGAGGCAAAATAGGGAAATAAGTCTTAGGAGGACACATGCTAATTCTATTCTCAGAATATTTCTGTAAAGCATTCGTTCCATTCTTATCTTCCTGAGATACCAGTCTGAAAATACTTCACTTGCCTAGCTTCAATTTAAATAAAAGTTCAGCCTTAACAAAACTGACCCTGTTACACCAAATATCTTTTTGTCTTCCTTTGCTTTAGCCACTTCCTCCTTTTTTCTTTCTACTTCCTCCTGGTCAAAGTCATCTCTTTCTGTGTCATGATCCCATCTTTTTATTTATTTTTTTAAATTAGTGACAGTCTTTTTCCTAAGTTTGCTTTATTGCAAGCTCCCCAGAAAGCTGTGGAGTGTTACCCATAACAAGGGAAGTCCATCTTCCTTTCACCTTTTGTACTGCCCCTTCGCCTTTTGTATTTCAGCCCTTTGAGTCACCTGGGTATCTGGAACCTTAACACGGAGTCAGTACACGCTCCCTGTCCCTGAAGTTTATGGTCATGCTAGAGTTAGACATGGGGCTAGAGTATTCCAGTCACAGACTCAGGAATTATTGTAAAGAACGAAGTGCTCCGTGAGCTCAGATTTGAGGAGGGTGTTGGGACTGTCTCATATATTCATGAAATTATGCTCACAGAACTCTGAATCCCGTCCTTTCACCTGGAGGAGAGAAGCTGCATAGTTCAGTGGAAAGAGTGCTGACTTCAGATTCGGGACTTGGCTTTGAACCCAGTTCTACCACTTACCTGGCTGGCTGCTCTTCTGGCAAATCACCAATATCTGCAAGCTTCTGGATCCTCAACTTGAGGGTAACACAAGACCACACCTACTGTTTCAGGTAGGTGTACACTTTAATTTTTTTAATTTTATTAATTTATTTATTTTTGGCTGCTTTGGGTCTTTGTTGCTGTGTGCGGGCTTTCTCTAGTTGTGGCGAGTGGGGGCTACCGTTCGTTGTGGTGGGCGGGCTTCTCACTGCGGTGGCTTCTCTTGTTGAGGAGCATGGGCTCTAGGCGTGCGGGCTTCAGTAGTTGCGGCACGCAGCCTCTAGGGACCGTGGACTTAGTTGCTCCATGGCACGTGGTATCTTCCCGGACCAGGGATTCTTAACCACTGCGCCACCAGGGAAGTCCCTCTAGTCTTTAGTCTTTGTGAGCAATTGGGGGGCAGAGCCCGATGGCTGGCTCACCCAACATCTACTCCTAATCTGCTTATCTTTTTGTCTGCCTCCCCTTTAAATGCTAGGAAAACTAAATTCTCTTTTTCCAACCTCCTTTGCAGCTATTAGGACTGTGCGGAAAACCAGTTCTGGCCAGTGAGATATAAGCAAAGGTCTTTTTCTTTTCTCATAAAAGGGCCAGAGGGACTGGTGCAAACTATCTTGCCTTCATCCTGCCTTGAATACCAACGTGATGCTGGAGATGGAGTGGCACCATATTGTAACCATAAGGGAAACCCCCAAAGGATCAATAAGCCTCTCTCTAGATTTTTGTTATGTGAGAGAAATGAACCCCCACTAATTCAATTGCTGTTGTTGGGTTTTCTCTTACTTTTAGCTGGAAACATCCCTAAATAACTGATGAAGTAATAATATTTGTTGACCGGAAGAGGAAATTTCTTATTGAAATGATTTTAAATGCTTAGTTTAGTGTCAGAAACCTCTCCTTAAGAGGACTTTTATATATTATGTGCTCAATAATTAATATTAATCAAAGCAGATGTGCTCTGATGGAAGAGGGTAAGAGACTGTAGTGTGGACTCCCACCTTCTTTCCCCCAGATGACCCCTAAAACAACTGTTAGGAAGCTTGAAGGCTTTTCTGGACAATAATCCACTCTCTAACACTGTTGATGGGAGTATAAATTAAAACAGCCTTTTTAGACACAGTATGGCAGTTTGAGGGCAATTTCTATCATATTATTAAATTATGTAATTTTTGACTCAGCAGCTCCATTTCTAAGAATCTATCCTATAGAAATACTGAGTTTTTGTACAAAGATATATACACCTATATAATGTATAATGACATATATGCACCATTATAGTTTTACTGCCCTACAAATGTATATATGGGGCTTCCCTGGTGGCACAGTGGTTGAGAGTCTGCCTGCCAATGCAGGGGACACGGATTCGAGCCTCGGTCTGGGAAGATCCCACATGCCGCAGAGCAACTAGGCCCGTGAGCCACAATTACTGAGCCTGCGCGTCTGGAGCCTGTGCTCCTCAACAAGAGAGGCCAAGACAGTGAGAGGCCCGCACACCGCTATGAAGAGTGGCCCCCGCTCGCCACAACTAGAGAAAGCCCTCGCACAGAAACAAAGACCCAACACAGCCAAAAATAAATAAAAATAAATAAATTTATTTAAAAAATGTATATATGATTCATTACAGAATTTCTTTAAGGTAAAAAAAAAGAGACAAGTTAAATGTCCATTAAGAAACTGATCAATTGCTTTATAGCACCTTCATCCTCTGGTATATTCTGCAGCATTTGCTGATATTGAAAGATCTCCAAGATATACTAAAGGAATATATCTTTAACATATATATATATTTTAATGGATTAATTCTTTTTTTTAAATTTATTTATTTTTGGCTGTGTTGGGTCTTCATTGTTGCATGCTGGCTTTGTCTAGCTGTGGCGAGCGGGGGCTACTCTTCGTTGCAGTGTGTGGGCTTCTCATTGCGGTGGCTTCTCTTGTTGCAGAGCACAAGCTCTAGGCGTGCAGGCTTCAGTAGTTGTGGCATGCAGGCTTAGTAGTTGTGGCGCACAGGATTAGTTGCTCCATGGAATGTGGGATCTTCCCTGACCAGGGATTGAACCCGTGTCCCCTGCATTGGCAGGCAGATTCTCAACCACTGTGCCACCAGGGAAGTCCCTCTAACAGAGTTCTTTTTCTCAAAGAACTTAAACATAATATGGTGAAGCTATAGAACTACACCATATTATAAAGTAGAATTTCTAAAGTGCTATAATAAAGACATTAAAACTGATTATGAGAGTCCAGAGAAAGGAATGATTGGCTCTATTCTAATTAGGGGGGACCTTAGAATATTTGACTGAGGTGAGAGCATATGTGCTGGGTCTTGAAACATAAATAAGATTGTGTCAGTCAGATATAGAGAGGAAAGAGAACAGGAAGAGCACCTTAGGCAGAGGGAAATAGCACAAGCAAAGACATGGGGGCATGAAAATGTATCTTTTATATGAGAAAAGGTGGCTGCCAGTGTCGATGTAATGTAAGATAAGTAAAGAGATCCAGCAGGAAATAAAATTGGGAAAGAAAGTTTGGGTAAAAGCATACAATATCTTGTATATTTCAGGCTAAGTTGTTTATGTTTATAGGATATAGGGTATCAGCAGGAATTGGCTGGTAGATTGGGTCCACTGCCCTGCAGCTAGGATGGGGTAAAGAGGTATAGACCTCAGTCCAAGGGTCCGAGCCAGTATTCAGGAAGGATGGGCTCTAGCAAGGCAGCACTCAGGAGTCTGCCGTTGGGGCTCCCAGGAGAGAAGCATGGCTGGGGGTGTACCAACAGCCAGTTAAGAACATCTACTGCCTTTTGGCTCAGAGCAGCTCTGCCCTTCCTGCTCAGCCTCTCTCTGGATGGCCAGAACGACTGTAATTAAAAATCAGGCTTGGGGGTAGGGGGTGGGTGAAATGGGTGAAGAAAGTTAAAAGGTACAAACTTCCAGTTATAAAATAAATGTCATGGGGATATAATATACAGCATGCAACTACAGTTAATAATATGGTATCGCATATTTGAAAGTTGCTAAGAGAGTAGATCTTAAAAGTTCTCATCAAAAGAAAAAGAAAGTATGTAACTACGTATGGTGACTGGATGTTAACTAGAATAATTGTGGTGATCATTTTGCAATACACACAAATATCAAATCATGATATTGTATACCTGAAACTAGTATATTGCTGTATGTCAATTATATCTTATTTTTTTTAAATCAGGCTTTCTCATGCTTGGTGTCCTCTTTTAGGGTCACCTTCTCTAGACAGGAGAGATTTGTGGGGATCTCTGGTGAGAGTCTTTTTTCTTTCCTTCTCTTTATTCCCCCTGTTCTAGGAGCTGAGCAAGGAACTTGTAACTCTCTGATTACCTGTAATTCAATCAAGGAGTTGGTACTTTGGAATCACCCTAAAATCTCCTGACTCTAGTCTTCTAAGCTCCTGACCTTAAATTACTATCTCACTTTTTTCTCCAATGTTCTATTTGTGTTCCTGGCTGATTCCCAGTTGCTCCAAAACTTATTGGTTTAATGGCTTAGCTCTGCAGTTCAACCTTACTCTGAACCTCGGCCTCAGAAACCTAAAAATAAGGGCTTGTCACCTAATATGGACTGAACTCAATATTCTTAAGCTACTAGTAATCTAATCAGGGATGCACGATTTATAAACATTAAATAAAGTGAAAGACTGGATAGAATTAAACTCTAAAATACATTAGTTGGTATAGAAAATGCACTAAAGTGTAGTGGAAAGAAAACTAAAGCCAGGACACCTGGGTATCTAGTCCTAGCTGTCACTAACTGGTTGCAGGATTGGCCAAGTCTCTGAACCTCAACCATGAAATGGGATTCTATACTATTTAGAACTTAGAACTTTGTGACTAAGTGCTATGTGGGTGGAAAAAGAGAGAGAGAACTGTTTGGGTGGAATTTGTTGGATAAGCCTCCCAAAGGAAGAAATGGAATTTAAGATGAGTCTTAAGGATGGGTGGGGTTTTTGAGTGGGAAGATACAAGTGAGCACATTTACCAAGTTAGAAGTAAAATCATTAATCAAGTAGGGAGGTAAGAATGAGTGGAGCGGTTTATAGCACAGCTAACATGCAGACCTGAACACAAGAGCTGGGAGGGCTGGATGGGCACATTATGGAGGGTGCTGGACATGAGACTGAGGATTAGGAGAGGATTCTTGGGGAGGGAAGAGTGGTCAGGGACCAGTGCGCAGGATGGTTTGGAGGGGAGATTAGATGGTGACAGTGGTCCACGTGTTAGTTAAGTAAGTTTGGACTAGAATAGCTGAGGTATGAGCTGAGTGTGTTTTGAAATCTGAGAGGCATTTTGAAGAAGAGATCAAATAAACAAGAAAAGAAGAGGAAGCAATCTTAGGTCATCACCAAGGGTGGAAGGGTATTTCTTAGGGGGAGGGTTGGTGTGCTGGGGAGTTTCATAGTTTCATTTTTAGACATGAACATGTCTGAATAGTTTTACTGGAAATCCTCTAAGATGAGCACATCTTTGTAGGCAGTTAGAAATGAGAATATGACTGTCAGGACCAGATACATAGAGTCTTTAAAATCATTCACACAGAGGCAGTAGTTGAAACCATAGAAGTGGATGCTGTGTATGAAGAAGAATATTACAAAGAGGCAGACATACAGATAAAGTATTAGAAGACAAAAAAGGAACCATACTTTTTTTTAAACATCTTTATTGGAGTATAATTGCTTTACAATGGTGTGTTAGTTTCTGCTATATAACAAAGTGAATCAGCTATATGTATACATATATCCCCATATCCCCTCCCTCTTGTGTCTCCCTCCCACCCTCCCTATCCCACCCCTCTAGGTGGTCACAAAGCACCAAGCTGATCTCACTGTGCTATGCAACTGCTTCCCACTAGCTCTCTATTTTACATTCGGTAGTATATATATATATATCAATGCTACTCTCTCACTTCCCTTTCCCCTCCCCATGTCCTCAAGTCCATTCTCTGTGTCTGCGTCTTTATTCCTGTCCCGTCCCTAGGGAACCATACATCTTTTACAATTCCCAGATATTCTAGTTTATCTTTCATTGTATTATTTACATCACTTATCGTACTCCTTTGACTTGTCTCACAAATCTCTTTTTCATTTTTTTGCATAAATGTTAACAATCTTTTCATCTCTGGGTACTTGTATTAGTAAAATAGGTTAACTTATACTTACACTCAAAGTCTCAGTTGCTGAAAAAGTCTTTCTCATTCCCTGTACATGTTTGTCACTTCTTTTTTTTTAAAATAAATTTATTTATTTATCTTGGTTGTGTTGGGTCTTCGTTGCTGTGCAGGGGCTTTCTCTAGTTGCAGCAAGCGAGGGTTACTCTTCATTGCTCTGTGTGGGCTTCTCATTACGGTGGCTTCTCTTGTTGCAGAGTACAGGCTCTAGGCATACAGCCTTCAGTAATTGTGGCACGTGGGCCCACTAGTTGTGGCTCACGGGCTCTAGAGTGCAGGCTCAGTAGTTGTGGTGCACAGGCTCAGCTGCTCCACGGCATGTGGGATCTTCTGGACCAGGGATTGAACGCGTGTCCCCTGTATTGGCAGGCGGATTCCCAACCACTGTGCCACAAGGGAAACCCCTGTTTGTCACTTCTACTCACATTTTATTGTCCAAAGAAAGTCATGTAGCCACATCAATCTTCCTAAGAGGTGGGAAGTGCAAAATTCCCATGTACATTAATTCCCATGTATATTAATGTAACAAAAGAGTAAATGAACAGTTCTAACAATGACCATGATAACAAACTTTTTTTCTTAGACTTATATCTACAACCATGTCTCCTCTACCCTTTTATGTATATCATCACTAAAATGTTCCTGGTATCAACATTTTATAACCAGTGGTACCATAGCATAATTCCCATGTGAACAAGTTATTTCTGTTCGGTTCTCTTTGTTTTCTCCTTATTTTGATGCTAAGCCGTCCTTTGGTTCTATGGTTGGCTCTTTTTCCCTTCCTTTCCCTATTCTTGGAACAAAAGAGATTCAAGAAAATGTTACACCCAGGTTCCTCAAAAAGATACAAGCAAGACTTCCCTGGTGGTGCAGTGGTTAAGAATCCGCCTGCCAATGCAGAGGGACACAGGTTCAATCCCTCGTCCTGGAAGACCCCACATGCCACAGAGCAACTAAGCCCATGCGCCACAACTACTGAGCCTGCGCTCTAGAGCCCCTGTGCCACAACTACTGAGCCCGCGTGTCACAACTACTGAAGCCCACTTGCCTAGAGCCTGTGCTCCGCAACCAGAGAAGCCACCACAATGAGAGGCCTGTGCACCGCAACAAAGAGTAACCCCCACTTGCCACAACTAGAGAAAGCCCACGTGCAGCAACAAAGACCCAGTGCAGCCAAAAATAAATAAAATAAATAAATTTTTTAAAAATTAAAAAAAAAAGATATATGCACCCCTATGTTCATTGCAGCACTATTTACAATAGCCAGGGCGTGAAAACAACCTAAATGTCCATCAACAGATGAATGGATAAAGAAGATGTGGTATATATATAAATGGAACATTACTCAGCCATTAAAAAGAATGAAATAATGCCATTTGCAGCAACGTGGATGGATCTAGAGATTATCATACTAGTGAAGTAAGTCAGAAAAGACAAATATCATATGATATCACATATGTGGATCTAAAATATGACACAGAAGAACATATCTATGAAACAGAAACAGACACACAGATATAGAGACCAGACTTGCTGTTGCCAAGGGGGAGGAGAGGTGGGGGAGGGAAGAACTGGGCATTTGGGATTAGCAGATGTAAACTATTATGTATAGGATGGATAAACAACAAGGTCCTACTGTATAGCACAGGGAACTATATTCAATATCCTGTGATAAACCATAATGGAAAAGAATATGAAAAAGAATATATATATATGTATAACTGAGTCACTTTGCTGTACAGCAGAAATTAAACACAACACTGTAAATCAACCATCCTTCAATAAAATTTTTAAATATATATATACAAAAATAAAAGTCTTTTAAAAAAAAGAAAAAAAAGAAAATGCTACACCCATAATCAAAACAATCTTTACCCCTTTCTCTCCTGCCTGTGGTTCTGCTTCCTTCTTTCACAAGAATAATTCCTTCTCTCTGGGTCCTGCCACACTTCCTTTTTCTACTCACTCACTTCCGTATCACTCAGAGTTTAAGGCCGTCAAAGAGCAAAATAACCAGCTGATGAGTAATAGATATTACTCAGCTGATGCGTAATAGATATTACTCAGTCCACTATTTAGTCTGTCTGACATTAATTAGCGGGTTGCCCTGATTTTCAGTCTGTGCACATCCCATAAATTGCTGACTTGATTAATTCTGATCAGAATTCATCTTGTTTTCCATGAGAATCCCATAGAATGCTGTTTGAAACTCTAATATGATTATCAGTCTGCCTTGTCTCAGGGTTATTTTTGTACATGTATGCCCCCTCACTAAATTGTGACCTTCTTATAGGTTAAGCTGTGATTTGCATGTAATAGATACTCAATAATTGTTAGCTTGCTGATGAATCCTGGAATTGACTGAATTGATCATTGGTTTTGGTAACATTTGGATACATCTTGATTCAGCAATGGACACTTATTAGACCCTTGCTCATGTCTAGGGAAAAAAGAATAGACATGGTTTTTCAATTGATGACCTCTCTACCCCTCACCTCTTGTATTGAAGTGTAGTATTATTGTTTGTTTACAATTCATACCTACCTGTACCTCCTAGAAGGCTTTGAAAAATAGGTGTATTAGGCAGTAAATTCATTTATTCACTTATTCATTCATTGATTTATTCAATAATCACTTAACAAGTGCCTATTATGAGCTAATAAGACATAGTGACCTCTTTCAAAATCTGGGAGAAAGTGGGAGACAGATAAGTAAAACAATTGCTGCAGTGTGATAAATGCTATGGCTTGGAGCAGTGGTCCCCAACCTTTTTGGCACCAGGGACCTGTTTCATGGAAGACAATTTTTCCATGGAGGGGCAGGGGGATGGTTCAAGCAATAATGCAAGCAATCGTTCAGGCAGTAACGGGAGCGATGGGGAGAGGCAGATGAAGATTTGCTGGCTTGCCAGCCGCTCACCTCCTGATGTGCGGCCTGGTTCCTAAAAGGCTGTGGACCGGTACCGCTCTGCGGCCCAGGGGTTGGGGACCCCTGGCTTAGAGGAAAAGCATCTAAATCAGACTGGGACTTCTTCAGAGATGGGACCCTTGAAACTAGCTTTGAGGTTAAGAGAAAGAAATAGCTAGGGAATTGGGGTAAAACGTGAGCTATTTATGAGAAGTAAGCATGCCATGTGCCAACACTGAGATGGGAAATTAAATTACTTGCGCCAGAAACTGCTCAAGAAATTCAATATGACTGAAACGTAACATACAAGTTGAAGGATGGCCAGAGACAAAGCTAGAAAGATGAGCAGGTGACACATCTTAAAAGGGCTTGTGGGGCTTCCCTGGTGGCGCAGTGGTTGAGAGTCCGCCTGCCGGTGCAGGGGACACGGGTTCGTGCCCCGGTCCGGGAAGATCCCACATGCCGCGGAGCGGCTGGGCCCGTGAGCCATGGCCACTGAGCCTGCACGTCCGGAGCCTGTGCTCTGCAATGGGAGAGGCCACAACAGTGAGAGGCCCGCGTACCGCAAAAAAAAAAAAAAAAAAAAGGGCTTGTGTGCTAAACTAAGGAATTTTAATTTCAAAGCTATGGAACATGTCTGAACTCTCCCAGGCAAGTGGGATCTAAGATGTCATTCTGGGACTATAGTTCCAGAAGCTGGGTCTGGTTATGGGTGGGGTGGGGCTTCCCTATAACACACAGGAAATAGAACTGAGAGGATTTGAAAGTGAAGGCCCGGGGGGAATCCCAGATTAATTCAAAGTTGAGAGGAAAAACCAGGAATAATTAATATGGGACATGAACCAG
The DNA here is from genome assembly GCF_964270905.1 of Leucopleurus acutus. Lineage (NCBI taxonomy): Eukaryota > Metazoa > Chordata > Mammalia > Artiodactyla > Delphinidae > Leucopleurus > Leucopleurus acutus. The sequence goes on along the minus strand of NC_139151.1, from coordinate 46,853,090 downwards.
AGGTACTCAGACAGAGCAAAGAGGTCAAAAGAGAGGACCAGAGGCACAGCCTCGTGTGATTTCTTAAAGCCTCCTCTCTCCTTTCCAGCCTCCTTCAGACTTGGACCTGAGGTCCTTCAAGGATTTTAAACAGAAGAGTGATAGGAAGTGTTGCTCTCTTCTTAACTCTAGGCACGCAGCGTCTTGCGTGTCCTGTGAGCCTCGACCCACAGTAAGTCCTCAATAAGAATTTAGTAAAGGATATGGACTTGCTGCTAATTGTTGAGTACAGGAATGCTCTTGTTTAGATATTCATATGTTACGTGAGTATAAATGCCACGAGAAAACTGATTTCATACAAACCCAAGAACTCACTCTTCTCTTTGATTTATTTAATAAATGTCAACTAAAATCATATTATTTATAAGCCATTCAAATGTAAAATGAACTTTTTTCAACAGTGTCTCAGACACACAAATTTAAACCATATGCACTAAGAAAGAAAACAATAGAAAAGAAACCCCCAAAAGAAGAACCAAATAAAACATAAGAACAATATAACACAAGTATGACATATACACACTACTATATATAAAATAGATAACAAATGAGGACCTACTGTATATCACAGGGAACTCTACTCAAAGCTCTGTAATGAGCTATATGGGAAAAGAATCTAAATAAGAGTGGATGTATGTATTTGTATAACTGATTCACTTTGCTGTACACCTGAAACTAACACAACATTGTAAAACAACTATACTCCAATAAAAATTAAAAAAAAAACACAAGCAGTTTAGGAGTAATGTGGTGTAAGTGTCCATAACAATAGAGACAGTGGCTGAGATGATAGTCAAACATAACTTTAAACCATACAAAGCTGCTCACAAATTTGTATGTACATATGTGTGAGTTACCAATTTTAACTGAAGATGAGTGGCTAAAGTTAATGGTGGAAATAACAGAAGCTGGAATCTCCTGGGGAGAAGCCTCACTATCCACCTGCCATTCTAAAGTCAGGAGGAATCAGGTAAGCTTTGGGCTGGTCCACCAGGACAGAAGGCTTGAAATACACGTAACAGTTGAACAGGGTGTGACCAGCCTGTACACATGTCACAATGGTGCCATCATGAGACAAGTCCATGTAACATAAAAAGCAAGGGAGGAAATACAGACTCCACGTACAGACTAAACTGCTAAAAGTTGCAGAGCCTCTTGCATTACCCTTTTTCCACAGCACAGAAAGCAAGTACATCTTGTGATGTGATGTGTACCATAAATTGGGTCAACAGACACTGTACTATGATTTCAGTGATTTATATGAACTTTCTGTCTCAGGTTTCAGGATGATTCCCTCATATTTAACATCACCAGAGAACAGAAAGCAGCACTCTTTCTCTGCAGTGGTATCCCTTGTGGTATAATAACAATAATAATAACAACAGCAACAACAATTAGAAAGAAATATTTGGGGCTTCCCTGGTGGCGCAGTGGTTGAGAGTCTGCCTGCCGATGCAGGGGACACGAGTTTGTGCCCCGGTCCAGGAAGATCCCACATGCCGCGGAGCGGCTGGGCCCGTGAGCCATGGCCGCTGAGCCTGCGCGTCCGGAGCCTGTGCTCCGCAATGGGAGAGGCCACAACAGTGAGAGGCCCGTGTACAGCAAAAAACAAAAACAAAACAAACAAACAAACAAAAAACTTTGGTCTTTGTCCCCAGTTCCTGGCACACAGCTCCTTGGAGAGGTGAGTGTCTTTTATATGCTAGTGAAATGACTGGTGTTTGGAAGCCTGCAGAAATCTTCAGGATAGGGGTGGTGGCCAGAAAGACCAAGCCTTGATTAGAAGCTTGGAATTTTCAGCCTCAATCCCCAACCTCTAGGCAGGCGAGAGGGCTTAAGACTGAGTTCAATCACCAATGGCTGGTGATTTCATCAATCATGCCTCCATAATGAAACCTTCCTAAAAACTCCTAAACAATGGGGTTTAGATAGCTCCCAAGTTGGTGAGCACCTCGAGGTGCTGAGAGGGGCCTCAAACTCCATGGGGACAGAAGCTCCTGCCCTCAGGACCCTTTTGGACCTTGCGCTATGTACCCCTTCATCCGGCTGTTCATTTGTATCCTTTATAATAAATCAGTAAACAGAAGTAAAGTGATTTCCCGAGTTCTGCGAGCCATTCTAGCAAATTATTGAACCTGAGGAAAGGGTAGTGGGAAGCACTAATTTATAGCCGGTTGGTCAGAGACAGGTGATCTGATACTTGTGACTGGTGTCTGAAGTGAGGGCAGTCTTATGGGACTGAGCCCTGAAACCTGTGGGTCTGACACTAACTCCAGATATGTTAGTGTCAGAAGAGAACAAATCATAGGACACTCAGCTGGTGTCCAGAGAGTTGGTTGGTGTGAGGAAAAAACCCATACATTTCATGTCAGAAGTGTTATGAGTAAAAATAGCTCACCCTGATTAAATATACCTTTCTAATCTTACTATTCTATCTATTTGTTGAAAAGTTAGTATCTAGCAGCATCACACAGGTTCTCTGTGTGCGTGTGTAATCATGAGAAGTTTGGAGTAAAGCTTTGGTAGATACAGAAGTGAATCTGAGGATTTTTTTCCCCTCAGACAATCCAGGTCTTGATTTAATGTTGCTCTGTTCCTTCTCCTCCACAGCCTTTATGTTCCTGAAGTAAATTTCAAGTTAACTTGCTGCTTTTGGAAATCAGTACCACCCCACCTCACTCAATTACCTCTTTACTTTGTTCTGCCAGATACTCCATTTCCTAACACATCCTCGAGACGCTGGAGAGCCAAGGAATTGTTTTAAGCTTTGAAGACGTGGTAAAATTTGCCATGATTTTAGGGAGTCACTTAGACCAGAGGCTATGTAGAAGATGGATTTGAGGAAAGGGGCTATGTGGTGTGATGCCCAAAAGCACGAGTTCTGGAGGCAGCCAAACCGGGGTCCAAATCTAGCTTCCAACACTTATTGGCGGTATAACCTTGAACAAGTTACTTATTCTCTCCTAGATGGCATTCCTTTATCAAGGGTGACAGTAATGGTTTTCAATTAAGTCATTTTTACCAAGTGCTTAGTGTAAAGACTGGTGCCTAGTAAGCGCTCACAAACGGCAGCCATTCAGTTTAATTGCCGTGTTGTTCCATGAACTTTTTTCAGTTGGGTGAGGCAACCTTATATCAAAGGAACGTAGATCAAGCTGAGTTGATCTTTGACACACATCTTTCTTTCAGTGCCCTTGAGACCCTATTCCCTCTAGACTTCCTCTTCTGGACTCATACCTCACTTGATGCCACGCACCCACACCACTCTTGTCCTGCCCTTCTAGAAAGAGTCCTTCATTAAAACTCATTCTGCCACATCAGATATTTTCCAGCTCTATCTACTAACTAATTCATTCAATATATTCAACAAACGTTTACTGAGTGCTTGCAACATGCTACGAGCTGGGGAAACAAAATGGAAGCAGTACAGCCTTTATACTCCAGTAATTCATATTCCAGTTATGTTATGATGCAAATAAATGCTATGATCAGATAGTCTCAGCTCCAGAATGAGAACCACTGGTGAATTTTTTAAAACTACAAGTTCTTTTTTTTTTTTTAAGATTTTTAGAAATTTCATGTAATGTCTGAAACATTTATATTAATATATTTCCATACAAATAACCCAAAGAAAGTTTAGTATTAGTTGCTTTTTTTCTTTGTTTGTTTGTTTTTTTATACTGCAAGTTCTTATTAGTCATCAATTTTATACACATCAGTGTATACATGTCAATCCCAATCACCCAAAACTATAAATTCTTATGTCCTACCTAATTTAGTAAATCTGAGCGGGACTCAGATATACAAAATTTCTATAACTTCCTCAAGGATTTTACTGAATAGCCAGAGTAAGAAGAACAAAAGTGTGAAAAGTGTGAAAAAGTGTGAAAAGATGACAACAGGGCTTCCTTGGTGGCACAGTGGTTGAGAGTCCGCCTGCCGATGCAGGGGACACGGGTTCGTGCCCCGGTCTGGGAAGATCCCACATGCCACGGAGCGGCTGGGCCCGTGAGCCATGGCCGCTGAGCCTGCGCGTCCGGAGCCTGTGCTCCGCAATGGGAGAGGCCACAACGGTGAGAGGCCCGCGTACCGCAAAAAAAAAAAAAAAAAAAGATGACAACAATCTGGAAGTGTTGGGTGGACTTCATGTTGGAGGTTTAAATTGCATGCGTAAGGATAAGTAGTTTTTCAGGGGAAGAAGAGAATTCCAGGAAAAGGAAAAACATAAAGCCTAAACCTAAAGCCTTTGAATTTGAGCCCTATAATTTTTATTAATATTCTAGTAGAAAAGGGTTGTAAGACTCATTTATGAAAAAAATTTATGCACATTAGCTACAAATTTCTGGGGAGAAATGTCCTTACTTTTGTTCATCAATGCAGTTAACACATAGCATAGTAACCCTTTTGTATTCATGGTTAGTTTCTTCTGTAAATTATGAACCCTCTCGGCAGAGGAACATATGACTTAGTCTTTGTAACCCCACAAGTGGTGCACTGTAGGGTTCTCAATCCATGCTTGTTGAATGAATGATGATCTCTATGTCATGATCTCTTTTTCTGGCCACGCAGCCCGGCATGTGGGATCCTAGTTCCCCAACCAGGGATTGAACTCGCACCCCCTGCATTTGAAGTGTGGACTCTTAACCACTGGACGGCCAGGGAAGTCCCTGTCATGATCTTAATAATAGGAATTTCAAGTCAAGGAGGAGAGGAGATGTTTGGGGGTAAGCCAACCTCTCAGTTCCATCTTGCAAAGCATGAAATTGATCACCTGTTCTTTGTCTATGGGTTGTGACCCTGTTTTGAAATATCCAAAATTTATACATTTATTTGACAAGAATTTATTGAGTTTCTATTATATATTAGGCACTCTACATACTTAGTTTCCAAGAGATATGAATTAATTTCTTGTTTTTTTGAGAAAGTATAAGTTAATATTAGGGAAGGGAGGTTTGCACTTAATGAATACCAATCATATGTACTTTATCTACGTACCAGATCTATACACTATCATGTAATTTTTAGTCCTCCCATCAATCTTGAAAATAATCTTCCCCCTACCACCACCATTTTTACAGGTAAGGAGATTGATGCTTGAAGGTGCAAGGTCCAAGATCATGGGATTAATGGGTAGAAGCACCAGTATTTGGATGTGTTAGAAGGAGTGGAAGTTCCAGGGCGGAGAGACTTTCCCTTATCTCTAGGTAATGACCCAGATGAAAGGACTCTCCTCAAGTCAGAAAAGGCATCAGATGTTCTAGCTCAGTCCTAGCACAGTAGTTGACAATTAATAGGGAGGTTCCCTTTAGTCAGACACTGAGTAGAGCATCTCAAATATTCTCTAACTCAGGCTGAAGGGAAGGCCCCCCCAGTTCCTTGCCCAAGCTCTTTGAGAAACTGAGGAAATACACCCAATAAAAATCTGGCTGTAGGGAGGCTATGAAAGCCCAAACGCCAGATTAGCCTGTTTGTGAGGACAGTAGTTATATCTCTGCCTGCCCAGTACTCCCCACACTTCAGGGCAAGCAGCCTCAGCAAGCAGGACTGTGTGGCTGGGGACAGGAGCCCTGAACTCAGCTGGTCAGTGTTAAAGCCCATGACCAGAGAGTGTCCCTGGGAGCCACTGCAGAAGAGAGCAGAGCCTTCGAGGCAGTGAAATTGAGAGATGGGCACCCTGGCTTCTGGGCATTTCATGAAGACCTGGGATGAGTGAGTCCACACTAAGACTCTGCCTGGGAAGGAGAGACTTGGGAGCCAAGGTTCCTGATTTTGGACTGGGTACCATTTTGCTTCCTTAAAGTGACTTTGCATTGATTTGTTCTCATCCATTACATACTAGGTTGTTCTTATTGTTGTTGTTTTTAATCAAATCTGAGTTCTGCTGGTGTCTGTGTTCTATCCACATTTACTCGTATTTAGTGACGTTGAAAATAAATACTTCAACAGGTATTTATTTGGCGAGACAGTATAGCAAAATGGCTAAAGTTTGCGCTCTGGAGCTAGAAGGGTTCAAATCCCCACTCTACCATTTACTATCTATACGTCCTTGGGCAAATTCCTCAACCTTGATTTCACTAAGTGTCAAGGGAGGAAAAAAAAAAAAGACAACAACCCAGAGGGAACTAAAGTACAGATTTTGGCCTTCTTATCAGTTTAGAGTTTGAGTTCTGCCTGTAGGCTGTAAGGTCACAAAATTTTTAAGCTGCTGAACATTCAATGAGAGTGTGCTTTAGATGGCATAACTAGAAGTGGAGCCAAGGCAAGAGCCAGGGGCACAATAAATTGTTATTAGGATTAAATGAGATGAATGTAAAGTGCTTAGGTCAGTAATTCTCAACCAATGCTATTGATTATTACTATTATGGCTTTAAGCTCAGAAAGCATTATCACATGTATTTTCTCATTAGAATTACTTAGTGTTGACATAGAATGCAAGTTAGGGATGCAAAAGTAGATAATAGTGAAACTGAGAAGGACCCTGTGTGGCTCCTGGACACAGAAGCCTTTCTGTGTCCCCCATTTCTTGTTTGTAGGGAATAGATTCCAGCCTCCATACCTTCCCTGAGTTCCAAAGGCCAGATTAAAGGAACCAGAGAAACTCATCAGGAGGCTAGGTTAAAGGAGTGCAAGCCCTGCACACACCCTGATCATTATCAGCAACCCTGTCCTTGAACCACTGCTAAAAAACTCCTCACCAAATTCCCCGCCAGGTTGGGACACACAGTTTTTGAGGCATGAGTCTGCTATGCCCCCCTTTGCCTGGCAAATCAATAAAGCTATTCTTTCTAATACTTCACCCACAACTCTGTCTCCGAGATTCAATTCAGCACTGGTGCACAGGGGCCGAGTTTTTGGCATCAATAGGGGAAGAGAGAGATTGGTAAAGGAGAGATCCCTTCCTCTTTCTTTCTCTGGCACCTAATGTTAGATGAAGTTCATAAACTGTCCCAAAGCTCTGTGTCTCCTTTGTCCTCTTCCTCTTCCCTCCCAGTGGCTGTCAGCTCCCTTCTTCTTAACTTCATGGTTGGAATGTCTCAACGTGGGGCCTATGACCATCACTGCCCCCTTTCTGCTTCACTTAGTCATCAAATCTTTCTCCATCTTACTCAGAAAATACCTGAGCCCCTTTGAGGGCAGCAAAAGCACAGCCCACAGTGCTCACTCTTGAAGCAGGGCCTCTGTCTGGAGGAAATGCCCAGTGCAGGGGTGAGACCTGGGCGAAAACCTCAGTGCCACCTACAGAGTTTCGCCCTTACTGCTCACTTGAGGCATCTCCTGTTTGTGGCTGGGGAACTCCAGCTCAGTCATCTCTGAAGACATTTGAATTAAGAGCTTGAGCTTCTACCATGGTTCCTTTTGGTGGGGAGAGGTGGCTGAAGCAAGTGTCCCCACCCACACCCAACCTTCCAGGCTCATCTACTTGAACCTTCCCAAATTCTCCATCCTCTCAAAGAAAAGTATACCATCCCTATAAATCACCCAAATTAGTCAGATGACAGACTTAACCTTCAGAAGGGTGTACACATGCAACAGTTATATTTGGCATACCCTGTCCATAAAGTCCTCTAGTCACCAGTCACCTATTAAAGATTATCACCCCTATCAGCTTACTTCCCCTCCTACACTCCTGAGAATAGCACATGAAGAGACCGGCAGGTCTGGCTCAACCCCTTGCGAGGCAACTCAAAGCAAGGTTATCAAAAAGCTTAATTGGTAGAATATAATCAATAACTAGCATTAAATCAGTAGATAGACTGTTACAGCTGAAGATTCTCTGTGCCACCAAAGACCCTATCTTTTGAATGCCCTCCACTTCACTCATGGCTGTTGGCAAGATTAGGAATCTTTCTGCTGGAGCTTCTATTTGTGGCCTCTGCCAGTGGCCTCTGATCCACTTGTGCCTCTAGCTCTTGTCTTGGACCACAGCTGTGGGCTCCACTTCTAAATCCTGCCATCTCAGGCACATTCGCAGTTGAGTATTCAGCAGCTTAAAAAATGTGTAACCCTCAGTCTACCTGCAGAACACTCAAGCTCTAAACTGACAAGAAGTCCGAAATCTGTACTTTAGTTTCCTCACGGTCATTGTCTTTTTCTTCTCCCTGATCCAATATATTGACTCCACCTACCGTGGTTTTTTCCAGGAAATGGAACTGACTTGAGGGTTGGAAGACTCTCCTCATCTCTTCTTCCTTTTGATTCAGGGAAACTCCATCCTGCCCAATGATGCTGCTCTAACAGGCTGGATAACGGCTGCCCAAAGATATCCCTGGAACCTGAAAATGTTGCCCTTTTCGGAAAAGGTTTCTTTGCCGGTGTGATTAAGTTAAGGATCTTGAGGTGAGGAGATTATCCTGGGTTATGAGAGTGAGTCCTAAATTCAATCACAAGTGTCCTCATAAAGAGAAGCAGGGGGATATTTGACACACAGAGAAGGTGATGTGAAGATAGAACAGAGAGATTTGAAGATTCTGGCCTTGAAAATCAGAGTGACACAGCACAGGCTCAGGAACGTTGGAAGCCATCGGAAGCTGGAAGAGGCACGGAACTGATTCTCCCATGCAGCCCGCTCCCACAGGGAAAGTGGCCCTGCTGGCCACCAAAACAGTGAGAGAATAATCTACTCTCTGGGAGATTCTTTTAAGCCACCCAGCTCGTGGCAGTTTGTTATAGTAGCTACAGGAAACTAATACAGCAGCCGCGTGCAAAACATCTTCCTACTGCTTCTCACTCACTGCTGCATGTTCAGTTTAATTCAAGTAACTCTGATGACCACCCCTTCTTCCTCTCTTTTCCAGGAAAGGAAACCATTTTTGCCAACAACATATGACATTTTCCAAGAATTTTTTAGAAAGTTTAGGCTTCTGGAATGTTACTTGCTCTTCTTTATTTTGTTTTACTCTAAATAATTAATGGAAAAGAAAGTATTATAAAAACTAGTGTGCTTGGTATTCTCTCAACCAAACTCTCCATTAATTAACCAATATTTCTAAGATTTTCGGTATGATGATGGTCTTCAAAATGATGTCCTTAAGACTGCAAAATCCTGAAAAGTTTTCCTAGACACTGAAAGAAAGGTTAAGTTGACCAGCTTCTCTATATTTTTAGAAAAAGCACGGCCATTTAACCTGTCTGGACCTTTGGACTCTCTTTAGTCTACATAGAAAGGGTCTTGAAGCCAGAAGACTGACAGATTGAGAAGAAATGGAAGAATCAATAAATTGTAGATCTTAATGAGATAGTAGTAAAAGCCAAGGAATGAAGCTGGAGTGGAAAGAGGTGGTCAGAGGAGTTTAAGACTCGACATAATGTAAGGGTTGGAGCCATTGTGGGTGATGTCAAGGTCCCGAAGGAGAACTCAAGTAGCTTAAGTAAGGTGATGGCAAAGGGCATTGGTGTCAGGAGTTCGTGGAACTGGGAACTCAGGATGTTGGGTTGATCTTCTATATGGGAGCCGTTTGCCTAGCATGTGTGAATTTAGGGCAGAGAGAGGAGGGAGGAGTAAGAAGCACTGTGACCAGGATGAAAAAGTCTCAGTAAATGAGGATGTTGAAGGATGCTAGATCGAGGGAGGCGGGGTGGGGGATTCAACAAGGGTTTTTAAATAATGTGAAATGAATTAGAGAAGTGAAACTAAGGAGAATTTTAAAAAAGACAGCTGAAATTGTGGTAAAGAGGTTATTAGTGAACTTCAAAAAAGCAGCTACCCCACAGTAAGAAAAACCAGTATTCTAGAGAATATCCTCTAAATCTTTCCCCCTTCCTTTGCATTTCTGAAGTGGTTCAGGCTTTTGCTGCCTTGTATGAAGATAGGTTTCCCTGACTCTAACTTCACTCCATTCCAGTCCAGATTACTACCACCAGACAAATCTTCCTTAAATGTATTATGAGTATGTCGCTCCTTTGGTCAAAACGCTACAGGCAAAGAGGCAAGTCAACTACCTAAAAGAAAGTGATCCAAGACCCTTCTTATTTACCTAAGACTGAGGAGTTTCCAGGAATACAGGACTTTCAGTGCTAAAACTGGGAAATTTCCCAGCAAATCAGGATGAGTCAGTAACCCAGAAAAAGAAGTCTCTATTATTATCCAAAGATCCAGTAAGTTAATAAAGCCCATTAGAATACTTCCTCATACAAGGCCCACATTACCAGTAAATTGAAGATCAAAACATAAACACAATGAAATCACAGAACCACATCACAGACAACTGCCAACATCTTACAACTGCCTAGCTGCCATAATAGAATTTCCAAAGCAAAAGCTGAATCCCCAGAATCCAATTTACAATGTATATTACAATCTAGAACCATATTGCTGTTATCAGTCACAAGGTGTTTAGATCACTAAAAGTCCCACGTCCCAGGCAAACAGGGTTGATTAGTTACCCATGACGTTATTGGCTTTTTAAGAAAGCAAGAACAGAAGAGGAAAGGGAAATGTCTTTATTAATTTGTTTTCTCCGGATTTCCCATCAATCTGTGGTAGTTGTTCAGATTTCATCTTCTGTGAACCCAAAGACTATTTCTATAAAGAGATTAATAGTAATGGTGTTGGGCTATTTAATGAAATAGAAAAAAAATAACCATAAACACTACAATCAAAATAAGGTAAATTAGGGCTTCCCTGGTGGCGCAGTGGTTGAGAGTCTGCCTGCCGTTGCAGGGGACGTGGGTTCGTGCCCCGGTCTGGGAAGATCCCACATGCCACGGAGTGGCTAGGCCCATGAGCCATGGCCGCTGAGCCTGCACGTCCGGAGCCTATGCTCTGCAACGGGAGAGGCCACACAGTGAGAGGCCCGTGTACCACAAATAAATAAATAAATAAATAAATAAATAAATAAATAAATAAATAAATAAAATAAGGTGTATCTTACAAAACTAAACATACCCTTACCAGCACTCACACTCCCTGATATTTACTCAAATGAGTTGAAAACTGGTCTAGACAAAAACCTGCACAGAAATTTTTATAGCCATTTTATTTATAATTGCCAAAACTTGGAAGCAACCAAGATGCCCATTAATAGGTGAATGTATAAATAAACTGTGGTACATCCATACAATGAAATATTATTCAGCAATAAAAAGAAATGAGCTATCAGTCTGCAGAAAGATTTGGAGGAAACTTGAAAACATATTGCTAAATGAAAGAAGTCAATCTCAAATGGCTGCAGGTGCATGATTCCAACTTTAAGACATTTTGGTAAAGGCAAAACTACAAAGACAGTAAAAAAATCAGTGGTTGCCAGGAATTAGGGGGAAGGGAGGGATGAACAGGTGGAGCACAGGGGATTTTTAGGTCAGTGAAACTATTGCATGATTCTGTAACTCTGGATATATGTCATTATGTATTTCTCAAAACTCAGAGAATGTACAGCACAAAGAGTGAACCCTAATGTAAATTATGGACTTTAGTTAATAATAATGTATCAACATTGACTTACCTTTTTTAATAAACTTATTTTATTTATTTATTTTTGGCTGTGTTGGGTCTTCCTTGCTGTGGGTGGGCTTTCTCTAGTTGCGGCGAGCAGGGGCTACTCTTCATTGTGGCGTGCAGGCATCTCATTGCAGTGGCTTCTCTTGTTGCAGAGCACAGGCTCTAGGTGCGTGGGCTTCAGTAGTTGTGGCAGGCAGGCTCAGTAGTTGTGGTGCACAGGCTTAGTTACTCCGCGGCATATGGGATCTTCTGGGACCAGAGCCCGAACCCGTCTCCCCTGCATTGGCAGGTGGATTCTTAACAACTGATCCACCAGGGAAGCCCAACATTGGCTTATTAATTGTAACAAATGTGCCACAATTATGCAAAATGTTAATAATAGGGGGGCCTAGGGCCAGGATGGGTGTGAGGCAGTATGTGGGAACTCTCTGTACATTCCGCTAAATTTTTCTGCAAACTTAAAGGGCTCAAAACAGTCTATTAATTTAAAACAAACAGGAATAATTGACTCCACCCCTCAAATGTAGAGTCAATTGGCTTATAATCAAATTGAATGCATTTTTTCCAGAATATTTTTTCAGAATATTAAGGTGAAATCTGAGAATTTTACAATGGAATTATCCATAAAGTGGAAAAATCAAATTATGAAAGCATTACTGCAGTGTATTAAAAGTGAAACAATTGCAGACATAGAAAACAAACTTATGGCTACCAAAGGGGGGGCAGGGAGGGATAAATTAGGAGCTTGGGATTAACAACAACACACTACTATATATAAAACACAGTAGATAAACAACAAGTTCCTACTGTATAGCACAGGGAACTAGTCAATATCTTGTAATAATGTATAATAAAAAAGAATCTGAAAAAGAATATATATGTGTATAACTGAATCACTTTGTTGTACACCTGAAACTAACACAACATTATAAATCAACTATACAGTACTTCAATTAAAAAAAACATTTAAAAAACAAAGTGAAACAATGTCATCATATTTAATGTCTTTTAAAGGACAAAATTATAAAATAAATGGTGAGAAATTTGGAAAAATAAATTTGCAACAAAATGACACTTGAAGGGTTGGAATCTTCATTGTAAAAGGAGATTTTATATTCTAATGAAGAAATAAGCAAACATTCTGATAGAAAAATAAGCAACGATTACGAACAGGGGATTCACAAAAAAAGAAATACAAATAGGCAATTAACATTCAAAGCATTCAAATTGAATAAGAATCAAAGAAATGAAAAAGAAATGCCAATATTCACTTATCTAGAGGGTGTAGGCACTGAGCACTGTCCTACACTGGTCGTTCTGGTATAAATGACTATGACTTTTCAAATTTTCAGCATACATCAAAAACCTTAAAATATGTGTACTTTTTGACTAGTAGTTCCACTTCCAGGAATTTATTATTAGGAAATAATTCAGAGGAACTAGCAATGTACTACAATTCATACTGCAGTCTTAACTATAATAGGAAAAACTAATAGGAAATAATCTAAATCTAGGAGATCAGTTAAATAAATGTTAGGATACCATACAAGGTAATATTGTAGTTATCGAAAATGGTAATGAAATATTTTATAATTCATTGACATGAAAAGATCTCTACATCATACTGTCAAATTATAAAAAGTTTCAAAACAACTTGTATCAAATGAGCTCAGGTACACAAATTTGAGAGGCAGTGTTATGTAATGGGTCAAATCCAAGGCTTCAGCATCAGACAGACATGCACTCACAGCTCTGAGATCTGCTGCTTATTGGCTGTGGAAGCTTGGGCACATAATGTGACCCACCTAAGCCCTAGTTTCTCATCTGTAAATTCAGGATAATAACAGTATCTACCCCTTAGGTATGTTGTGAAAATTTAAGGAAACAACTTACACAAAGTTGTCAGTAATGGCAAAGAAAATTGTCTGAAAAATTACTAAAATTTTAATAATAGTTGCCTTTTAAAAAATATTTATTTATTTGGTTGCCCTCGGTGTTAGTTGCAGCAGGTGGGTTCCGTAGTTGTGACATGCGAACTCTTAGTTACGGCATGCATGTGGGATCTAGTTCCCTGACCAGGGATTGCACCTGGGCCTCCTGCATTGGGAGCGTGGAGTCTTACTCACTGTGCCACCAGGGAAGTCCCAATAATAGTTGCCTTTGGATGGTGGGTTTTGGTGTGACTTATGACTTCTTTTATACTTTCCTGTATTTAATTAAAATATATATACATTACTCAAAAAACCCAACAAAACCATTTTTTATTACATGCAAAGAAAAATGACTAAAATATATCTATTATTTGAAATATTACAGCAAGAATGCATTTACTTATTACTTATGGAACTTTAAAAAACAAACTGCCAGGATATAGACTAAAATATCAAAAGCAATTAATCTCTGGATGATAGAATTCTAGATGACTTATTTCCTTTGGTATAATTTTTCTCTATTTTCTAAGCTCACACAATGCACAGATAGTACTTGTATAATAAAAATATATATATAGAGAAAAAATAATTATGTAGATTATTTATCGATGTTGAAATAGCTTCACAAATAGATTACTAAGTGAAAAAAACCAAAAACCACCAAACAAAATGTAAATATGTACATACATAGTAAGAAACTAAAAGTGCATACACCGAAATGTTAATAGTGCTTATCTTCTTTTTAAAAATTTTTATTGGAACATAGTTGATTTACAATGTTGTGTTAGTTTCTGCTGTACAGCAAAGCAAATCAGTTATACATATACATATATTCACTCTTCTTTTAGATTCCTTTCCCATATTGGTCATTACAGAGAATAGTGCTTATCTTTAAGTATTTGAATTATGGCTAAGTTTTGTTCCACATTATATTTTGTGTTTTCAAATATCCTGCATTAGTCATTTATAAATTCTATAATGAGATAGAAATATTACTAAATAAATAAGAAAAGTTAGAAGCACATAAATGATAGAATAAGAGATTATTTGGGTTAGAACCCATAGGCTTTCATGTTAGAATATAAGAGCGTGTGCTAGAATAATAATGTGGCTCCTATAACTGGAACATAGAAGACAGTAAAAAACAAAACCAAAACCAAAAAATGTTCTCTGAATGTATGCAGAAAAGATAAGGTTAAAATTGTGATATTCTGATACTCACAGGCTAGGGTAAGTCCAACGCCTGTGCAGGCTGCCTGCCCTCCCAGAGATTTGCACCTAATATCACCGTGAACTAGCAAAACTAAAAATTTTCAACATTGGCATCTCTCTCCCCTAGGTCATTCACAGGTCTCCTTCATTCCTGGAGATTAAACATCTTTCCAGGGTCCTAGATTCATGCCATTTCTCCTGGTATTTCCAGCTCCTCACTCCTAAATTAAGTGAGGGCCAACTCTGCACAAGAAGACAGACTATTTTAGAGAAGGTATGTGCCTCACATTTGGCTTTGCATTTCTTCAAATCCAGGCTCCTGCTGATGAGACTGTTCTAGTCCCAGAAGCGAATGCGGACCAAGGCCAGATCCTGCTGCCACCATGAGGAATGGAGTTGCACCAATGTGCAGCTAGGTGCCTTTGTAGTCTCAGTCTTTTCTGCTGCCAGAAATAGTTCTCCATCTCTGCCTATTGGTAATCACCAGCTGAAGCTTCGAGCAAGATCCCTTCTCAACAAGAATCCCACCCATGAAATCCTACTTCTGAAATCTTGGTCCCCTGTATGACCACACCAGATGCTAATCACATACAGTTAGGTGAAAGCAGCCTGACCAGGATCCTGCATCATGCATGTGGCTACACAAAGCTTCTCACCAGGCACATACACGAAGGACCCTTGGGGTAAATGCCCACTCTTTATTACCAGCTCATGCTGGCCCCAAATCCTATCAGGTCTCTTGCTCAGCAGCTGCGTGGGACAGTGTGGACTCCCCCACGGATACTTTCGACTTTCTGACTTAGAGTGTCCCAGACACTAATCACAGGCATAGAAGAGGTGAAGAGATAAGAGCATTACAAGAGCAAAAAGCTAAGAGTCGCCAGAGATGACTGATGGGGAAAATATTCTCTCAGCCACTTTCATTTATAACAATTTCAATCCCACGACAGAATCTCCCACAGAATCACCGTTTCTGTAAATTCTCCATTTCTGTTCTAGTCACTTGAGTTCTCTTTACTTTGGAAGGAAGGATGGAAACCTTGAGCTCCCCCTGGAGGTAGGAGTGTGCTAGTAAGAGTCTCCTTGGACTGTGGCTCCTGACTCACCCCACCCAGTTCCTCTTAGCAGCGTCCTTAGTTAACTTGGTTGCTGACTTTTGCCCGTTTCCAGTCACCTTCTAGGTGACCTGTCTACAACTTCCACGACATCTGACTGGGGCCTCCATGCTCTTTGTATTTTAGCTACTCTAATCTTGATGATAGAAAGGGCCCCTTACCCAGCTGCACAGCTCGTTTCGCGGTCTTGTCTTCCATTCTCTTCTAATACAAACACTTTGTTAGGCGTATGATTCTACTTGACATCTCCCCAACGTGTTCCTTTCCTCTGTATCCTTATTACCCTTCATATTACCTAGAATTCTTTTCCTTACCCTCAGCCCTTATCTCCATTCTGAAAATCTTTTTCATCCCTTAAAAGCCCAAGTCCCAGGGCAGTTTCCCCATACCCACCTCTGAAATCCTGTAGAACTTGTTTATAATGCACTTATGTATGCTGCTTTGTATTTTAGTTATCTATGTATAGCTTATCTTACTGTATCCAACCAAATGCCCAGCATGATGACTAGTGTGCAGAAAATAAGCCTTAGATAAATGTTGAATTTTGTTGTTGAAGGATGATTTTGAAACCGTGCACTTCAGACTGGGACTTGAACCCATGCGGCCGGGACTCAAATCCAGCCAAAACCCACGGTCTTCCAACTGAGATCACACACCTGGTTTTAGGACTTAACGAAGCTCAGGTTCTTAATGTCGCAACACAGAAAGAATTCAGTGAGAGACAAAGTGATAGGTAAGAAGTGGATTTATTTAGAGAGGAACACTCCACAGACAGAGTGTGGGCCATCTCAGAAGGTGAGAAAGGCACCAGGGTATGGGGTTGTCATTTTTATAGGGGTGGGTAATTTCATAGGCTAATGAGTAGGAGGAGTATTCCAGCTATTTCAGGATTTCCAGGAATTGGGCCACTGCCCACTTTTTGATCCTTATGGTCGGCCTTAGAACTGTCATGGCGCCTGTGGGTGTGTCATTTAGCTTGCTGAGGTGTTACAATGAGCGTATACTGAGGCTTAATGTCTAGTGGAAGTCGACTCAACTGCCATCTTGGACCTATTGAGTTCTAATCACTTTATGTTATGTCCTCGGGCTAGGTCATTCCTTCAAAGGTTGTGCCCTGCCCCTTTCCCTCCTGTTTCAATTTCAAACATCCCATTTGCAAAGAACAGAGATAATCGCACTTTTAAAAAAAAAGAGGGGGGCTTCCCTGGTGGCGCAGTGGTTGGGAGTCCGCCTGCCGTTGCTAGGGGACACGGGTTCGTGCCCCGGTCCAGGAGGATCCCACATGCCACGGAGCGGCTGCGCCCGTGTGCCATGGCCGCTGAGCCTGCGCGTCCGGAGCCTGTGCTCCGCAACGGGAGAGGCCGCAACAGTGAGGGGCCCGCGTACCGGAAAAAAAAAAAAAAAAAAAAAAAAAAGAAAGAGGGGAAGAGAGAGAAAGAAGAGAAAAGGAATGAGAAGATAAATGTCCTGAGAATCTGAGCCTCTTGTTGAAAGAGCTTTGGATTGAACATCAGGGACCCTGGCTCTAGTCCCAACTTAATAAACTAAATGACCACTAAACTATCCTCTAAAGAACCAAGGCAGTGGGTTATATGAACTCTATAGTTTATCACCATGCTGAAATTGTATGATCATCTCCCTATTTAGGCACACTGATAGCTAATTAAACAAGATATCATTCATTCAGATTCACCTACCACAGAGCCTAGCATAACATGTGTGCTAATAAATGGTATAATAGCTACTCTTTTTTTCACACATAGTGGGAACATTCTGCAACATTCTCAATTTTAAGAAAGGGAAATTTTGCCTTTATCCACTGAAGATGGATGCATACAGGACTATGTGTCTGCTAATATGGTAATAAAGAACCATACAACTTGTTTAATCAAAAATATTGCTGAAACATTTGTCTTCCCTCTGGATATGTACTTTATGGAAGAACTTTCAGTGGTTGGGTCTCTCATTAGGCTGAAATTGTTTTTCTTACCATTTTTTTCCTCTAAGTCTTGCCATATGTCATTTTAGGTAGAAGCTTCCATTCCAGCAAATAAATGGGAAACTGAAAAAGAGCTATGCCAAAACAAATTCTTAGTCAACCATGTCATAGTCTGGGAAGATGTGGAAAATCATTTGACAAGACTCTAAATGGTAAGCAAGGAAAGAGAAGGGTAACACTTGGAAGCCAATGAAAAATGGGAGAGAATTTTAAGAAGTTATGCCAGGAAAATAAACAGATTCTAAGGGATTAAACTAAGTTTCTGGAACCTAGGACGATTGCAGAAATTCAGATTAATACATGTACCAACAACTCTTTTATCAAGGATTTTATAGAAATGAGGAGATCTACCTATGGGACTTTTAGAGTTTGCTAAAGTTTAGTTCTTTTGATTTCTAAAAAGCTGATTAAATTTCAATATTTTATTATGATGTTTTCCTGACTTATTTAAGAGAATTCCAAACTACCCACTGTCCTGCAAATATGTAATGTTCTTTCAGTCCTCTGTGCCATCGTGGATGCTATCTCCTCCTCCTGGTGTCCTCCTTTCTCCCTCATCCTTCAAACCATATTTCAAATCTCTGTGAAGACATCCCAGACTCCAGTCAGCAAAGTACGTTGCTCCCACTGCCGTCCTACAGTCTTGGCTCAGAGCTCTATTATTTTCATAATCACTGGGGCTCTGGCTGGGTGAAGGCAGGTGCACTCAGTTGGCATCAGCATGGAAAGTGAGGAGGAAACTGATCAGGACAGCAGTACTCAATTACAAGAAGTTAGGGGCCTTACTTTACTGAGCGTCTAATATTACATACTATGATCTGTTTATTTTTTTTAAACTTTATGAAATGTTTTCTCCTGGTGCTGTTCTGAGTATATTCTGAGTGGCTCTTCATAGAAGCCAAATTGTGGGGAACAAAATCTTGAGGAGGAGGGTGCTGACCCAGGAGGGTGGAGATAAAGACTGCTCAGTCTCAGAAGACTATAAGAAGCGAGGTCTAAGTTTACCCACTCCCACGTCTTCACTTAGTAATCCTCCTACAGTTCTTCAGATTTCAGCTTCCTTAGGAAAGTGTCTCATGCTCTTTCTGATGAGAACAATCATAGCATCTGTACCTCTCATTTACAGCATTTACCGTAATTATAAATCTATCTGTATATGAGATTCTTTGATGGGTATCTGTTCCTACCACTAGGCGCATGAGAGTAAGGCCTCATGTCTGGTTTTGTTCACCACTGTGTTGCAGGAAACAGAGTGGGGCCAAGAGGATAGTCAGATCCCAGGTCTCAGGCGAGTCCCTGGGACAGCTGCTGAGTGTGGGTTCTTGGCTTCGTGCAGG
Organism: Leucopleurus acutus; assembly: GCF_964270905.1. Lineage (NCBI taxonomy): Eukaryota > Metazoa > Chordata > Mammalia > Artiodactyla > Delphinidae > Leucopleurus > Leucopleurus acutus. Next base: position 46,834,020 of record NC_139151.1, on the reverse strand, counting down.
AAAGAATTCAAGAGCGAGCCATAGTAAAGAGAAAGAAGCTTTATTCAGGGAGAAACACACTCCATAGACAAAGTGTGGGCCATCTCAGAAGGTGAGAGAGGCACCAGGGTATGGGGTTGTCAGTTTTTACAGGGCTGGGTAATTTCATAGGCTAATGAGTGGGAGGGGTATTCCAGCTATTTGGGGGAAAGGGTGGGGATTTCCAGGAATGGGGCCAGTGCCCACTTTTTGACCTTTATGGTCTGCCTTGGAACTGTCATGGCACCTGTGGGTGTGTCATTTAGCTTGCTGATGTGTTACAATGAGCATATACTGAGGCTCAAAGTCTAGTGGAAATCGACTCATCCACCATCTTGGACCTACTTGGTTCTAATCAGTTTATGTCATGTGTCGGGCTACGTCATTCTTTTAGAGGTTGTACCCTGCCCCCTTCCTGTATCAGTTGTACCCTAGGTCCTAGCACAGAGCCCGGCACATAATAGGATTTCAACATTTGTAGAGTAAATGAATATTTTTACATGAAAAGCAATAGGGTAAAGGGAGTTGAAACATAGATTTAAAGGGGCTGCTTAAAGTAACTTAGCATACTGCTAATAATCAATGACAGAATCTTACACGTATGAGGACTTGGTGAGAGGGCATGAGAGGCTTATTTCTTCCTAACTGTATATATGTTGATGTCTTTTCCAACTCTCTGACACCAACTGGGAGTCCAACAATTCAATTCAACTCTGACACTATCTACCTGGAGTTAGCATCAGATCCCACAAGTTAAAGGGCTCATCCCACAAGATTCGCCCCACTTTCAGATGCCGATTCCAAGTCCCAGGCCACTCATGCTTCTGACCCATTAGATATAAATCAAGGATTACCATAACCTCCTCCTCAGGCTCAATATTTTGCTAGAATGATTCACAGAACTTGGGGAGTCACTTTACTTACATTTACTGGTTTATAATAAAGGATATGAATGAACAGCCAGATGAAGTGGTACGTAGTGTGAGATCCAGAAGGGTCCCAGTGAAACAGGAGGGAAGGGGGCAAGACATAACTTTTAAAAGAATGACATAGCCATAGGACAACGATAAAAACTGGTTAGAACCAACTAGGTCCAAGATGGTGGACAGTTCGACTTCCAGTAGACATTGAACATATTCACATAATGAATACGTTCATTGTAATACATTAGCTAAATGACACAGTCACCAGTGCCATGACAGTCCTGAGGCCAACCATAAAAGGTCAAAAAGTGGGTGGTGGCCCAATTCCTAGAAATCCCCAACCCCTCCCCAAAATACTTGGAATAATCCTCCCACTCATCAGCCTATGAAATTACCCAGTCCCTAAAAACTAACCATCCCATATCTGGGGGCCTCTCACCTTCTGAGATGGCCCACACTCGGACTGTGGAGTGTGTTTCTCTCTAAATAAATCCACTTCTTACTTATCACACTGTCTCTCACTGAATTCTTTCTACCATGAGACATGGAGAACCTGAGCTTCATTAAGTCCTGAGACCAGGTGTGTGATCTCAATTAAAAGACCATGGGTTCAAGTTCCAAATCTGAGTTGCACGGTTTCACCAGTGCAGGAGCTTCTGTCCCTGTGCAGTTGGGTTTTGCCACCCTCCCAGCACCTTGATGTGCTCACCACTTCAGAAGCTCTCTGGACCCCATCATTTAGGGGTTTTTATGAAGGTTTCATTACATTGGCATGATGGATTACATCACTGGCCATTGGTGATTAAACTCTGTCTCCAGCCCCCTTTCCCCTTCCAGGAGGCGGGGCTGAAAATTCCATACTTCCAGTCAATGTTTGGTCTTATTGGACACCAGCCCCCATCTTGAAGCTATCTAGAGGCTTCCCAAGAGTGGCGTCATTAAAAGACACTCCTATCACCCTTATCACTCAGGAAATTCCAAGGGTCTTAGGAGCTATGCCAGGAACTGGGGATAAAAAACATATATATCCTTCTATGATACCACAGGGTGGGAATTAATTTAAGGGCATAAATTTAAGGGTATATACAGCTAATAAGTAGTTTGTAATTATAATGCTGGCAGAGTTGTTAACTGAGGTTTCAAAGGTAATAGTAAGTCATTTGGTTACACTTGTATTTCAACACAATTAATTTCCCATTAACTTCTTCACTGGGGAAATTCATGACATCAGCATGTCTTCACTCAGTAATTACAGCACTCCCCTCCCCACTTCATCTAGCCCCAATACCATCTTACTCTGAATCATTTATCTGATAATTAGATGTCTTAGACACTCTTGAGAATGTGTGGCTGAATTACATATTCTGGCACTATGATAGCTTTTCTAGGAAGAGAGGGGTGGATGCCCTTTAATAACCTTAGGCCCCATACAAGATTCATGAACTTAGGTCTAAACTTTCTTTACTTTTCCTATGCTCCAACATTTAATATATCAAAAGATACTTTCCAGTACAAACTATAACTAAGCTGATAATTTAAGGGGAGAAAACCAGACCTTGTCAATTTACACACTGCTGCTCAAAATTGTTGCTGACAGGGTAAGAGAAAGCAAATCATATACAACATACAGATTAAGACATTAAGTCATTCATTCCCTCAAGTTTATGTTGAATGCCTGACACTAGGCATGTAGGAGACCTCTATGATAAAATGAAAATAGGACGCCTAGAGGATGTGACGTGAACTCAAGCTACCAGCAAGAAGCTCCCAATCTTGATAGAACAAAAGATTATAGAACAAAATCTATAATTAAATACTAAGATAAAAGAAGCATTCTACAGAAATATGAGGGAAAGGCAAACAAATCAGATTGGGGATTAGGAAAGATTTCCCAGAAAGCTAAGTTTTCAAGGATGAGCTACATAAAAAGGATAAGGTAAAAAACAAACAAATAAAAAAGGGTAAGGTAAGAAGGAGAGAGTATTTTAAGCAAAAGGAAACATATATATGAAAGAGCTCACGACTTAATCAGTAAACTACAATTCATGACAGATCTTTACATAAAAACATGCAATCTATGAACATTAATAAATACAAAGCTCTGTTCCCAAGCGAAAGTACATCCATTCTTTCAGATATGCTGGAAGGAGTTAGTGGTCAGGTGAGGTAATTTTAGTCCTAGTCATGTCAAGTGACGTAAATGGATTTAGGCTAGTTCTAAATCCATTTTCATTAATTCCTTTGTTTGCAGGGTGGCAAATTCAAATGGCTACCATGAGTGAAGCTGGCAGGTCGGGGACTGAGGTGAACTGGAGTGAGGGCTGAGGGGAGCTGTGTCCATAGACAGGGGCGGGCAGCCTGCGACATCAGCTGATTGTACCTCGCCAGAGGTAGCCTCTGCGCTGCCTAGCCTTGCTTCTCTCAAAGCAAACCAGAAACCTCGTACAACTTTGAAATGTTGATAACTAACTCAACATTTTTTTTTTTTTTTTGCGGTACGCGGGCCTCTCACTGTCGTGGCCTCTCCCGTTGCGGAGCACAGACTCCGCATGCGCAGGCTCAGCGGCCATGGCTCACGGGCCCAGCCGCTCCGCGGCATGTGGGATCTTCCCGGACCGGGGCACGAACCCGTGTCCCCTGAATCGGCAGGCGGACTCTCAACCACTGTGCCACCAGGGAAGCCCTAACTCAACATTTTTACATGTTATGCAGGCCAAACAATTTATGTAGTCCAAATTCAGTCTGCTGACCACCACTTTATGACCTTTGATCTTTGTATATTTGATATCTTTGCTCTTAGCTTCCAATTTTTCACAAAAACTACAAATGGTATTAACCCTTCATGTTCAGTAAGAACAAACACAGCTAGAGTATCAACAGTGTTGGAAGGAAGAGACATACAGTTAGTATAGACAAAAACAGATGTAGTAAAAAATTGAAAGTGACAAACGTATGTACTTGTAGGATAAATTGTTCATTAATAATGACAATTCTGAAGGACAAGGATCCAATCATTCAATCATTCCTATACCGATGCCATCAGCAATAATGAGCAAAAAGAATGAAAAGTGACTGTCAGAATGAAAGGCTTTAACAAGTGTGCACCTAGAAAAGGGAGATCAATGCCAAACGCCTAAATAAAGTTAATTCTGGACAAAGACCGCCGTGTGTTTAGGAACTTAAACACTGAACATGATAAAAATGCTGCTGTGAGAACTTCTGACACAGCCACAGTTAGGTTCCATAGTTTACGGATATTTTAGCTTCCAAGGAGTTTCCCACACTTGTAGCCATCACCAAGGAGGGGAATCACCTCTCCTGGCATATGTTCAACATAGTGGAAACTGGTCTATAGGAAAAGGTAACTTACAGATTATTAGAAGGCAAGAGAAAAGAGCATGTCTGGTTTGCGATTTTAAAGACTAACTGGTTTTGTTAAAGCAAACATTGTAAATGTTTAAAAATCCAAATAGTTTAAAAAGATATACAGTAGCAAACAAGTTTTTCTTTTGCGCTAAACCCCCAGTTCTCCTCCTAGAGGTGACTACTATTAAGAGTTTCTTATATTTCATTTCATATTAGTCAGCACATATTATACATTTATTTCTGCAACTTTTTTCCCATTTAATATATTTTGGAGATTGTTTTATATTAATTCATATAGATATACCTTATTCATTTTAAAAGCTACATATAAAAATATGCCATAAGTTATATAATCAACACTCCATAGATGAATTTATATTGTAGTCTTTTGCAATTATAAACCGTTAAATCTGTCAGTTTTGAAATCTTTAAAGAATCTTTTTGGTGGAACTGTACCCTAGGCCTGCAAGCTTAAACGTCTCTTAGTCCGTTTGGTCTTGGGAACAAGTGGACCTAAGAACAGCCATTTGGAAATGAATTTGTTCATAAAAAGAGAAGAATCTGTGTCTGGAAAGAGGGTAATGTGACAGAATGATTAGCTAGGAAACTAAATTCAAAATTAGCAATATCCTAAAGGGCCTCATGTGATAACCTAAGGAATTTGACTTTATCCTGAAAGTTATTCAGAGCCACTAACTGGTTTTAAGCAGAATGGCTATGACATGGTTATAGTTATGTTTTAGAAACTTACTGTAAAAAGAATGAGGAGAGTACAGTGGAACCAGAAAAGAAGTCAGGAGGCCAGGAGAACTATATAAGTAACTCAGGAAATAATTTATGATGATTTTAACTAAGTGATGGCAGTGGACTGAAGAGGAGGGGTATGATATTAGAGAACTATTAAGGGAGTAAAACTACAGTACTTTGGACTGACTGCACAAGGGTGTGATTGAATGGGCAGAATCTAAGATGAATACCAGGTTTCTGGATTGGCCCACTCAGTGGATGGTATTAGTCACCAAGGCAAGAGGAGCAAGTAAACGGAGAAGGATGTTCAGTGAGTTTTGAACATTTGACATTGACCTTCTGGAGCATGTAGGTGGTTATGTCAAATAAGTAGTAGAACATATAGGTCTGAAGCTCAACAAGAGCGCTACACACCAATAGCCGTTATCAGCATATATTCCATAGTTGAAACTATGAGAATGGAATAGGTCAACTAAGGGTTACATATTTGTTGATAGAACAAAAGGAAGAGATGATGGGATCTTAAGGAAAGGAGACATTTAGGTGGTAGGTGGAAGAAAAGAAGCCAAGGAAAGCAGTTTAAAAAAAAAAGGCCTTCAATGAACATTCAAAAATTAAATAAAAGTGACATACATGGGACTTCCCTGGTGGCCCAGTGGTTGGGAGTCTGCCTGCCAATGCAGGGGACACAGATTCGAGTCCTGGTCCGGGACGATTCCACATGCTATGGAGCAACTAAGCCCGTGTGCCACAACTACTGAGCCTGAGCTCTAGAGCCTGATAGCCACAACTACTGAGCCCACGTGCCAAAAAACCCAAAAAAACAAACAAACAGAAAAACTGACATAACAAAGAACTTGAATATTGGCATAATAAAGGATTCAAATAATTTTATCTTGCTTGAAATTCACAACAACCCCACGGTATTTAAAGCAGATGCTACTATCAGAGTCCCATTTTAGAGGCGACTTAAGCTGATTTAGATGACTAGCCCACGATTTCACAGTTGTTGGGTTTTTTTTTCAATTAATAGGACTCATTACTTTTATTTTTTTTTTTAATTTTTATTTATTTTTGGCTGTGTCGCTGTGCATGGGTCTTCATTGCTGTGCACGCAGGCTTTCTCTAGTTGCGACGAGCAGAGGCTACTCTTCCTTGCGGTGCACGGGCTTCTCATTGCGGTGGTTTCTCTTGTTGTGGAGCACGGGCTCTAAGCACACAGGCTTCAGTAGTTGTGGCATGTGGGCTCAGTAGTTGTGGCACACGGGCTTAGCTGCTCCGTGGCATGTGGGATCTTCCCGGACCAGGAATCGAACCCATGTACCCTGCATTGGCAGGTGGATTCTTAACCACTGTGCCACCAGGAAGTCCCAATTTCACAGTTTTTAAATAGTAGAGCTGGAACTATAACAGGTCTTCTATAGATCTTCATTCCACCATGCTGACTCTAAGTTGCTTATGATTCAGAGATATACAGACTAGCAAAACCAGGAAAGCAGATGTGGGAAAGAGATGATGCTAGTACATTATCAACCTCCCTCAATAACCCCGATTCCCAAGTTTTTTATACAGTAGGAATTTAAGGCTCGGAGAAGTTTACAAAGACACTGTGGGCCTTCCATGGTGGCGCAGTGGTTAAGAATCCACCTGCCAATGCAGGGGACACGGTGCGAGCCCTCGTCCAGGAAGATCCCACATGCCGCGGAGCAACTAAGCCCATGTGTCACAACTACTGAGCCTGTGCTTTAGAGCCCGTGAGCCACAACTACTGAAGCCACCGCAATGAGAAGCCCGCGCACCGCACGAAGAGTAGTTCCCGCTTGCCGCGACTAAAGAAAGCCTGCATGCAGCAACGAAGACCCAACACAGCCAAAAATAAATAAATTAAATAAGTAAATTTATTAAAAATATATATATTAAAAAAAAGATGCTGTGGACTAAGGATGCCATACCAGTAAACAAAGGATATTGTGTCCATCAGGCCATCATGTTACAGCCCCCCTCCCCACGCTGAAGGTGAGGCCTGAGGGAACTTTGGATGGGAAACAGCCGAATACTGGCCCTAGACAGCTAAGGTGAATATCAAAGGAACGATTTCAATGAGCCAGACTCTTGCACCTTCCCACAAATAGAAAAGTTCTAAATTCTTAACTTGAGATGTCTGGTTTTCTTTAATTAACAGTAACTTTTTGATGTTCCGATTACCTGGTTTTTGTTGCAAAACTCCTATATATCCTGGCTCTTCCCTTACCTCTTCAGAGCAGTCCCTCAGAGCTATCTGAGAGGCTGACTCGGAGGCTTGAAGTCCTCAGAATGTCCGCCAAATAAAACATAATCTTCAACTTTTAGATTGTACATATTTTTTTTAAGTTGACAACACTGATACTGCGCAGGGCCCTGTGGCGCTCCTGGGCACAAAGCCTTTCTCTGTCCTCCATTTCTTTGATTATAGGGAACAGCCTTCATTCAGCCTCCATGACCTTCCTTGAGTTCCAATGGCAGATTCAGGCAGTTGCTAATTAGGGAAGGGAGGGGATGCAGACCAGGGAGAAACAAACAGTCAAGAGTAGCCTTGGGGCAAGGTCCTGTTTCACCATCAATAGAACACACAAAAATATCTTTGAGTTATTTTGCAGATGTTGAAACCCCCTCTAGGTGAGAGAAGTTAAGGATTCATGATGGTATGCTGCCCACAAATATGTAGACCCCAGACCAGTTGGACTTGAAGGTTGATGATGCTGACTCCTACTTACCTCACCACCAACCCATGAGAAGAATGCACGACTATTACTACCTTGATCCTTATCGCATACGCCTGACCACGAGCCCCGACTGTAAGACCTCTCCCTGTTCCCCAGGGAGGGGAGCACAGTTCTTGAGGCACTAGCCTATTGTGCTCCCCCTTTGCCTGGCAAAGTAATAAAGCTATCCTTTTCTACTTCACCCCAAACTCTGTCTCCGAGATTTGATTCGGCATTAACACCTTACCTTAAAACTCCAATTCTTATCAAAAATTACCGAAAACTCCAATCCTTTAGCATTCACAAGCAAAAAGGCATTAACGGTTTGCATACAAATATATGTGCTCAGAACATAAACTAAATAGCATCTTTTCTATATTATAATCAGTACAGCACAAACTATGGGACTTCTTAAGGCCTTGTTCTACCCCACACAATGTTCTTTATTTCATGCAAATGTACTGGCCATGGGAGATACCCTGTGTTGTTTTCACTAGCATGACATGAATGAGTGTTAGAGATAAGTAAACCATCTCCTTATGTAACAGGGAAGAGCCAATTCTGACTCCATGTTGGATCAGTTTCTTTTACTTTAACCTTTGCTTTTCGTTGCTTTTGTTATTATAATCACTGTCTATAGCTGTAAGCATACATAATGGCCTGTCACAGGGAACCCTACCCCTCTCCCTGACTGTTAAACTAAAGTGTCTTTGTTCAGCTCACAGAAAGATATTCTGACCCTGCCCACCTGTGAATGGCTGCAGAAAAGAAAAAATTAACACATCTCCTCCCTGATGCAGGCCGTGCGAGATGTTTTGTAAGATAAATGGCCTTTTTACTTTACTTCCTCACCTCCTCCCTCTCTGTTCTATAAAAGAAACTGGCATCCAGGCCCCTATAAGATGGCTTTGGGGGGGCCCTAGTCTGCCATCTTCTCGGTCTGCAGGCTTTCTGAATAAAGTCGCTATTCTTTGCCTCAACACCTCATCTACTGATTTATTGGCTGGTTGTGCAGAGAGTAGGGGGAGCTTGGACTCGGTAATACCTATAAAGATATTAACACAGCATTATTATTATGGGCCTGCAAAAGCTTAGAAATACTTTCACTATAATCCACCCTGTGATAGTGAAAATTGTTTCCCTGGAATTTGACCTGAAAGAACAGAACTTGGTCAAGTTTCAGCACAGATCTTGTGGAAATGAAACAGGAGGGAAGGGGGCAGGGCACAGCCTTTAAAAGAATGACATAGCCGTTGAGGATATGACATAAACTGGTTAGAATCGGTTAGGTCCAAGATGTCAGAAGATTTGACTTTCAGTAGACGTCAAATTGAGCCTCATTATACACTCATTGTAATACATTAGCATGCTAAGTGACATACCCACGGGTGCCATAATAGTTCCCAGGCCGACAATAAAAGGCCAGAAAAGTGGGCGGTGGCCCAAATTCTGGAAATCCCCACCCCTTCTCCAAAATACTTAGAATAATCGTCTCACTCGTTAGCCTATGAAACTACGCAGCCCATAAAAGCTAACCACCTATATTTCTGGGCCTCTTGCCCTTCTGAGACGGCCCACACTCTGTCTGTGGCGTGTGCTTTTCCCAGGGCTGCCCTCGCCTCTTGAGACGGACTGCGTTCTGTCTATGGAATTCGTATCTCTCTAAATAAATCCACTTCTTATCTATCACTTTGCCTCTTGCTGAATTCCTTCTGCACTGAGACATAAAGAACCTGAGCTTCATTAAGTCCTGAGACCAGGTGTGCGATTTCCATGAAAAGACAGCGGGTGTGGGCTTCTCTGGTGGCGCAGTGGTTGAGAGTCCGCCTGCCGATGCAGGGGACACGAATTCGTGCCCAGTCCGGGAGGATCCCGCATGCCGTGGAGCGGCTGGGCCCGTGAGCCATGGCCGCTGAGCCTGCGCGTCCAGAGCCTGTGCTCCGCAACGGGAGAGGCCACAAGAGTGAGAGGCCCGCGTACCGCAAAAACAAAAAAAACCATAATAAGATCCCATTACATACCCACCAAAATGGCTAAAATTAAAAAGACTGACAATACCAAGTGCTGAGAAGGATGTAGAGTAAATGCAACTCTCATACATTGCTAGTGGCAATAAAAATATGGTACAACCACTTTGAAAATGGTTTGATAGTTTCTTATAAAGACAAACATACATTTGCCACATAACCAAGAATTCCACTCCTAGGCATTTATCCAAGGAAAATCAAAACACACGTCCACACAAAAACTTGTCCATAAATATTCATAGAAGCCTTATTCATAATAGCCCCAAACTATAAACAGCCCAATTGTCTATCAACAGGTATATGGATAAACAAATTATTATGTATCCATACAATGAAATACATACTCAGCAATAAAAAGGAATGAAATACATATGCATGCAACGACACTGCTGAATCTCAAGAAGTATGTATGTGTAAAAGACTACATACTGTGTGGTTCCATTTACATAAAATTCTAGCAAATGTAAACTAATCTATAGCAACAGGAAACAAATCAGTGTTTGCGTAGGATGGAGGTAGAGGAGGAAAATGAGTGCAGAGGGGTGCTAGGGAACTTTTGGGATAATGGAAAATTCTATATCTTGGTGGCAAGGGTTACACTGGTGTCAAAACTCATTGAATGGTATACTTTAAATAAATGCAGTTTATTATATATAAATTATACCTCAATAAAGTATAAGAGACACTATGCATGCCAGGTGCAATGTTAGGGCCTTGTGGAACACACAGATGATTAGATATTACAGTTCCCTAGGCTTCCCAGCAGAAAATGAAATGTGCATAGGGTTCAGTAAAGATAGAAGTTTGTTTTCTTCATACTGTCCCTCCTAATTCACCTATCCAACAAATATTTTTTGAAGTCCAATTACATGCAAGGCGTTTGGCTCAAAGTTAGAAGTTTATAAAGTCATGTAAACAATCTTCACAAGGTCCCTGACCTCCCGGAGCCTCCAGTTTCAAGGGGGAAATGGCAATGTGAACTACAATCTACAATGATGATTTCTGTGATTGGGAGAATATAGGATGTCAGTGAAGTGCATTTGTGTGGTTAGCGATGACTGCCTGGAACAGTTAACATCTAAGCTCATGTTGAAAGACTGAGTTTTAGTTAACCAAAACAAAGCTACCTGTCACCCCAGAAATGTCATCCCTTTCAGTATCAACAGTGACATACAATTTTTTTGTGTATACTGTTTTGGATTAATGCTTCCCCAACTAACCAGTTTTTCAAAAAGTTTTTCAAAATTGGGGGTAATTTATCCATGCTTTTAGTTTAATACCAAAAATGTACATGGGTGTTAACCAAAACCCTAGTGGTTTCATGACTGAAGTCCTCACCCAACTTTGCATAACTATGTATATAGTTGATTTACAATACTTCGGGTGTATAGCAAAGCAATTCAGTTATACATATATACATCTATTCTTTTTCCGATTTCTTTTCTTTATAGATTATTATAAGGTACTGAATATAGCTCCCTGTGCTATACAGTAGGTCCTTGTTGTTTATCTATTTTATATATAGTAGTCTGTATCGTTAATCCCAAATTCCAAATTTATCCCTCCCCCGCAGTTTATATGCTAAACCTCATTTTATATAGTTTAATTGCAGATTTACACATTATTTACTGTGAAATAATCTGATACAATTAATTACACCGTCAAATCAGAAAAAAAAAGAAAGTAATAGTCTGCATTTAAGATATAGTAAAAGTAACCTTATTAAATCTATTTCTTCCTCTATAAGAGAGTAGGGAGTGGTTCCTAATGAAGAACCCTACCCTAAGGTGTTTGGAAATCTGAGGGATGGTTTTGTCACAATGACTGGGAGAGCTATTTGCATTCAGAGGTTAAGGCCGGGGTGCTAAATGCCCTGCAATGCTCAGGACAATCTCCCACATACCAAAATCACTCTGCCCTCAATGCCAATAGCATCTGCATTGAGAAATACCATTAGAAGGTCTCCAATGGCCTTTCCAGATCTAAAAGTTTTTTAGTGAATTCTAGTCACTCATTTCCACTGGTATTGCTTTTATTCTAAATATCAAATAAAATAAGCAGACAACATCAGCCAACTAGGCATCTGTGATGATTAATTTCACGTGTCAGCTTGGCTTGGCAATAGTACTCAGATACACAGTCAAACATTATTCTGGATTAAACATGTGAAGGTGTTTTGGATGAGATTAACATTTAAATCAGTGGACTTTGAGTAAAGCAGATTGTTCTCCATAATGCAGGTAGGCTTCATCCAATCAGTTGAAGGCCTGAATAGAACAAAAAATGACCACCCACAAGAGAGAGAAAATTCTGCCAGCAGATGGCCTTTGAACTTGAACTGTAGATTTTGAACTTTCCAGCCTTCATAATTGAGTGAACCAATTCCTTTAAACACCACCCCTCATACACACACACACACACACACACACACACACACACACACCCCTACTGCTTTTGTTTCTCTGGAGGACGCTCACAAATATAGCATCCTTGTTCTTTGTCATAAGATTTAGGAAATGTGGAATGGATAAATGAAGTTAAGGGAAATTATCACGTTTACCCTAGATATGGATGGCCATGGTCTCATTAAGTGCACACCTCAAATCTGAAATATTTCAAGTATTTGAGTTCTAGACTGCCCTTGAGCATTTTACAGAGAATGTTTTCCTCTACACTTTTAAACTCATGGGCACTTCGAGGAGTGTAATCCATATGTTTCTGATTCATTTACACTTAACTCATCAAAATCTCTTTTCACAGTTGTCAATCTGAGCTTTCTGAATGCTTTAGCTCTATCAAGTCTTTGTTCTAAGAACCAGAAGTCACCTTTTGCTCAAAGAAATGAAATAAAGTCAGAACCCAAGTTGGAGTAAAATTCGAAATGTACAATTTGTTTTAATTTAATTTTTTAAAATTTTTGGCTGCGTTGGGTCTTTGTCACTGTGCACGGGTTTTCTATAGTTGCAGTCAGCAGGGGCTACTCTTTGTTGCGGTGCGGTGGCTTCTCTTGCTGCGGAACATGGACTCTAGGTGCACAGGCTTCAGTAGTTGTGGCTCTCAGGCTCTGGAGTGCAGGCTCAGTAGTTGTGGCACATGCGCTTAGTTGCTCCACAGCATGTGGGATCTTCCCGGACCAGGGCTCGAACCCGTGTCCCCTGCACTGGCAGGCGGATTCTTAACCACTGCGCCACCAGGGAAGCCCAAAAGGTACAATTTTTAAATTAGTTCTTACCCCCTTTTTAAAATCACATTTATTTTTGCTTATCACATCTTCACTAAGCAAAAACTGCCTTGTACCTAAAGCCTATTGAAGGTTCTCAGGCATATTGTTAAATATACACAGATCTTCAAAAGAAGCAAGTAATTTTTGTATCAAGCATATTTACATTAAGTATATTTCTTTTCTTGCCTTGGTTATATATACTGATGGTGGACTGTTTAGTGAATCCAAGGATACGCTGTTCTAGAGGCTGTTTTTTGTTTTTTGTTCCCAAGTGCTCATGTTTTTTGCAAAGTCCATGTAATTTAATCTATGTAATTACCTTTTCAACACAAAAACTTCCGTGATGTTGTCTTATTCCAACAAAAATAGCACTATCTGATCCAACAGATTAACACTCCTGAGGCATCATACAATAACAAGCCAATGTGGGCATGGGAAAAAGGAAAACGAAATATTGGCAAAGAAATTAGAAATGCAATTTTGCACTTCTACGGTGCTAACTCACATTTTTAACTTAAACATCAGATCTCAGGACTGTTTGGGCACTCACTTTAACTTATAGATAGTAGTGAATTTCTTAAGGCTGATTAACAGTCTTTCAGACAATTTAAAGATTATAAATGTTAAAAGAAAAAACAACTCCTGTTTCTCTGGCTTTGATAGCTAAACTTTTATTTCAGAATTGTGCATTTATCTCTAATATTCCAGACTCTAAGATAATGACAGTTAATTAACCTGGCAATAATTGTAGTTTATTTTTCAGAGAATTAAGCACACAATATGAACCACGTGCCAGACAAAACCTGGTCTTCAAACAGCAAGGTACTTAATGCTTAAAATCAAAATTAGATACAGAGGTGTTTTTTTTCAGGGAATGAATGAGAATTGGGCTATTTAAAATAAATTCATTTAGCTGATTGCTTTTTAAATTAAAATAACCTTTTTTTCTCAATCCCAAAGTAATACATGCTTATTACCAAAAACACAGAGAAGTAGAAAGAAAGAAAGAAAGGATATACTCAGGTCCACCCACCCAGAGATAAACATGTTGACATTTCAGTGGGAAGCCATATGGTGCAGAGATGAACTCAGGTTCCAGCCTTAGGCTGTGTGCATTCAAACCTAGCTCCACCACTTACCACCTCTGTGAGCTAGTAATTTAATTTCTCTGTCTCATCTTCCTCATCTGCAAAATAGAAGTTCAAGGATGTGGTGAAGATTATGAGATAGATCATGCAATGTCCCTGGCATATAGCAAATTTTCAATGAATGTTAACTCTTTGTTCAACTTTCTAGATTCTTTTTGTCTTAGCATTTTCATCCAGGGACATTGCTGGGTTTGATTTACATTTGAAAAGAGCACTGAGTGTCTCAGAAGATAGTCACTGAAGATAGTTATAATCAGTAGTGTCTCAGAAGATAGTTATAATCAAAATATATTTTTCTTCATATTTCTTTTTTATTTTATAAGGGGAAGATTGTAGATAAAATCTTGCTATTCCTAAAATCAAGGCTGGTGATTTTAAAGCACAAGCAAGCTTTTCTTTCATAAAACAAAACAAATTTATCATTCAACAATTTTTCATGCAATAACAAATATTTCAAGCTCTTCCACACAGATTGTCTCATTTAATGCTCATATAAAACTCTTTTGAAAGCACAAGACATTAGAATTATCTCCATTTTTTGAGCTAACTCTTCCCTTAGATTAATGATAGGTCATTGTCATTTCCACTTGCCCTTGAAGACTATATTTAGATATGGGGAGAAGTAAAATTACATGTCTCTCTGCTCAACACTAAAAGTTAAAAAGTCCACCTGCTTTTCCTCCCTTTTTTCTTATTTAGAGATACCACCACTCAGGAAGTCAGCCAAACTATAAACCTGTCACTCTATGGCCCTCTCTCTTCATCCCTCACAGTCCATGAATTACAGAGTCCAGTTGATTATATTTCTTAAATACCTCTGGAAACAACCCTTTACTTTGCACCTTCATTGGCACTGTCTGAGTTCGGGTCTGCAGTGTTGCAGTGGTCTTGGAGTTCCCCTCCCTGCCTCCAGTGTTACCTGCTGATATCTGCCAAAGGGAAAACTCTTCTTTGACCACCATTACCCACAGACTAATGGCAGAAGGCTTTTCATAATCCGGCCCCTTCCCAACTAACAAGATACCTATTTATAAACCATCTACCCAAGTATTAACATTATGCTGTGAAATATACCTCTCCAAGACTAAAATACAAATATCCGCTCTTTAGGGCACTCCCTTCCTGTTATCAAGGAAACCAGAAGGTTGAACTAGCGATCATAAGGTAGTACTTGGTAAGCAAAGTCACTGCATAATCACGAGGGGGATTTTATTCTGGCTATAATTGATCCCAATAAACTTTCCTTTATCCACAATAGAGTGTGCTTTTCCAGTGTTTGGAATACAGTATTTGCATCCACTGTGTTGTCTCTGTCTCTCAGACTCTGTTAGGAAAGACTGATAAAAATGTATTTTCCTAGCTAATTCCCACCTCTTTATGAAGTCTTCTCATATTTCCACCCAGTTAAAATTACATATTCCCCTGCCCATCCTATCCTAGTCCCGTATTCAGTGTTGGGTATTTCTACTATAGGACTCGTTAGTATTTTTATCACTATAGTTATTTATGAAGGTTGCTTTCTCCTAGAAAGCTGCGAGTGTTAGTGATAAAAAGGACTAGCACTTGGGTCAACCAGATGTGGGTCTGAATTCTGATTCTCCCACTTACTTGTTGAGTGGCCTTTGTCTAGTCCCTTAACCTCTCTGAGCTACTGTTCCCTCATCCATAAAGTGTAGATAATATAGTACTAGCTTCACAGAGTTATTGAGAGAATTAAAAGACAAACTGCATGGAAAACAATTTTCACAGTACTGGATGCATGGAAAACACTCAATAAAGTCAACCTTACTGATCATCTTTGCATTCAGCATGGCAGTGAGGAATCCTGTGACTAGGATGGGATCGATTATACAGCCTTGCTTTTACTTTTAGTGGTTTATCGATTTGGGAAAGCAAGAGCATTTTCTCTTTTAAAACATTTTGTGCATTATTGAGTGAAGAGACTTTCTCAGACAGTTAGAAATATTCATTTGGTTTACCTCTGTCTTCTTACCAGACTGTAAGTTACTAGAGGAGAGGCAAGATGTTTTGTTTTGTTTTTGTTTTGTTTTTTTTTTTGTTTTTGAATCCCCAGAAACTAGAAAGTACCTGGCACATAGCAGGTCCTTAAAAATATGTTTACTGAATGAATAGATAAATTTCTAGAAGCTGTTCATAAGACAGTTCTGAGTTTATCATCTAGACCAGTGGTTCTCAAAGGTGGTCCTTGAATCAGCTGCTCGGGCATCACCTTGAGTTTGTTAGAAGTGCACACGAAGGGACCCCACCTCAACATAGCGTATCAGAGGTTCTGGGGTGGAGCACAGCCAACTGTGACTTAACAAGCTATCCAGCTGCTTTTATGCCTGTTACAGTTTGAGAACCACTGACCAGATAGTTAACACCATTCTATAAATCTCAAAAACATTATGTCAAACAAAAGACATCAGAGACAAAAGAATTATTCCTTTCACATGAAGTTCTAGAATAGGCAAAACCAATATAAGGTGAAAGAAACCGGAATACTAGTTGCCCTGGAGGGTGGGGTAAGGGGTCGGGGTAGGGATTTGAACAGAAAAAGGCATGAGGAAAGCAGATGGCATGGGTTTATGCCTATGTCAAAACTCATCAAACTGTTTACTGAAGACCTGTGCATTTTGCTGTATTTAAATGCAATGCCAACAAAAAATTAAAGTAATGCCCTTTGAATTCTTTCTGTATAAGTTATCAGCAGGAGATCTATTTTTACATTACAATCTTAAGATGATCTGCAAGGTCCTGCATGATCTGACCCCCTACCTACTTTTTCTAGCCTTATCTGTCACCACTGCTTCTGTCACTTTTTCAGTCTTTCATCAACATTGACCTTTCACTTTCCCAATGGCATGTATTTCTATCCTGCTCCAGGGCCTTTGCACAGGTTGTTACTACTCCCTTGAATGTTTCTCATTCTTCCTTTTTACCTGGTTAACTCGCATTCTTCTTTGGTTCTCATTCTTTTGTCTGTTCCTCAGGGAAACCCTACCAAATCTCACTTAGTTGTATGTCCATGGAAACTTTTGTAGGGCTGCTGTGTACACTTGTGCAGGTTATTCATCTTAACAATGGTTCCCAGCTGAGGTAATAGTGGCTAAAATCCAATTTGTACTCTACTTACAAAGACTTGCACATGGAGCAGGGCTGTGTTGCCTGGAAAAGGGCTGCCTTTTTCTGATTCATCAAAGGCATAGTCTGTTTGCCAAGCTGTGCCTACTTTAGGTTGCTTCTGTCTATTGAAGTGCCTCTTAAAATATAGCACAAAGATACTGCACAGGCTAGCAGCAGCCCTGGCCTTGTACTTCCTCTTCATAGTATTTCACAGTTGTAATTTTACATTTATTTGTGTGATTATTTGGTTAATATTTATTTCCCCCACTAGACAGTAAGCTCTAGTTTTGCTTGTTATCAAGTATTTCCAGCACCTAGAACAGTGCTTGGCACAGAGTGAGTACTCAGTAAATATTTATGAAACGCATGAGACATTTTTTACTGCTGGAAGAATATTACGCTTTTTGAAGGTAGAGTCTGTATCTTATTTTCCCTTTTTCCCTCCTCCCCCACTCCACCCCTTACAATTACCTTACTGCTTTGCACATAAATGGCATTCAGTAAATTCCTCCTGATTGATTTAAAAATGTTCAAAGAAGCCATAGATGTTCTATTCACAGAAAAGTGGATCTGCAAGCATATGATTACACACTGCCTGGGTGATGATGAACAGCTGCTATTTATGAAGCAAAAGAGACAAAAATCGTTGAATGAATGAGAAATAGACTTCAATTGAAATGATAAGGATTTAATTTAGCTTTTGAAACTCATTTCCTGATATGAAGTTTACAAGATACTAGAAGACAATACAAAGTGAGGCTGTGAATTTTCTTTTTCTTTAAAAATACATGATCTTTGAGAGTTTCCCAAGATAGATCAACTACTTGTTTAAGGGCTAAGGGGTATTTCATTTTTTAAAAAAAATAAATTTATTTATTTTTGGCTGCGTTGGGTCTTTGTTGCTGCGCGTGGGCTTTCTCTATTTGTGGCGAGCGGGGGCTACTCTTTGTTGTGGCGTGTGGGCTTCTCATTGCGGTGGCTTCTCTTGCTGCAGAGCACGGGCTCTAGGCATGCAGGCTTCAGTAGTTGTGGCATGTGGGTTCAGTAGTTGTGGCTCACGGGCTGTAGAGCGCAGGCTTAGTAGTTGCGGCACAAGGGCTTAGTTGCTCCGCGGCATGTGGGATCTTCCCGGACCAGGGCTTGAACCTGTGTCCCCTGCATTGGCAGGCGGATTCTTAACCACTGCACCGTGAGGGAAGCCCTAAGGGATATTTCTGACTTGCGTTCTCAACAATCTAAGATAGATTTTTTTTTTAAATAAGGTTTTTCGTAGGGGATAATTTTACAGAACTGTTGCAAAGTTTCTCTCATTAACATCTTACATCACCATGGTACATTTGCCAAAATTAAGAAATTGAAACACATAACTATTAACTAAACTCCAGACTTTATTTGGATTTCCCATTTCTCCAGTTATGTCCTCTTTCTGTCTCAAGTGAGACAGCTTTTTGATGTTCTTCAGTGGTGTATAAAAGATTGGGTACTCTAAATATCAAGCTCTGAATAGAAATCCATAAATCTAGAGTGGCCTGTGTCCTTCATCTTGAGGCAAAAGTACTTTCCAATCAACCAGACTTGAATATGATCCCTAGCTCTGCCACTTTGAAAAGCTGTGTGCCTTTGGGCAAATTGTTTAATTACACTAAGCAATGGTTTCCACATTTGTAAAATGGAGGTGGTGAGACCTCTCCAACTGCGATGGTTTCTGAAATCTTTCACAGTAAGGGAATTCAGTGTTGAAAAACATGACTTTTGGGCTTCCCTGGTGGCGCAGTGGTTGAGAGTCCGCCTGCCGATGCAGGGGACACGGGTTCGTGCCCCGGTCCGGGAAGATCCCACGTGCCACGGAGCGGCTGGGCCTGTGAGCCATGGCCGCTGAGCCTGCGCGTCCGGAGCCTGTGCTCCGCAACGGGAGAGGCCACAACAGTGAGAGGCCCGCGTACCGCAAAAATACAAAAAACACAAAAAACTTATGACTTTTTATAGGTAACTAATCTTTTGCATTTATTAAACTAATACCATAAAAATATCACTCTAAATAGCATACCCGTGATGTTTTATATATGTTAAATTAGAAGAGGGCTGGGGGGAGGGATAAATTGGGAGATTGGGATTGACATATAACACTACTCTATATAAAATAGATAACTAATAAAGACCGACAGTATAGCACAGGGTACTCTACTCAATACTCTGTAATGACCTATATGGGAAAACTATCTAAAAAAGAGTGGATATATGTATATGTATAACTGATTCACTTTGCTGTATACATAAAACTAATGCAACATTGTAAATCAAGTATACTCCAATAAAAATTAAAAAAAAAAAAAAAAAGAGGGCTCAGAGGATCCTGACTAAAGACTCCTTAACCAAACTTTAGTCAGGCTCCTATGAGCCCTGTTCTCAACTAGACCTTATCCTTCGACCTGCCTAGTTCAGTTGTAGCAAGAATTCTGCTAAGTCAGTTTAGAAAGAATCCTCCACCTTTGATACCTGATAACCCTGGCAAGTCAGTTTAGGAAGAATCCCCCTACGCTTGAGGTCTCCTCTAATAAATTTCCATCCATCAACCCCCCTGTAGGGGTGGAAAGACTTTCCCTCTACCGTCCTATGTTTGAAAGCTGTATCTATGAAATAAACCAAAAACAAGCTAGTTAACAGGAGAAAATGTTTACAAATTTATTTATTTTTAATATTGTATGCACAGGAGCATTGCCAGGGGAAAAAAGTGAATATCAAAAAAAGCAGTGATATTTGAGAGTTTACATCATCTCAGTAGGGAAAGGGGAAAGAGGATGTATGCCGCTTAGAGGAGAGTAATGTTTTGGAAAGATGAATGGGCCCATAGAATAGAAGGGAGACAATGGTCATTTGTGACAAATTTTCTTGGATGTGGTGTTGAGTTCTGACTTCTAGTCTCCTCTTCCATGATAAGAGTCAATCTTCCCTGGTTGATGAAACTGCTGGAGAGGGGATATATGAGAGTCGATTTCCTTCTGGAGTATCTATCTTTAGGCAGATAAGTGGAGCTCAGAGAAGTCTGTGTTTCAGGTGCCTTCAGCTCAAAATAATTAGTATGCCAGACTACAATTCTGCAGCCTGTGGAACAAAAACCACATTGACAGAAAGATAGACAAGATGAAAAGGCAGAGGGCCATGTACCAGATGAAGGAACAACATAAAACCCCAGAAAAACAACTAAATGAAGTGGAGATAGGCAGCCTTCCAGAAAAAGAATTATGAATAATGATAGTGAAGATGATCCAGGACCTTGGAAAAAGAATGGAGGCAAACATTGAGAAGATGCAAGAAATGTTCAACAAAGATCTAGAAGAATTAAAGAACAAACAGAGATGAACAATACAATAACTGAAATGAAAAATACACTGGAAGGAATCAATAGGAGAATAACTGAGGCAGAATAACGGATAAGTGACCTGGAAGACAGAATGGTGGAATTCACTGCACAGAACAGAATAAAGAAAAAAGAATGAAAAAAAATGAAGACAGTTTCAGAGACCTCTGGAACAACATTAAATGCAAAAACATTCACATTATAGGGGGTCCCAGAAGGAGAAGAGAGAGAGGAAGGACCCAAGAAAATATTTGAAGAGATTATAGTTGAAAACTTCCCTAACATGGGAAAGGAAATAGCCACCCAAGTCCAAGAAGCACAGAGAGTCCCAGGCAGGATAAACTCAAGGAGAAACACACCAAGACACATAGTAATCAAATTGACAAAAATTAAAGACAAAGAAAAAGTATTGAAAGCAACAAGGGAAAAATGACAAATAACGTAAAAGGGAACTCCCATAAGGTCAACAGCTGATTTCTCAGAGAAACTGTACAAGCCAGAAGGGAGTGGCATGATATACTTAAAGTGATGAAAGGGAAGAACCTACAACCAAGATTACTTTACCAGCAAGGATCTCATTCAGATTCGAAGGAGAAATCAAAATCTTTACAGACAAGCAAAAGCTAAGAGAATTCAGCACCACCAAACCAGCTCTACAACAAATGATAAAGGGACCTCTCTAAGTGGGAAACACAAGAAAAGAAAAGGACCTACAAAACAAACCCATAACAATTAAGAAAATGGTAATAGGAACATACATATTGATAGTTACCTTAAACATGAATGGATTAAATGCTCCAACCAAAAGACACAGGCTCGCTGAATGGATACAAAAACAAGACCCATATATATGCTGTCTACAAGAGACCCACTTCAGACCTAGTGACACATACAGACTGAAAGTGAGGAGATAGAAAAAGATATTCCATGCAAATGGAAATCAAAAGAAAGCTGGAGTAGCAATACTCATATCAGATAAAATAGACTTTAAAATAAAGACTGTTACAAGAGACAAGGAAGGACACTACATAATGATCAAGGGGTCAATCCAAGAAGAAGATATAACAATTATAAATATATATGCACCCAAAATAGCAGCACCTCAATACATAAGGCAACTGCTAAAGGCTATAAAAATGGAAATATATAGTAACACAATAATAGTGGGGGACTTTAACACCTCACTTACACCAATGGACAGATCATCCAACAGATAATTAATAAGGAAACGCAAGCTTTAAATGACACAATAGACCAGATAGATTTGATTGATATTTACAGGACATTTCATCCAAAAACAGCAGATTACACTTTCTTCTCAAGTGTGCATGGAACATTCTCCAGGATAGATCACATCTTGGGTCGCAAATCAAGCCTCAGTAAATTTAAGAAAATTGAAATCATATCAAGCATCTTTTCTAACCACAATGTTAAGAGATTAGAAATCAATTACAGGGAAAAAAATGTAAAAAACACAAACACTTGGAGGCTAAACGATATGTTACTAAATAACCAAGAGATCATTGAAGAAATCAAAGAGGAAATCAAAAAATAGCTAGAGTCAAATTACAATGAAAACACGATGATCCGAAACCTATGGGATGCAGCAAAAGTGGTTCTAAGAGGGAAGTTTATAGCTATACAAGCCTACCTCAAGAAACAAGAAAAATCTCAAATAAACAATCTAACCTTACACCTAAAGGAACTACAGAAAGGGGAACAAACAAAACCCAAAGTTAGTAGAAGGAAAGAAACCATAAAGATCAGAGCAGAAATAAATGAAATAGAAACAAAGAAAACAATAGCAAAGATCAATAAAACTAAAAGCTGGTTCTTCGAGAAGATAAACAAAATTGATATCCCATTAGCCAGACTCACCAAGAAAAAGAGGGAGAGGACTCAACTCAATAAAATTACAAATGAAAAAGGAGGAGTTACAACAGACACCACACAAATACAGAGCATACTAAGAGACTACTACAAGCAACTCTATGCCAATAAAATGGACAACCTGGAAGAAATGGACAAATTCATAGAAAGGTATAACGTTCCAAGGCTGAACCAGGAAGAAATAGAAAATATGAACAGACCGATCACAAGTAATGAAATAATTGAAGCTGTGATTAAAAATCTTCCAACAAACAAAAGCCCAGGACCAGATGGCTTCACAGGAAAATTATATCAAACATTTAGAGAGGAACTAACACCCATCCTTCTCAAACTCTTCCAAAAAATTGAAGAGGAAGGAACTCTCCCAAACTCATTCTATGAGGCCACCATCACCCTGATACTAAAACCAGACAAAGATACTACAAAAAAAGAAAATTACAGACCAATATCACTGATGAACATAGATGCAGAAATCCTCAACAAAATACTAGCAAACAGAATCCAACAGCACATTAAAAGGATCATACACCATGATCAAGTGAGATTTATCCCAGGGATGCAAGGATTCTTCAATATACACAAATTAATCAATGTGATACACCATATTAACAAACTGAAGAATAAAAACCATATGATCATCTCAATAGATTCAGAAAAAGCTTTTGACACAATTCAACACCAATTTATGATAAAAACTCTCCAGAAAGTGGGCATAGAGGGAACCTACCTCAACATAATAAAGGCCATATGTGACAAACCCACAGCAAACATCATTCTCAATGGTGAAAAACTGAAACCATTTCCTCTAAGATCAGGAACAAGACAAGGATGTCCACTCTCACCACTATTATTCAACATAGTTTTTGGAAGTTTTAGCCACAGCAATCAGAGAAGAAAAAGAAATACAAATCAGAAAAGAAGAAGTAAAACTGTCACTGTCTGCATATGACATGATAGTATACACAGAGAATCCTAAGGATGTCACCAGAAAACTACTAGAGCTAGTCAATGAATTTGGTAAAGTTGCAGGATACAAAATTAATGCACAGAAATCTCTTGTATTCATATACACTAATGATGAAAAACCTGAAAGAGAAATTAAAGAAACACTCCCATTTACCATTGCAACAAAAAGAATAAAATACCTAGGAATAAACCTACCTAGGGAGAAAAAAGACCTGTATGTAGAAAATTATAAGACAATGATGAAAGAAATTAAAGGTGATACAAACAGATGGAGAGATACACCATGTTCTTGGATTGGAAGAATCAATATTGTGAAAATGACTATACTACCCAAAGCAATCTACAGATTCAATGCAATCCCTATCAAATTACCAATGGCATTGTTTTTACAGAACTAGAACAAAAAATCTTAAAATTTGTATGGAGACACAAAAGACCCTGAATAGCCAAAGCAGTCTTGAGGGAAAATATGGAGCTGGAGTAATCAGACTCCCTGACTTCAGACTATACTACAAAGCTACAGTAATCAAGACAATATGGTACTGGCACAAAAACAGAAGCATAGATCAATGGAACAGGATAGAAAGCCCTGAGATAAACCCATGCACCTATGGTCAACTAATCTATGACAAAGGAGGCAAGGATATACAATGGAGAAAAGACAGCCTCTTCAATAAGTGGTTCTGGGAAAAATGGACAGCCACATGTAAAAGAATGAAATTAGTATGAAATTAATACCATACACAAAAATAAACTCAAAATGGATTAGAGACCTAAATGTAAGACTGTACACTATAAAACTCTTAGAGGAAAACATAGGAAGAACACTCTTTGATATAAATCACAGCAATATCTTTTTTGATCCATCTCCTAGAGTAATGGAAATAAAAACAAAAATAAACAAATGGGACCTAATGAAACTTAAAACCTTTTGCAAAGCTTTTGCAAAATCATAGGAAACTACAAACAATACGAAAAGACAACCCTCAAAATGGGAGAAAATATTTGCAAACAAACAACTGACAAATGATTAATCTCCAAAATATATAAACAGCTCATGCAGCTCAATATTAAAAAAAAACAAACAACCCAATCAAAAAATGGGCAGAAGACCTGAATAGACACTTCTCCAAAGAAGATACACAGATTGCCAACAAACACATGAAAGGATGCTCAACATCACTAATTATTAGAGAAATGCAAAGCAAAACTACAATGAGGTATCACCTCACACCAGTTTGAATGGGCATCATCAGAAAATCTACAAATAATAAATGCTGGAGAGGGTGTGGAGAAAAGGGAATCCTCTTGCACTGTTGGTGGGAATGTAAATTGATACAGCCACTATGGAGAACAGTATGGAGGTTCCTTTAAAAATTAAAACTAGAACTATCATATGACCCAGCAATCCCACTACTGGTCATATACCCAGAGAAAACCATAATTCAAAAAGAGACATGCACCCCAATGTTCATTGCAGCACTATTTACAATAGCCAGGACATGGAATCAACCTAAATGCCCATTGACAGATGAATGGATAAAGAAGATGTGGTACATACATACAACGGAATATTACTCAGCCATAAAGAGGAATGAAATTGGGTCATTTGTAGAGACGTGCATGTATCTAGAGACTTATACAGAGAGAAAGTCAGAAAGAGAAAAACAGATATCGTATATTAATGCATATATGTGGAACGTAGAAAAATTGTTCAGGTGAACTGGTTTGCAGGGCAGAAATAGAGACACAGATATAGAGAACAAACGTATGGACTCCAAGGGGGGAAAGTGGAGGGGTGGTGGTGTAATGGATTGGGATATTGGGATTGACATATATACAGTAATATGTATAAAATTGATAACTAATAAGAACCTGTTGTATAAAAAAATAAAATAAATCAATATTCCAAAGCAGCATACTGCAGGTGGCATGTCCTGAACTCTTTCACCTCCCACCCCGCCACTCTTCTCTTTGATTATAAATCCCCACCTATCCTTGCTGTATTCAGAGTTGAGCCCTCTCTCTCTCTCCTTCTGTGATAGTCTTGACACTTATTACAATAGTCCTAAGGTTCCTTACTGTTTTAACAAGTGTCAGAATAATTTTTTAACATTAGCAATAATGAACATTAACTAATTTCCATTTATTATCCCTGACTCATTAGACAAATTTTTAAAATATCTCTCCTAGTTTTAATAAAACTAAAATATTTTTTGAAATATTTTTGCTTTGTTATGGATAACATGCATGCTGAAAGGCACTTTCCTTCCATATGTCCTTTATCCAAATGTTCAGCACTTTTCTGATTTTATTAGTAGAAGGTGACTCCCACTGATCCCAGATACACAGAGTAATTTGGATTGGAAACGCTTTAGTTAATTATCCTTTATTTGTAGAACTATATTCACAAACATCCTTATCAACAGATAAGTGGGGTATGTTTGTCTCTGTCCGTGAAAATGTCATACCAAAGCACATCTTACTTTCTCAGTGGTGATTCCATACCAGTCTCATCTCTCTCTCACCAACTGAGGAGTGCTTAGCAGCGCCTGGCACATTAGGAGTTCAACAAACGGGCAATTACTATTATTAAGGTATGAACTTTAATTTTTTCAGCTTCGTTATTTTTTCTGAGTCTTCATTGCAAAAGCTTCTTATTCTGCCCTGCGTTTGCTTTACCTTCCCTTACTCATTCTCAACTGACTTCTCTCCTTATCCCCAAGAGTGACTTGCAATCTGCAGTTAATGAAACAGAGATAATGGTATTCTCTGTGTTAAGGCATCATGCAGAAGTAGTTCTAATACATTAGAATTTTATCGTGGGTCACTCTATACTGTTTATCCAATGGGTGATGTAATGAGGTCTAAAAGACAAAAAAATAATATCAAGTAAGTGATCAAGAAGTATTAGGTGCCTTCCTATAGCTTCATTTTTACAGATGAGGCCCAGAAATATGTTGTCACAGCTAAGTTCCAAAAAAGGGGGAGGGAGGGGAAACTGGCTTTTATTTCTTGTCATAGTTCTCCTTTTCTGGGCTATTCATTTGGTTATGTGTCTTAATCACCCATCTAACAAATCCACGAGGCTCACCCGTGTATTTGGCACCTGTCAACCGCCAAGATACGGTAACACAGCAAACATTTTGGTGAAGCATAACAGTTTGTTGCCTTCCCCTAGAATTTTATTGTACCTGGTGTGCCAAAAAATATTGTCCGTCATTTGTCTCACAGTCGCATACATGCTTGGAGTTGACCATTGACTCTTAGGCCTTGTCGTTCAGGGCCTTGATAATCCTTTAACAGGTAAAAGAAGCACTCTGGAATGTAACCCATTGGAGTCTAGAATTATAATTTTAGTATATTCCTACCTGAACCCTACCCAATATTGGTACCAATTGGACGAGGATAAACATTCATCGCAATAAACATTCACTAGAATAAATATTCATCAAGAAACTAGGAGGCATTCAGGGATTATGATTTTGTAGCGTTTAGAAATCCATCTGGACTACGGAAACCCGGTGGAAGACTACCTGGTTCACAAACAAGATTTCAAAGAGGAGGGGCTTGGAGGAGGCGGGTCCGGACAACCAAGCGCGAGAATACGCCCCAGCGCATGCGCACCCATTAGCGGGTAACTCCCATTTGCTAGGTAGGGGAGGAAAGTGAGAAGCAGTCTACGATTTTAAAATTTCTCTTCGCAACCGAAAATTAGATTGTGATCAGTTCCGTGAATAATGTGAGAGCGTTATTCTCCGAGTTCAAGATTAAGGACCCTTGGCATACACCGCTAAATCAAGAGGTGACTTCTCGTCTCGTCCCCCGTCTCCTGGGACATTGATAGGCTAGTCCATTCCACAGACTTTCGAGTCCTTGCAGCGGGTCGGGGATCGAAGGATTGGGCCAATAGCGGCTGAAACGTCTTTGGAAGGAGGAAGGGGGTGAGGGGGCATCCCTCTGAGTTCCGCCTCTCCTTTTTCGAGGCGGTCGTGGGGAAGGGGGACGTACGAACTATTGCCCTCGAAAGCCAAGGATCACACCTCTCCGTGCAAACTGCCGGGAGGGCGGCGGGAAAAGGGCAAGACGGGAGTGGGGAAAGGGAAGGATCCAGGAAGCCGCGCGGGAGGGCGCGCGCGCGCGCCCCTTTTTCAGCAGTGTGGCGGGGTCGCACGCACGCCCGCCTCGGCGGCTGGGCGCGGTTTGCGACAGTGGGGGGAGTGGTGGAGGTGGCGGCGGCAGTGGCAACTTTGCGGCAAGCTCCGGACGGGCTTGCTTGACGGCGGTGTGGCGGAGGCCCCGCCCTAGGCGGCAGGAACCTGGAGGGAGGCGGAGGAATATGTCCGAGAGGGAAGTGTCTACAGCGCCGGCGGGAACAGACATGCCTGCGGCCAAGAAGCAGAAGCTGAGCAGCGACGAGAACAGCAACCCGGACCTCTCTGGAGACGAGAATGTGAGTGCAGCGCTGAGCAGTCCGGACGGGACTTTGGAGTGAAAGTTTCAAATTCTTTTTAAACTGTAGGCGCGGGGGCGGGCAGGCGGCTGTGGGGGGAGGGAGAGGTGTCACCCTCTACTCAGGAAAACGCGGGCGTGGAGGAGAACATCGAACTTGTCTCTACGGGGATTTTGAGCTGCGGCCGAGAGCGAGCGGAAACTTGACGAAGGAGAGTGGTTTTAGAGAGAGCGTGGTGGTGGAGGTCAGAGGGCTCTGAGATCTTTTTGCGTGCATGCGGAGTGTCTGGGCCTTTAGGCAGATTTTGGGAGAGTGCGGATCTGAGATTCCAGTAGTTTAAAAGGCAAGTTAGAGGTTTTTCTAAGACAGTTGGAAGGAGGGGCCAGCATGTGTTAATGGACTTTTAAAAAGGAATTTAGGGGCCGTGTCACTCGTAGACCCTTACCGACTGTCCAGGATGGGAAGATTAGCTCTTAGACGTAAGAGATTTCGGTGACTCTTTTAAAGGGGCTTTTGTGTCCGTTCCTGTCTTGTCCGTGGAGAAGGGGCGTGCCTGACAGTCGGCTTCTCTTCAGGAGGAGGAAAATTGAGAGGGTCGTCTACTGACTTGGAGGGGGAAACGACCCTTGAGGAAGGAATGAGAAGGGACAGTTACTCTTTTGTAAGTTTTCACTAAGATAAAGGGGATGACCTGGAAGATTTTAGGCCGCTGTGGTCAGGGTAGATGTCTTTAGGTGTGGGCTCTTGGCTTCGCATGTGTAAGGTGTTTTGGAATCAGATTTTTTTTTTTTAACTCTTAAATGGATCTTGGTAATGCTCTAGTTCGTCGCAACAGTTGATCCCAGTGTTTTTAGGTAAGACGCCAGTAATGACCGAACTGACATTAATTTTCAGTTTCATGTTTTAAGTTTATATCCAGTAAGGTCAGCAAAATGTCTTCACAGTTCACTCAACGAATTACTACTCTGAAATGTGAACCCTCCGAGGTAACAACATCTGATTATCTTTTTTAAACCTTTAAAGTGTTATAGGAAGGTGGTGTAAGTTGTTCTTTTTCTCAGTTTAGCTAGTTTTAAGAATAAATGTTGTACCTTACACACCCAGTTCCTAAGTTCTACATCACTGCATCACCGACTGAAGCGTATATATGGCATGGTGTCAAGACCAGAATTTTCACTGAACAGATGGGAAAGAATTCTTTTTGCAGATAGAAGAAAGATATTTGGCAGATTGTCAGTTTGTGGGATTTGGACTTGAAATTTCTGGAAGGCTTAGGTGTTGAATGTTACTTTAAATCTGTTTTTTTCCTGTTTGTGCTTCCCAAGCTTATTATATATTGGGATCTAACATTTTTGACCCTCTTCATTCCAGCCCTTGGTGTCTGTTTTATTTCCACCTCTTCTTAAATTTCTCTAGGCAGATTAGGTTAGTGACTAGGAGCACAAACTGGATCTCTTAGGTTAAAATCCCCACTCTACTGCTTACCGGTTGCTTGATCTTGAGCAAGGTGCTTGACCTAGTTGCCTTAGATTCTTATCTTAAAAATGGGGATAATAACGGTATTTACCTCATGGGATGTTTGTGAGGATTAAATGAGATAATATAGGTAAAGTGCTGAAAAGAGTGCCTGCCCCTTAATAAGTACCATACAAGTGTTAATTACTATTACTTCTTTTGTAATCACATTGTCTAGACTTATGTTTCTGGCCCTTCCACATATTAATCAGGCTGAAATGTAATGAAAATATCAATAACCTATTAGACTGAGGAAAATTTCAGGGAACCAAATAAATTGAAAGGTTATTTTCTTTTTACAGACCCTTAAGAGGAATGTACTCCTTGATGCATACTAAAGCTATTCAGAACTAGATGATTGGACTAAGCCGTTGTTTTGGTTCCTCCATTTGGCTGGGACTTTTAACCTTTATTGTGCTTTGGACACCTTAATAAATCCTGTGAAACCTTCTCAGAATAATAGTTTCAAATGTATAAAATACAATATATAAGATTACAAACAAAATCAGTGATAAAATTATAAAAAAAGTTACAGAATGTTAAAAAACAAATTTAAGATTTGTTTTAATAAAGTGCTTTAATATCAAGTGCT
Source organism: Leucopleurus acutus (assembly GCF_964270905.1). Taxonomy (NCBI): domain Eukaryota; kingdom Metazoa; phylum Chordata; class Mammalia; order Artiodactyla; family Delphinidae; genus Leucopleurus; species Leucopleurus acutus. The sequence continues at coordinate 46,803,927 of NC_139151.1, read as the reverse complement.
TCTTTATTAGCACATTAAGTAACTAGGTCTGCAGTGACTCTGATAGTTATGATGGGCATAGACAATTTTTGAGATCTACAACAACTATAATGTGATATAAAAATACCTGATTTCATTGGTGAGAAAGTCACAGCTACAGTAACATTAGCATGTATGCTGCCTGCATTATAATAGAAGGAAGTAATAGATTTCACTTAAAGATAGTGAAAATTAAAATGCAACTTTAAATTTATTTATGTATTTGTTTATTTTGCCGCTTAAGTTCACAGGTCCTTTGAATTTCATCCAGGGACCCAGATCTAGGACATAGGTTAAGGGAAGCGAGTAGAGAACTCTGTATAAAAATGAGTTCAGAAAAAGCTAACAAGGGCAGGTGGTTTTACTCTTGAGGGAGCCAAATAACGACAGGAAGGCCAAAAGCAAGTGGAGGAAAGAATGTGGTGTTTTTGAGTTGGAGTGAAGGTAGTCTGAGCGCTTGCTACGGTTAAGGTGAATCAAAGAATTGGAAGGACATTAAAGTTTTTTTCAATTGAGGTATAATTGATTAATAACATTATATTATTTCAGATGCACAATATAATGATTCGATATTTGTATACATTGCAAAATGATCAGCACAATAAATCTAGTTAACATCCGACCTATTTTAAGTTTGTTTTATATGTATCTGCCATTCTATTAACTTTTTAATATGACTGTAGAGTAGTTAGCTTATGGAAGAATACTAATAGTTGTCTGGTACTGAGATCAGAAGGCTGAATCTGGAGACATGTCTTTTGCTTAAGCAGCCTGTGGCAAGATTAAGGGCCAAATTACTATCCCTGTTTCCTTGTTGAGCAAATGCACATGGTAGTGCCATATATGTTGCATAGTACCATTCTGTATTTTGAGGAGGGGCCAAGGTGGAAGTCAGTTTGTACACATATTAGATACTTAGGAAAGGTTTGAATTTAAAAATAAAATGAAAGCATTGTGAATGTATTTCATTTCCATTTGACTGTTTGATTTCCATTTGGTCTTGATTTGCCTATTTGAGGAGATGGGTAAATTAAGTGGTTAAAAGTTTATACACATACACACACACGCATACACATACATGTAATGTGCCCCAATTATTAACAATGTTTTGTGGGGCTTCTTGATTAGCAGTTGAATTTTTAGAATGGAAAGAAGAATTTTCCAGACTGGGAAGAAGCTAGTGAATAAATGTCTAACCGTTTTATCATTTCATTTCTCTAGTGTTGAAAGATAATTTTCAGAAAAAGAATAAATTTTCAGAAACATTTTATTTTACTCATATGAGGGAACTGGGCACGTGTAAGTCAAACGGTACAAATGTATATGGATTAAAGGAATGTAGAGATGAAATTGCAAATGGAGACAAAAACTTTTCTTCAGCATGAAAGGGAAGACAGTTTGAACCTCTACCTTTGGATTATGCACAGTGTAAGAGATGTAAGATTGTTCAAAGGCAGTGAAGGGGGTTAGAATCTGATAACACGGAGGAGCGTGCAGTAGTTATATAGTTTTCCAGTGAAACACAAAATTGTTTTCTACACTAGGTTTTAACTGTGTAAATACAACTGAAAGGTAGGGAGAAATAGAGATTAACAGTGATTTCAGGACTTCCCCAGTGGTCCATTGGGTAAGAATCTGCACTTCCATTGCGGGGGTCCGGGTTTAGTTTCTGGTCAAGGAACTAGATCCCACATGCATGCCGCAACTAAGACCCCGGGCAGCCTAAATAAATAAGTAAATATATATTAAAACAACAACAATAAAAAAACCCCCAGTGATTTCAACCTAGGAACTGAACTCTAAAGTTTTACATTTCTATATCTATAAAAGCTGATTATATTTACATTAAATTACAGTCTAGATATTGAGCATTACTATGTGCCATCTATCCACTTCATTCTCTTTCACCCTAGATAACCAGTATATTTTAGAATGATTTGTGTATTTTTTTTTAAAGCGTTCCATTTTTGTAGGAACCATTCATTTTGAAAAACCACCCCTAAGAACTGCTGTATAATACCATATAGTTTTTAAGGAATTAATATGAATTTTTAATATACTTTCTGATACTCCAGTTAATTTTTAATGTTCTGTAATATCATAAAACCAACTTTAGGAAGCAGTAATTTAAAAATAACCTCTGAGACAATGGTTCCTAATATGTGTTCTCATAGGTGTTAATAGGCACTCCATGAAAAAAAGCTTCCTCTGGAATGAATTTAGTAACTACTGCCCTAAGGTGATATAGGTTTAAATAAATCTCTTTATTCCAAGGAACACTTTGGAATATGTAATCAAAGGAGGTAGTGAAATCCTCTTCTCAGAGTAGAGGACCATTAATATAGCTTGTGGACTGGAGACAAGGTATAAGTTAGGTGAGTTTTCAAGGTTTCCTGCAGTCATTTCTACATTTGGAAGGATTTTACTTTACAGTGAGTTTCTGGAGCTCTATTATATGAGTATTTTAGAGCTATGAGTCAGATTTCACTTGTATATAGCACATAACATGTAGAACCTAAAAAAATTCTAAATGGTTTAAGTGTTATAAATAAGCAGAGTTTGAATGATAATCAGGATTTTCATCTAAAGTAGGAAGCACTAACACTGTAGCCTCAAACGGCCACCCACTCCCATGCTCCAAACTGAGCAGCAGTCAAATAAATTATGAAGACATGTAGGTCAGTCAGATTTAGGAGTCATAGCTTTTGGTTTTGAATACCAGCAGCCCTAACCAGCAAGACACCATTTAGGCTCTCTAAGCAACACTTCCTTATCTAACAGTACCTTGTATGAAGAGCAGTAAAGATGAAGTGAGGCAATGTAGTAAAGTGGCTGGCACAGACCAGTGCCTTGTTATTTAAAGGCAGTATTATTCTTACCATTAGCATCATCATGGTTAGCTTTTTTGTTTATATTTTTGCTGAAATATCAAATATCCACAAATCCTAATGTGTTTGTGTTTTATTTTTATTTGGAGACAAGAATAAATTTCTTCATTTCTTGCAGGATTTATTAATTCTTTTAGGCCAGTCAGTAGCTACCCAGTATGAACTCATTTCCTAAGTACAGTATTGCTGTTTCATATAATTTTTTCTGATTTGCTGCTCATAGGATGATGCTGTCAGTATAGAAAGTGGTACAAACACTGAACGCCCTGATACACCTACAAATACGCCAAACGCGCCTGGAAGGAAAAGTTGGGGGAAGGGAAAATGGAAGTCAAAGAAATGCAAATATTCTTTCAAATGTGTAAATAGTCTCAAGGTATGTACAGAAAGACACAGTCTATGTGCTGAATGATGGGCTCCAGAGTTATTTCTCAGTGGTAAACATTTTATGCTCAAGATATTCGGTCAAGTTAAAAATATTATAAAATTATAATAATCTGAAGTTTTGTTTGTAGGGCAGACTGCATAGTTATTATAATCCATTCCACATTTGTTTAGCTTTTTTTTGTTTGTTTTACATTAAATGAGTAGTACCTAGTATTGCATCTGGTTTTTCTTTACTGTTTTTATTGATTTTGAGAAATGTTACTCTTCATATTTTGGTAAAACTTAAAAGCATAAGCCACTTTCTGGTACCTGTTACTGAAAAAAACTGAATGTGACTCATTAACTTTGAGTTAGCATAAATTGAAACAGATGTCTTTGTGCAGTCTTTAAAAATTTAACTCTTTTATTTGTAATTGTTTTCAAAGAAAAAGGTAGAAACTAAAAATTTTTTTGAATATTCAATATTTGGAAAAAATAGGTTGGAGTTATTTAGATTACTACCTTCCTCAATAGTGTTTTTATTTTTAAAAAGGATTACTGGTTTACTTTAAATGTTTTACATGTATTCATTTCCTGTTTTTTAAATTTGGGGGTGTTTTTCCTGTGCTGAGCAAAAATATACATTATGTTATCTTATACATATGTTAGATAGATTCTTTTAAAAATATCTAAATATACTTTAAAGTCTTCGGAAAGCATAAGAAGCTATGGCTTTATGGAAATTATTTTCCTGTCTATGTAGCAAAATGCCTTGCTCAGTGTGTCAAATTATATTGTCTTAAAAGGAGGGAAATTAATCTCAGTGGTTGTTATTTTTTTTTTTTCCTTCTTCTAAAGCAAAGTGTCCATTGTAGTTTCATGTTAATATTTAGGTATATTAACCTATTTTTTACGTAGTATATCTGGAAGGTGGTTTTAACTGCCATTTGGATATTTTGATTAAATATTTCCAAAGCCTAAAGCTATGGCTTTTTGAAGGATAAGAAATAAATGTTGTTATACTTTAAAAGTGAAATCAGTGCCTTAAAGTGAATATGAAAGTTACTATTAAACACCAGGAGATTGCCAGTATAATTAAGGCTGAAAAATAACTTTGTGAACAAAACTGAATACTTGTAGCACAGGGAACTCTGCTCAATATTCTGTGGTGGCCTAAATGGGAAAAGAATTTGAAAAAGCTGCATATGTATGGCTGAATCACTTTGCTGTGCACCTGAAACTAATACAACATTGTTAATCAACTCTACTCCAATGTAAAATAAAAATTTAAAAAAACCTGAATACTTGTTTTTTTACATCTCCTTATAGCCTCCTGGTAACTGTGAAGTTACAGCCCGCTGCCTCCCCTGGCCCCCACTGTTCAAGTATTCTTGTTCATTATAAAACTTCTTGGGTTGTTTTTCTTTTAGGACCCAAATTCAAGGTTACTTAAAGTTGTTTCTATAGAACTGTAGAAAGCAGTGATTTGAATGGAGTCTGATATGCTTCACTGTACGAGGGAAATTAAACCTAATAAAGTTTAATGAGTACTGGAGAAACTATATTAACTGTTAGGTTATTTGTTATTTCAGAAAAATAAATTGTGTCCTTATGTCGTAAGGGATTAAATGCCTTTGCCACAATTACCCATTTTATTTTGATTCAGAAGCATGCAGTTGGGTTTAAGGATATAGAAGGCAACTATCAAAGTATTTTCATTGATGAGTACTTGTTACCTAACCTTTGATTTAAATCTTTAATTGTTATAAAGCTTTATCATGCGCCAGTATTTTAAAATGTGAAAACTGGACTAACGGATACCTTTTAAGTGTCAAAAGTCAGTTTATGTATGATATATAAAACTGCAACTTGCATTTTGGAAAAAAATTATAATGGGAATGGTCAGTTTAGTACCATTTTTTGGTCTCTAAAATATATTAATTTTTCTTATTTCTTGGTTATTTTATAGGAAGATCATAATCAGCCATTGTTTGGAGTTCAGTTTAACTGGCACAGTAAAGAAGGAGATCCATTAGTGTTTGCAACTGTAGGAAGCAACAGAGTGAGTGTTAAGGGGACTGTTTGGCATTTGGCTTACCAGAGTCTGGTGTTAATATAACATTGAAGTGTAATGATTTTGAAGTAAACTTTGTATAGGTGGTTTGACAATATTGTTCCTTTATGTAAAAGTGAAGCATTCTAGAAACTGACAAAATTAAAAGTAATATTCATGACTGAAAATATATCTTAATTTCATATATACTCCCAATTGTTCATGAAACAGGTTTCTATTTACATTTTGTACTCATAAATATTTTGTTTTGAGTGGCTGAAAAAATTGACCTTGCTTGTTAGAAGTGACTGTGATAGTTTGTCAATTTAGGGTAAGAAGTCTGTTATTTCTTTTTTGTTTGTTTTTGGGTTTTTTTTGTTATTTCTTAAAAATAATAAACATAATTAGTTGCTCTCTGTAAATGGAAGGCGTAAATCCAGTGGATTTATGTAATAGTTACTGAAAATATTTTAATTATATGCAATAAACATTTGTTTTGAATTGTTTTTAGGAAGCAGAGTATCTTGAACTGAGAGAATGCATAGAAAAAACCATGCTGGGCATGTTTTGATGTAAATGATTAAACTTTTAAGTTAAACCTGGGGCTGAAAAAGTGGATTGCACAGGCTTGTTTATTTCCGTTCACTTCTAAATAAATGGGAAAAAGGAAGATTCCCTAGTGCTTACCAGGGAGAATCAGGAGTTTTCTGTTAAGCTGAAATCACTTCGGAAAAATTGTCCTCCTGATAAGTCTTTACTGTATTAGCTGACATTCTGCTTATTCATTAGTACTGTACTAGGAGTTATGAGAAGTAACAAAGAAACAGATTGGCGTATTTGGAAAAAGAAAGACGGAGGAAGTTGACTACTTGGTATGGATTGACAATAAACAAAGTCACTTTCTTTACCTTTAGCACAAGAGGGTAGGGGAAGGAGGTGAATCTGAGAGGTGTTCCATAAATTGTTATTTTAATTGAGTGAAATTAAATTTATGCTTCTTTAGTAATTGTGCTAAGCATTTTAGAGAAATAAAAGACCATGATTTTTAATGCACGCCGTTTCCTATATTTGTTTGCTGTTTTAGTGTTAGTATTCTGTTCTCAATCAAAATTAACTTGGGAGTTGTCAGCTGAGTATTTTTCAAATGTCAGCATATTTCCAAGCTTTTTTATTCTGAAAGTTTGAGGATCATACAAACACACATGCATCTATTCTGGGCTAGAACTTTGCTATTCCTGTTTTCTAAAAAGTAAAATTTGGCTTTAAGTAATTTCCTGGAAGTCTTTAAGGAAGTTTTAATTAAATTTAAGGCTCTGTTGCTTTTACTGGTCATTGAAGTTCTGAAAATTTGAAACGCTATACTCAAGTTGATAACCTGGAATAACAGCTTTTTTTGGTGTTTAGCCAAATGTAGGTTGTGATATGTAGCTTGAAAACAACAATTCAGAGGGAAATTGATGTAGTTTGAAGAAGAGATTAAGGTTATTTTTTCCGAAAATTGGGAACATAATCCATTAATTCATTTGTATCCACTTTTCAGACATCACTATAAGCCTGATTATACTTCACTAACTTCACCATCATATTAGTATAATTAGAATTAGTATAGTTTGTGCTCCAGTATGCTCATTGTAATGTTCCAGGCTTTCTAACCAAAAGAATCCCTGTTCTCATTTAAAATGACATTGAATTATACGTTACTGAATTATAAAAAGGTCTGCTGTTTGGACTTCTTTTTTTTTTTTTTTTTTTTGCGGTATGTGGGCCTCTCACTGCTGCGGCCTCTCCCGCTGCGGAGCACAGGCTACGGACGCGCAGGCTCCACGGCATGTGGGATCTTCCCGGACCGGGGCACGAACCCATGTCCCCTGCATCAGCAGGCGGACTCCCAACCACTGCGCCACCAGGGAAGCCCTGGACTTCTTTTTTTAAAAAAAGAAAGAAAATAAAGCAAAATAATCTCTTAAGACAACCTAGTTAGCATCCATATAAGGAATTTTTTTTAGAATATTAATGTAGCGATTATCTTGTTAATAGGTGATGATAGATGATTTAAAGGATCTTTATAGAGTTCTTATAGACTCTTATTAAGAATAATAACATGTTATTGCTAACATGACTAAGCTGTAAGAAGAATGGAAAGAAATTTATAAAAAATTTAGTATTATAGAGTAAGCCCTCTGTATCTGTGGGTTCCACATCCACAGATTCAATCAAGTGTGGATCAGAAATATTCAGAAAAGAAAATTCCAGAAAGTTCCAAAAAGCAGAACTGGAATTTGCTTTGCACTGGCAACTATTTATATAGCATTTACATTGTATTAGATGTCATAGTGGTCTAGAGATGACTTAAAGTATATGGGAGGATGTGTGAGGCTATATGCGTACACTATGCCATTTTATATAAGGAACTTGAGCATCCTCAGATTTTGGTATCTGTGGGGAATTCTGGAAGCAATCCTCGGCAGATACCAAGGGACAACTGTACATAATTGAATAAAGTGTATATATTATTAATTTTAGAATATGTGACGAAAAGGCTACTGTACATCAGAAAGTTAATATTTGATGAGCAATGTCCATGAGAAACTTATTAGGCAAATTTTAGATTTTCTTTTTTTTAAAATTTAATTTATTTATTTATTCATTTTTGGCTGTGTTGGGTCTTCGTTGCTACACGTGGGCTTTCTCTAGTTGTGGCGAGGAGGGGCTATTCTTCGTTGCGGTGCGTGGGCTTCTTATTGCAGTGGCTTCTCTTGTTGCAGAGCACCGGCTCTAGGCACATGGGCTTCAGTACTTGTGGCACACGGGCTTCAGTACTTGTGGCTCGCAGGCTCTAGAGCGCAGGCTCAGTAGTTGTAGTACACGGGCTTTGTTGATCCGTGGCATGTGGGATCTTCCTGGACCAGGGCTCAAACCTGTGTCCCCTGCATTGGCAGGTGGATTCTTAACCACTGTGCCACCAGGGAAGTCCTAGATTTTCTTATATGTAATTAATAATGTTCTAAAACTATCCAAAGACTTTAAAGCTTTAAAGGAGGATAAACCACGGGAATTCCCTGATGGTCCAGTGGTTGGGACTCCCTGCCATAGGTCTGGGTTCATTCCCTGGTCAGGGAACTGGGATCCTGCAAGCCTTGTGGTGCAGCCAAAAAAAAAAAAAAAAAAGATAAACTACAATTTTAGGGAGTAGTTATACTTTACTGTGAGGCATTCAACTTTATTTACTTGGAAGAGTTGGTGCAATTACATGGATGAGATAAAAGTTGAAAACATTGGAAATAGAAACCATTATTATTACTGTAGTATTTAATATATTCTGAAAATTATGTAATGCATTAGGCTTTATAATAGCTTCCTTAAGTTTAAAGGAGCTCTTTTAAAGCAGTAGTTTCTGTAGCATCTTTGAGATACATTTGTGACTAAAATATGTTCAAAAGCTGAAGAGTGTGTTTCTACATTCGAGATAAAATTTACTGTATTTTTGTTTTCATTAGGTTACCTTATATGAATGTCACTCACAAGGAGAAATCCGGTTGTTGCAATCTTATGTGGATGCTGATGTATCCTTTCCTGGGTTTTCCATATTGTTGGCTAAAGAAATTGACTTTCAATAAGTACCCCAAAACTTTTGGAAATTAGTTAGTTCTCTAAAGTTATATTGTCCTTTCTTAACTTTAACCAATGCTATCTTTCACTGTCACCCAAAAGATTCCTAGTATCTAGTTTTCCTGATTCCTAGAAAGCCATTGTAGGGTGGATATGAAGGAGGACAGTGTGGGTATCTGGAGATGAGCATTGGAAATCCTGTAATAGAAAATGAAAGCAGAAACTTCCTGTTTCTTTGACCTTGCTTGGAATTTTATCATTTCAGGGCAGTTATATTGGTGAACTTGGGTTAATCAGAAGCTGTGCCTGGCAGTCATACCAAGTATTTGGTCATCAAAGCCTACAGGGAAAAAATAAACATGTGCAGTTTGTTTAGGAAATACTGTAAAACATGGGTTTATAAAAAAAAAGCTTTAAAAAGCCAAAGGGTACAACAGTCAAAGCTTGGTGATAAGATTTCTTCCAGATCCATTTGAAAAAGCTAGCAAATAAGAAAAAACAGGAACATTTAGTCTTCCCTTAGGTGATAAGAAAAAAAGTAACCTGTAGTCGTACTGGGAAGGTCTCACACAGGAAAAGGTGGAAAACTGAATAGTTATTGATCTTTATCTAGAGGCACACAGAGTTACTGAGACAGAGCCAGGATCAGCAAATTACAGCCTATAGAGCTGGCCACCTGTTTTTTGTTTGTTTGTTTGTTTTTGCAGTACGAGGGCCTCTCACTGTTGTGGCCTCTCCCATTGTGGAGCACAGGCTCCGGATGCGCAGGCTCAGCGGCCATGGCTCATGGGCCCAGCCGCTCCACAGCATGTGGGATCTTCCCGGACCAGGGCACGAACCTGTGTCCCCTGCATCGGCAGGCGGACTCTCAAGCACTGCACCACCAGGGAAACCCCTGGCCACCTGTTTTGTAAATAAATTTTTATTTGGGACACAGCCATGCCCATTCATTTACACATTGGCTGTGTCTGCTAAAAAGACAGGTAAATAGTTATGCAAACAGCAAAATAGTAATCAAAACTGAGTGGAAGGACTGGATTTGTTTGATCATTTGGTATAGATTTTAGACCTAAAATCTCCATTGGTTAAACCTGGTAGTGTAAAGAAAAATGGGAACTTCTTTGTCAAATACTTCAGCAGTTCTTTGGAGGTTTTTGTGTATAGTATTGTGATCATTGATGTGTTTACTTTTCAAAAACAAATTATATTTCTTAACTGGCATTTCTTAGGCTGATGAGAACTTTTACACTTGTGCATGGACATATGATAGCAATACAAGCCATCCTCTGCTAGCTGTAGCTGGATCTAGAGGCATAATTAGGATAATTAATCCCATAACAATGCAGTGCATAAAGGTGGGTTTTCTTGTTAAATTATAGATCTGCTTTTTTTTTTTGAATGCACACCTGCAAAAGCTTGTCATGTTGAATTTAAAACAGAGTCAATGTCTGTGCAATTTCTAATTTGGTTTGTACTTTGCCTATTGCTTCATTTAGACAAGTCTTTTGAGACCTTTGTCACATTTGGGTAATGCAAATTAAGGGATAAGTGGGAAAATTTTATCATTTGAACTATTTTCTTTTAAAATAATTTCTGTCCTTTTGTCTTGCTTTAGTCTGAGGGGCTTTAAATGAACAATAAGAAAAGAGTGAGCTCATTTTCCAAAATCCCCTAAATAGGGGGTGTAGAGTCAAGAGCACCTTGTAAAGAACTGAAAAGTGAAGCCTTGAAAGTTGATACTAAAAAAATTTCACAAATCACATTAACCTTGGGGGTACATTAGAATCACCTGATAATCGTTTAAACCCTTGCTGTGGTTCAAAATATCTGCAAATGGGACTTGAACATCTTTTATTTTTCCTTCAAGTTGGTTGCTTTTAATATGCAGCCAAGGTTGAGAACCACTATTTCAAGTGAAACTATTTTTCCATTCTCCTAAGATTAATGAAAAAGAATTTATTGATTTTTATATGGAAGTTGAAGAAATGTTTTAAATTTATTATAGCACTATGTTGGCCATGGAAATGCTATCAATGAGCTGAAATTCCATCCAAGAGATCCAAATCTTCTCCTGTCAGTAAGTAAAGGTAAGAGAAGCAAATGTTTCTTTAGTTCGATTATTTGGGAGTGAGTATTTTATTTTAGGGACAAACTGTTCTAAGGAAAAAAGCCAAATTTAAAAAGAAGTAAGTTTTAGAAAAATCTTATCCTACATTAGCATCTCCAAACCAAGAATTGGAGGGTGGAACCTTGAAATACACTGTTAACATACAATGTAAATAAAATAATTGGTACTGAGGATTAAATGTGTATTACCCTTATTTACCATATTGTATTATGATAGTTTTAGAACTTTATGTGCAATTGAATTTTCATATTAAGCTTCATTAATTTTAAGTGGCAGATCACCAAAGTTATGACATTTTTAATAGTTTGAAGGTGGTTTTGCAAATCATCTTACCATTCTTTCCAATCATGTAGTAAGAAATAATCTGAGGATCGATATTGCTTTCTTTTGACTCTCTCTATGTAAACTTTTGTTTTATAAAGGATTCCCTGTAGAATTCCTTAAAATGCTAAGTTATCCAGTGTAAGCTCTTTGAAATTTTTCCCTTATTTATAAAGAGAAAGCATTGCTTTGCTCTGTATGGCTGTGTCGGCATTATAAGTTTATTCTGGGTTCAGACAGTGCTCTTAATCATTCTTAATCATTTCTGAGCTCTCTAAAATGATTTGGGTTGTTCTTATCTCTACATTCTGTTTTCGATTGCCCTTTCTCGTTTCATTTCTACATTATTATTCTAGTCAAGTTTATTCTTTTAAACTTGTCACACTGATAACCTAACCCCCACAGTCTGCTCATATTAAAAGATGTCCTCAAATTAAAACTCTTACATGAAACATGTTTCAGTATGATTTTTCTTTAACTATCAAGGCTTGTTTGGAAATAGACACCTAAGAAGAGAGCTAATAACTTTTTCTCTTCTTTTAATAACATTAGCTGGGCTCAGGTATTCCTTTACAAGTAACATAGGCCATAATGTGTTACTTGTTCTTAATGTCACAACTTTTTAACCCTGTTCTTCCCCCACTGTGTCAGTAAGAGCATTTTTCAGACAGCTTTTCAAAATGAATAGGAATTTTTCCATAAGTAATGCTCAAGGAAGGAAAAGACAACCTATAGAAAAGGAAAAAATATTTGCAAATTATGTATCTAATAAGGGACTTGTAACAAGAGGTCATACAGCTCAGTAATAAAAAGACAACCAGATTAAAAACAGCCAAAGGTTTTGAATAGACATCTTTCCAAAGGACTTGCACAAATGTCCAATAAGCACATAGAAAGGCACTCAGCATTATTAATCATTAGGGAAATGCAAATCAAAAACACAGTGATACAGGCGAATTCTATCAAACATTTAGAGAAGAGCTAACACCTATCCTTCTCGTACTCTTCCAAAATATAGCAGAGGGAGGAACACTCCCAAACTCATTCTACAAGGCCACCAATCATCCTGATACCAAAACCAAAGATGTCACAACAAAAGAAAACTACAGGCCAATATCTCTGATGAACAAAGATGCAAAAATCCTCAACAAAATACTAGCAGACAGAATCCAACAGCACATTAAAAGGATTATACACCATGATCAAGTGGGGTTTATCCCAGGAATGCAAGAATTCTTCAATATACACAAATCAATCAATGTGATACACCATATTAACAAATTGAAGGAGAGAAACCATATGATAATCTCAATAGATGCAGAAAAAGCTTTTGGGTTTGACAGAATTCAACACGCATTTATGATAAAAATTCTCCAGAAAGTGGGCATAGAGGGAACCTACCTCAACATAATAAAGGCCATATATGACAAACCCACATCCAACATCATTCTCAGTGGTGAAAAACTGAAACCATTTCCTCTAAGATCAGGAACAAGATAAGGTTGCCCAGTCTCACCACTATTATTCAACATAGTTTTTGGAAGTTTTAGCCACAGCAATCAGAGAAGAAAAAGAAATATAAATCAGAAAAGAAGAAGTAAAACTGTCACTGTTTGCAGATGACATGATACTATACATAGAGAATCCTAAAGATGCTACCAGAAAACTACTAGAGCTAATCAATGAATTTGGTAGAGTAGCAGGATACAGAATTAATGCACAGAAATCTCTTGCATTCCTATACACTAATGATGAAAAACCTGAAAGAGAAATTAAGGAAACACTCCCATTTACCATTGCAACAAAAAGAATAAAATACCTAGGAATAAACCTACCTAAGGAGACAAAAGAACTGTATGTGTAAAACTGTAAGACACTGATGAAAGAAAGATGACACAAACAGGTGGAGAGATATCCTATGTTCTTGGATTGGAAGAATCAACATTGTGAAAATGACTATACTACCCAAAGCAATCTACAGATTCAGTGCAATCCCTATCAAACTAACAATGGCATTTTTCACAGAACTAGAACAAAAAATTTCTCAATTTGTATGGAAACAAAAAAGACCCCAAATAGCCAAAGCAATCTTGAGAAAGCAAACTGGAGCTGGAGGAATCAGGCTCCCTGACTTCAGATTATACTACAAAGCCACAGTAATCAAGACAGTATGGTACTGGCACAAAAACAGAAATATAGATCAATGGAACAGGATAGAAAGCCCAGAGATAAACCCACGCACCTATGGTTACTTTATCTTTGATAAAGGAGGCAAGAACATACAATGGGGAAAAGACAGCCTCTTCAATAAGTGGTGCTGGGAAAACTGGGCAGCTACATGTAAAAGAATGAAGTTAGAACACTGCCTAACACCATACACAAAAATAAACTCAAAATGGATTAAAGACCTAAATGTAAGGCCAGACACTATAAAACTCTTAGAGGAAAACAGGCAGAACACTATGACGTAAATCACAGCAAGATCCTTTTTGACCCACCTCCTAGCGAAATGGAAATAAAAACAAAAATAAATAAATGGGACCAAATGAAACAGAAGCTTTTGCACAGCAAAGGAAGCCATAAGACGAAAAGACAGCCCTTAGAATGGGAGAAAATATTTGCAAATGAAGTAACTTACAAAGGATTAATCTCCAGAATATCCAAGCAGCTCATGCAGCTCAATATCAAAAAAAAACAACCCAATCCAAAAGTGGGCAGAAGACCTAAATAGACATTTCTCCAAAGAAGATATACAGATTGCCAACAAACACATGAAAGGATGCTCAACATCGCTAATCATTAGAGAAATGCAAGTCAAAACTACAATGAGGTATCACCTCAAACCGGTCAGTATGGCCATCATCAAAAAGTCTACAAACAATAAATGCTGGAGAGGGTGTGGAGAAAAGGGAACCCTCTTGCACTGTTGGTGCGAATGTAAATTGATACAGCCACTCTGGAGAACAGTATGGAGATTTCCTAAAAAACTAAAAATAGAACTACCATATGAGCCAGCAATCCCAGTACTGGGCATATACCCTGAGAAAACCATAATTCAAAAAGAGTCATGTACCACAATGTTCATTGCAACACTGTTTACAATAGCCAGGACATGGAAGCAACCTAAGTGTCCATCGACAGATGAATGGATAAAGAAGATGTGGCACATATATACAATGGAATATTACTCAGCCATAAAAAGAAAGAAATTGAGTTATTTGTAGTGAGGTGGATGGACCTAGAGTCTGTCATACAAAGTGAGGTAAGTCAGAAAGAGAACAACATACCGTATGCTAACACATATATATGGAATCTAAAAAAAAAAAATGGTTCTGATGAACCTAGAGCAGGACAGGAATAAAGAAACAGATATAGAGAATGGACTTGAGGACACGGGGAGGGGGAAGAGTAAGCTGGGATGAAGTGGGAGAGTAGCACTGACATATGTACACTGCCAAATGTAAAATAGATAGCTCGTGGGAAGCAGCTGCAAGGCACAGGGAGATCAGCTCGGTGCTTTGCGACCACCTAGAGGGGTGGGATAAGGAGGGTGGGAGGGAGACGCAAGAGGAAGGGGATATGGGGCCATACGTATGCATATAGCTGATTCACTTTGTTTTATAGCAAAAACTAACACAACACTGAAAAGCAATTATACTCCAATAAAGATGTTAATAAAAAAAATACCACTTCATGCCTACTAGGATGACTATAATCAAAAAGACAATAAAATATGTTGATTAGGTTATGGAGAAATTGGAACCCCCCTCATCCATTGCTGGTGGGAATGTAAAATGTAAGGACATTGGAAAACAGTCTGGCAGTCCAAAAATGTTGAACATAGAATTACCACTCCTAGGTGTGTATGTCTTCAAGAGAAATGAAAATATGTCTGCACAAAAACTTGGACACAAATTGGAATCAAGAAATCATTTTTGTAGCAATGTTAATTTCCACTACTAACACAATATATTACTGCCTCTTAGTGTTACCTATGTAATATGTCAATATTCATGTGCAGTATGGACATTGCTATATTTCAAGATATATTTATGAGTATTGCTTTCTATTTTGTTGCTGATGTTTAGTGGAAAATTAGATTGCTCAAATTACAGTTAATAGCATGTTAGTAAGGTCTATAATACTCTAAAATTATGTCACTATGAATGTTTCAATCCTATTTTGGGATTTACTATAGAAATCTTATAATTTGTCCTCTTCAGTTTGTAAATGTGGATATGGTAGAGAGAAAAGCTAGTACCTTGTTCTATGGCATATGCAATAATCAAATTTAGGACCAGAGGAATATTTCTTTCTTATCTTGAAAGTATGAGCTCATACCTAGTTAAATCTACAGGTGATATAAATATTTTAAGTTCCTATATGGTATGGATTCCTTATTAATCTTTACTGTGAGTAAGCTTAGTCCAAACTTTGGTAGCTTTTTCTTCTTTAAAGAGCTTTTGAAAGTCCACAGTAAATGAATGATAAAAGTTCATATTAATTTTTTTATGTCTGTACTAGATCATGCTTTACGATTATGGAATATCCAAACGGACACTCTGGTGGCAATATTTGGAGGTGTAGAAGGGCACAGAGATGAAGTTCTAAGTGCTGTAAGTTGAAAGCTACAGGGCAGTGACCTTCAGGTGTACAAAGCTGTGAACAATACCCATAGAACTCTTTCCTTATAAGAAAGCATGTGGTTTGTTTCACCTAGTCTGGCAGACAGTTATTTCATTTACTTGTGACAGAGAAGGTTTTAACTTACAGATGAAGAAGTAAAGCAAAAAGGCTCTTTGTGTTTTATCTGTACTCAGTGCCTGGATTCTCATGAACGCATACTATGAACTTGTTCTTTTCCTTTTTTAATCTAAAATCACCAAGTTAACATTTGTTGTTTCTCAGTTATTAAAGGAAAAGGTTAACCTACTTGGCAATTAAGAAACTTTTTCATCTTTTATTTGAAGTTGAAATATAAGTTACTCATTTCTAGGAAGTGTTGTTCACACTGAGTTTTAGATAACTCTTCCCTTTGATGGCATGGTGTTATCTTTATACTTATGTATTATAATCTATTGATCTATTGTAATGATATAAATGTTTTTAGTCAAGTTTCAGATTTTTATGTTATTTCAGATTTACTTGTGTTTTGTGTAGAGCTTACTTATTTAGTAGTCTTATAGCTCATTTCTTTTCTTCTTTTTTTTTAAACTATTTAAAGGGGCACCATATTTTGAAGCATGTGACATTTTAATTGGAGGTACTAACTATTCCTGTAGTTAGGGTTTGTATACTTTTGTGAGAATTATACCTACCTTAAAGGATTTTCTAGAACTTGCAACTTGGATTTTCTAGAAGTTGCAATAGCAATCTCCACCTGGTTCTGTGTGTGAAAAGACTACTGTCCTTCGTTAAAGACTAATGAGAGCTCCTGGCTCTAAGGGTGTCTTGCTGCTGTTGACAGTGAGGTTATTAGGAAAAGAGCAGCTACAAGACTTGTGGATTCAATAAACACCAAACCTAAAGTTCTCAGGCAGTGTAAAACAATGTTCATGATTAATTTAAAGGTTGGATTAACAGAATATCTAGTTTAGTGAGGAAAATACTCTCCTTAAATAGAACTCTCTACTGTTATTTCTCTAAATGAGAGCAGGAGTCTGTATCTCTTCTCTGTAACAATAGGAGTTCACTGCTAGAAGGATTGATGTGTGAGATTTTCCTTAACACATGTATGTACCATGTGCTAAATTAAATATCATCTCTGTGCCTCAGTGTCTCATCTATGTAATGAGGTGGAATAAGGTTATAATGGATGATCTGTTAGGAGCTTAGTAAAAATTAGTAAACAGCAAATGAAAAAGTTTAAATATGGTATTTCCTTTTTTAGACATTTTTTCCTTTATTCTTTTAAAAAGTGAACTCTAAAACCAAGGTACCTGAAGTCTTGTGACTTAGGTGTACAAATAAAGTAAAATTTCAATTGTTTAAGGACTCATAATTTCACATACAGATGTCAGTTTCATTGCTTGATCAGGGTTAGACAAAGAAAAGTAACATAACCATTTAGGTTTTTGTGTCATAGAATAATTGTTTTACCTCATCATTCGATTCACCTTCAAAATCAAGCAAAGGAAATATTTGAATAAAGATAATTGAATAGATAAAATTAAATTCAGTTTACTTTTTTGCCTTCCGTATTGTATAAGCTCATATACTGTGGTGGTGACACATCAGTTAAAATAAATCTCAAAAGCAGTAAAAACTTTGTGGCTTATGGCCTACATATATGAAACCCAAAATGTTAATATGGTGGTTTGAAATACAATTTTCACAATACTGGACATCAGATGAAAATTAGATAGCATAATTTGGGGAAATAATTTATATATTTAATTTAAGCTTTTCTGTTTTACATACAGGATTATGATCTTTTGGGTGAAAAAATAATGTCCTGTGGTATGGATCACTCTCTTAAACTTTGGAGGATCAATTCAAAGAGAATGATGAATGCAATTAAGGAATCTTATGATTATAATCCAAATAAAACTAACAGGTAACAGTTGTAGTGCTTAAAACAATTTGCTGTCTCATGCTGTTGAATAGCGTTTCACTCTTTCCAAAATTATTGTATAAGTCTCCAACACTGATTTTAGAATCCCCTTTTAATAACTTTAAGGTATAACTTACATGCCATAAAATTCACTGATTTTAAATGGAAGGCCTTTATTTTTGTCTATATGTTTGTGGCTTATTTTTCAAAATCCCTTTCAGTTGTATTTTTATCTTAATTTAGTAGCACATTTCACTTATTTTTATTTAGGTATGCATGTGCTAATGTTATTAGCACTGCTTGTCAATACTGTAAGTTCTAATTCAAGACAGTAAATAATAATTTTATTTTTCACTAATAATGAAAGAGCTTTATTTTCAGTCCTTAAATTTCATATGCCTTGAAACTATTATATTGATTATGTTTCTAAGAAAATAAATTATTTGAAAACTCACACATCTGTGGAAGATGATTGTATAAACAGAAGAAGTAAATCATAATTTTAAATGGGGTTCTTAGCTTTAATTCATGATAAAATAATGCTTTCCTTTAAGTGATACTCACTTCATTAAATGGAGAAAATTCAAAAGCAGGAGCTTTGAACCAAGGGGAGGGACTAGCTGTGGAAACTTGGCAGTTTTCTTAGTATATTTTTGAAAAACCTCAACTCTTAATTCATTTACTATCTTTTTCAGAATCTTATCAAGCTATTATTAACACTTTCACTGTGACTATCATATGTTTGTAAATGTTAACTTTGTTTGCACTTTTCATTTTAGCAGAGTTAATTTTCTGGTTATCAAGCCAGATTATTAATAGATTGGTAGTTGAATTTGTAATTAACAGTAAATATTTTAATAGACATGCATCAGATCTCAAGCCTCTAAGAATTAGTATGACTTTCGATTTTTATTTTAAAACGCCAGGGCTTAGTATAATATTCAGTTTATGTTTTTATATTTTCTAGAGCTCTGAAATAAATAGAAGTTATACTTTACAGCTTACAGAAAATAACAGTGAATTATGCTGGTCTTCTTGAGAGAGGTTTAACCGTAGATTATAATACATATTTGGCTGAAAAGTAATTAATAAAATTTTAGCAGTAAAGAATTTATATCAGATCATTAATAGCATTTTAATGTTTTAATAAAGAAAAAATCCAGGAGTTCCCTGGTGGCCTGGTGGTTAGGATTCCAGGCTTTCACTGTCGTGGCCTAGGTTCAATCCCTGGTTGAGGAACTGAGATCCTGCAAACCGCAAAAAAAAAAAAAAGAAAAAAAGAAAAGAAAAGATCCTAGAATTTGAATTGGAAAGAGTATTTGAAATGATTCAGCCCAACATCCTTTTTACATATGAGGGAAAAGCAAAGAGAGGACATGTGAGTTGCCCAAGACACAACTAATTCATGGTATATGATACTTCTGCAGTTACTTCAGTTTAAAAACTGAATCAGGGGCTTCCCTGGTGGCGCAGTGGTTGAGAATCTGCCTGCCAATGCAGGGGACACGGGTTTGAGAACTGGTCCGGGAGGATCCCACATGCCGAGGAGCAAGTAAGCCCGTGAGCCACAACAGCTGAGCCTGCACTCTAGAGCCCACGAGCCACAACTACTGAGCCCGTGTGCCACAATGCCTGACGCCCACACACCTAGAGCCCGTGCTCCGCAACAAAAGGAGCCACCACAAAAAAGCCCATGCACTGCAATGAAGAGTAGCCTCTGCTCATCGCAACCAGAGAAGAGCCCGCGTACAGCAGCGAAGACCCAATGCAGCCAAAAATAAAATAAAAATAAATAAATAAAACTGAATCACTTACTAGATTAGAAATATTAGGTATACATTTAATTAACTTCAGAATTGGTAGCAACTTCTCTAGTTTATGGTCTTCTCACAAATATCTTTAAGGAAAAGTTGTGCCATATTTTACTTTTCTAAATACAGGAGAAGTTCTAACTAATAAATGTCAAATTGTTGTCAGATATCATCTTCAGAAATTGTTCTAGGAAGGATTCTCACCTAACTTTACCTTTAGCAGACTTTGAAATGATGTCATTGTTCCTAAAAGATAATTATCTTTTGAAATAATCTAGATGTGTTTACTTTCATAGACCATTAATGCTTAATTTTAAAGGATTGAGTAGGTAGCTTAGTATTTTCTATGAGAAATTTTCAGCTCTGTAATCAAGTGTCTTTGGTTATTGGTTAGATAGCCAGAATTGAAGTGATTAATTTTGGCCTATATGTAGTAAGGCAGGAAGCTGCAATTTTTATAAATGAAATTTCATAGGATGAATACAAAATTCAGTTGAGAGGTAATAATGGAGTAAATGTAGAAACAAAAATGAAATGAGATTTTAGCTCTGAGTAAACAGATAAGAAGGTATTTAGTTTTGTAGAAACACAGAAGAATTAGTATTCATATATTTTATTTTTCAAAGTTTTATAAATCCAAAAAGGAAAATTAGTGAGCTTTTGCTACACGTTTTTCTCTT
The DNA here is from genome assembly GCF_964270905.1 of Leucopleurus acutus. Lineage (NCBI taxonomy): Eukaryota > Metazoa > Chordata > Mammalia > Artiodactyla > Delphinidae > Leucopleurus > Leucopleurus acutus. The sequence goes on along the minus strand of NC_139151.1, from coordinate 46,783,500 downwards.
AACTTTTGATATTTCCATTTCAGGCCATTTATTTCTCAGAAAATTCATTTTCCTGACTTTTCTACCAGAGACATACATAGAAATTATGTCGATTGTGTGCGATGGTTAGGTGATTTGATACTTTCCAAGGTATGGTAACTGCTGTTAAGCTGTATTTCCATTGTTTGTGTGAGTTGGAACTTTGCAGGGAGCACAGTTTTTTATGCAGTTGGTAAATTGGATAACAGATGGGAAATTGCTTTTTTTTTTTTTTTAAGTCTTAAGATAACTTTGAAAGATTTGGAAATTTGTTTTAGGCATAAAACATCCTGATGAATTATAATTTGTGTTCCAATAAGATGAAAAATGTTACCTTGCAAGTTGATACTGTTCTCTGATATCCAGTGTTATTGTAAAATAACCAATATCTAAAGCCAGTAGTGTGGTTGTTTTTTGTTGTTGTTGTTTTTAATGTTTGTGTTCATTTCAGTAAACTTACATGTACAAAAACAGATGGATGGAGTTGGTTCATGGGATGTAGTTTGCCAACCCCTGCTCTAGTATGTTGATACATATGTTTATATATATATTTTTTACTGATAATTTAGAGAAGTTGGTGGTGATGTCATCTGAACATTTAGGATTGTCATATTTGGAGAAACTGCTATCTAGTTTCTTTTCTTGATACAGGTTTCAGGGCATTTCACATTTTCTTGGGCAGAGCCTGATTTATTTTTTCCTTGGCCATGAGGGTATAGTTTTACCTTTCTATTTTTTAACTTTTGATCTTGAAATTAGATTCACAGGAAGTTTCAAAGACAGTTCAGAGAGGTCCCATATTGCCCTTCACCCAATTTCCTCCATTGGTTATTACATCTTACATAGCTATAATACAATATCAAATCCAGGAAATTGACATTGTACAATGTGCGTGTGTAGTTCTATGTCATTTTATCACATGTGATTTTGTCATTTCAAGAATGTTATGGTATGGGACCTTTTAAGATTTTTTTTTTCACTCAGTGTAATGCCATCCAAGTTGTTGTGTGTATCAATAGGTCTCCCTTTTTACTGCTGAGTAGTATCCCATGGAATGGGTGTACCACAGTTTATTTAACCTTATGCATCTATTGTAGGACATTTTGATCCTTTCTAGTTTGGGCCTATTACAAATAAAGCTGCTATTGAACAATCGTGTATAGGTTTTTGTGTGGACTTACTTAAGTTTTCACTTCTCTAGGATAAATGCCTAGAAGAGCAATTGCTAGGTCATGGTTAAGTTCGTTTAGTTTTTTAAGAACCTGCCAAACTATTTTCCAGAGTGGCCGTGCCATTTTACATTCCCACCAGCAATGTATGAAAGATCCAGTGTCTTCGAATCTTCGCCGGCATTTGGTATTGTCACTATTTTTTATTTTAGCTGTTCTGATAGGTGTGTAGTGATACATCATCGTGGTCTTAATTTGCATTTCCCTGATGGTTAGTGGTGTTGAACATCTTTTTCATGTGCTTATTTACCATCCATATATCCTTTCAATGATGTCTCTTCATATCTTCTCATTTTCTGATTGGATTGGTTTTTGTTTTGTTTTGTTTTTTACTGTGTTGAGTTTTGAGAGTTCTTCATATATTCTAAATATAAATCCTATGTCAGATAAATAGTTTGCAAATATTTTCTTCCAGTCTGTAGCTTGTCTTTTCATCCTCTTAACAGGGTCTTTTACAAATGTTTTTAATTTTGATAAAGTTCAATTAATTTATTGATTTTTGAAAAAAATTATTATTTTATGGATCATGCTTTTGATATTGTGTTTAAACGCTCTTCACTGAGCCCTAGGTCCTAAAGATTTTCTCCTGTGTTTCCTTCAAAAAGTATTGTAATGGTTTATGTTAAATTTAATGGTCCATTTTAAGTTAATTTTTATATGAGGTTTAGGTAGAAAGTTCATTTTTTGCCTATAGTTATCCAGTTGTTCCAGCTCCATTTGTTGAAAGCCTATCTTTCCTCCTTTGAATTGCTTTTGTACTTTTTTCAAAATTGTTTGGCCATACTTGTATGAGGCTGATTCTAGTTTTTCTATTCTGTTCCCTCTACCAGTACTACATACACAGGCTCAGTTACTCTAGCTTTATAATTAGTCTTGGAGTTGGTAGAGTGATTTCTTCCACTTTATTCTTTTTCAATATTATTTTAGCTATTCTAGTTGCTTTGTCTTTCCCTATAAATTTTAGATAATCTTGTCTACATTTACTAAAAATCTCGCTGGGCTTTTTTTTGGGGGGCGGGGAGATTTTGATTGGAATTGTGTTAAACCTGTATATCAGTTTGGTGGGGAATTAATATCTTTACTCTGCTTAGTCTTCTGGTCCTTGACTATGGTATGTCTCTCCATTTAGAGTAACTGTAATAAATGGTATTTCTGATTTCCATTTCTTTGTGTTCATTGCTAGTAGATAGAAATAAATTGATTTTTGTGTATTAATCTTGAATCCTTCAATCTGTTTGAACTACTTATAGTTCAGGAAGGTTTTTGTTTGTTTTTGGTTAATTACATGGGATTTTCTACATAGATCATAATTTCATTTGCAAATAAGGACAGTTTTTATATCTTCCTTTCTGAACTGTATTTTTCTTAATTTCCTTTTCTTGTCTTATTTCACTGGTAAGCTGCTAGTCCTGTGTTGAATAGCTGTGTTAAGAGCAGACATCCTAGGCTTGTTTCTGATGTTAAAGGGGAAAAAAATTCAGTCTTTCACAATTTTGTAGACGTTCTTTATCAAGTTGAGAGCTTTCCTTCTGCCTAATTTTTTCAGAGTTTTATCATGAATGGGTGTTAAATTTTGTCAAATGCTTCTTCTGCATCAACTGATATGATCACTGGTTTTTCTTTTTTAGCCTGTTAATGCAGTGGATTGCACTGATTGTTTCTGAATATTGTATCACTGGAATAAGCTTACTTGGTCTTGCTGTATAATTCTTTTTATATGTTACTGAATTCTATTTGATAATATTTTGTTAAAGATTTTATATGTATTAATGAGATATGATATTGGTCTGAAGTTTTCTTATTTATATTGCCTTTGTCTGGTTTTGGTATCAATAATACTGTCCCCTAGGCCTAGAAATTTTTGAGGAGGAGTTTAAAAATTAAACACTCAGTTTCCTTAAAAGTGAAAAGGTTATTCGAATGAACTGTTTCATATTGAGTGAATTGTGGTAGTTTGTGCTATTTGAGGAGTTGATCCATTCCATCTAGTATAAAATTTATGTGTGGAGAGTTGTTTGTAGTATTCCCTTATTATCCTTTTGATATCTGCAAGGTCTCTAGTGATAGCCCCTGTTTCATTCCTGAAGTTAGTAATTTATATCTTCTCTTCTCTCAGTCTTTTTAAGGGTTTGTCAAATTTTCTTCTGTCATCTCCTGTCTTCCTTCTTTCCTTTATTTTGCCGTGAGTTGTTTTTGTTCTTCTATTTTTACGACGGGAGCTTAGATTATTTAGTTGAGACTTTTCTGATGCAAGCATTTAGTGCTATAAATTTCCCTGTCAGCACTGCTTTAGCTTCATCTCACAAAAATTTTGATATGAAGTGTGTTGTGTAGTTTCTAGGTGCTAGGAAATTTTCTTGTTGTCGTTCTCGTATTGATTCTAGTTTGATTCCATTTTGGTCAGAATATACTCTTTATGATTTTGATTCTTTTAAATTTTTTGAGATTTGTTTTATGACCCTGTTTTGGGTGTGTTCCATGGGAGCTTGAAAAGAATGTATATTCTGCTGTTCAGTGGAGTGTTCTATAAATGTCAGTTAGATCCTGTCAGTTGACAGTGTGGTTGAATTCTTCTATGTCTTTGTTGATTTTCTGTCCACTATTCTATCTAATAATTAATAAATTATTGAGAAATAAGTGTTGAAGTCTTCAACTATAATTGTGGCTTTTTCCCTTTCTCCTTTTAGTTCTGTTACATTTTGCAGCTCTGTTGGTTGGTGTATACACATTTGGTATTGCTTTGTCTTGGTAGCTTGACCCTCTTATCATTATGTAAGGTCCATCTCTGTCTCTGGTAAAGTTTTTGCTTTGATGGATCCTTTGTCTTACAGTAGTAGAGCCATTCCTGCTTTCCTTTAATTAATGGTATATCTTTTTCAAACCTCTTTTGTTGTTGTTGTTTATTTATTTTTGACTGCCTCTGGTCTTGGTTGCTGTGCCTGGGCTTTTTCTAGTTGCAGCAAGTGGGGGTTACTCTTCATTGCAGTGCGCGGGCTTCTCATTGCAGTGGCTTCTCTTGTTGCAGAGCATGGGCTCTAGGGTGTATGGGCTTCAGTAGTTGTGGCACATGGGCTCAGTAGTTGTGGCTTACGGGTTCTAGAGTGCGGGCTCAGTAGTTGTGGCGCACGGGCTTAGTTGCTCTGCAGCATGTGGGATCTTCCCGGACCAGGGCTCGAACCTGTGTTCTCTGCATTGGCAGGTGGATTCTTAACCACTGCACCACCAGGCAAGTCCCATCTTTTTCAAACCTTTTACCTTTAATCTACCTGTATTGTTATACCTGAAGTGAGTTTCTTTTTTTTTTTTGCGGTACACGGGCCTCTCACTGTTGTGGCCTCTCCCGTTGCGGAGCACAGGCTCTGGACGCTCAGGCTCAGCAGCCATGGCTCACAGGCCCAGCCGCTCCACAGCATGTGGGATCCTCCCGGACCGGGTCACAAACCCGTGTCCCCTGGATCGGCAGGCGGACTCTCAACCACTGCGCCACCAGGGAAGCCCCGAAGTGAGTTTCTTAAAGATAGCATATAGTTGGGTCATATTTTTTTAATTCACTTTGCCAAAGTGTCTTTTAGCTAGTATATTCAGACCATTTATATTTGAGCCTTAACTTACCAATTATTACATTAAGTTTACTATTTAATTTTTTTCATTCTTTTCATTTCTCTGGGTTTTTTCGCCTATGTGCACATATTTTAGAATTCCAATTTGATGTATCTATACTACTTCTGAGTATATTTCTTTGTGTAGCTTTTTTGGCATTTGCTCTGGGTGTTACTGTATATATATATATATGTATATGATATATATGTGATCAGTCAGTATATCAACATTTTACCACTTCAAGTGAAGTATAGGAAGCTTACCTCTCTCTTTCTCCTCCACTTATAATTGTCTCAAATATTCCCTTTACAATTGAGAACTTCATCAAAGAGTATTACAATTTTTTGCTTCAACTGCCAAACAGAATTTTAAAACTCAAGAAGAAGAAGAATGTTGTGTTTACTCATTATGCTTTTTCTGTTGTTCATTCCTCCTTTCTGATATTCCAAGATTCCTTCTTATATCATTTCCTTTCTGTTCATCAAACTTCCTGTAGCCATTCTTTTAGAATGGTGACAAATTCTTTTAGTTTTTCTTAGTCTGAGGATGTCCTCATTTCCCCTTCATTCCTGAAGCATATATTCACTGAATATAGGATTTTGTGTTGATGGTTCTTTTCTTTAAACATTTGAAAAATGTTGTTCCCCCTCTTTCTGGTCTCTGTCATTTGTAATGAGACATCTGCCATCATTGAATTGTTTTCTTTTTCCTATAGGTAAGGTGTTCTTTCTGTCTTAACTGCTTTCGGGATTTTTTTTTCTTCGTCTTTAGTTTTCAGAAGTTTGAATGCGATATGCCTGATATTGATTTCTTTGAGTTTATCTTTTTTGGCGTTCACTCACCATCTCAAATCTAGTAGGTTTGTCTTTGGGGACATAATTTGTCCCAAAATTGGGAACTTTTCAGCCATTATTCAAATTCTTATTTAGCCCCACTTTCTTCCCCCTCTCCTTTCGGAACTCTGATGATGTGAATATTGTTTTTTGTTTGGTTCCTGAGACTCTGTTATTTAATAAGTCTGTTTTCTTTCGTTCAAATTGGGTAATTTCTATGTTCTAACTTTAAATTTACTGACTCTTTCATCTCTCTTTTTTTGCTGGTGAGTCCTTCAGTTGTTTTTTATTTTAGCTATAGTTTTTTTAGTTCTAAAATTTACATGTGATTCTTATCTTTTATTTCTTTGCTGAGACTTTTTTTATTGTTTTAAATGTGTTTGTAATTTCTCATTGAAGCATTTTTATGGTAGCTGCTTTAAAATCCTTGTCAGATAGTTCTAACATCTATGTCATCTCAGTGTTGGTATCTCTTGATAATCTTTTCTCATTAAAGTTGAGATTTTTACATTTCTTGGTATGACAAGTGAATTTTGATTAAGATATCGGTATTTTGGTTACTGTTACAAAACTCTGGATCTTACTGATATTTAAGCAGGCTTCCTTTGATAAATTTTCAGCTGGGGAAGGGGAGTGCTGCTTCATTATTGGCAGGTGGCAAGGGAAGTTCAGGTTCCCCACTTGGTTGACTTGGTGATTTTGTCTCTTTACTACTGGGGTGGGAGTTCAGGCTTTTCACTGGGCCTCAGGTGATAGCACCCTAGCAAGAGGGGTTGGGAGGCCTCAGTACTGCTCCCCGAGTGTCTCCACTGACACTGAGAGTGGTGGGTGGTTGTGAACATTCTGACTCTCTGCTAGGCTTCCTCTAATACCACCCCAGGCAGAAGGTGAAGAGGAGAGTCACCTCATTACCATGAGGGGTAGGGAGGAGTCAGGGTGTTACATACTTGAAGTGTTCAGTTATCACCTGAGAAGGGACCCCACTGGGACTTTGCTGGTCCACATTTGTGGATGGGTCCACTGTTTTTTCTGTGATATTAAGGGTTTACCTAAAAATTTTCTCTCATGCTAGGTTGCCACTTTGCTGGTCCTTTGCAGAGAGTAGGCTTTTGTTGGGGCTTTTTTTTTTTTTTTTTTTTTTTTGTCTTCACTTGTTAGCTTTGTTGAGTTGCTACCTTCTCTAGCATCCAGTCTGGGATACATAAAGAGGCAAAAGAAAACCAAGCAACTCAATGTTCTTCATGTCCCAGGGCCCCTAACCAGTCTGCCTCCTCCCTAGCCTTCAGACTTTTAAGCTGTACTTAACGAGATAAATAGGAAAAAGTACCTCTACTTCATCTGTTTTGGAAGCAGAATTAAAAAAGGAGCAGCTCTAAAATTTCTGCTCTTAGAACTTAATCAGATGATAGGAAAGAATTTCTGCATTTTAGGTGGGAAGCTGAACTGAATATTGGTGGTCTCAAATCTGGCTCCACATCAGAACTATTGGGAGGACATTGTAAAAATAGATTCCTAGGCTTCATCCCCAGATATTCTAAATCTGGCATAAGGACCTGGGAATTTGTAATGTTTAAAAACTCTCTAGATGATTTTCTAGTACAGCCATCCATCAGTGAGATTATTTAGTTCGCCATGAGGGAACTCTATGGATTAAGGATCCTTTACCAATACAGTCAGTAAGAAGCACTTGAAGAAGTATTTTACAATTCTGCTGCTTTGGCCTCCCCTCTCAGAGTTTGTGATTCAGTAGGGTTGGGGTCAAGATGAGTATTTAAAGAAAGCTGTACAATCTATATCAATCCATTTGTGTACTTAGTTAAGAGTCATCAGCCTAGGTGATCTCTAAGATACTTTACAATGAAGAACTTGTGTAACAGATCCATATCCCTGGGATTTTATATAATCCAAAAAGGGCAGAGAAGAAAAAAAGCATACTGTCCACTCCCTAATCTCCCTGTGACCCCACAGAGCTACCACATGTGGTTGTTAGGCTGTGTCCTGTAACGTTCCAGGAGGCATTCTTCGCCTACACCAGGATTTCTCAATCCTGGCCCTGTGGAAGTTGGGTAAGACAATTCTTTTTTGTGGGAGGAGCTGTTCTGTGCATTGCAAAGTGTTCAGCATCTCTGGCTTCTATTAACTAGAAGCCAGAGACATTGCCAAATATCCCTTAGCAAGCAAACCACACAGGAATATAAATAGTGCCCTCTGTTTTGCATTTTTTCCTCCCATTCTATTCTTTACCACTTGCTGCTTAAATAGAATGTATGTAAAGGTTCAGTGTTGCAGGATAGGGAAGGTGTAACTCAGCCTATTTTAATCCCATCCCCTTATTAGTGTCTTGATATTGAACCACTGCTTTTATTGCCTTCTGTATAATCTGACCTCTAAGGCCCCTTCTGTGAATTCATTAGCTTTCCTGTGACATCTCTTGAGCACCTATCATGTAGTGCAGACAGGAGGATTAATAGTTAGCCAGATATAAAGGGAACCACGGGGGTTTAGAAGTGGAATGGGGAAAGATGAAACTAGCGAAGTAAGCAGGGGCCATATTGAAGAGCTGTGTATTCTAATACAGTGTTTGTAATTTTACCTTTGCTATAAAATACTTCAAGTCTCTGGATGCTGAAGTATCTAAAGCTGAATTTGTTTTGGTTTGGAAGAGAAATTGTGACTTCAAAAATGAATATTCTAGACAGTGTAATGCTTTTGTATTGTTAAAATCTGTTGATAATCAGACTTCTTGTCCGTAAGTGTGGATACTGACTCTGTAAATATAAATGAATGTATATCGCTGGACTCAGTAGATGGATAACCAGGTTCTAAGAGCTGTGAGTTCTGAAATGATAGTAGAGAAAAAGCTTTGTTTTTAATGTTTAAAATTCAGTTCTTTGATTAACATTTCTTTTTTTCTCATTTCTGTCTCTTTTAAAGTCTTGTGAAAATGCCATTGTATGCTGGAAACCTGGCAAAATGGAAGATGATATAGATAAAATTAAACCCAGTGAGTCTAATGTGACTATTCTTGGGCGATTTGATTACAGCCAGTGTGACATTTGGTACATGAGGTTTTCTATGGATTTCTGGCAAAAGGTAGCAACATATTTTTACATTTTGAAATTATTTGACTTAAAACCATGGCAGTTTTAGTTTGCCCTGTAGTGTATCTGTATTCTATTACCTCTAAGTTTAATCTACCTTGATTTTTTTGTATTAATTGCTTTGGCCTTTGATGTTATTTATTCTACCCTTGTGGCTCTGCACACCATCTGCAGTGCTTATTATAAATGAAATTGACAGGTGTCAATGGTGGCAGTTAGGTGTTTACTTTCCGTAACATCTATTACTAAGATTTAATGTTTTGGATTAGAGTGTTAATCTTTTTATATAGAAAACCAACATGGAAGATAGAGACAAAATATTAGTTATCTAAAATTTTTTCAAAATTTGGTGTTAGAATTTTGTGATAAATTACTTGGGTATTTATTTCTATATGAAAGCTTTGGAAATTTCCTATGGCTTTTACTACAGTTCTTTAAGGCAGAATAAAGAGTACATGCTAACTGTGTAAATAAATTGTAAAGTTCTTCGTAAATTTACAAAACAACCTCCTTATTTTACTCAAGACATCTTTGTGATGCATTAGTTGCTCTTATCCTCATTTACACAATATAAGAAATATAAGATGCAAAGAAATAACCAAGAGCGTCGCCATAGGCTGGAGCTGAGGTTTTTCTGAAATAAGAAAGATGTCGTAGGATTGTTTGAAATCTTTATAGCTTGTTTTAATAATTTGATTTGGTTTTAATATGTTTATACAGATGCTTGCATTGGGCAATCAGGTTGGCAAACTTTATGTTTGGGATTTAGAAGTAGAAGATCCTCATAAAGCCAAGTAAGTATTTAGAAATTCCTCTTCATAATTTCTGACTTTTCCTCCAAAGTGTTATGTCAGCATAGAGGAAGTAATTGATACTTGCAATGCCAACCTCAAATCATTTGTAACATTTACATTCTCAGAGTATTGTAAAGTATTTCTTTTTTATTCTAATAATGATTGTTTTTCCCAAGTACTTTGGTAATAAGTTATTTCTCTTTTTTTAATATAAGTTATATAGTACCTCTTGGATTTAAAATATACCCAAATTTTATGAAATTTGAGATTGGGCTCTTAGTGAACTGTATTCTGTTTTCAAGTGCTTTCTATATGACTTGGAACATCTATTCATTTTCTGACTCATTGTTTTAAGTTAGATACTGACAGCATTATATATGCATGGTATTTAACCTGTTGTCATGTTTTCTCCCTAGATGTACAACACTGACTCATCATAAATGTGGTGCTGCTATTCGACAAACCAGTTTTAGCAGGGATAGCAGCATTCTTATAGCTGTTTGTGATGATGCCAGTATTTGGCGCTGGGACCGACTTCGATAAAATACTTTTTCTCAATCAAAATTAGAGTGTGTTTTCTGTGTACAGTAGAACTAACGTATCTTGCTAGTAAGGGCACATAGAGCATTTAGAGTTGTCTTTCAGCATTCAATCAAGCTGAGCTGAATGTAGTGATGTTTACATTGTTTACACTCTTTGTACTGTCTCCTGCTCAGACTCTACTGCTTTTAATAAAAATTTATTTTTGTAAAGCTGTGTTGTATTTTAGTTTATTTTGTTTTGTTCATTGTGACGAAAAGAAATGTTGAAAGTAATAAAATTACACCGTATCTTTTTGCAGTGATTATTATTGTTTTATTTGTGTAACTGGAGAAAGCTATATAATATAGTGATTAAGTATAAGCTCTAGAACAAACTGAATTTTAATCTTGGCTCTGCCACTAACTGACCTTGGGTAAGTAAAAGGATCAAGTGATTTAATACATGTGAAGCAATTAGAACAGTACTTGACTACACTAAACCCTTACCTTTATTGGAAATTGTATTTCCTATGGTTTTATATTTCTTAATGATTTCTTCTATAATAATTTTGTAATAAGTAAATTCTATAAGAGTTGTGACATGTAATGTTTTAATAACGTATCTTTATAGTTAAAAAATATTATTGGGCTTCCCTCGTGGTGCAGTGGTTGAGGGTCCGCCTGCCGATGCAGGGGACACAGGTTCGTGCCCCAGTCCGGGAGGATCCCACATGCCGCGGAGCGGCTGGGCCCGTGAGCCATGACCGCTGGGCCTGCGCGTCTGGAGCCTATGCTCTTCAGCGGGAGAGGCCACAGCGGTGAGAGGCCTGCGTACCACAAAAAAAAAAAAAAAAAAAAAATTTTATATATATATATATATATATATATATATATATATATTATTGCCATTCGATTTACAACTTGGTCATTAGTAATCTTAGTGAAAATACTATCAGTAGAGCAAGGGAGGAGAGGACAAAGAAGCTTAAATGCAGTGGGTTGAAAAATGAAAGAAATGGGGAGTAAGTTTGTATATTGAGTTATTGCCCCCTTTTCTAGAAGGGTATTGGTTAAGAGAAATAAGTAAATTGAGGATAACATAGGGTTGAAAGTAGTTGGTGGGTTTTCCTGGTGGCATAGTGGTTAAGAATCTGCCTGCCAGTGCAGGGGACGTGGGTTTGAGCCCTGGGCCGGGAAGATCCCACATGCCGTGGATCAACTAAGCCCGTGCACCACAACTACTGAGCCTGAATTCTAGAGCTTCTGAGCCACAACTACCGAGCCTGCGTGTCACAACTACTGAAGCCCGTGCGCCTAGAACCCGTGCTCCGCAACAAGAGAAGCCACCACAATGAGAAGCCCACGCACAACAACAAAGAGGAGTAGCCCCCGCTCGCCACAACTAGAGGAAGCCCACGTGCAGCAACAAAGACCCAATGCAGCCATCAATCAATCAATAAAAATTTATTTAAAAAAAAGTAGTTGGTGATTTTTGTCCCAAACATAGGGTGCTTTGTGCACAGTGGCAAGAACAGAATTAAAGGGACTTCCCTGGTGGCGCAGTGGTTAACCTGTTGTGATTTGTAGAAAATGACTATCATTTTGGAATTGAACTGGTGGATTTGTAAAGAGATTCTTGGTGTTTTGTGGTTATTTTCTGATGCAGAGCAAGACTTCAGATGAATAAAAGCAGACTCATTTCACCTTCCTTGCTTCAGTTACTCCAGGCTGATGTGAAATGTAAAACAGGTGATTTCTGTTATGTTTTGTGTAATGAGTGAGTGTGTATTTGTGTTTAATTCTAAAACCATTTAATCATGGGTTGTCAAAATCATTGTGAGTAATGTATAGCACTCTATTGGCCATTATTTGATTATTTTGATGCAAAATTACTTTTTAAACCACTAAAATTTTGTATAAAAAATGTTTATCATTCTGAAAGACTGATTGCAAATCAAGGTTTTAATAATCCCAGTTCTGAGTAGCTACTTATGTTGCTGTATTGTTTCCCTCAAATCCCTGAAAATAGCTGGCTGCAACAGGGTTTGTAACTCTTGGAAGTCAAGACCCTTTGTGAAGGACCTTCTAAAATAATTTATTACCTTTGCCTTAAAATGTGAGCTCCTAGTAGACAGGAGACAATCACTCATTTATAAACTTAATTGGCCAGGTGTGCAAAGCATTGCATTAATTAGGTCCCTGTATAAACCTGTGCCGTGCAATGGTTCCCAGATGCTGGTCAGTGGAAAGAGTGAGTGCACCAGAATCATTAGTATATGACTGATCTCTGGGCCCCAACCTGAGAGATTTGAATTCAGTATTTTTTTAAAAACTCACCCAGATGATTCTGCTGCACAGATTATGCTTATCTTAACCCAGCCCCATACAACTTTCCACAGTCATTTGAAACTTCCTCTCTGTGGCTAACTAGTACCTCTCAAACTCATGTTCAAGGCTACTGGTGGGAGTGGTGGAGAATTCTTAATAGTTCTTCTGTCTGTTGGGTCACCTCTGTGTCTGGGATTTAGCATTGTTTCTGTCCCAGTTCTCAGATTGGGGCCTGATTCAGCTTCCTGCCAGGCCTCCCCTCTTTCTACGGCCTTTCTCTGTAGTTTTCTGGGCCACAACCAAGATCAGGACATCCAAGAGAGACAGCTGTGAACAGGCTGGGACTTGACAGGGACTGTTCAAGACCCCACATAGACTGGAGTCTTTTCTTCCTGGCCAGGGCCCCTCACTTAGCCAATGCCCTTTCTCTTTTCTTCTGGTGGCCTTGCCAGGCTTTGGCAGACACTTTCCAGGTAGCTAAGCTGTTTTCTGTATTCACATTGTAGGGGCTCAGTTAAATGTCCTCTGGAAAGAGTTTCTGCGTTTCCCAGTTACTGCCTTTCTTCCACTTCATAATATCTCTGGTAGAAACTCATTTTACTATCCCACTGAAATGCATGCACTGTTGTGTTTTCCTGTTATGAAATCAGTGCCAGAGTAAGAGCTATTGAAACACAGAAGTGTTTCCTTCTGTTTTTAATCTCAATCTCAACACACTGGCTCACAGTAGGCACTCAGTGGGATGTTGAATGAATGAAAAATGAGCTAAGAAATCTTTGCTTAAATGAATTTCTGATGGGTTTCGGGCATATGGACTACAAACACACACACACTGTGAATAGAGAGATGAACACCACTAAGCCTTACGTAAAGCTGTCCTGGGAAAAGGGAAGATTTGTGCCTTATTGGCCTTGATATTCTTAACCCCTAGCACATACAGTTCCTGGCTTCTTATAATATTTTCTTTAGTAGTGTTTTCCAAATTCTAACATGCATCAGAATCATCTGGAAGGTTTGTTAAATCACGCCTCGCTGTGCCCCATCCCAGAGTATCTGATTCAGTAGGTTTGGGGTGGGGCACAGAGAATCTGCATTTTTAACAAGTTCATGGGTCTGTTGATGACACTGGCCCAAGGACCATACTTTGAAGACCACTGAATTTTCAATAGTAGTAGCTATACTAGTAGTTGAGTACTGACCATTTTATTCCCTACCAAGGAACTATGCTAAGTTCCTTATATGAGTGATTTTATTTACCATTCAACAACTCATGAAGTATAAATTACTGTCCCAATTTTACAGAGGAGGAATCTGAGGACTAAAGCTGTTAAATACCTTGCCCAGTGTCGTAAGTGGCAGGGCTGAGATTTGAACTAATTTCTAACTGCAGGGTCCCTGTTTATAGCCATGGTGATAGTCGAAATAGTTTATGTGTCTTAAGTAAATACCTGACAATGTGCAGGCCAGTAACTTCTCAGATGGATGAACAGTCATATCTACCCCCAGACAGCCACTAAACATAAGCTCTGAGAGCAAGGGGCCTGATCATCCTTATTTCTTGTTTTATCTCTAGAGCCTAGAAACAAGCTCTCACATAGTAAGTGCACAATAAATGGATAATTGTTAAAAAAAATAGTGCATATTTAAAGTATCTAGTTTTGGCAAAAAACCCTTTTGTGAATGAAGGAGGAACATGTTCACATGTACAGACTGAGTGTTCAGATTCTTGAGTTGAGCTGGTGGGTATTCTTTCCAGCTTAAGACCTCTGAACTAGCAGAGCTCCAGTATGTAAGAGATTATACAGGTCAGTGTTTCTCAAAGTGGTTCCTGGACCAGCAGCATCAGCATCTCTTGGCAACTTGCCTAAGGGCTGTCAGACTTAAAGTACAGGATACCAAATTAAATTTGAATTTCAGATAATAATGCAATACTTGGGACATACTTAAAACTAAAAATTATTCACCATTTAACTGAAATTCACATTTAAGATATACGGGGCATCGTGTATTTTATTTGGCAACCCTAACTTCTTAGAAATTAAAATTCTCAGCCCTACTCCAGACTTACTGAAAAACTCAGGTGACGCCCAGCCATAAGTGTTTTAACATACCCTACAGGTGATTCTGACAAAGTTTGAAAACCACTGCCTTAGGCAGTGCCTGTTTACCTAAAGCAGGGCTCAGCCAAATCTGGCCAGCTGTCTGTTCTTGTGGGTTTTTTTTTTTTTTGGCTGCGTTGGGTCTTAGTTGTGGCACATGGGATCTTCACTGCAGGATCTTTCGTTGCAGCACGCGGGCTCTTTGTTGCAGTGCGCAGGCTTCTCTCTAGTTGTGGCGCACGGGCTCCAGAGCACATGGGCTCAGTAGTTGCAGTGCACGGGGTCAGTGGTTGTGGTGTGTGGGCTCTCTAGCTGCGGCACACGGGCTCAGTAGTTGTGACACATGGGCTCTCTAGTTGTGGCTCATGGGCTCTAGAGCACGTGGGCTCAGTAATTGTGGCACGTGGGCTTACTTGCCCAGCAGCATGTGGGATCTTAGTTTCCTGACCAGGGATTGAACCCATGTCCCCTGTATTAGAAGGTGGATTCTTAACCACTGGACTACCAGGGAAGTCCCCGTCTGTTCTTGTTAATAAAGTTTTTAGGACAGAGCCACAGCCATTCCTTTTACTTATTTTACTTATTCTTTTATGTATGTACTTATTAAGTTTCCTGCCCTCTTGGAATTTTTATTCTAGTTGTGGGTGGTTAATTATATCTTCAGCTATAATTAACAATGAAGCCAGCTAAAACTGGCTTAAACAATAAAGGAATATATTATCTTGCATAACCAGAAGTACAGAAGTAGGGCAGTCTCCCAGGGTGGTTGGTTCCACAATTCTTGGTGTTATAAAGGCATGTCAGCACAGAGACCTTACGACTTAGGAAGCCCCAAACATGTACTATCTGGCCTTTTACAGAAAACATTTGCTTGACCCTGACCTAAAGAGAACTTTCTCTGTTTATAGAACATGTTCTCAGCTTTCTCTAACAGGTGCTGGAAGCTGGGACAGGACAGACACAGAGGTTCTGAATGTGGAAAAGCCCCTTCTCCTGGGCTTCCCCATAGGCATTGCTGTGGTCTTTAGCTCCTTGTGGGGAAGGTGGAGGGGAAGGTGGCAGAGGAGAGACTGATGAGCTGATAAAGGAGAGTGCCTAGCGCCCAGAACACCTAGTTGTGTGCACCCCCTGCTGGAAAGTTGGCAGAATTCAGTATCATAGAACATTTATTCAACAAACGTGTAGAGAGGATCTACTGTATGCCAGGTACTTGGGAGCAAACAGAGTCCCGTTCTTGAAGGGCTCACAATCAAGAAGAGTCAGGCTCCATAATTAGATGTTTATACTATCTAGTCAAGTGTCAACCGCAGATGTATTTAATGATTATTGATATACTTTCATTCATTCAGTAAATAACTATGAAATGCTTACTAGCGGGTAGATGCTGGGCTTGGCACTGGAGATGCAGTAGCAAACAAAACAGACATGGTCCCTGCCCTCTCGGAGCTTATATTCTAGTAAGAGTTGTGTTAATTATAACATCAGCCATAAGTAACAACAAAGTCAATTAAAATTGGCTTAAGCAATAGAAAAAAATATGTTATTTTGCATGACCGTAAGTACAGAGGTAGGACATTGGCTCCAGGGCTGGTTGGTTTAACAGCATAAGACATTAATAAAGACTCAGGTTATTTTCATCTCTTTGCTCTTCCTGAGTGTGCTTTTTTTCTTAGGTTGTTCTCAGGTTGTTTCAAGATGATTGCTACAACTCTAGGTGTCACTTTCAGATATATCAATGTAGAGGGGAGAAAGTGACCATCTTTTCGTGTGACTTTCTTAAGACCAAGAAACCTTTCTCAGAAGCCCCCAGCAGACTTCCTCCCAAGTGCCACTGACCAGAATTGGGTTATGGGACTGATCCTAAACCAATCACTACCAAGGGAATGGAAATTTGTTGATTAGATTAAGCAGGGTCTTCTTCTGGGGCTCCTGAGTCTCATGGAGGAGGGGTGACTTCCTGAACAAAATTGGGGTTAACAAGGAAGAAGGGGGGAAATGGATATTAAATAGATAACTACAGGTATTTGTTACAGGGAAGGAAAATTAATAAATAAAATGTAATCACAGACAGTGAAAGAACTACACAGAAGTTAGCTTTTGCTGCATAACAAAACATCTCAAATTTATTTATCTCATGATTCTGTTTGGGCTGAGCTCAGCTGAGTGGTTCTTCTGATCTTGACTGGGTTCATTCATGTGTCTGGTAGTCAGGTAGCTCCGCTCAGGGGGTTTGACTGGTTGTTGGCTGAGGCAATGGGGCCAGGTGTCTCTCATTATCCAGCAAGCTATCCTTGGCTTGTTCCTGTGGTAGATTGGCAAAGTTCCAAGGACTAGAGAAGCCACTTGCAAATATTTTTGAGCCCTGGGCATGGAAATGGCACAACATCACTTCTGTTGCATTCTTTTGGTCAAATCAAGTAAGAAGGCCACGAGGGTGAAGAAACAGAGTCCATCTGGAAAGTCACACGGCAAGGTCATGGACACAGGGAGAGGAAGGATTTGTGCTATTTCTGCAATCTACCACAGATGATAAGATGAGTGACAGGAGAAAGCCATTCAGATCTCCCTTCAGGACAGAACTATCATTTGGAAAGTTTCAAATCACCAATATGTCTTTTTCTGAGCTGAAATTCTTGTACCGTATGATTGTTATTGATGACTTTCTGACAGCATTGGTTAGAAGAGGATTTTAGCTATCTACACTTCCTTTTTTCCCCTCTTCCTCTTTTTAAATTTATTTTATTGAAGTAGTTGAATTGTTGATTTACAATGTTGTGTTAATTTCTGCTGTACAGCAAAGTGATTAACTTATATATACATGCATACATATATATGTATATTCTTTTTCATACTCTTTTCCATTGTTCTTCCATCTTCTTAATGTAGTTAAATAATTTCTAGTTAACCCACATTTGGAGTTTTTATTAAGATAGTGTTGGGAGGCTAAATAATGCCCTCCCCAAATAGTCAGGACCTGTGACTGTTACTTCATATGGCAAAAGAGATTTTACCAATATGATTAAGCTAAGGATCTTGAGATATGGAGATTATTTTTAATTATTTCATTAGACTTTAAATGCAATTACAAATATCCTTATAAAAGGGAAGGAGGGTGATATCTGACAGAGAAGAAGGCAAAGAGAGGACTGAAGCAAGATGCTACACTGCTGACTTTGAAGATGGAATAAGCCAAGAACTCAGCTGTAGAATCTGGAAGAGGCAAGAAAACAGATTCTCCCCTAGAGCATCTGGAAGAAGTGCAGCCCTCATGGCAACTTGTTTGCAGCCAGGTGAAACTGATTTCAGACTTCTGAATGTGTGCTGTTTTAAGCCACCAAATTTGTGGCATTTTGTTACAGCAGCCATACGGAACAAATACATTCATGTAAATATTGTTCTGTACTAAGTCATTTTATTGGCACTGGCCTAAATAATGGCCCCTTTTTCGGCTTTAGTTTGAATATCTGACTTAGGCTAAGTCTTCATCCATCCACCAGCTCCATGAAACACCTCTCTGTATAACTTTGCATGTTGTCATACATGTCAAATAATCTATTCATTTTTTTTGACGATTCCTGAATTGGGTGCTCTTTGCATTATTTCCTGGGACTTCTTTTTGCCATTACCTTTGAAATTCTATCACTCTCCTTAGTGGAATCTCTTGTGTTCTGAATCTTGTCTCATGTCGCCTCTTTATTGGTTTATTCCCTTGTTTGGAAGGAGCACATCCAGTAACTTACTGAGAAAGGACATATGGAAGGTAATTTTTTTTTCTTAGACTTTGCAGGTCTGAAAATATCTTTAGTTTGCCCTTTACTTGATTGTAATTTTGGCTGGATATTGAATTCGATATAGGAAATAATTTACACTCAGAATTTTGAAGGCACCTTTCCTTTGTCTTTCAGTGTTCAGTGTTGCTACACAGAGGTCAATTCACTTTGGCCTGCAATCATTGTACATATTTTTTTCTTTTAGCTTCATGGAATCTCTATTTAGTTCCATATTCTGAAATTGCATGAGGATGAGCCTTGGTGTGGGTTTTTTATTCATATTGCTGGGTAGTCCGCGAGCCTCTTCTTTCTGGAGACTCATGTTCTACAGTTCTGGGATTTTTTTTTTTAAAGAAAATACTATTTATTTGACAATTTATTGTCCAGTGTTTTCTTTATTCTCTCAGGAATTCCCACTAGGTCAAATATTGAATCTCTTGTATTGCTCTTCTAATTTTATCCTTTTTCTCTTCATTTCCCTTTCTTTCTTTCCCTCACTTCTCTGGGAGAGTTCCTTGACCTTATCTTACAACACTTCTAAACTCTAAAAACTGTCTTTTCAGCCCTCATATTTTCAAGTTCCATGGGTTCTTTCTTGTTCTCTGATTGTCCTTTTATAGCATTCAATTTTTTTGTTTCAATGACACACTCTATTTCTCTCTCTGGATAATACCTACAGCGTTTTATTTTTTTTGCTCCTTGTACTGTTCTGTTTCTGCTGAATTCATTCCCCTGCCCCTGCTGCCCCGATTATTTATTTGCCTTGGTCTTTCTCTTTCATGATACTGACTTTCCTCAAATGTGTGTTGATCCTTAGTAGCATGTTCCATTTACAAGCAAAAAATGTGGGGAATTCCATGATGGTCCAGTGGTTAGGACTCTGCACCCCCATTGCAGGGGACGTGGGTTCAATCCCTGGGCGGGGATCTAAGATCCCATAAGCTGCACAGCACGGCCAAAAAAAAAAAGCAAAAAACTGTGAGGAGGCTGTTACTTGTGAATAGCATGTTTCACTATTATTAGGCAGCCTGTCAGTTTTGTCACTGGAGATTTCAAGATATCTGTACCTCTAGGGTGTTCACTTTTTCCTGAGAAGGATGCTTCAGTCTCCTACCTGGCAAATATGAGCCTTGATGTCATTGTTGTGGAGGAGGCGGAAGACTTTCATGTAATCCCCCTGTTCCCACTCCAGCACTACCCACTTGCTCATAGGTATTTTTGCATGAGTTGTTTTTTTTTTTTGATACTATTGTAAATGGTACTGATTTTAATTAATTAATTAATTAATTTCTTTTAAAGTGAAAGAAGGTTTATTCAGGGAGATACATACTCCACAGACAGAGTGTGGGCCATCTCAGAAGGTGAGAGGCCAAACGGTACTGATTTTAAAAATAGTTTTCTTGAAATATAATTCACATACCATACAATTCATTCAAGATGTATAATTCAATGGTTTTTAGTATATTCACAGATATGTGCAAACATCACTAGTGTCAATTTCAGATCATTTTCATCACCTCAAAAAGTCTAGGGGAGGGGGAATAGGGCAATTGTTCAACAGGCATAGAGTTTCAATTTTACAAGAGGAGAAAATCCTAGAGATCTGCTGCACAACAAGGTGATATAGTTAATACTACTGTACTGTACACTTAAAAAATAGTTAAGATGGTTAAAAAAAAACCATACTCTTTAGCTATCTATCACCCCCATCTCCACATCCTCACCTACCCCAGCCCTAAGCAATCACTAATCTACTTTCCATCTCTATAGATTTCTCTATTCTAAATATTTCATATGGGTGGAATCATATATAATAACATATGAATAATTTTCCATTGTACGATATACCACATTTTGTTTATCCATTCATCCATTGATGGACATTTGTCTCCACCTTTCGGTGTTATGAATAATGTTGCTATAATCATTCATATACAAGTTTTTGTGTGAACATCTGTTTTCATTTCTCTTGAGTATATACCTAGGAGTAGAATCACAGGGTCATATGGTGGCTTTATGTTTATTTTATTTTATTTATTTTTTTATAATCTTTATTGGAGTATAATTGCTTCACAATGCTGTGTTAGTTTCTGTTGTTCTGGATATAAGTCCCTTATCAGATCTATGGTTTGCAAATATTTTCTCCCATTCTGTGGTTGTCTCTTCGCTTTTTTGACGGTTTCCTTGGAAGCACTAGAGTTTTTAATTTTTATGAAGTTCAGATGATCTATTTTTTTCTCTTTTTTGCTTATGTTTTTGGTGTCATATCTAAGAATCCTTTGCCAAATCCAAAGTCATGAAGATTTATCCCTATGTTTTCTTCAAAGAGTTTTATAGTTTTAGTTTTTACATTTAGACCTTTGATCAATTTTGAGTTAATTTTTATATATGGCATGAGGCTTTTCTTTTGCACGTGGCTATCCAGTTGTCTCGAAATCTTTGTTGAAAAGACTCTTCTTTCCCCCATTGAATGGTCTTGGCACCCGTGTTGAAAAATCAGCGGACCGTAGATGATATAATTTATGTCTGGACTCTCAATTCTATTCCATTGATTTACATATTTATTTCTGTCTCAATACTACACTGTCTTCATTATCATTGCTTTGCAATAACTTTTGAAATTGAGAAGTGTTAATCATCTTAGTTTGTTCTTTTCTTTTTTTCCCCAAGATTGTTTTGGCTATTCTGGGTCTCCCTTCTTATACATTTTAGAATCAAGTTGTCAATTTCTACAAAAAGTCAGCTGAGATTCTGATAGTGCTTTGAATTGATAGACCAATTT
This sequence comes from Leucopleurus acutus, assembly GCF_964270905.1. Lineage (NCBI taxonomy): Eukaryota > Metazoa > Chordata > Mammalia > Artiodactyla > Delphinidae > Leucopleurus > Leucopleurus acutus. The sequence goes on along the minus strand of NC_139151.1, from coordinate 46,762,425 downwards.
AGGGAATACTGCCATCTTAACAATGTTAAGTCTGCAGACCCATGAACATGGGATGTTTTTCCATTTACTCAGATCTTTAATTTCTTATTTTTTATAGTTTCCAGAGTATGAGTTTTATGCTTTCCTTCTTAAATTTATTCCTAAGTATTTATTTTTTGGTGCTATTATTAATGGAATTGTCTTCATATTTTTATTTTTTGATTGTTCATTCTAAGTGTTTAGAAATACAACTGAATTTTGTATATTGATCTGGTATCTTACAACCTTGCTGAATTGTTTATTACTTCTAATAGTTTTTAGTGGATTCCCTAGGATTTTCTATATGCAAGCTCATGTCACAAATAGAGATAGTTTTATTTCTTAATTTCCAATCTGGATGCCTTTTCTTTTTCTTGCCTCATTGCTTTGGCTGGAACCTCCAGTACAATGTTGAATAGAAGTGCCTGGAGAAGACATCTTTGTTTTGTTACTGATCTTAGGAGGAAAGCATACAACTTTCACCATTAAGTATGATGTTAGCTGTGGGATTTTTATAGATGCTCTTTATCAGGTTGAGGAAGTTCCCTTCTATTCTTGGTTAATTGAATATTTTTTTTAATCATGAAAGGGTTTTGTATTATTACATGAGTTTTTAAAAAGTGACCCTCATCCCTTATGGATGACTTAATAAGAGATATCCCTCTCTGCATGGATGATATAGAAAAAGGCACCCCCCATCCTCCAAGTGGATGTTTTAGAAAAGCCACCCCCACTTTGGGTGGCACAGTACTACGTTAGTGTGTTTGAGTAGGTGAGCAAAATGCTCCTCTCTCACCTGGGCACTCTTATTCAGGACCTAATCTGTACATGGTGGCCTTGCCCCACGACCATTTTTTTTTCAGTATCTGGTTTCCTAGTGCCTGGGGCCTCTCTGATTCACTTTTTTTCCAGAGATTTCATACCAATGGCTGAGGTGTTGATGAGAGTCAGACACAAAATCTTACATCAGTTTTAAGCAATCTACATGTTTCAGTCTACTGCCTTACCCCTGCCTTCTGTGGCTCCTGGTGTCTCCAATTCCTGAACTTCTCTGATACTTATTATCTTTCTCTATAGGTACTTGAGTTTGACCTTCCTCTGCTCTGCTAAGTCACTTGTCTTTCTTCTATCCACTTTCCACTGATATCTTTGTGATTTGGAGTTATAGATATCACTTAGGTCAAAGAAGATAGAGTTTGTGCTCTTATTTCTTTCTTCTTTTTCTTAATTGTATTTTTAAATTTTTTAAAATTTAATTTTATACAGCAGGTTCTTGTTAGTTATCATTTTATACACATCAGTGTATACATGTCAACCCCAATTGCCCAATTCATCACACTCCCACTCCCCCCCCCCCACGGCATTCCCCCCTTGGTGTCCATATGTTTGTCCTCTACATCTGTGTCTCAATTTCCGCCCTGCAAACCGGTTCATCTGTACCATTTTTCTAGGTTCCACATATGCGTTAATATATGACATTTGTTTTTCTCTTTCTGACTTACTTCACTCTGTATGACAGTCTCTAGATCCATCCACGTCTCAACAAATGACCCAATTTCGTTCCTTTTTATGGCTGAATAATATTCCATTGTATATATGTACCACATCTTCCTTATCCATTCGTCTGTCGATGGGCATTTAGGTTGCTTCCATGACCTGGCTATGGTAAATAGTGCTGCAATGAACATTGGGGTGCATGTGTCTTTTTGAACTATGGTTTTCTCTGGGTATATGCCCAGTAGTGGGATTGCTGGATCATATGGTAATTCTATTTTTAGTTTTTAAGGAACCTCCACACTGTTCTCCATAGTGACTGTATCAATTTAAATTCCCACCAACAGTGCAAGAGGGTTCCCTTTTCTTCACACCCTCTCCAGCATTTGTTGTTTTTCTGATGATGCCCATTCTAACTGGTGTGAGGTGATACCTCATTGTAGTTTTGATTTGCATTTCTCTAATAATTAGTGATGTTGAGCAGTCTTTCATGTACTTCTTGGCCATCTGTATGTCTTTTTTTTTTTTTTTTTTGGTACGTGGGCCTCTCACTGTTGTGGCCTCTCCCGTTGTGGAGCACAGGCTCCAGATGTGCAGGCTCAGCGGCCATGGCTCATAGGCCCAGCCACTCCACAGCATGTGGGATCTTCCCGGACAGGGGCACGAACCCATGTCCCCTGCATCAGCAGGCGGACTCTCAACCACTGCACCACTGAAGCCCCTGTATGTCTTCTTTGGAGAAACGTCTATTTAGGTCTTCTGCCCATTTTTGGAATGGGTTGTTTGTTTTTTTAATATTGAGCTGCATGAGCTGTTTTTGTATTTTGGAGATTAATTCTTTGTTGATTTGTTTGCAAATATCCTCTTCCGTTCTGAGGGCTGTCTTTTCATCTTGTTTATGGTTTCCTTTGCTGTGCAAAAGCTTTTAAGTTTCATTAGGTCCCATTTGTTTATTTTTGTTTTTACTTCCATTACTCTAGGAGGTGGATCAAAAAAGATCTTGCTGTGATTTATGTCAAAGAATGTTCTTCCTATGTTTTCCTCTAAAAGTTTTGTAGTGTCTGGTCTTACATTTAGGTCCCTAATCCATTTTGAGTTTATTTTTGTGTATGATGTTAGGGAGTGTTCTAATTTCATTCTTTTACATGTAGCTGTCCATTTTTCCCAGCACCATTTATTGAAGAGACTGTCTTTTCTCCATTGTATATCCTTGCCTCCTTTGTCATAGATTAGTTGACCATAGGTGCGTGCGTTTATCTCTGGGCTTTCTATCTTGTTCCATTGATCTATGTTTCTGTTTTTGTGCCAGTACCTTATTGTCTTGATTACTGTGGCTTTGTAGTATAGTCTGAAGTCAGGGAATCTGATTCCTCCAGCTCCGTTTTTCTCCCTCAAGACTGCTTTGGCTATTTGGGGTCTTTTGTTTCTCCATACAAATTGTAAGATTTTTTTGTTCTAGTTCTGTAAAAAATGCCATTGGTAATTTGACAGGGATTGCATGGAATCTGTAGATTGCTTTGGGTAGTATAGTCATTTTCACAATATTTATTCTTCCAATCCGAGAACTTGGTATATCTCTCCATCTGTTGGTATCATCTTTAACTTCTTTCATCAGTGTCTTATAGTTTTCTGCATACAGGTCTTTTGTCTCCCTAGGTAGATTTATTCCTAGGTATTTTATTCTTTTTGTTGCAATGGTAAATGGGAGTGTTTCCTTAATTTCTCTTTCAGATTTTTCATCATTAGTGTATAGGAATGCAAGAGATTCCTGTGCATTAATTTTGTATCCTGCAACTTTACCAAATTCATTGATTAGCTCTAGTAGTTTTCTGGTGGCATCTTTAGGATTCTCTATATATAGTATCATGTCATCTGCAAACAGTGCCAGTTTTACTTCTTCTTTTCCAATTTGTATTCATTTTATTTGTTTTTCTTCTCTGATTGCCATGGCTAGGACTTCCAAAACTATGTTGAATAATAGTGGTGAGAGTGGACATCCTTGTCTTGTTCCTGATCTTAGAGGAAATGCTTTCAGTTTTTCACTATTGAGAATGATGTTTGCTGTGCGTTTGTCATACATGGCCTTTATTATGTTGAGGTAGGTTCCCTCTATGCCCACTTTCTGGAGAGTTTTTATCATAAATGGTGTTGAATTTTGTCAAAAGCTTTTTCTGCATCTATTGAGATGCTCATATGGTTTTTATTCTTCAATTTGTTAATATGGTGTATCACATTGATTGATTTGCGTATATTGGAGAATCCTTGCATCCCTGGGATAAATCCCACTTGATCATAGGGTATGATCCTTTTAATGTGTTGTTGGATTCTGTTTGCTAGTATTTTGTTGAGGATTTTTGCATGTGTATTCATGAGTGATATTGGTCTGTAATTTTCTTTTTTATAGTATCTTTGTCTGGTTTTGGTATCTTTTTAATTGTATTTGTCTCACCTTTTAAAAAATTATGTATTTATTTATTTATTTATTTATTTATTTATTTATTGGCTGTGTTGGGTCTTTGTTGCTGTACGTGGGCTTTTCTCTAGTTTCGGAGAGTGGGGGCTACTCTTTGTCGCAGTGCACAGGCTTCTCATTGCAGTGGCTTCTCTTGTTGCTGAAAATGGGCTCTGGGTGCGCGGGCTTCAGTAGTTGTGGCGCGCAGGCTCTAGACTGCAGGCTCAGTCGTTGTGGCTCACGGGCTTAGTTACTCTGAGGCATGTGGGATCTTCCTGGACCAGGGATAGGAACTGTGTCCCCTGCATTGGCAGGTGGATTCTTAACCACTGCACCACCAGGGATGTCCCTGTGCTTTTATTTCTTGTTCTCCTTGTTTTTGGAGAGGAAACTTTCCTTAGGTGAAGAGAAAAAATATTTTTGCTCTTGAAATCAGAATTCAATGCCCTCATTCTAGAAGTGTGAAAACTAATGCCTAAAAGGATAAAATAAATTACTTCATCCCTAGGCTAGTTAATGGAAGAGTTAAAACCAGTATTCAGTTCGTGATTCCCTGGCCAAAACTGAACTATGATTTGTTCTTTCTCCACAGAAGCAAATGTAGTCTGAGAGCTGGTAGGTACCTTTGAGGTCCTAGGTAAATTTTCCCAAGTTTTCCATGAATCTCCTTAACAATATAAGTGGATTTCAGCTTTGGTTAAAATATCAATGTGAATGGGAGAATTCACTATTCTATATCTACCTATTCTTATTTCAGAGAGCTCTGATTATTGGAGACATATTTTCCTCTGAAACGCTTTTCTTCACTTCCATACATTGTATCTATTTCTGCTCTCTTTAGTTACAAAGAACTTTTGTATTTAAAAATAATATAGTTTGGTGAATAGAAGTCTGGCTTTCATAGTCTGGAGAAAGGATACTAAACTCACTGCCTCCAATTCTTTGTCCAACCTGAAGAAAATATTTGAGCCAGTTGGGAGGATGTAAAAAATTTCCAGGTGAATATTACAGGCAGATAAAACAAGTTGCATAAGCACAGAAAGGCGGAAAAATACAAGTTGCTCAGAGAATACAAATACATAGAATACATAGTTACAGTATGTAAAGGAAAAATCCCTGTCTTCTTCCCATGTTTCTCCTTTACTCTCACACTACTACTGTACTCACAATACTTCTAAAACCAGATGTGTGTGGGTTTTCCCTACACTGAGCAATTCTGTGACACCAGCTTGGTGTCCTACAATTGAACTCAATCCTGACACTGTCAACCTGGAGACAGCACCTGGAAGCTATCGCATCAGATCCCACAGGTTAAGGGCTCAGTCCCACAAGACTGCCCCTACTTCAGATGCCAACTGCAAGTAGTTAAGTGCCCAGGTTACCTACAACTTCTGTCCAACACAGCTATAATTGGAGGTTCCCATGACCTCCCCCGCTTAGATTTGATTATTGGCTAGAACAACTCACAGAACTCAGGGAAACATGTTTACCAATTTATTAAAGGATATGATAAAGGATACAGATGAACAATCAGATGAACAGATACATAGGCAAGGTCTGGGAGTGCAGGAGCTTCTCTCCTGGTGGAGTTGGGGTGCATCACCCTTCTGGTACGTGGATGTGTTCATCAAGCTGGAAGCTCTCCAGACCTCATACTCTTGGGATTTTATGGATGCTTCCTCATGTAGTCGTGATCAATTAAGTCCATCTCTAGCCCCTCTCCCCTCTCTATAGAATGTGGGGAGGGGCTGAAAATCCCAAGCTTCTAATCAGGCTTCATCTTTCTGGTGACCAGCCCCCATCTAGGAGCCACCCAGAAGCCCACCAGCATCCCCTCATTAGAACAAAAGATGCTCTTAGTGCTCTTATCACTTGGGAATGTACAGGGGTTTCAGGAGCCCTGTGTCAGGTACATGAGGCAGAGACCAATATATTTATTTACTATTTCATAGTAAGGTGGGTATGAAGACATGAAAAGTTAGTCAGGAAAAGTAATAATGCTAAATGCTAACAGTTTATTAAGCTATATTCTGGCTACTACTTAGTACTTTACATGTAATAACCTTCATTACAACCTTATTATTATCCTGTTTTACAGAGGGGGAAAAGGAGGCATGGTAGTGTTAGGGTAACTGGCCTAATATTATACAGCTAATAAATGACGGAGATGGGCTCTGAATCCAGGCAGTTTGTCTGCCCCTCATGAAATGGTCTCATAATGAGTGGCCTTTTTATTCTGAAGATTCTGGGACTTCTTAGGTAGAAAGTTGGAGACATTGGTAGGAAGATCCTCTTCTATCTATTCATCTTTGGCTTTCTCAAAGGAGTATCTGAGACAAGATAGGTGGTCCAAGTTTATGGAGCCAGAGTGGAGACCAGAGGACTGTTCCAACATTCTGATCTTCCACATATAACCTGGGGTTAGGAGGACAGACTTGCTGGTGGCTGGTGGACTAAGCTCAGATATTTCAAGTTGGGCAGAGACCTTCAGGGAGGAGATATCTTACCTTCCTATCAAGAGGAAAGGGAACTGAAGCTGTGAAAGGGAGAATGAGTACTGTTGGCAGTCAGTACTTGATGCCAGTTCTTCTTTTCTGCAAATGCATAGAGGAAAAAAAGACATTTTACAATTAAACAGCCATTAGTTAAGTACTGCCAGGTTCTAAGTGGTTGTTTATAAATTCATCTGAGCCTCACAGCAACCCTAGGGGACAGGCACAATTATTATTCTTATTTTACAAATGGCGCAATTAAAGCACGAAGATATTATATAACTTGCTTAGTGTTGTTTGTTTTCGGCAAATAAATGGAGGTGTGAGGCTGGAAAGAACTACAATAAAGTTGTCATTAAGTTCAAAACAGCTGATTAAAAAATCAGTACTTTTCAGCTACTGTGTAGCAGAAAGAACCCTGGATTTGAATCAGGATTTGGATTCAAGCCCCATCCCTGAGTGCTGTGTAAAGATTTGAGGCTGGGCAATTTTCTCGCCTACAAAATGCAGATAATAATACCTACCTCCTAGAGTTTTTGTAAGGCTCTAGCGAAATGACTGTAAAAGCGCACTGTAATCTCTAAAATGTTAGACAAACGTGAGAAACTTTTCCTACCGGCTCTGGATTCGTAAATTTGGGATACGGACTACCAATCCCAACAGGCAAATCCTCCGCGTTCCCTTCCCGGAAACCGGCGCAGGCCCTTCTGGGACTTGTAGTTTTATACGGGATCTGGCCCGCCTTTCCCGTTTAGTAAGGGCGGTGCGGTGTGAGCCCCGGAAGTACTCGTCGCCTGAGAGGCGTTGTGGTTAGGAAGGCGAGGTTAGAGGTCGCGGGTGCAGAAAGCGTTCCTGCCGCTGGCCTATTCGCTATGTAGCGGAGGGGTAGGCACCCTCCGCCACGTTCTGGAAGGTTCTTGGGCTCGACTAGGGCAGTAGACCCAGGATTTCTAGTCCCCGGCTTCGGGTCCTTGCCGGCTGAGCGGAGCCGCCGCCGCCATGTTTGGCTGCTTGGTGGCGGGGAGGCTGGTGAGGATGGGGCCGGGTGGTCTCAGGGAGGGGGCAGGACGCCGAGGGCGAGGCCCCGGGAAGGGGAGGGTGCGTCGGTGCGCGGGATGCGGGGAAGCCCCCTCACGTCTAGTTGACTGCTAAGAGTGTGAGGGTGGGCAGTGGGACGCTGGGATGTTCGCTCTCCTTTCCCCACAGCTCTTTTCAGAGTAGCAGTCACACCATTAGCTGCCATTTATCGAGTGTGCATTATCCTAGGCAATGCACGCCTTTTGTCTGTTCCTAGTCATCTCAGCCATCTATGTAGCGCTTATTTGGCACTGCAAACTTAACCGTAACTCGTGAGATGGTGGTTCTCATTCTCGTTTTGCAGTTGAGGAACTAAAGCTCAGTTGGCAGTATAAATACTCGCCTGAGCTCATGAAGTGAGTTCGAGGTAAATGTGGTGTCTGAATCTAGTCTGTAGCGTCCTGTTTGTCGAAGATGAAGGTACTCGGGCAAAGTATAACTGCTGGGTCCTTTTGGAAGGGCCCTAATAAAAATATGCTTAACGTAATTGGAAATGGGCTGATAGAAGCGCCTGAAACTTAAAGCGTGAGCGATATCTGTGATGACCCCAGAAGGAGCGTGAGCAGTGAATTTCCTTATTGGTAAAAAGAGATAACCTTCCTTGATGAATTGTTAGGTAAATGAGTTAAGTACCTGGGATTGTTCCGGAAGAATCTGGAGGGTGAATCTTGCTTGCCTCCGTAGAAGCCACTCAGAAATCCATTTCAGACCTGATTCCTTTCACCTAGAATTCTTTCTCTTTATTTTTTTCTCCCTGCTTTATTAAATGTTGCAGCCTCTTTGTTGATTTTTTTCATCAATTTTTGATAATGTAGTGTGTTCACAGTTCTAAGGAACCACAGAGATAAATTGGAGATGGCTATCCTCAGAAGATTTATTGTCTGTCCCTTGAATGACTGGGAGGCCCCTTTTGGTGATGGTGGTGATTGATAATACTGGTGGGATAAGTTTGTATTGCTTCTGCTCCGGATAGGAAGAATGAAAGGACCAGCCTGGGATTGAGTGTGGGACGAATTTCGTTAACGAATAACATTTAAAATGTGTGTGTTTTTCTAAAGAATAGAAAGACCCTATGGAATCCGTGTTGTCTACTAATTTGGAAGGAATTTAGTTATAGCAGTGCCTGTGTCTATTTACCTAACACCTAACCTACATAATGGATATACAGTAGGGGTTCCTTCATGACAAGATTTTCTTTGATGGTGTTTGACTTTTTAATTCTGGAGTATTTGAACATGTTAATCAAAATGAAGGGCAAATAGACCTAGCGATGCCTCAACGTTTAACTACATTATTCTTTGACTAGAAAAATTCACCAAATCTAAAGTTATGGACTCAGTAAAAGATGTACCCTTTTTCCTAAGGTCGAGGATTAGAGTGTCATAATACAGATTAACAGAATGTCTGGTGCCTTTGACAGAGTTGACATTTAAGAAATATTTATTTTACCTGATGATTATTTCAAGACTTGTAGATACCATGATTTTATGTGCCTTTTAAGATTATGCGTGCCAAAAACTGGTAAAATTGAATTTAATACTGATAGGCATTTTGGTTTATATTTATGTTCTTTCTTCCTTTGTTTTATTCTCTGTATTTAAACTGGAGGGTTTAATAATTTGGGGGTTACAAATAGTTTTCAGTGAGTAGGCAAAATGACAAATAATGCATCTGCAAATAATGAGGATTGACTGTAATAACTTCTGAATTGCTTACCCATTTTAATTACCCGAGGTTCTTTACCTTCAAACTAGAAGATAAAGCTTTGGTGGCATGGTGTTTTGAACAACCTTTCATTTTTATAACATTCTGAAGCTGTAGTGATTTATTTATGTAAGTAAAATCCTTTCAGGGCACTTCTGAAATAATTTAGTTATGTTTTTGAAAGATTACATTCATTAAGTCATTTTAAGGCTAAATGTATATTTTTAGATTTTTCTATTAAAATAAGCACTCTTTTTGGTGTATTTGGCAATTCCATAATTAGAGTATCAGATTGATCCAATGTTATACTTGATATAATGACTATAATTGACTATATTTGGTAACAGAGCTTACAGCAATACTAAAAGGGCTATAGAAACTTATCAAACTATTTCACTAAGGCGAGTTTCTTATATTCTAGGTGCAAACAGCTGCACAGCAAGTGGCAGAGGATAAGTTTGTTTTTGACTTGCCTGATTATGAAAATATCAACCATGTTGTGGTTTTTATGCTGGGAACAGTCCCATTTCCTGAGGGAATGGGAGGATCTGTCTACTTTTCCTATCCTGATTCAAATGGAATGCCAGTTTGGCAACTCCTAGGATTTGTCACAAATGGGAAACCAAGTGCCATCTTCAAAATTTCAGGTCTTAAATCTGGTAAGAATAATATATTAAAACAGTTTCATAATTAAACTTTTTTTCTTAAATAGCATAACACAGAATGTGGCTTTTTTTACTTTTCATTATATTTTTCTGATTGCTGAAGTAATATGTAACATTATTTAAAAAAAAAAAAAATCAGGGACTTCCCTGGCAGTCCAGTAGTTAAGACTCCATGCTTCCACTGCAGAGGGCACCGGTTCCATCCCTGGTCAGGGAACTAAGATCCTGCATGCTGTGAGCATGGCACGGCCGGAAAAAAAAAAAAATCAGATGGTACTGACACATTTGAAAAATGGTAAGTGAAGAGACCTTACACTTACACTCCCATCCATCCTCTGCCTCTGGAGAGAACCACTCACTGTGGTTTTCTTTGTGTGCTATATATCTTTGTAAAGGGATTTTTCTGAATTAGTGGGTGTTTTAATAAAAATGAGAGGAATCTTCTCATGATTTGTAATATGCACATCAGTGTTTAAATAAACAGATAAACCAAGGAGACTTGTATAGGAAATACAATGAGAGTCCTTTTTTTCTACGAAGATCTTTTGAGCTCTTAGATTTGATTACCCCTTCAGTGTTCTTCTGTTGGTTGTATTGACATTGCAGGTGTTAGATCTTACAGGGACAATCCTTGCTTTGATGCTTGAAGTATTTTGTTTACAAATTGAGAATGATACTAGGTAGCATTTACTCCCATTGAATATCTGGTTCCTTTGAAAGTCTAGATAAAAACAGACATGAAAAGTCTTAGATTATAAATATGTGTTCTCCTGGAAATAGTCTGTAAAGTCCAAGGCAAAGTTATATTTAAGTAACATGTTTATATATTTAACAGACATTTTGGTATCTACTATAATGATTAAGTTCTTGCCTGAGATCACTCATATTCTTACAAAGGAAGATAGTTCTATGGACCAATATTTAGAAGGGTGAAAAGTAATTGCGGATGTTTGTACAAAGTGCTGAGAGAGAATAGGTAAGGGACAATTAACTCTTAAGTAGGTTGGGGAAAATTTCTGGGAGGAGATGATATTGGACCTTTTGAGAAGATAAGTAGGAGTTTGTCAGGCCTGTGAGAGGCCTATTGGGCATTCTTTTCTAGGTAGAGGTAATATGGGTATAATGATGAAAGTTTGAAATCGTGGTATGCTCAGAACGGCACAAGGTATGGTGTACAGGATAGGCAGGCACGGATCATGAACAGCTGAAAAGCTTATGTATCACACTGACTCATTTGAATTTAATAGGCTAGCAATTTTTAACATGCTTAGATCACAGACCTATTTGATAGTGTCATAAAAAGTATGTGTAATATAAACATAATGTAAATACTAAAAAATTTGCATGTACTTTGAAGCCCTTGCATGTGTCCCTCCCCATAAAGAACTGTCCCTGTATGTGTAGAGGAGCCAGTGAACAATTTCAAGTAAGGGAATGATATGATCAAATTTAATTTTTATCCTGAGGACTGTGAAGAATGAACTGGAGCAGTTCTGGCCAGATGATGAACTGTTAGCTGCTGTTATTTATGTAGTTGGAATTCTACAAGAAGAAATGGGAAAGAGTAATATTTAAAGCTAAAAATTGTTGAGATTGATGATAAATACTAATCTCTAGATTTAAGAACCAGGACAGATTCTTACAGTCTTTCTCAGTGGGGGTTCACTGAGATAATTATCCCTAATCCCTAAGGCAGTGGTTCTTAAAGCATGAGTCCCTGACCAGCAGCATCAGCATTAACTGGAAACTTGTTAGAAATGCAAATTTGTGGTAGGACCCCAGACCTACTGAATCAGAAAACTTGGATGGAATCCAAGTATTTAAATGGGTTCCCTAGGTGTTTTTGTTGCCTTCTGAAGTTTGAGAATCATTGTCTTAGGGCATCCACCGTATGTAATGAATTAATACTTGTACATATAGCATGGTATTAGTTCTGAATAGTCTTTGGGAGAATTAAGAAAATAGTCATTATCAAATCACTTTTTCTCTTTTCTGTAGCTGCGCCTAAATAGAAAAAATAAGTAGAAAAAAAATGTGGACAACTCAATGCACTTTAGTGAAGTTAAATATATAGAGAAAGTAATAAAGACACCAGAGAGAGAAAACAAGTCATTAATAACTGAACAGCAATGAGTCAGTTTAGCATATTTATCAACAGCATGAATAGAGGTCAAAAGTCAATAGATGAGTATCTTCAAAGTGCCAAGGAAAAATAAAATAACCCTCAAAGCTATCATTGTAAAGTGAAGGAGAAATAAATGTGTTTTCATGTGGAGATGTAGAGTTTACTACTAATAGACCATTACTGAAAGAACTACTGAAGGTAGTTGTTCTTTAATAGGAAGGAACTGAATCCCTGAATGTAGAAGGGTATGCCAGACTCAAAGTTAGCAAAGAAATTGGTAAACATATAGACAAATCAGGACAACCTGATTACATAAAACAATACAGTAAATAAATGCACAAGAATTAAATACTGTACTGGAAAACAGTGCATATGACAGGAGGGGTAGTGATCTGAGTAAGCTTTCTGAGGTCCTGTGGTTTAGAAAAAGTAATAAAATTGATTCTACTTTCAAGTAATCCTGTTAAAATTTTAAGGAAAACTTAAAAAAAAAGAAAGAAAAAGACGGAAAAATACATGGTATGTGAAAAACAAAATGAGATGGTAGAAATAATTTCACATATATCAGTTATCAAAATAAATCTAAACCTACTAAACTTACCAGAGAAAGCATGGAGACTCCAGGATGGGATTTTTTTTTTATTTAAGGCAGCAAACTAATAATTATAGTGATGTTTATCAGTAACATGTCTAACACGAGGAACCTCCCAAAAAACTATCATAGGTGTGTTTTAGAAAAATGGGACTAAGGCAAAAGCATTATCAAGGATTAAGAGGTTCATTCCCTAGGAATGAAATAATTCACTAGGAAGACTTAAATATTTCTTGGAAAAAGTGAATGTCATGAATTTGTGTGTATATAAAACATAACTTCAAATATATAAAAAAATTGACTTTACAATGATAAGTGGACAACCTTACAATCAATATTTTTTTTTTTTTGCGATACGAGGGCCTCTCACTGTTGTGGCCTCTCCCGTTGCGGAGCACAGGCTCCGGACGCGCAGGCTCAGCAGCCATGGCTCATGGGCCTAGCCGCCCGCGGCATGTGGGATCTTCCCAGACCGGGACACGAACCCGTGTCCCCTGCATTGGCAGGTGGACTCTCAACCACTGCGCCACCAGGGAAGCCCTCTATGTATTCTTGATACAAGTTATTTATAAGATATGTGATTTGACATGTTTTTCTAGTTTTTGGATTGTCTTTTCTCTTTATGGTGTCTTTTATAGAGCATATGTTTTTGTGTGTTTTTTTGTTTTGTTTTTCTGCAGACATCTTGTTTATTGATTTGTTCCCTTGCATCTTTTTAAAAATTATTTTATTGAAGTATAGTTGATTTACTTAGAGCATGTTTTTAATTTCAGTGAAGTTCAGTTTTTCAGTTTGTTCTTCTCTGGATTGTGCTTTTAGTGTTGTGTCTAAGAAGTCTTTGCCTAACCCAAGGTTACAAAAGTGTTCTCCTAGATGGTTTTAGTTTTAGATTTTACATTTGTATCTGGGATCCAATTTGAATGAATGTTTGTATTTAGTGCGAGGTATGGATTGAAGTTCGAATTTTTTTTTTTGCAAGTGGATATCAAACTGTTCCAACACCATTTGTTGAAAAGAGAAAGTAATATATAGATGTTTATATGAATATATATTGATTTAAAAATGAAAGAGAAATGGAAATAGATACTGTTATACAGTTTTTTAATCAAATTACTAGTTGGAAAGCATGCTAGAAAATTAAATGGATACTGGTAGATATTAATAGTCATAAGCGATATGGGCAAAGGAGCAACTAACTTGGGACAAGAGAGAGAGATTTTTGGTTTGGGTGTGAGGAACCTTTGGAACATGATAGCGATGCCTTAAACATAAAGTGGTGGGTTTTGTTTGTATAGCAATAGGCTAGTAGCCAGCCAACTATTAACCTTTGCATAGTGGGACAGTGCAGGCTTATTTTGTACCCAGACTCATAGGCATTGATTAAGGTTAATATTGGCCACCATCTAGTATACCAGGACCCACTGGTTGTTTTTGGAGACATACTAATTAAATTGTCAATTTAATTGTCCTTACCTTACCTTACCTTGTCTTCTCTTTGCTCTAGCTTTGCCAACATTTTGAGTAGGGAAAGGGGTGCAACATCTCTTTTTCATTTATGATCATCACTATATTCCGTGAAGGAGATGCCTTGGAAATAGTGAAAAGTGCTTTCTTCTGTCATTTTTGCACTGCCTTTGGCTGTCTTTTCCCTTTTCTCTGTGACACCCAAAACGTTGGGGGCAGTGGGCATAACATTCTGAGATCATAAAAACCCAGACCTTTTCTTATTGTGTTATCTCATCCAATCTGGAGAAAATTCAGCAATCAAAAATGAGTTAATACAGTTGCTCTAACCAAAACTTTAACAATAATAATTACTCAGTGACATACTTTCTGTGGAGTTAGCTAAAACAGTCCAAAATCCAGTCCCAGAGTAATACTTAATCCATTATGGGAAAATGGATTTATTTCCATTATGATAAAAGTAATTCTTTTATTCTCCTGCCTTTTAAAAAATAAATTATTTCTCATCATTTCCATTATAACATGGCTTTTGATAGCTTTTATTTATGAAAACAAAATGAAATTTCAAGGCAGTATTTTTAATGAGCAAAGCACAATGCTTTATTAAAGGAAAAACAGCTTAAAATATTTAGAGACTTATTGATTATCAACATTAAACAAATGATAAAATGCTGTTAAAATGTTTTGGGTGGTTCTTTCCTAGTGTGTTTGGAAAGTGCGCTTTTCGGATGTTTAAAGTATTAGAATTCTTAATTTATACAGAGAAGATTAGACTTTTTATTCATATTAGGGAATTTTGTATTATTGAAATATAAGAATAGGTGGACTTGTAATGGATTTATAGTTTTGAACCTTTGAGATGCCCTTTATAAGTTTTATTACATTGAGCAAACCTAGCTAACTAGCATATCAGGGTGGAAGAGAGACTTGCTGAAGTAACTTTAGGCAGTTGTGATTGAACTGAGAATTTATTAAGTAAGAAATCTAGAAGAATTTTATGGGAGTAGGGAGGGTAGACGGTTAGTTGAAGTGAAGCAAATTTCATGTTAAACTTTGACAGTGTTTGGTTCTCTGCTGGTTGATGAACAGATTTCTTAATTTTGCACAGAAAGGTTTTGGTCAGAGACAGAGAATTGCTCTCTTGAGAGAATTGCAGTTGGTAGGACATCTTAAAACAAGTTACTGTGAGTTTTATTTTGTTTGAGAGAAGATTCTTTGTAGCTCTTGGGTTCTGAAAAGGAGTTATACAATGAATATACTTTTCGGCTGATGATGGAACAATCTGGGGTGATGGTTGAGAATTAGGATGGGACTAAACTTGAAAATATAGAAGGGAGGGTTTGATGTTAAGAAACAAGAAGAAACTTCCCTTCTTCCTTCCTCCCTCCATGGGATCTAGAAATCCTAAAAAAAAGTAAATAAATAAAAGGCACAAGCTTAGATACAGTTGAGTGGTTAGAGACTTGGGGAAGTTTAAATGAGTCTCTTGCAATTTTTATCTTTAGATGCTGTGCTTGGTGTTTAGTGCGGAAGAGACATTTAATCAAAAACTTAGTAAAAATCATGAAATACTGGGAGTATTATATAAAGAGATTCTTTGCTTTACAGAAATTGTATGCAAACTCAAATTAGCACATAAAAGGGAATATTAACAAAATTAAAATTTGTTTGTATGGAACTTATATTTTAAAAAGTGGGTAATTATATGTCTTTTGCTATATCATGATTTTTAAGTTGTCTGTTTACGTTGTGAATGCTTGGGAAATATACTAGAAATTACTGTAGACATTTCCATTAAACAAGTTACAGAAGAAAAAAATACTTGCTTATGTAAAGACTTTGTTGTATATCAACTTCATTCTTAGCACATACATTTCAAATTGATGACTGCTTTCATTTAGGGTCTCCGTATCTGTGTATGAATATTAAGATCACTCCAAGACAGTATTCAAAGGAAGCAGGTTACTGAGCTGAGATAATTGAAAGTGGCTGTATAGAAGATTAGACTGGAGCATGCACCTGAAGTATGAATAGGTTTGGATGGGATGGAAGTGGGAGGATGGGAATTGCATTTGGAAATCATCAGTCATGAAAGTAGTAGTATACACTGCACCTTCAAGTGACAGTGAGGAGGAGACTTTTAAAGGTAGCTTGATAGACTTCTATTTGGGACGTGTGGGGCGAGGGGTAAGGTTTAAAGGTAAAGTGGAGCTGTTGTGTGCTGGTTATGCTATGGGGGGTTTACTTTTTTTTCTGGTAGGCAAGTGTTTGAGCAAGAGAATGATACTTTAAAAAAATGATGTTTTAGTAAAATCATTGTCTAGGATGGGTTGGAGAATCTTGTTGAGATTAGAGCCAGAGCAGCCAATTAGGAAGATTTTATAATGTTTGAAGGATGAAGGAAAGGGTAACATTGAATATCTGCTCATGCAATGCATTGTACTAGGCTTTCATGTGTATTATATATTTAATCTATATTATTAGCTTCTGGTTTTCAAGAGACTGGATGTCAGAGAAATTAAATATTTTGCTAGCATTTGGTGTTGTCATACAATTGATTTTTGTATATTGACTTTGTATCCTGGAGGATGAAGGAAGAGGTAACACATTGAATATCTTGCTAAACTCCCTTATTAATAGTTCTAGTTGCATCCTAGAATTTTCTATATAGATGATCGTAACATCTATGAAAAAGACTTTCATAGATTGGAAAGACTTTCTTTCCAATTTTTTGCCAAATTTTATGTCTTTTATTTCTTTTTATTGCCTTATTGCATTACCCAGCCCTTTGAGCATCATGTTGAATAGAAGTAGTAAGGGTGCAGTGAGGCAAGAAAAAGAAAAGAAACATAACAGTTGTTCTCTCTTCCTCTGTTTTATGAGTGTCTAAGATTGAAAATGAATTGCCCCTTTCATCAATATGAAATACTGAAAAGAAGCGTAACAGTTGTTCTCTCTTCCTCTGTTTTATGAGTGTCTAAGATTGAAAATGAATTGCCCCTTTCATCAATATGAAATACCATTTATTATGGTAATGCTTCTGTCTTGAAGTCTACTTTGTCTAAAATTTATGTAGCTTCTCCAGTGTTCTTTCTCTCCAGTGACATGCTGTATTTTTCCTGTATTTTTACTTTGAGATAAATCTATGTATCTCTTGTAAACAGTATATAGTTAGGTGCTGCCTTTTTTTTTGACCTCTGTCTCTGCCTTTTAAATTAGGTGGTTAGACCATTAATATTCAATGTTACTGATATGGTTAGGTTTAAGTTTTTATCTTGGGTTTTTTTTTTTCCGCCTTCTTTTGGATCGAGTATTTTTAAAATCCATATTTCTTCTATTGGGTTTTTACTTTTACCTTTGCATTTTTTTTAGTGGTTCCTCTATGGATTATTATATGAATCGTTAACTTTTTACACTGTACCATGAATTAATATTAACAAAATAAACATCTGTATTTGACAACTATGAACCTGGATTTGGTCATTTTTATTGCGTGTCATCTCCACTTTTCCTTGCTGTGTCAGCCCACTTAGTGAAATTCTGAATATAAATGAAAACTTTAGGGCAAAAATCACATTTTGGTAATTTATTTTGAATTAAAAATATTTATCTCCATTCTCATCATCTTCATACTGAAGTTAAACATTGCATCTCTTAGTAGCATGTGGGAGAATCAAATATGTGTAATAGGAAGCCAAAAGATCTCTTATAAATACTCTACATTTTTTCCCCAAAGTTCAGAATTTTCACATCCTTCAGAGTTGAATAGCAGAGGCAAAAGGATTATTTGCTCACCTTTGCTTTGTCTTAATCTCATCCAGAGAAACATTTCATGGTTGGTACTGGGAATTTTCTCAGTGGACTGCATCTTTGATTTTCTTAATGAAGTCTTTTGGGAGATAGGCTGCTTTTTTGATGTATGTCCATTTTTGATGTATGTCCATCTCATTAACACAAAAGGTATCTGTAATTAGAATTAGAAACTCATTTTCCACATAATTTTAGTATTTCTTTCTAGTTCTATGATATTAAGTATTATCAGGTCTCACAGTACTTTTTGAATTTTTTTCACAGTAATTTTGGAAAGTTTTTCTTAAAATTTCTTACCTGAGTTCTGAAGTTGATATTTAGCCTTAGTAGCATTATTGAACTGTAAGATGCACAAAAAAACTCAGCATTCATATAGTAGGTCAGCTGCATGCTGGTGTTCACTTATAACAACTTAAACATCTGTTAAAACCTGTTATATATGAATAATGAGATGCCAGGTAATGTTAACATGAGCACATTATCTTTTAAATTAAGGTTTAAATTTTTAATTCTGAACTCGGAAGGTGGAAGCAGTTTCTTTTACCAAAAATATGTGACTGAAAGAATTTATATTATTCATATTTACACATGTTTATATGCATATGTCTGTCAAAGGTAATTATTTGTAGAGTTCATATCCTATTTGAAGAGTTTGTTTAAGCCACATCCACATATTCTTTCATACACATACTTAAGTTCAACTTAAAACCTTCCTTTTCTCTGTAGGTTAACTATTTTAAAGTGTTTCAAGATACAATGAGGAAATGGCTCAGTGCCTCAGTCAGGGAGAATTCCAGTGACATCTACAGTGGAGAATTATGTGGAGAATGGGCAACGGAAGAGGCCAAGATTGGAAGAGCAGGTGGGGGAGTAGGACATTAGGTCAGATATAATAAAAACACTTATGTGGAACTTAAATACTTTTTTGTGTGTCTTTAGCACTTTAGTATGTGATTGTACTTAATAGAAGCATAAGAAATAGTTGATTAAATTACCTGTGCTATAAAGAGGGATTATATATTTATATGAGTAAAATAGAGTAATGAATGCGGTAGAGCTTTGTAGAATACTCTTGTTATGAGAAAAGGCTGATACTTTGTGTTTTAGGCACCTGAACTATGCACCTTATATTGGGGTTTTACCTTTTTTTTGTTTTTTATTTTTTTGGCCAGGGCCCTACTGTGAGGTAGTGTTAGTTTGGAATGAAATTCTAAAAGTATCACTTTTGATACTTAAAAAAAATTTTGCATTAGGGAATTAGAGCAACTTTATTTTGAAATAATTTTAAAATTAGAGAAAAATTACAAGAATAGTGTAAAGAATTTTTTATATTCTCCCATATTCATTAATTTCGTTACTCTTTATCATTCTCCGGATATTTTTTTTTTCCTGAAACTTTTGAGAGTAAGTTGTAGTTATCATACCCCCTTACTCCTAAATACATCAGCATACATTTCCTAGAACAAGGATATTCTTTTATAATCACAGTATAATGATCAAATTCAACAAATTTAACATTAATACAATACCTTGTCTGATATACATTCTACATTAAAGTTTTGCCAGTTTTCCCAATAATGCCTTTTATAGCAGTTTCCTGCTCCCTCCATCTAGGGTCCAGTCAGTATTGTACATTGCATTTAATTGTCACACTTCTTTAGTCTTTAATCTGACACATTGCTCAGCCTTTCTTTGTCTTTCATGGCAGTGACATTAAAAATATCTATGAAAAGAAGGCTTAGCACCAAAAAGGAATTTTTAAGAAATGTTAAAATTAGAGTTTGTCATAAATCATCACTTAACTTTCTTCTTTATAGTTCTGCTCTTTTCTTTTTGGGTTTGCTGCCATATTTTAATGTCATTGCTTTGGCTTCTACACATGACATATACAGTCTCTCATTTCATCTAGCTCAGCTGCCAAGAAGAAACTTTTAAACTTATTCTAGTTTTCATTTTAAGATTGGGTTGAGCTTGTCAAGGGGATTAGAAAGGACAAAACAACACCTCAAGATACTACTATTAGTCTGTTTGCATGCGGTGGAACTAGAGCCAGAATGGGAACCTTTTACTTCCTGATGTTTCTTGATTTCCTTTCTTGAATGGCTTATTGTGAAGTAAGTAATGAATAAAAAGCAGTTAAGAGTTCATACTACAGAATTTGGTGTAAACAGGTAGGATAATGGACGGGAATGAGCATCAGCCTTGGAGTTTGCTAGACCCGTTTGAATCCCAGTGATACTCATGACTAGCTGGGTAGTCTTGACCAAGTTCTTTAAGCCTTAGAAGAGAATCCAGGTAAAACGGGGATAATAATACCTACAGTGCATGTGTTTTGCGGAGCATTAGAGATAATGCAAAATGCATAATAGTGCCTGGCACGTAGTTGGTGCTCAAGGAATGGTTATTACGTTTTTATAAAATCATAGACAGCTCTAGGAGGGATCTTAAAAATCACCCGGATAATGAAATCTATTCAGAAAGGTTAAGTAATTGTTACTGACTTATTAGAGTGTAAGCTCCTTGAGAGTAGGGACTGTTTGTGTATCTTTTACCTTGTGTTCTTTAGAGTGTATAGAGCACAGTGATGGACTTTAGATACTTGGTAAATAGTGATAGTTTAAATACATTTCAGACAAACAAATTCTAGACATATTACAATGTCAGGTAAGTTATTTTTGTCTGGTTTAAAGTACTTATTATTGATAGACCTTTGGAAGTCACATAGCTTTTAGAATATGCATGAGTAAAAAATGTAATTTCAGGCTTGTCAGGCTATCAATAGAAATAAAGCAGAGGTTTTAAGGATATATATGATTTCTAAATATTTATATTCAATACTAAGAGGATTTTCAGCAGGCATAATTAAGTTGTTTTTCTGTAGCTTTTTAGCATATGTCATGTTCAAATGCCACTTCATAGTGAATTGCTTATTTTTGGCATAACAGTTTTCTTTAGTCTTCATCCCTGCTGCTATGCACACCAAAAGTATCTTAACCAGTGGACTCACTTTTAGTTTTTTGGTTTCTTTTTGGGGGCACTTATAACTCTTAGAAAGATTGATTTCATGAGTTTTATTCTTCTGTAGAGGTCTTCCAGGGAAAACATTTACTTATATATTTTTTAAACTCATTCTATCTTGCAGTTACCATATGGGTCCACTGGACCATTTTATAAATTTAATGTGCATTTGAGGATATTAGTGATCTTATTTTGTCTATATCTTGAAACATTTTGCTGTTTCATCCAAGGAATTATTTCATCATTTCTCATGAATTCTCAACTATGGAAGAAAAGAAAGGCTGAAACAATAAGAAAAAGGAAAAATGATGGAATTACTTGAAGCAGAGGTTGGCAAACATTTTTGTAAAGCTTAAGATAGTAAATATTCTAGGCTTTGTGTACTACATATGGTCTCTGTGACATATTCTTCTTTAAACAACCTTAAAAATGTGAAAACTATTGTATGACCTATCGTAGGTCATACAAAAACAGGTTATGGGCCAGATTTAGCATGTGCACCTTAGTTTGCTATTGCCTTATCCTATGGTTTTCATATTGCATTGTCCAAAGGATTATGTCATGTTTCAAGAAGTATAAAAGGAGACTGGAGACACCATCTTCATTGTCTGCTTTTTGCTTTTATTGGACAGAATTAGGAATTAATAATTTTTCATATTTTGTTCATGATGGCAAAGAGAAGAAAATTGACAGGGGAACAAGTTTCACAATTTTGTGTGAATCAGAAAATGAATACAGGGACTTCCCTGGTGGCACAGTGGTTAAGAATCTGCCTGCCAATTCAGGGGACACGGGTTGAAGCCCTGGTCTGGGAAGATCCCACATGCTGCGGAGCAACTAAGCCCGCGAGCCACAGCTACTGAGCCCGTGTGCCACAAGTACTGAAGCCTGCGTGCCTAGAGCCCATGCTCTGCAACAAGAGAAACCACTGCAGTGAGAAACCTGCACACCACAACGAAGAGTAGTACCCACTCGCCGCAACTAGAGAAAGCCCGTGCGCAGCAACGAAGACCCAACACAGCCAAAAATAAATAAATAAATTTATTAAAGAAAATGAATACAGTGAGGCAGATAGCAGCATTCTAGACTCATGATGGTGGTGAAGTTGATCATATAAGCAAAATCTCAAGATTGAATCTTCAGATGATGGTCTCTTAGGTGAATTTTCTCAAATAAAAAAATGGATGATTGAACAGTATATTTCTAAGGGCCAAAAGAAAATATGGTATTCTTATCCATTTAGTCATTCAGCAAGGAGGAATTAATCACGTAGTATTTTGTGACAAAATCTTGGACATGTGGTAAAAGGATGTGTGCTGGTATTCTTTCATTTCTTACATTTGGTCTCCAAATTTGACTGGATACAGTTTGTAAGTGGACATTGCTGAAAGTGGGTGTGTATACAAAGGTGATGAGAAGATAATGTAGAAATGAATGAAACTAATTGGGTTGATTATTCTAAATAATGTTTATAAGTCTAAAAATGACAATGTTTTGCAAATTACAGATCAAAGAGGGTGGCCATTCTTTCTTCAATAAATTATGAGCCCTTAAAATTTTCAAAATTTCAAAGTTTCGAGTATTGCACTTTGACAATGCAACTGCCAGAAGAAAGACCAGAAGTGATGATAAGCTCGAATCTATTAGAGATCCACATTTATTAGTGACATTTGAGGAACAGTTGTATTCAGAGAACGTGGCCCATTTTGGCTATTTATAACTTAAAAACCAGGCAAATGTGGGAAATCTGGAATGGATGTTTGAGTTTGCTGTACTTTAGTACTTAAGAAAATTCTAATAAAGTTTTTTAATATCTCTTCATTCTTTTGAACATTTTTTGTGAAATGAAGTGTATATAGTTTTAAAAAGAGTCACACCCAGATAGTAAATGATGATGACTGCTTTTCCTTGTATACTGACAGTAAAGCACTAGTTTCCTATAGGATTTTCTCCTCTGAGTTGTGTTAGGCTAGTGAAGAGGGATACTTTGAGAAACAACCTTAAAAGATTTGCTGCTGCTTTTACTATTGGAATGTTACTGAGAACTTTTTGTAATGTATGTTTTTTTTTAAAGACCAGGTCAGATGTTTTACTTTCCCTGCTGTTTTTGTTTTTTAATTTTTTGGTTATAAGACTCAGTGTAACTGATCATGTTTATCTTTTTACTTTGGCTGTCAAGAATTCATATCCAAAATTAAACACTCACTGTAAGTTTGTACATTAAGTTCCAATATTTCTTTCCAGTATTTTATGGTTTGCAAACAAGAACCTTCGTACTTGGAGGGTACCAATTACTGTGTCAAGCCCGTTTTGAGAATAAGATTGACTAAAGGAATGGTTTAACTGCACAGCGGATTTCTTTGAAAATATAGATTAAAGATTACTGAAGACTGAGGGTTTTTTTGTTTTTCCCATCTTAGGTTTTCTTAGTCCCAGAGAGCTTTAAAATGAAAGAGTCAGAATATTTCCTTAGCCCCAGTTTTTACAACAGATCTTAGAGAGTTTTCCTTAGGGCTTCACTTATTTGCCAAGAGCTTGTGTGTGATAAAGGATGGAGGTTAGAGATGACAGGGCTTTCTGCTTGGGCCGATCACTCTCTGGGTAGTTACAACTAAGGCAGTAGTAGGTTGTATTGAACTACTTTCCTTGATTGAGATCATTGGAGCCTGTTATACAGGCAAATAGCAGTACATTTTCTGGACTTAGCATAATTCTAGGCTTAAAACAATTAAAAGGATGGAGTAAGGAACTCCAGAAGTTCATCCCTCCATAAAAGCAACAACAGCAAAAACTGGCAAAAACTCTCAGAATCAACTTTTTCAGGACTCTGGAAACTAACCAAAGGCTTGTCGCAACCAGAGGGACATTTAATCAAGAAAAAACACTGAATCTCTGTAAGAACGGTGAGCTTTGTGGTAGTTAATCTACCCTGCTCCCAACCCTTGTTCCTCAGCTCAGTGGTAGCCTTGAAAATAACAGACCATGTTCTTGGTACTGGTACTGATACCAGAGGGAGCAGAATGGACCTTATTCACAATTAATTGTAATTAACTTGTTTTGTTCTGTGGTTCCCTGGAAGACTGATTTAAAAGGCTCACCTTTATCTCTTTTAACTTGGAACTCTTCCACTGCTAAAATGACTTTCTGCATATGTTTGTCAAAAATGTTTACAGGTAAATGTATTAGTCACTGCTGCCTGAGGCAGTGACAACAGTTGGGGCAAATAACAGACTAACCAAAAAGCTTGGAAGGAAAGGCTGGGAATAAGATACTTTGGGGAACAAGGGTTTTGAAATTCTCCTGGGGATTCCTGGGAATCTAAAAGACCACATGGGTGTCCAGGGCTGTGCACATGCTTGGGAAAGACCTAAGAAGGTTCTAAGCTCTTCCTGCTGGCTGACCTTGAAGGCATGAGTATTTTTTAAAATAAATTTATTTATTTATTTATTTATTTATTTATTTATGGCTGCATTGGGTCTTTGTTGCTGTGCAGGGGCTTTCTCTAGTTGTGGTGAGCGGGGGCTACTCCTTGTAGTGGCGTGCGGGCTTCTCATTGCAGTGGCTTCTCTTGTTGCAGAGCACAGGCTCTAGGCGTGCAGCCTTCAGTAGTTGTGGCATGTGGGCTTCAGTAGTTGTGGCACACGGGCTTAGTTGCTCTGCGGCATGCGGGATCTTCCCGGACCAGGGCTCGAACCCGTGTCCCCTGCACTGGCAGGCAGATTCTTAACCACTGTACAACAAGGGAAGCCCAAAGGCGTGAGCATTGAAGGCATGTCTCAACACATAAAGCCTACCTGCAAACACTGGGAGAATTTTTTGGTTCCAGGCTTCTAAGGAAATCTCTTTCCATTCACTAGCTAACCACTAACCTAATAGAACAGAGACTTCAGTGGTCACAAATGACAAAAAATACAGACTTTATAGTATTAGTTCAGAAAAATCATTAAACAAGGAAACAGCCACAATAAACAGTATCAATAAACCCTAAGGAGAGGTGAAATATCTGATTGCTGGAGTTGCCACATTATTCAATATCCAGTTTTCAACAAAATGCTATGAAGCATGCAAGAAACAAGGCCCTTTCACAGAAGAAATGAATAGAAACTGTTCCTAAGAAGTATAGACATTGGACTTAATAGTCAAAGACTTTAAGGAAGCTGTCTCAAATATTCTTGAAGAGCTAAAGGAAATCAGGAGAATGATGTATCATCAAATAGAAGATACCAATAGAAAAAAATTTTTAAGGAAATAAGTTATGGAGTGGAAAAGTACAGTAACTGAAATGAAAATTTGACTAGAGGGTTTCAGAAGCAGATTTGAGTAGGTGCAAAAAAGAATCAGTGAATTTGAAGATAGGTAAAATACCTAATTTGAAGAGCAGAAAGGAAAAAGAATGAAAAATGAACAAAGCATTAGAGACCTGTGAGACACCATCAGGCATGCCAACATATGCATAATGGGAGTCCCAGAAGAAGAGGAGAGAAGGGGTAGAAAGAATATTTGAAGAAATAATTGCCCTAAAACTCTAAATTTGATGAAAAACATTAATCTACACACTTAAGTAGCTCAACAAACTCAAGTAGGATAAACTTCACTCCAAGACATGATAAACTGCCAAAGACAGAGCATCTTGAAAGTGGCAGGAGAAGCAGCTCATCACATACAAGGGTCCTTACTAGATTATGGCTGATTTCTCATCAGAAACATTTAGACCAGAGGCAGTGGGATGACATATTTAAAGTACTGAAAGAAAAAAGGTCAATCAAGAATTATCTAGCCATCAGAAATGGAGAAATGAGGACATTCCCAGATAAACAGAAATTGGAATAGTGGCTAGAGGACTTACCCTATTGGAAATGCTAAAGGGAGTCCTTCAGGCTGAAATGAGAGGACCTGGGATAGTAATTCGAATTCATGTTAAGTAAAAAAGAACACAGCTAAAGGTGACTATACAGGTAATTATGAAAGCCTTAATACATACTTTGTAACTTTGCTTTTTTTCCTATCTGATATAAAAGACAATGGCATAAAACAAAAACTCTTAAGTCTGCTTATGGGCATACTAGGTATAAAGATGTAATTAGTGACGACAATATAAGGGAGAGAAGCAGTTACATAGGAGCAAAAGTTTTTGTATACTATTGAAATTAAATTGGTATTAATCCAAACTAGAGTTGTTCTATTTTAAGATGTTAATTGTAATCACCAGTGCAACCATTTAAAGACTATAATAATGTATATATACATAATAAAGGAAATGATAAGGGAATTAAAATGGTACACTGGCAAGTATCTATTTAACATGAAATTCAGCCCTTCAATTAAAAGGTAGAGATTTTCAGAATGGATTAAAAAACATGATACAGCTATTGATTCAAAGATATAAATTGGTTGAAAGTAAAGGATGAAAAAAATTATGCAAACCGAAACCAAAGGGTCAATCTATCAAAAAGATACAATTACAAACTTTTGTGTACCTAATAGAGCCTCATGAAGCAGAAATAGAGTTGAAAGGAGAAATAATCAGTTCAACAATAATAGTTGGAAACTTCAATACCTTACTTTCAGTATGGACAGAACAACTAGACAGAGGATCATCAAGGAAACAGAAGACTTGAAAAACACTATAAACCAACTAGACCTAATAGACTTATGTAGAACATTCTATGCAACAAAAGCAGAATATACATTCTTCTCAAGTGCCTATGGAACATTTCCTTGAATAGCTGTATCTTAGGCCACAAAACAAGTCTTAGTTTATTTTAAAAGATTGAAATCATGCAAAATATCTTCTCCGACCACATTGATAGAAATTAGAAGTAACAGAAGTAAACCTGGAAAATTCACAAATATGTGGAAATTAAGTAAAACAAATAATTTCAAAATACCAAAAATATCTTAAACCAGTCATGTTTAGTGAAGTGTGTGTATTTTTAAAGCACAGAAAAATACAGCTATGTTTGTATTCATATGCTTGAAAATTTAATGAGTCTTGATACTTGCAGTAAGTGTTCTAGTTATTAGGGATGTGTGTTGTCCTAGAGTTCTGTAGTATTTGTTTAGACAAAGTCATATAAAAAGAGCAGATAAATCAAAAATCTATTCATTGTATGATTTTTTTTTCTTAGACTAACTTTTCTGATTATGTCTTATGTGTCTTATTCTGATTATGTCTTATGTCTTATAAAACTGGTCTATTTTTTCATGTATAAGTTAGCTGACACTTAGAGACTCAGATATATCAAATATACATTTGATATATTTTATATATTTATGATGTATTATGTATTTTACTTGTAAATAAATATATTGTAAAGGCGAAAATTACTATTTTCCGAATAAGCTGCAAATTTCTTTATTGCCTATTTGATAACAGATCATCAGGTGTTGAGTGGGGTGATTTATGACATTTAGTAAAATATGCCATGTCGTTATCAGTATTAATGGCAATGAAATCTCTTTCTTTAGTGGAATAATCAGAAAATATTAAAACTAATTCTAAAAATTTTTTAAAATATCCTTCCCTCAGAGTTAGCATTGAGAATCTGTTATCTAGTTAATGCTCATTTATTTATTTTTCTCTTATTCTCTTAATTTCCATTTCTAGCTGCAATAATTTTGTAAGTTTTAGAAAAGTAACAGCTATTTTTCTGGTGAGGAAAATTTTGGTTTTCTTAATTATTTGTTAATACGGTAAAAGCTAGGCATCCTTTTACATTTATCTGAGAAGAGACAAACTTTCATGTAACAGAACTTTTTAGTGCGTATAGATCAGAGGTTCTTCACATATTTATATTTTATTATTATTATTTTTAATTTATTTTTTGCGGTACACGGGCCTCTCACTGTTGTGGCCTCTCCCGTTGCGGAGCACAGGCTCCGGACGTGCAGACTCAGCGGCCATGGGTCACGGGCCCAGCCGCTCCGCGGCATGTGGGATCTTCCCGGACCGGGGCACGAACCCGTGTCCCCTGCATCGGCAGGCGGACTCTCAACCACTGCGCCACCAGGGAAGCCCCACATATTTATAAAGGAATTTGTGTGTATACAAGTTAAATTTAAAATATGTGGCACATGTTAATTTTTTTCAGGAGAAGGAAGCCAGCACCCTTTTGGAGCCATGAATATTGTCCGAACTCCATCTGTTGCTCAGATTGGAATTTCAGTGGAATTATTGGACAGTCTGGCTCAGCAGACTCCTGTAGGTAATGCTGCTGTGTCTTCAGTTGACTCATTTACTCAGGTAATGGAATGTACATTTCATTATTTTCTAAAATAATTTAAAAATTACATTCTGTACTTTAGAAATTAGCTTGGTGGTAGAATTCATGTAAAAATGAAGGTAAACACATATGATACAAGTTATTGGCTTCCATGAATATTTTCAGTTTGTCTTCCTCTCTATAGGTATTTTAAAATTTATAAATGCTTTGGTGAGACTTAAGTTTTTATAGTGATAAAATAGCTCAAAGTGATTTTTTAAAATGGGTTTAAATATTAACTTTTCTTCTTTTCCTCCCACAATTAGTATGCTAGGCTGTGAGTATACAGTTGTAAACCTGATGAGCAAGATCCTTGTCCTCGTGGAGCTTAAAGTGACACAATTCCATAAGGGTTGACTTTTAACCTGTCTGGCAGAGGCCTGAAGGGGAGAATGATCTAGGCAGAGTTATAGCTATTACAGAGGCCCTGTTATGTTTGAAGAATAAAGTGAAACTTTGTGTTTGGGGTAGAGTGAACGAGGGTGAGAGATGGGAGATGAGGTTGGAGATTATGGGAGAGGTGGCTGCAGGATAAATCATATGCGACCTCATTGGCTTTTGTAAAGACTTTGGCTTATATTCTGTTTGGAAGAGAAAACATAAGAGAGTTTTGAGCAGGAGAGTAATATGATCTAACTTACATTTTTAAAGGATCACTTTTGCATCTTTGGAGAGAAACTATAGTGAGGCAGAGAGGGAAGGAGGAAGATCAGTTAGGAGGCTCTTGTGAAAATCTAGGTGAGAGATTTTAATGACTTGAACCAGGAAGTATGGGGAAGTAGAAATGGAGGTGATGAAAAGTAGTTGATTTCTGGAGATAATTTGAAGATGGGGCCAATGGTGTTTCATGGTGTGGATCACATGTGAGGTCTGAGATAGAGACATCAACTATGGCTCCAAGTGTGTTGGATCCAGGAACAAGAACACAGGAATATTGTGAAAAGAACAAGTATGGGCTGGGAGTGGAATCAGGAGTTGAATTTTGATTGCACTATGTTTGGGATGCCTGTTAGATACCCAGCTGGAGAAGACAAGCTTAGAGTTCAAGAGAAGTAAAAATTTGGGAGTCATCAGTGTAGAGGTGGTATTTAAAGTTGGGAAGGGGATGTGATCACTGAGAAGTAACTGTAAATAGAAAAATTGGCCAGTGACAGAGCTTGGGGCCATTTCAAAGTTGAGACGCTTAAGGGATAAGGAGAAATGAAAGGAGCAGCCTGAAGTAGGAGGAGACCCCAAAAGTGCTGTTTTGGAAGCCAAGCGAAGACTGGATTTTAAGAAGGAAGAAGTGATCAGTGGTATTCACTGCTGATGGGTCAAGTAAGATGAAGGCTAAGAATTAACCATTGGATTCAGCAAGGTAAAAGTTATTAAAGATTTTGACAAGAGTTCATAGAGGTGGAAAGGGTGTTTGCAGCGAGGTTGAGTGAATTGGAGAGGAGGAAATGGAAACAGTGAATATAGATGACTCTTGACGAGTGTTGTCATAAAGGACAGCAGGTGAATGGTCTGGTTGCTTGAGGGGGCTATGGGGACAAGGAATTTTTTTTTCTTTCTGTTTTTAATCGGTGATATTATATCATGTTTGACAGGAATGAAGCATTAGTGAGAGAAAAATTGATGATGCAGGCGAGTGGGGAGGCTTGTGAAAGTGGTGTCCTTGAGTAGGAAATAAGACCGTATTGGGAGGTTTTCGATAGGATAATGGACAGTGTTTATAGTAATGGATATATGGGCACAGACAGACACAGGAGGTTGGTAAATGTGCTGATGAGAAGTTGTGCAAGTTCTCTCTCGATTCCTTCTCTTTGCTCAGTGAAATAGGAAGCGAGGTCATCAGCTAAGATTGAGGGGAAAAGAAGTATTGGAAATCTAAACCAAAAGGATTATTAAACAAGTCCTCTAGGAGAGGAGGAGGGTGAATGGACTAGGGAAACCTTCTGGGCTTGCTAGGAAGCACATTTTTGAGGATTGTGGCCATGAATTTAAGCGCCGACTTGTCATATGATCTCTTGAGAATGGGCCAAATTAAAGAATGGCAGAATCTGGGTGTTAAAAATTTTGTCAGTAATTAAAAAAAATAAACTATACTGAAAAAAGCAAGTTGTAAAACAATACTTATAGTGTCCCATATAGATTGTATTTGAAAAATGTCTGGAAAATACATGACAAAGTGATGTTATCCCTGGAGAGGGGCAAGAAGACTTTTTACTCTATAATTATAAGTTATTTGAGCTTTTTAATGAAGCATATGTATTTTATTAAATGTTTTATTATGAAATATTTTAATATATAGAAAAGTTCATTCCACAAATATTTATTGTTTACCTATTGTGTGCGAGGCATTTTTTAAGAACAAACAGATAAAAATAGGTAGACAAAATAAAATAATACCCATCCTTACAGAGCTCTCTTTATAGTGGGGTATATTTGAAGACTTCCACCTAGATTTAACTGTTACATTTTGCTATATTTGCTACTAATTAAAAAATTATATAAAGTGTTACAGATACAGCCCACTGCTCTCTGCTTCTCTTCTTCCCTTTCCTCTCCAGGTAGCTACTCTTCTAACTTTATATATCTTTCCTGTCTGTATTTTAGTACTTAAAAAATTTTTCATATTTGTTCACAAAACATGTATAGTACTATTTGTATATGTGTTTTTAAACGTGTTTCTAATTTATGCGCTTAGTTATTCTTACTTCACTTTAGTTTTTATCAGTAGTACATGGTTTAGAAAATCAAATAGTTTTACATGTGAAACAGCTGTCCTCTATTATACCTTTTATATTCTGCTTTATTCTGCCTCTCAGCAGCAGTCACTTTCAACCTCCCCCTCATTTTTTCCCCTCCTTCTTCTTGTATTTATTTCCATGTGTCAGAAGAAACTTGATTAATCTTTCTTTATTAATTTATTTATTATAGGTATTTTCCATTGACTTACCGATACATAACATGATTTAGCTCTCTTAATCCGCTGTTCTCCAAAATACACAGATATCTTTTCTCCCCACCTTTCCAATATAGATTTTCATTAAGTTAGTATTCAAAGTTTTCAGTATTATGACCTGGTAAATGTTTTTCAAAACTGAGCCATGTGTAGTGCTATGATTATATTTCTTGTTCTGTATAACTTTTCATTTATCCTGGTTAATAAATTTCTCATTTTTTTCCTTTGCATGGATTTCTGTATTTCCATTTCTAATAATTTATGCCCAAACTCTGCCAATTGTAAATTCCCATTCAATATATTTAAATATAGCAATTTAAAATTTGTCTTGGAAACATTTCTCTTGGAACTCTCTTTTTTGTTCCACTGTGGACTGATTATTCTCTTGGTCTGTTGCATAGCTGTTGTTAAGGTATTGTTTTCTTTCACCGTTACTCCAGAAATTCCTTTTATTTCTCTTCTGTGTTGAATCCCTTTTTTTCTGGTTCTTCTATTTTTACTTCTTGTTATTTACCCTTTCGTATGTTTTTAAAATGGATATAAATGTTTGTATCATACTGCACAAACTTCTACAACTTACTGTTGTTCACTCAGCATTATTTTTAAAGATTTATCTGTGTTGATACATGGAATCGATTTAGTTTGTTTTAATTGTCATATGTCATATGTACGAATGAGCCGCAGTTTGTTTTTCCATTTCCAATGGTAGATGTTTTTATACGTTCTTAGTAATATTTATAAGACCTTAAATTTTTGCCAAACTTGATAGGTGAAATTAGAATATTACTATTGTTTTGGGGTTTTTTTTTGGACTGTTGGTGAAGTTGAGCATCTTTTCAGATTTTTGGCCTGCATTTGTATTTTCTTTTATAGGAATTGACTGTTTATATAATTTTCCCCAATTTTCTGTTGTATTATTTTTGGCACTTTTTAATTTTAGCTTTTTGGGAAAAGGCCTTTATGTGTTATGCATAATAATCCTTTGTTGTATATGTTGTAAATTTTTTCTCCTACCTTGTCTTTTAGTATTGTTTATGGTGTCTTTTACATACAGACATATTTTTCTGTAGACAAATTTTATCAGTTGTTTCCTTTATGATTTGTGGGTTTTTTGTATTTGAGAAATTCTTCCCTATGCTGATATGTAAAGATGTTATGTTCTCTTATAGTTCTTAAGGCTTTTAATGTTTTACTTTTTGAATTGTGTTTGTGTGTGGTATGGGAAGGGATCTAAACTCATTTTCCCCCCTATGGAAAACTAGTTGTTCTAGTCCCATTAAATGAATAGTTAGTCCACATTTTTTTTTATTCTGAATAATAGCATCTTTGTCATATATCATGTGTCACATATGCTTAGGTTTGTTCCTGGGCTCTCTCTTTTATTCCAGTTAGTTTATTTGCCTGTCCCTTTGCCAGGAAAAATCTTAATATCTGGAAGGCCAAGTCGCTCCTCCTAGTCATCAAAATAGGCTTAGGTATTTTTCATAATAATTTTAGTATCAGCTTGTCAAGTGCCATGAAAAATCTTGTTGGAATTTAGTTGAAAATTACATTGGATTTATAGGTTTAATGTGCCTTTATCACATTAAGTATTCCCATCCGTGAACATATTGTATCTTTCCACTCAACATGGTATATAAGTCCTTTCATTTGTTTTCTTTCTTATCTCTCAAGACAGTCTTAAAATATTTTCCACAAAAGTCTTACTATTAGCTTGTCTTAGCATTTCCCCTAGGTATCTTACAGACTTTGTTTCTGTCATGAATTGGATCTTCTTAAAGTTACATTTAAAAATTTTTCTTGCTTGTATGGAGGGTTGCTGTTGATTTTTTTTCTCCTGGTACTGATCTTTTAGTTAGTGATCTTATTGGTTCAACTCTGATATTGGTTCAAGTACCTTGACAGTAGAGTCTCTTGGACTAAACTACCTCGATATTATTAAATAAACAAAAACCCTAATAAGATGTTTCTTCCATGTAGAAGAGAGACAGCAAGAACCTTCATGGCTAGTTTTATGTTTTGGAGAAAGTGATGTTGGGAAGATTATTTTTGAGTGAATAAAAGGTAGTATTATCGTTAGTAGTTCATTAATTTTGGGGTTTAGTGCTTAAACCCATTTGATTCTCAAGAAATGTGAATCAGTTTACTTCTTGCTTCGACAAAGGAGTCTTGGAGGATGTTAGTGGATTTGCCCATTTGAGGGGCAGTGAGAATGAACAGACCAGGAAATAGAAATGAAATAGTGTTACCTTTCTCTTCTTTGTAATTGATGGTGAGTAACCAGTTGTTCCTTTTTTATACTTAAGTTTTTATCTTTCTGGTAAGAAAAAGACTTCTTGGATATGGTTACTATTTTATATGAGAAAATAGGTTGATTTGATGAGGGTGGTATTTGAGGAGAGGGGCATTTCCAAAGGTGGAGATAAAAGAAGATACTTTGAATGAAAAAACATTTTTTCTTTTTTTTTCCCAAAATGAATATGTTATAAACTTTAAAATATTTGATAATCATAGAAATTCTTTGAGATATAAAGAAAGTACTAAAGGCAGATTGTTATGATTTTGTGGCATAATGTCATTTTATGACTTGCC
Source organism: Leucopleurus acutus (assembly GCF_964270905.1). Lineage (NCBI taxonomy): Eukaryota > Metazoa > Chordata > Mammalia > Artiodactyla > Delphinidae > Leucopleurus > Leucopleurus acutus. Next base: position 46,728,713 of record NC_139151.1, on the reverse strand, counting down.
TTAATGTTCAGCATTAGATTGTCTCAGAACTCACAGTCCTTAAACCAAGTTAATATGACAACATTTTTAATTAAAAATATTAAGGTCTAAATGGAGTATTTAGTATAATCCATTAATCTATTTATTATTAACTTTTAGTTCACACAAAAGATGTTAGACAACTTCTACAATTTTGCTTCATCATTTGCTGTCTCTCAGGCCCAGATGACACCAAGTCCATCTGAAATGTTCATTCCGGCAAATGTGGTTCTGAAATGGTATGGGGCATTTTGTAGCTCTCATATTAAGGCTTCTAGTAACCTACAAAAAATGTGTGTTTTTTGCTTGTGAATGTATTTCTTCTTTGACATTTAAACATATGCTTTTATTGTGGACATTAGAATACATTAACATTTGCATGCAATTAAAAAGTATGTATTTTAGAGTTCACATTAGGAATAATTTTTACCCCAAATAATATTTTGTTATATAGTAGCCATTTTGGCTTTATAAAGACAGGAAAATAAAATTGCTTATGTTTTAGGGACCACAATTAAGGTCTGTACATTTTTTTATATTTTGAATTGTAAGTACTGTATATGAGGCTTGAAATATCAATGAACTTTTTTTTTCATAAGTAGAAAGTCTTGATCTAAAATAAACATGTATGAAACATTGGAGTGGTTTATACTGCACCCTGTACATGAATCTATTTCTTCAGCTTTTCTATGTTTCTGTTTTATAGATATTTCTTTTCACTTTGAATATCCCAGTGTTGGGGAGATACATAAGGAGAGTTTGCTGAGAAGTGGTAGCATGGTATAGCATGGATTGTACTAGAATGTATTAGGTTTGAGCTTTGTAATAATGTAGCTATGTGACCTTGAGCAAATTATTCTCATCTATGAAATGAGGGAGAAGGAGTTAGATTTCATTTTTTCTTAGGTCCCTTCTAGCTCTCAGATTTGCAAAAGATAAAAAAATTAATAAAATTTATTATGATTTGTGCTTTCTGATACAGCCAGTTAAATCACTATGCTTGCTGTCTTTTATAAATTAATACTTAAACTCCCAGATTAACTTTTAACTTTCTAAGTTTTTAATCTTAGCATTTTAGAAATGACATGTAAAGTTATTTGCTTTTTGATGAGTCATTTGTCACATTATGAAAGATTCTAATTAAATTTCTTATAAATATGTTTTTCTTTTGTAGGTATGAAAACTTTCAAAGACGACTAGCACAGAACCCTCTCTTTTGGAAAACATAATTTGAATAAAATAATTTTTAATGGATTCTGAAATTTGTCATGTTTTGAAGATAATCATTCTATTTGAAAGCATGAAGTCAAAAGGATCATGAAACCTAAGTTTAAAAACTGCTTAGTGACTATGAAGTTTAATTAAAATCTTTATAAAAAATTAAAAACATTGAAATATGAGAATATGTTCATCATTAATGACTTTTTTCCCTTAAACTGGAAATATTCAGAGGCAAAACATTTTGTTTTGGCTATGATTCATTTTTTACTTAAAAATAAAGCATAGTCACAATATTGTGCCAAATGCATTGCATTTATAATCTTTCATTTATATTTACAGTGGTTTGCTGGAATAGTTAACTTAAAATCAACTATATCAGAATTCGGGGACTTTTGGAAAAACATATCAAATATACATTTTTACATATGGAGAAATTATTTTCAGTTAGTATTTCTTTAGATTAAAAGTTTTTTCAGAGGAATTCCCTGGCAGGCCAGTGGTTAGGACTAGGCGCTTTCACTGCCGTAGCCTGGGTTCTATCCCTGGTTGGGGAACTAAGATCCCACAGGCTGCGTGGTGCAGTGAAAAAAAGAAAAAGTTTTTTCAATTAACAGATTTGTTGTCACTTTTTATATCTGCAAATTCATACGTTTTTTATTAACAAAATTGCCATAATCCTGATCAGGTTTTGTTTAATATTGGTAATGTTACACATTTGTGTATAGACTATAGGATTCATTACTTCTTTGTATGAAGGTAAAGCCTTTGTGTCTCATTCAAAGGGAGCCCTTTGACTTTTACTGGTGATGCCCATTGACCAGAAACCACCAGGATCTCACCTGTCCAATGATCTTTATAGAGATACAACAGGAAGTATTAACTAAAAACAGAGTGTCCCTTGGCTTGCCAAGAGGATATAAAGACAGTGTGATTGTTCATGACAGTCCTGGGTAGTGGGTTTTTTTTTTAATTAATTAATTAATTATGGCTGCGTTGGGTTTGTTGCCGCGCACGGACTTTCTCTAGTTGCGGTGCACGGGCTTCTCATTGTGGTGGCTTCTCTTGTTGTAGAGCACGGGCTCTAGGCGTGCAGGCTTCAGTAGTTGTGGCTTGTGGGCTCTAGAGCACAGGCTCAGTAGTCGTGGCGTGCGGGCTTAGTTGCTCCACGGCATGCAAGATCTTCCCGGACCAGGGCTCGAACCCATGTCCCCTGCATTGGCAGGCGGATTTTTAACCACTGCACCACCAGGGAAGTCCCCTGGGTAGTATATTTAAACTGGTTTGTTGGGCTTTCACAGCAGAGGATGAGGCAAAATTTGGACCACTTTTCTAATTGTATTCTTGCTGCTGGAGTAGTAGCCTTGCACAGTATGCATGAAGAGGTTCAGTTATCACTGCTGAGAGCTCTCCCGAGCAGCCAATACCTACTTCATTTTGGAAGTCTCTTGTTACCCTTCTAAAGGATACATGCTACACTGGAGAGAAAAGGGCTTTAAATATCAGAAAGCCTCTTAATTATCCTATACACCCAAGATAGGTTTGGGTGTAGGAGGTGGGCAAAAGCCTGGTATTGATGTTGTAATTCCTGGTGAGTTACAGATAGTATCAGGAATATAGATTTTTATCTATATTTTATCACAACAGGAGTAAGCCAATAATTGTTTCCTTGTGGTGGGCACATTCTCAGTGGAGCTTAGTTCCTTCATAGACGTCTGGAAAATCTTGGAGAAAATAACCAGTACAGTGAGAATAACTCCAGCATTTGTTCCTCCCTTGGTGATGTTGGTTCTGCTGACAGTGCTATAATGATTATAGCAGAAGTATTTTGACCTGGAGTAAAGTTCCAGTTTTTACAATAATGAAGACTGGGGCTAATGGTATGAGGAAAGCTCAAATATCAGAAGGAGCCTTTGGGAGGAAATTTGTCTCAGGAGTTTAAAGGAACAACTATTAGATCTTCTGCAGTGGAATCTAGCAGGTTCAGAGTCAGATTTCACCGTAAAAGATTTAATATCTATTCTTTTAAACTCCTAGGAGACCAATTTTCTCCTAAAGGTCTGTCCCTTCTGCCATGTGAGGATATATGGAGACCTCTGTGACCTGGAAGAGGGCCCTCAGCTGACCATGCTGACACCATGATCTTGGGCTTCCAGCCTCCAGAACTGTAAGAAACAAATTTCGGTTGATTATGTGAGTCTGTGGTATTTCGTTACAGCAGCTTGAAGGGACAAAGGCACATTGAAGCATTTTATTAACAAATTTTACTTGCACACAGTTTAACCTAGGAAGGCTGAACTCTGGATTTGTCAATCTCTTTTTCTTTTAAGTTTGATTTTTAAAAAGGGCTTTTAGAATAGTTTTGAATTTATTAAAATTTGGAGAATGCCAAACTTAATTTTTCCTATTATCATTTTTTCCATAAAGTGAAGGAAACTCAAGAGAGTTTAGGCAAAAAAGACATCTTAACAGTTTTATTATGCCTCAGTATGGGAAAGGCAAAATCATAGTGGTCAGAGGAGACAAGATATGAACATGAGTGAAAAATATCCAAAGGCAAGAAATAGTCTCAGCCGATATCTGTATTTAGTATACTGGGAAAAATAGTAACACCATTTACCATCTGTGCCCAATGGATCCCCTTCTAAAAATGCTTCTGAGTCACTTTTTGAATAATTTACTGAACAAAAAAAAAGGATAGTAAGGGACTTTATTAGAATGTTAAATAATGAGAAAATAGCAAGCTCAAACACGTGTTTCATATTTTCATAGTTTCGTGATATTTGTACCTGTTAAGGGCATTGTCTTCTGAATTTAACTAACTATACTTGAGTTGTCATGTATGAACCGGGAACACATCCATCTTGTAAATGCTGATTCTAGATTTCAAGTACATGTCTAATAGGTTCTACCTTATTACGTTTTGGTTCTTGTATTGTCAAAATGCAATACATGAAGAATTAATTGAAAACTGACAGCCAATAATTTTGTTGAAGAGAGGATAGCTGTTTTAGGTCAATAGTTGTAAGCCATTTTCATTTTTACATTTTAGATTTATGGATTTATTAGAATGATTAAATAATTTTTTATTTCCACATCTTCTATTTCCGTAACTTTTCTATATATACCTGCTTTCAGCATTTGCCTGCTTACAAATCTTATTAAGATATAATTCACATAACATCAAATTCACTCAAAGTGTACAATTCAGTGTTTTTTAGTATAGTCACAGGATTGTGCAACCATCATGATCTAATTTTAGAACATTTTTATCCCCTCAAAAGAAACTCCATACCCATTAGTATTTAATCCCCAGCCTCCAGAACCCCCATCAGCTCTAAGCAACTATGAATATACTTTCTGTCTCCATGGATTTGTCTTTTCTGAGTATTTTATATAAATGGAATCATATAGTATAGTGGTATAGTGGTCTACTATAAGGCCACTATAGTATAGTGATCTACTATCTAAGACCACTGTAGTATAGTGGTCTTTAGTGACTCACTTCCTTTACTTAGCATAATTTTTCAGGATTCATCCATGTTATAGCATGTATCAGAGCTTCATTCCTTCTTATTGCTGATAATATTACATTGTATGATTATACCACATTTTATCCATATATCAATTGGTGGGCATTTGGGTTATTTCCAGTTTTTGGCTATTATGAGTCATGCCCATATGAATATTCATGTATCAGTTCTTATGTGGGTATATGCTTTCATCTCTCTTGGGTAATATACCTAAAAGTGGAATTACTGGGTTACATGGTAACTATGTTTAACTTTTTGAAGAATTGCTAAACTATTTTTCAAAGCTTTTACTTTCCCATGAGTGGTGTATGAGGGTTTCGATAGCTCCACATCCTTGTCAACACTAGTTTTTTTCTTTTGATTGTAGCCATTCCAGTGGGTGTAAAGTGGTAATCTCCTAGTTTTGATTTGCAGTTGTCTAATAACGATATTGAGTATCTTTGTGTGTGCTTATTGGCCATCTGTTTATGTTCTTTGGAAAAATGTCTATTCAAATCCTTTGCCCATTGTTTGGTTATTTGTCTTTTTATTGTTGAGTTCTAACAGTTCATTATATATTCTGGATACAAGTCCCTTGTCAGATATATGATTTTGCAAATATTTTTCCCATTCTGTGAATTGTCTTCATTTTCTTGATGAGAGTAATAGTCGCAGCATAAAAGTTTTTAATTTTGGTGTAGTCTAATTTATCTTTTTTCTTTTGTCACTGATGCTTTTGGTGTCATATCTAAGAAAAGATTTTTTCTGTCTATCTGTAAAGGTTTATTCCTATGTTTTCTTTTAAGAGTTGTATAGTTTTAGCTCTTACATTTAGGTATTTGATTTATTTTGAGTTAATTTTTGTGAATGGTGTGAGGTAGGGCTCCACTTCATTCTTTTGCATGTGGATATCCAGCTGTCCCAATACCATTTGTTGAAACATAGTCTACTTTTGTTAATTTTGTTGCATAAGCATAAAAGATGAAAGAGTATGTGACTGAAATTATTAGGAACTTTAATATTTTCAAAAGTGGGGAACTTTTTTCAAAAATGATTTGAGTATATCAAAATGTTCAGAGTGGTATTCTTTAATAATGAGAGAAGACAACTCTCAGCTGAGCACAGAGATAGCTTTGCTGTTTTACCAGAAGAAAAAAAAGTCTAAATTATAGTTTTACTCTTTCTGCTTATCTTCTATGTAACAACATCTAGTAATGGTTTCATGAGCCTATCTTTGTGAATACATTCATCATACTTAACCAACTTTGTCAACAGTTTTAACATATTTATTAATCATTTCCAACCTATTATTTGTGGCTCATTATGAACCCAGACAAAGTTCACCCTTCAAACCTTCTACATTTTCTGTATACTCTTAAATTTGTCTTTACAAAAAGTACTCTTGTATTCTAGCAAAACCAGACACTTTTTGTTTTAAGACAAAAAAAAATTTTTTTTAATCTAGGTAGAAAAAGTGTTTATTACTCTGCATGGACATCCTCTTACCTACACAAATTCTTTTATATTCTTTCAAAATGTATATGCATACCAACATAATATAAGGGCATCTGAATATCTTTTTGAACCTGGTAGCTAAGAGCTACTCCAGTTATTAAATAAGAGCACATGTATAGTAAAATTATATTGTCTCTTTATCCAAGATTATGTTTCAATTAAATTGATGTTCATTAATACTCTTAAAGATAACTAAGGCTCTGGAAATTACAAATTAGGCTGACACAGGAAGTCCTTATGGCAGTCTTATGGAAGCATAAGAATTCCACAAATTTAAAACCTCTCAAAAGACACTTACGGGGCTTCCCTGGTGGCACAGTGGTTGAGAGTCCGCCTGCCGATGCAGGGGACACGGGTTCGTGCCCCAGACCGGGAGGATCCCGCATGCCGCGGAGTGGCTGGGCCTGTGAGCCATGGCCGCTGAGCCTGCGCGTCCGGAACCTGTGCTCTGCAACGGGAGAGGCCACAGCAGTGAGAGGCCTGCATACCGCAGAAAAGAAAAAAAAAAAAAACCTAAAAGCATTGTTTCTTGAAAGTATATTGTGATATCATTTTGCATTATATTGTAGCCTGTAGAGTTAGATGTTCTCAGGCATTTTTTACTTCCACTGATTTTTTAGCATATATTCCAGACTGATATTCAGTCCCCTTGTCCCATTCCTTTTCTATCACCTGGACCAGAAAAACCTGAGTTCTGAATAAGTTCAACCACATGTACTTTTTTTTGGTAAAAGGCCACTGAGTATTGCATTAAAAAAATCCTGTAACCACAATCTCTAACTTCACCTTGGTTGTCAGTGCTGCTCAGCAATCTTATGTTTTTTGATAAACTCTTCCATCTCATTCACCACAACTGTTGTTTTTCCCCTCTGGGTGCCTTTAAGATTTTCCCTTTGTCTTTTATTTTCAGCAGTTTGAAAATGATTTGCCTTAAGTGGTTTTTGTTTTTTAATCTTACTTGGTGTTTTCTGAGCTGCTTGGATCTGTGATTTGACATCATTAATTTTGGAAAATTCTTGGTGGTTATTTTCTTCCAGTTTTTTTCTGTTTCATTCTTTCTGTCTTATCTTTCTTTAATTCTAATTACATGTATGCTTGACCACTGATATTGTGCCACAGCTCTTTTATTTTATTTTTTTTCTTCTTCACATTTTTCCCTCTTTGTGTTTCAGTTTGATTATTCTCAACAGACCTATATTCAAGTTCACTAAATTTTTCTTTGGTTGCGTCAAGTCTACTGATAAGTTGGTGAAAACATTCTTCATCTCTTTTACTGAGTTTTAAAATTTCTAGTATTTTCATTTGATGTTTTTCTTATAGTTTCCATCTCTCTGCTGAAATTACCTATCTGATCTTACATGTTGTCCATCTTTTCCATTAGTGCCTTTAACATATTAATCATGGTTATTTAAAATCCTCTATCATGGGCTTCCTTGGTGGCTCAATGGTTAAGAATCTGCCTGACAATGCAGGAGACATGGGTTCGAGCCCTGGTCTGGGAAGATCCCACATGCCACGGAGCAACTAAGCCCGTGCGCCACAACAACTGAGCCTGCTCTCTAGAGCCCGCGAGCCACAACCACTGAGCCTGTATGCCACAACTACTTAAGCCCACGTGCCTAGAGTCTCTGCTCCGCAGCAAGAGAAGCCACCGCAATGAGAAGCCCACGCACCGCAACGAAGAGTAGCCCCCGCTCGCTGCAACTAGAGAAAAGCCCGTGCGCAGCAACGAAGACCCAACACAGTCAAAAACAAAAAATCCTCTATCAGTTCCAACATATATATGTCATATCTGAGTCTAGTTCTGATGATTGCTTTGTCTCTTAGGAATATGTTGTTTTTTTTCTTGCCTTTTCCCATTCTTTGTCATTTTATTATTGAAAGCCAGACATCTTCTTTAGGTCTAGAGTCTGAGGTAAATAGTTTTTGTGCTAGGCCTTTATTCCAGGGTTAGTAGTTGGCCTGGGTTTGAGGCTTTGAGATTACTGTCACTGCACCACAGGCTTAAAATTTCCCTAGCTATACCTTGTGTTTTAGGTGGGGGTAGTTTGCAGAGGTTTTCTTTTTAATGTTTCTCCACCCTCACCTTTAGATTTTCCCTTTGTGTTGCACCTTAGAGAGGGTCCCTCTTGCAAGTTGCTTATTGCTTGATGCTAGTTAACTGGCAGTAGGGATTGGGGGTTGAGGGGTGGAGACGTTCTCTGTTTTAATGAAGCCTCAGTCTTAAGCAGTCATCACGTTCCTGGGTCTTGGGGATGTGGTCTTAGTGCTCCTGCCTCTGCCAACATAGTTCTGAGCCCAACACATATTTCTGCCTCTGCCCGTGGGAACAGATTTTTATTCTCTCAGCCACAGTGAGTTTTTACCAGTTCCCTAAGAGTGACAGCTTTTGTCTGCCACAGATTAAGGCTTTTTTTCCCTAGGCAGGTAGGAGGAAGAGTCCCAGCAAAGTATTTTCTACCTCCAGCAAAGACTGTTGTTTCTGTCCCTGAGTTTTGCACAATGAGGACTTTTCCAGTACTCTCAAAATCTTTTATGTGAGCATTCAGTGGGATTCATGAGGAAAAAGCCTGCACCAGGGTGGAGACTCTCCTTTTTTCAGTAGCGGAGACTTCACCCTTTTTGCCAGTCACCCTAGCTGAACTGTTCTTTTCTTTGTACACCTATGCCTTGTCTATGTAAGCCACTGTCACACCTTGGTTGGTTGCCCTACAACCTCAACACTTGGATGGATTCAAGAAAGTTGTGAACTTGCTCTTTGCGCATTGTAAGTTTGGCAGCATCTGTTTATCCAGCTTTCTTCATCCCTAAAAAGAGACCAAACGTCCCACAACAGTTTAAAAAATCCCCTTGTTCTCTTTTTATAAAATTCCTGCACACTACATCCCTCTCATCAGCTGGCAGTTGGTCACTTTCTGAGAAAGTAGACACTATCAGACAGGAATGCTTTCCACTTCCTGCAGCCCAACGTCTATACCTATCCTCTTCTCCATTCTTCCGCCTGTCACTGTGGATGAGGTATTTGTTCCACCTATCCAAGGCTCATCTCTGTTCTAAAGGCCGTACTGAGTTAATTTCTCAGGGATCTCCCTTTATCAGTATTCCCTTTCTCTTGTATAGCTTATCCCTCTCTTGGCACCTTTCCAACAACATTTAAACAGATTCAAGTCTCTCCTCTCAAACAAAAAGCCCTCTATGACACATCTGTACCCTTTCTTGGTCCACTCATCTTCGTAGACAGATTTTTCAGTGGAGTTGCTATCTCTACTTCCTTACAGCTCAGTGACTCCTCAACCTCTTGCAATCTGACTTTAGTCCGCACACTTAAATTAATCCACAAAGTCATTATTGGCCTCTTTGGACACTTCCATCCTAATTTTACTTAGCATTACATGTTTAATCATATCCTTCTTAAAATGATTGAGCTTTGTTTTGACTGTCTACTTATGGCATCCCTTGGAAACCCATGGAATTCTATCCTAGTCCCTCTATGTTTCACACTGTATACTTCTAAAGCAGTGCTTTCCAATCTAAATATAATGTGAGCCATGTATATAATTTAAAACTTTCTAGCAGCCACATTAAAAAATAAGTGAAGTTAATTTTAATAATACATTTTTAATCCAATATATGCAAAAAATTACCATTTCAACATGTAATCAATTAAAAAATTAATGAAATAGTTCACTTTTTTTGTACTAACTTCAAAATCTGGTGTGTATTTTGTATTTACAGCTCATCTCAGTTTCGATTCCAAATTTTCAAAGGCTAAAGTGAAATGTAGTATTACCAAAACAATGAAGTTGTATTTATGGGAAAACATTTTACTCTGCTTTAACTTTTAAATTTAAATTCATTAAAACCAAAATTTAAAAATTTAGTTCCTCAGTCACACTAATCCCATTTCATGTGCTCAATGTGCTAGAGGCTACCGTATTGGAAAGTACAGTTCTAGAGTGATCTAATCTATTCCAACACATTTTGATGATTCCAGATCTATTTTCTGAACTCCTGAAGAGCCTCATGTCCTATAAGAACTTCAAAATCAATATATACAAAACAGAACTCATCTCCTTCTTCTGCCTCTTCCCATATCCCTTATCTTAAGAAATGACATTAAGGAATTCCCTGGTGGTCCAGTGGTTAGGACTCCGTGATTTCACCGCGGAGGGCCTGGGTTCAATCCCTGGTCAGGGAACTAAGATCCCACAAGCCGGGTGGTGCAGCCAAAAAAAAAAAAAAAAAAAAAAAACGGAAATGGCATTAATTTCTATCAAGCTAGTTGCCCACAGCTTAAATATCACTATTGATTTCTCCTTCCTTCCCACCTTATCCATTCAATGATTATGCTAAGTACAATCACATCTCCCTCCAAATAGTTCTTAAATTCGTTCACTAGTCTACTTCTGCATCTACTAGGCAGTTTAGGCCAGTGTTTCTCAAACTCTACTGTACCAACTAATCATTTGGGGAGCTTGTAAGTGTAGATTCTGATTCAGTAGGTCTGGGGTGGGTCTGCACTACCAGCAAGGTTCCAGGTGGTACTGCCATTGCTCCTGCTTCTCCATTAACCATACTTTGAATGGGAAAGGTTTAGGCTGTCCTTGAAAGAGTCTCTTCAAGAATCTCTTTGCTACTTTTTTTTTTTTTTTGCAGTACGTGGGCCTCTCACTGTTGTGGCCTCTCCTGTTGCAGAGCACAGTCTCCGGATGCGCAGGCTCAGTAGTTGTGGCTCACGGGCCCAGTTGCTCCACGGCATGTGGGATCCTCCCAGACCAGTGCTCGAACCCGTGTCCCCTGCATTAGCAGGCAGATTCTCAACCACTGCGCCACCAGGGAAGCCCCTATAAACATTCTTATACAAGTTTTTACAGACATTTGCACTCAATTTGTTATTTCGGGGAGGATATACTTAGGAGTGAAACTGCTGCATCATAAGGTAGATGTATGTTTAGCTTCCTTTTTTAAGAAGTTCATGTTCAAGTATTTTGCCAAATTTAAAAGCTTTCTTATTGATCTGTAGAGTTCTTTATATAAATATTATGGATATAATCCTTCATCAGATGTAGCAGATATATGTATTACAAATATATTCTCTCAGTTTGTGATTTGCCTATTCAACTTTCTGCTGATGTGTTGTGATGATAGAAGCTCTCAATTTTAATGAAGTCAAATTTATCAATTTTGTCTTTAAAGGTTTGTGCTTTTTTTGTCATGTTTAAGAAATCTTTACCTACCCCAAAATTGTCAAGTTGCTCTCCTGCATTTTCTTCTAGAGCTTTATTTTTTTAGCTTTCATGTTTAAATCTATGATCTACCTTGAATTAATTTTGGGGTTTGATGTGAGGTAGGGTTTATTGCTTTTCCTATATGAATATGAAATTGTTGAAACACCTTTTAATGAAGAAGACTATCATTTCCCTGCTGAATTGCAGTGATACTGACTCTATAGGTATAGGTGTATTTCTGAACTCTGTTTTGTTACATTGGTCTATTTGTCTATCCTTGCACTAATACCCCACTGTCTTAATTACTGCAGCTTTATAATAAGTTTTGAAACTCTGATAGTATAAATTCTCCAGTTTTATTCATCTTTAAGATTATCTTGGCTATTTTAGGTTCTTTGTATTTCCATATAAATTTAAGATTCAGCCTGTCAATATGCACCAACTATTCATGCTGGGCTTTTGATTGCATTTACATTGAATCCACACATCAAATTGGGGGAAACTGAAATCAATATTCAGCCTTTTGATTCATAAACATGATGTAGCTCTCCATTTATTTAGGTCATTTTTAATTTCTTTCTATAGTACAAACTTGCAATATTTTGTAGTTTTCAATATTAGCTTTATGGGACTTTTCTTAAACTTGTTTCTAGATATTTGATTTTTTTCATTCTACTATAAGTGTTTTTTTTTTTTTTTTTTTTTTTTTTGCGGTATGCAGGCCTCTCACTGTTGTGGCCTCTCCCATTGCGGAGCACAGGCTCCGGACACACAGGCTCTGCGGCCATGGCTCACGGGCCCAGCCACTCCGCAGCATGTGTGATCTTCCCGGACTGGGACACGAACCTGAGTCCCCTGCATTGGCAGACGGACTCTCAACCACTGCACCACCAGGAAAGCCCGAAGTGGTATTTTTAAAACTTTCATTTTCTGATAGTTTCTTGCTAGTATATAGAAATATGTTTTTTTTAATATGTTAACCTTATATCTAGAGAGCTTGTTGCTAAATTTACTATTGATTTTAACAGTTGATATATTTTCAGTTTTTCTTTTTTTACAATCATGTAATATGTAAATGAAAATTGTACTTTTTGTTTCCAGTAGTGTACCTTTTATTTCTTTCTAGTCTTATAGCACTGTCTAGGGCCTCTAGCACAATGGTGAATAAAAGCTGTGGTAGTGGACATACTCATTTTGTTGGGGAGAAAGCTTTGACCATTGCACCACTGAGAATGATTTAGCTGTAGTGTTTTATTACTAGATAACCTTTTTAAAATAAAAGATTTTTCCTTGCATTTCTACTTTTTGAGGATTTTTCCCCCCTGAAATCGTGAATGCATGTTTAGTTTTATCAAATGTGCTTTCTTCATCTATTGAAATGATTGTGCTTTCCCCCTATTTTTAAAATTCTGTTACTGTTGTGAATTACACAGATGGAATTTTCTTTTTTTCGTTTTTTTACTTTTTTTTTTTTTTTTGCGGTACGTGGGCCTCTCACTGTTGTGGCCTCTCCCGTTGCGGAGCACAGGCTCCGGACGCGCAGGCTCAGCCGCCATGGCTCACGGGCCCAGCCGCTCCGCAACATGTGGGATCTTCCCGGACCAGGGCATGAACCCGCGTCCCCTGCATCGGCAGGCAGACTCTCAACCACTGCGCCACCAGGGAAGCCCTACACTGATGGAATTTTAAAATGTTAAACTGTCCTTTTATTCCTGGAATAAACCCCTCTTGGTTATGATGCATTATGTATTTTTTTATATCCCTGGAATCCTGTTTATTAATATTTTGTTAGGATTTTTACATCTACATTCAAAGGAGACACTGGCCTGTAATTTTTCTTTTTTGTAATGTCCTTTTTAGGTTTGATATTAATGTTTTACTGGTCTTAAAAAAGTGAGATCAAAAGTATTCCCTCTTTTTCTGTTCTTTGGAAGAGTTTTTGTAAATTTGGTATTATTTTGCCCTTAAATATTTGGAAGAATTCACCATTAAAGCCATATGGGTCTGCTATTTTTTTTTGTGGAAAAGCTTTTTAAAAATCTGGAAGTAATTTGTTTTGGGTCAACGCATCAGATTTTAGTCATGGGTCATTTCCTTTTTCAAGATTAATGTTATATCTTAAGTGATGAATTAAAAGTTTATATAAAAATAATAAGCTATAGATATGTCTTTATATTAAGAAAATAAAAAACTGGTAATCCTCAACTTAGTTTTTGCTTCATGTATTTTGAAGGTCTGTTATTAAGAGCATAAAAGTAATAGGATAATTAGGATATAAAAATTAGGATTTTTATGTCTTGTTCATAAATTGACCCCTTTATCATTATGAAATGACACTGTTTATCTCTGGTAACATCCTTTGCTCTGGAATCTAACTTGTCTGATGTTAATATAACCACTCCAGTTTTCTGTTGATTATTGTTAGAGTGGTATACTTTTTGCCAACCGTTTAGTTTGTTCCTATTTGTTTATATTCCAAATGTGTTTCTGGTAAGCAACCTATAGTGGGGTCTTGCTTTTTAACTAACCTGACAAACTCTGGCTTTTTATTAGGGGTGTTTAGATGACTTAGATTATGTTTAACATGATTATCGATATGCTTGGGTTTAAATCTACCATCCTGCTGTTTTCTATTTGTCTTACCTGGTTTTTGTTTCCTTTGTTCTCTTCTTCTGCCTTCTTTTGGATTAACTTGTTTTTAAATTCCATTTTAGGGGCCTTACTTGTGATAATCCTTTGTTGTATTATTTTAGTGGTTAAGTACAGGATTTATAGTATACATATTTAACCTATCACAATCTATCTTCAAATGATAACATACCACTTCACGTGTAGTATAAGAACCTTACAAGTGTATAATTCCATTTCCCCCTTCCAGCCTTTGTGCTATTGTTGACATACATTTTACTTTCATATATTTTATAAATCCTGAAATACATTGTTATAATTTTTGCTATAGACAGTCAATTTCCTTTCTAAAAGAAGTATCAGTCTGTTAAATTATGTAGAAAACTAAAAGTGAAATCTCAAGCTGTTGTTACAATAGTACTATGTTGTATAATTGCCCATGTATTTACCTTTCCTGAGATCTTTATTTCTTCATATGGCTTTGAGTTACTTCAAATGTCCTTTCATTTCAATTTGCAAGATGCATTTTAGCATTTCTTGCAGGGCAGGCCTAAAGGTAATAAACTTCCTCAGCTTTTGTTTATCTGGGAATATCTTGATTTCACCCTCATTTTTTTTTTTCCTGCACTGCACAGCTTGTGGGATCTCAGTTCTACAACCAGTGATTGAACCCGGGCCCTTGACAGTGAAAGCACGAGTCCTAACCACTGGACCACTGGGGAATTTCCTCTCCCTCACTTTTGAAGGACTATTTTGTCAGTTAAAGGATTCTTGGTTGATTGTTTTGTTGTTTTTCTTTCTTTTAGCAGTTTGAATATACTGACCCACTGCCTTTTGGCCTCCAAAGTTTCTGATGAAAACTCTTAATTTTATTGAGACTCCCCCGTATGTGATGTGTCACTTCTCTCTTGTTGCCTTCAAGAGTCTATCTTTGTCTTTGTTTTTCAAAAGTTTGATTACATTGTGTCTCAGCGTGGGTCTCTTCCAGTTCATCCAACTTGGAGTTTGTTGAGTTTCTTGGATGCTTATATTCATGTCTTTCATTAAATTTGGGACGTTCTCAGCCATTATTTCTTTAAATATTCTCTCTACCCCTTTCTCTCTCTCTTCTCCTCCTGGGACTTCCAAAATGCATATGATGATCTGCTTGAAGATGTCCCACAAGTCTGTTAGGTTCTGTTTACTTTTCTTCAATCTTATTTTCTTTCTGTTACTCAGACTCAATAATTTCCATTGTCCTATCTTCAACTTCACCGATTCTTTCTTCTGCCTGTTTAAATCTACCTTTGAATCACCATAGTGAATTTTTCATTTTAGTTATTTTACTTTTCAGCTCCAGAATTTTTTTGGTTTCTTTATAGCTTTTCTATCTCTTTATTGATATTTCCATTTTGTTCATATACTGTTTTCTAGACTTCCTCTATGTCTTTCTTTAGTTCTTTGGGCATCTTTAAGACAGTTAATTTAAAGTCTTTGTCTAGTATATCTGCCATAACATCTTTTCAGGGACAGTTTCTGTTGATTTATTTTTCCCTTTCAATGGGCCATACATTCCTGTGTCTTTGTATGCCTTGTGATTTTGTTGTTGTTGGAAATTGGATACTGAATCTAATAAAGTGGTAACTCTGGAAATCAGATTCTCCTCTTTTATCAGAGTTTGCTGTTTTTTGTTTTTGTGAATTGTTTTTGTTTTTTTTCTTGTACGCTGTTTCTGTGCCAAGAATCAGCCTGAAGAGAAAACTTAAGATCTTCTGTGGTCTTTTCTGAGTGTTTGCTTTTCCCTGAGCATGTGTAGTGACTTACTGATTTCCCCCATATATGCAGTTGCCTTTGAATGTCCTAGTCTTTAATGCATGGCTCCCAAAAGGGGAAGAAGTGAAAAATGAAGCAGGGGAACAGGGTGCTGGCCCTTAAATCTCGTGGAAGTCACTTCACCTGGAGGGAGAGGGGCTTGTAACAGTGGGGTGGAGGAGGTGTAACAATGATTGGTTGCCTCTTTGTCATCACTTTTGTGATCAGAAGCAGCAATCAGTGGTCAGAGAACAGAGCACTGATTTTTGGAGGACAGGTTCCTTTTTGCCCACCCTGACTGCTGCAGGAACACAGGTGCCTTCTATGGGATGGGGGTGGGGTGTAGATAGCAGCTACTGTGCTAAAAGCTGAAATTGACCAAAATTAACTGCATTTTACTGTCCAAACCTTCACCTGGTAGATGCAAGCACTTAATAGACTCCAGATTTCCAAAACAGAGATAGATTCTGAGATAGATTCTGCATTGTCTAAGTGAGGAGACAGGTTTCTGGTGCTTCTACTCCACCATCTTCCCAGAATTCTCTCCAGCTGATTGCCTTTTAAAGAGATTTAAATAATAAGAAAAAAGTCTTTATGTTTACCCATGTAGTTACCATTTCTGTGCTCTTCATTCCTTTGTACAAATTCAGGTTTCCATCTGGTATTATTTTCCTTCTATTTGAAGGACTTCCTTTAATATTTCTTGTGGTGCAGGTTTTCTAGTGAGGATTCTTTTAACTTATCTATCTCTGAAAAAAGTCTTTATAGTTACTTAATTTTTGAAAGTTATTTTTGATGGGTAAAATATTTTAGGTTGACAGATTTTGGTTTTAGCATTTTAAAGACATTGCTTTAACTTCCATTGTCTTCTAACTTACATTGTTTCCAACAAGAAATTTACTGTCATACTTATCATTATTTGTTGTGAGTAAGTAGTCTTTTCTCTTTGGTGGCTTTTAAGTTTTCTCTTTGTCATTGGTTTTAAGTAATTTGAATATGATATACCCCAGTGTAAATTTCTTTGTTTCTTGTGCTTGATGTTCACTGAGCTTCTTGGATCTGTGGGTATATCATCTTCATTAAATTTGGAAAAAAAACTGCTAATTATTTCTTAAAATAATTTTTTATGTCCCTACCTTTCTTCTCATTCATGGACTCCCATTATATTTTTCTGTTTGAGGTTGTCCTACAGCTCACTGGTAGTCTGTTCACTTTTTTTTCCAGCTTTTTTCTCTCTGTACTTCATGATGGATTTTTTTTTTTTTTGGGCTATGTTTTCAAATTCACCAATCTTTCTTCTGCCACTAATCCCATCCAATATATTTTTCATCTCAGGCATTGTAATTTTTATCTCTAGAAGTTTACATTGAGTCTTGTTTTTAATCACCAATGTCACTACTTAACATGTTCTATCTTCTTGAACATATAAAATATTAAAAAAATAACTCTTTTAATGTCCTTGTCTACTAACTCTACTATTTTTGTCACTGCTGGGTCAGTTTCAGTTATGTGATTTTTGGCCTCATTATGGATAATATCAATATTTTCCTGCTTCCTTGCATGCCTGATAATTTTTTACTGGATATTAAGCATTGTAAATTTTACCTTGTTTGGTGCTTGAGACTTTTGTATTCCTACAAATACTGAGTTTTGTTCTGGGAGGCAGTTAAGTTATTTTGAAACAGGTTGACTCTTTGGGGTCTTCCTTTTGAGCTTTTTTGGGCAGAACCAGAGCAGCATTTAGTCCAGGGTTAATTTTCCCCAGTATTGAGGCAAGACTCTTACTACTCTACCCAGTGCCCCATGAATGATGAAGTTTTCTACTGTGACCTGTTGGGAACAGGTACTTTTCTGGGCCTGTGTGATCTGTGGACACTGTTCCCTCTGATCCTTTTGGTTGGTTCTTTTCCTGGCCTCGGGGAGTTTTCTCACATGCATTCGCTAATCACTACTCAACTGAATACTTCAGG